>NC_057424.1:13307238-13949585 GCF_019457755.1 Venturia canescens | reverse complement strand
TTGCCAATTGGCCAACCAATTTTCAATTGATGGAGGAGATATTGCCAGTTGACGAAAATTTTTCAATTGATCCAGAATGTTCTGCATCTGGATCATTGCAGCATTGAAACAAATAATTGGTCGCACTATCGAAACTACGAAAAAATCACTGTAAACGCAACACAAAATCAAATCGTCGTCTGGCTCGTTCGTAAGAAATTTTCATAAAAATTCACTGAGAAATTTTGGCCCTTAAACAAATTGAATTTTTGTTCCCAACAGAGGGAAGTTTACTTCAATGGAAAAATCTTTACCATGGGCGTAAGAATGCACAACAACAGTATGTGGCATTAGGGAAAAGTAGCTGTCGACAAGGCTCTTGGGCGTTCCCACAGGAATATGGAATCTCGCTGAGCAGAGGAAAACTAGGGTTCAAGCGATAGGACGCACTCGTGGAGATCCCCAAAGAAAAATGTTTGATATACAAAAGAAAAAAGAGTGTGCAAAAGGTCAATATCGTAAAGAGAATTTGGAGGCTAATTTTCGAACAGGTGGTTCCCTAAAAATCGTATGATTTCTCGCGAGTAAAAAGCAGTCATGGCTTCATCTGGAAGAATGAAGGGCTTTGACAATCGTTGACGTTACAGTAAATATTGAAATATTCAACAAAGAAAAAGCGAATTTTTTAACGCCCTGGAACGCTCAACAGTTGAAGCTGGTGTCCAAAGGGCATATTGAACAAGATTGAAAAGAAGCAATCCATTCTGGATTTGTTTACCAGGAAACCGCTTTACCTTTGACGTACAAAATATCGGAGCGATTCACAATGAAAAACTGATGTGTATTTGAAAAAACTTTTTTTAGATTAAATTTGTAAAATAAATCCTTTCAGGCATACTGATCAGTCATTGTCGTCAGAAATTGGACGATTTTATCGACACAAGTATTTCAATGAGGACGAAAATTCAAACGTAGATTTAGCAGGGATCGAACGAGCGAGTTATGGTCCTAACTATAAATACTTTGGAAACGCAAAAAGAAATCGATAGCCAGTGTATTGAAGAAATTTTAGGAACGCTTAAAACGAGTCTGGAATTTCAGTGATCTAAAACAAGAACTTCAGACATTTATAATTGATGGAAACTTTATCTTCGCGGAGATAGAGTTTTTATCAGTTTCATGGTAGTAGTTTTTTTATCGGTTGTGCTAGGTAAGCTTTAATATACGTGGCAAAGTTTCAGAGCGAGTGCGGAGTACAGCCGGATTGGTCGTGCATTAGGGGGCAGTAAGCTCGATACACGGGCACTGCCATCGATACGTATATGTATCGTACATGGTATAGTTTATGTATGGAATAGCCATATTACATAGATGAGGCAGATTTGATCGAGGCTGGATATTCGAGGAGAGTCCTGTCCCAATTTTCCGGTGATGCCTGCTACTTATTCCTGCGTGACTTCAGTTGCCAATATCTCTGGTTCAAAGCTGGGGATATTGAGTAAACGACGAGAGTAGAGCCTTATGACGTGGCGTAAGGTTGATTGAGGTTGTTCAATACCAAAACCCGATTTCTTACGGAAATTTTGAAAAAAAAGTCACGCAGAAAAATCTAACGAATCGATTACAAAAAAAGAAGTTCCACCGTACAGTTTTTCAGATATTGCAACTTCAAGTTCTATGGTTTCTCCATCTGAACACATGGAATCATCGAACAAAAGATGTGTATCGAAATAACTCGAGAACGGTTCTTACGATTTTGATTTTAAGGGTGGAGGGTGGATCGCGACGATACAATGTTGCCATGCTAAACCACGTTAAAAATATTAAGAATTTCAAAGTGATAAGAATTTCATAAATTTTGGTAAATGTATTCTTTAAAAATATATTAGACAATATACATTTTTTTATATTTTTCTTCCACATAGCTCTCGAGTAATTGAACACTAAAGTTCACGCGTATAACCGTAGAGTTTACGTATATACAGTTATCCACCTCGTGCATAAGAACTTTAATTTAACGCTCAATTATTCGATAACTATGTGGTGAAAAAGTTTGAAAAAAATTGTTTTTGTATACTTTATGCCAAAGAATGTTATCACCAAATTTTATCAAATTCTGATTATTTTGATTCCGTGATCCACCCTCCTTAAAAAGCATAGTGTTAGAGTAACTTGTGAAGAAAAAATTAAAAAAAAAAACAACATCATCTATCGTCTAGTTTTTGAGAAAACAATGATTGTAATAAAAATCGTATGATAATTTGAGTGGGAGAATTTCGAGGTTCGCGACGTGGCAACGCCGTCGCGTCAAACAAGCCACGATTGTCACTATACTTTAGGACGCTGCGTGTACAATGTTGCAACGTATGACGCGCTTCTGGGCGTTCATTTGTATGCCCGTGTATGTGCATACGGCGTGAAGATGTATTCTAGGAGGGGGGTACGCAAAAAAAAAATATAAAAATTCCAAAATCACGAGCAATTATGAAATTTTAGTAAAATATCGTAACCATATATTTGTTTTACTGATCATCAACGATATTTTGAATGATTTTAGAAACATATTCAACAACGAATAATGTTCACACAGGAAGGGGGCTGCACCCTATTTTTTATACGACACTTAGCTATCGCACTACCTTAATATTTCACCATGTGTTACGACGAATGATAGACGTAAAAAATTCGCGTGTCGTAATAACAAAGACTCATGGCTGAATGAATGACGAGCACGATGACCTGTTAGAAGTCAAAAATTAACTTGATTATTCGGTATTACGAGCTCACGAAATGTCCAGGTCATGTGCCACAAGTAACGTGTTACGTGGGCGTTGAGAGAGGAAGATGTGAGCCTGGGCATGAGAGTTTTTATCCTCTTTACTTGCCCACTTTTCCCTGTACACTTTTCTAGGGAGCTTTACGTTTTTTAAGCCCTTTGTTTCCCTCTTTTTTCCTCCGTACCTTCTTTTTTCTGTCCATCACTTTTTGCGATCCTTCCTCCATGTTTTTTTCACCGCTCTCCTCGGTTTTATTCCGCACTCCAATTTTCTAGAGTCGACGAGTTTTCCAGGGTCCCTTGAATGACACGTCACACGTTCTCTCTTTCCCCATTTCTCCACTCTTCCAATCTTCCTCGTTTTTCATCATAAACGCGTCTGCGCCCTATCGCAACCGTGCGTACTTGACTCACAAATTGTGTATCCTGTTGCGGTTAGCACACTACTAATGGGCCCGTGTACTCGTGCGATAAGCTTAATGACGAGCTACCTGTGTCTTACCAAACATCTCACTCACCCCGAACGCCCCAGACCGAACAATTCGCGTGCGAATTGTTCGCAATGGAAACTCCCATATTCGTGTACCGAGTGATATTATTCAGCCTGCACAGAAACCCTCCGTTAATTCTACCGCGACCGAAAAATAGGACTGAAGCGCTCGTATACTTGAGGTTCATGATCTCTCTCTCTCTCCCTTGCTCTCTCCTTTCATTCGCATCTCGCTCTCTCTTTCTTTCACTGCTCAACAGGTAGCTTTTGTACCGCAAACTTAACCGGCGTGTTTCGCTACAAGGCCACAGAAACGGTGATACGAACGATCTTTTGTAAAACGACACCTTAGCTGTTGCGATGACGATCCTGCAGACATTTCTTCTGCCATGCTTCTCCGCGTGTACCCTCCATTCGGGCAACCATTTTTCACGTTATATTAACACTCTGACATTTAATAAAGGAGGAGGGTGCTTCGGGACACTTGAACTTTTACATACGCTTCATCGTTGCACGAGCATGGGCTGCTGCGATAAAATGAAACTTTAAATTCTCGCCCCGATTCGCGATTGGAATGGGGAAAAATATTCATACTAAACCATACGAAGAAATGTCAGTGGATGGGAGTTTAAAAGGAATTAGGGAATCGGTGAATTTTCATTTGTTAGCAATTTATTAGCGAACGATGTTGAAAAAAAACTCAGGATTATTAAGGAAAATTCTCGAAGAAAACGAATCGACGTAGCACTTTTTCACGTACACACTCTAATTGTGGAATCAAAATTGTGCTCGAAATTCAATTAAATTTCAATTAAATTTCATTTCGTAAAGAATGAAAACCTTAACTAATTTAATTTCCATAGTGCTATCGTCATAACTGTAATTACTAATTCAATGGAGTGAAAATGTTTTGAAAATATTTTTCGAGTCTGCTCGAATGAACTGACGAGGGTAAATTGAACCATTTGTGAAACTGTTACACTTCTTATCTCCAGCCTCGTGTTTCATATATTCCAGGGATGTTCTCCTCACGCGTTTCTAAGAAACACGAGGATGACAGCGTTGTCCGTGTCACGTCTTTTACGAGAACATCCGTGCAGCAAAGTTTTACGTTGTACAAGTTGAACAGACCATGTGCGACGTTTCCTCACGTATCGCCTCGGCGTCGTACGGTAGTAGAAACAAAGGGGGTAGCACGAACGTCATTTCTGTGTAGCGCGCTAACGGCAATGCAACTCCGAGGCTGGAAACATCTTGGAGAAAATCAATTTCTGAAATTCCCATAGACCGAAGATCCCAAATATGTGCTATATTCTTATCTGTGTTACAGCTGAATAGGGCTTGCGTCTACGAATTGTTCTTTTCACACCGCTCAGTTCATTGGGTAAACAACAAACCTCATTTCCATAATGGATGGAAAGATGAGCTTTTTATACTTTTTTATGCTACCGACAGGGTTTTCCCTTTCATTATACAAATTCTCTATTTGCATAAAATGAGAAACCAACAAGGAAAACACCGTGAGGAAAAATGCTCCGGAACGCATGTGCGGAAAAATATTGTTGTTGATATATGCCGATAAGAAATTTCTGCTCGGACACGTCCACAGTTGACGAGTGTCACGAAACAATCGTCTTGAAAGTCGAGATGAAATTTCTTCGGCAATTTGAAATGGCAGTAAAACTTCGCAAAATTTTCATGCATATGCGCGAACGATGGACTTTAAGGGGTCTACTCTCATTAGAATTTTCAAAAAATTCTTTTTTTTAATTGTATTTTTTGAAATTGCATATTTAAAAGTAACGTACTGAAATTTTATAAAAATCTGAGCAGTCCAAGTGTACTTTTGAGCGACGTTTACTCGGCTGTCTCAGCGCGCCGATACGCACCGAGCAGTGCGGTACCTGCCTTTTTTAAACACTCTTTTCTCGAAATTACGTTTTTGGACGCGGCTCGTTGATAAAATCTCCGAAACTTTTCAACCGATCCTTACCAAAATTCTACCACACGTTCTTTACGACTTCAGCTGTGGCGCATATCATACGAATTTTGAAATTTTTAGTGTAACTATTTCTTTTTTCGCGAAAAACGATGAAAAAAATCGACGTAAAAAAAACTTTTGTTCGTATAATTTGACAGCGTATATTTTAGGCCTAACACTTTTTATATCAATAATTATAATTCATGTCGGTCAAAAAAAATCGTGAAAATAGTCTTTTTTGCCTGTTTAATTAGGGTGGACCCCTTAAAACCAAAGAAGCAATGTATTCATCAAGTGGACATTTTTTTTATCAATAACCCCAATGAAATGATGTGACATAAAAAATCTTGATTTCTTGAAAAAAAAAAACTGTCAAAATAGCGACTTCTATTTCCACTTTTCTCCGGACCGCGTGCGATTTCTGATGCATTGAGAGTTTTCTGCTTGAGTTTATTGCAAAAAAGAAAAAAAAATTGCATCGTTTCTTCTTTCCCAAGGAAAATTGGTGTTGGGTCCAATGATTCGAGAGTTGAGAAAACGGAAGTGTAATCGTTTTCCCACAGGCAATAAGTATCAATGCTGCAGATACACTTCGGTCGAAGTTACATGTCGAGAGCTCCTCCTGTGTATAGCGATTGATTAATCGGTCCCAGCCAGGTAAGTCGGCGATGTATATAGCCCGAATCACTAGAGGAAACTTCTCAAGATGTTCGTCGATGAAACTCGATCGTCTCAGACACGAGCTTTACTTATTAAATTTCTCTTCAATCTCTCTCCCACTATTTCTTTCTCATATTTTTCCTCGACACTCTCCATTTTTTCCTCGTTCCAAAGAGATTTTCTTCTTTTCAGGGGAGATCCCAATTCTATTTACGCTTCCAATGATTATTTTTTTAAAAAGCAATCACCGTAGAAACAAAGCGTCCCGTCATCCAACGTCAACGATATTCAAAAACTGTTTTGGAAACATTCTATTAGTTCCACACAATACATTTGTTGGAATAAAGTAGAGAA
Source organism: Venturia canescens (assembly GCF_019457755.1). Taxonomy (NCBI): domain Eukaryota; kingdom Metazoa; phylum Arthropoda; class Insecta; order Hymenoptera; family Ichneumonidae; genus Venturia; species Venturia canescens. The sequence goes on along the minus strand of NC_057424.1, from coordinate 13,943,345 downwards.
TCTTCATGAAATAACCTCATGAAATACAAATCCCTTTAAGCATTCAATGGTCTGAAAAAAAAATTCTACTTTGATCGAGCCAAATTTATTGTTATCGCGTACAACGAATTTAGTGGCCAGTGTCGAGACGATGCTCATTGAACACCTTAATTGTCTCGGACTAGAAAATTCTTTTCGTTTCAAACTATTGACTCGAGGAACCTTTCAAGAATGAGCACTCTGGTATATTTTTTGTTAATAGTTTATTATTTTTTTTGCAAGCTTTTGTCAGATTTACGAGTGATTTGCTTTTTGGTTTTGGCAAAAGCTCAAAACGTATACGAAAAATATGAAATTTTTTGTCATTGCTAATCTTTTCTTGGGATCAGCCAAGGCGTTAATCTTGATCGACGGACGACGAAAAAATCTTATCCCTTTGGAATAATATTTCTGGACTTTTTTGGTTCTACACGTGCGATTATAACTGATCGAGCACGTAAGTTTTCCCGGTGAGATTCGGAGGCTCTCCATCTCCGGAGAATTGTTCTTCATCGAGGACGAATGTCCGTGTGGCAAAGAGTTGTTCGATCGAATTAGCACGTTCGGACGTTTCTCTTTCGATCACTCGAGTTCTCGATGTGAAGGATTCCTCCTGAGTTTCGTCGGCATTGTCCGAAAGTCCGATGTTGTCAGCGAGCAAAATGTCATCATCAGAGCTGGTGGAAGCCTCGCTCGTTGAGCCCGAGTTCGAACTTTTAATCTTGTTCGGCTCGTTTCCCGTATTTTCGCTCATCAGGATTCGACAATGTTTTTTTCTCAAATTCTTCGGACACTTGATCATCGAACCTCGGAATTTATGGAGTTTAGTTGCTAAGCCAGATTGCGTAAGAAGATTGTCGCTTTTGTGTATCGAAGATTCGAATCCTTGGAACTGCCTCGATTTCGGAACGTCCTCAGACTTGGCTTTGCAAACTGGTTTCTCCAAAGTTTTCTCATTCCGTATCCAAAATTTTTGCCAAGTATCATCCAGAGAATAGGCCTCTCTGAGGGTTCGAGTGATTCGGTCGATCAGCTCGGAAACGTAGTCGCGAGTCTCGTCGTTCTTCTCGTCTTCAGCGATTGCTTTCACTCTTTCTAATACGATGACAGCCTCGCCCAGCCGGCCGAGCTCGACGAGCGACTGGCCACTCAGCAGTTGACCATGAAGCAGCCATTTCTGGGAGTTTCCTTCCTCGGCATACTCCAGACAACGATAAGAAGTGTCGAGAGCTTTCCCATACCGTTTCATCTCGAAGTAACATCTGCCAATCTCGTGCAACAGCCACGCTTTTGGCACAGCTTCGTCAACGTTTCGAAGCAATCGTTCCCAGGCTCTGGCCGTTGCGTCGAGGTGGTTAAACGTCAAATGGACTCGGCCGAGGGTCATGAACGATCTCGACTTTAAGGTGACATCGCCCGATTTCAAAGCCGATTTTATCATCAACGTGACTTCATCGACCGCGCGATCATGACGGCCCAACGGTATTTGAGCCATGGCCAAATAATGGTGAGCCGCAACTTCGTAGCGATAACGATCGACCAAAGACTCCGCGACGAGCAACAACTCCTTACCGATCTGCAAGCTCGCGTTGAAGTCGCCTGATGCGAAGGCCTTTTGAAGGTTCTCCAGCGTGACGCTCGCCATGCTTCCCAGTTGGTGTGACATTCTTCGGGATCTTGAGACCACGGTCGATCGACGACGATCACGAAAAATCGGTGGATCCTGGAGAAAATCCTTACGCGAGTCGAAGTACCTGCATTAGCAAACGTTGCCTACATTTTTTCTTCCAAGCTTCTCCCTTTAAATACTTCACTGTTAAATAAGAAGATTCTCTCGATCGAAGTTCTTTTTTACTTTAGAATTTGGTCGATCACGGATATCGGATCGTCCGATTCTTCCACTATTTTTTGCGCTCTCTGGGCAGCCGTTTCGGGACACGAAATCCCCTCCAATTGAGCTATGTTTTTTTCCTTCGGTAGGATTTTCTTGACAGCTTTAGAAGGATTTGTAACAGAGCTTATTACAGCTGCGGTTCTTCTCGCTGCTATACGGTGACTGGTTTCACGAGGACAGGCATTTGCTGCACGATGGTACAAAACCAAAGCCAATTCGTAATCCCCCCTGTACACGGAAAGAATTTCAAAGTGAATTATACACGAAAATTCACAGTAGCGACGCTCTGTCGCATTCGTTGGAATGCAGAGATGCGGGTTAAAGTTGTCTTTACTCTTAGTTGAGCAGTTTTTTGGATTTGATTCTCTCAGACCCTTTTCTCAAACGATTAATCTCACTAATCTCGACTATCGGAAGAAACGAAAATTAACAGCAATGAATAAACGAAGCGAATTATATTCGTTGAAAAAATTCGTAGGCCATGAAACTTTTTCTTTCAAGGCCTTATTTACACTTGCAGTGGGCGAAAAAACGTCATTTTTTTAATTTTTTCTCGACAAGAAAATATAAATCTTTATTTTAAAACTGGCAACGACGTTCGTTAATACATATGTTCATGTACTTGCATTGTACCAAATTCATACCACTTATTTATTATAATAATAGCTTGGGCCTGGACGAAGGATTTGTGAAAATTTTGATTTAAGAAAAAATGGCGACAGTTTTAACAAAAAATTCGTTTTTGAGGTGCTAAATTTTCGGCTTTTTTTTACAATTTGTTTTTCCAACAAAATACGAAATCCTACGTCCAGGCCTTAGCTATTATTATAATAAATGAGTGATATAAATTTCGCATGGATCGGATTTATAGTTTTTCAGTAATCGTGTCGACCGCAAAGGTATTTTTAAAAAAAGACGATTCCGAGATAATCGCGTTTAGAGATTCAAGTATTAGACGAGCGCGCGCACCGGGTGGTCGGTTGAAATATCCATATAGCTACGAATCTAATGTTTCGATCTTTATGAAATGTGGTGAGAATATTCTTCGGACATTGTACTTGAAGAATATCTAAAAAAAAAGTTTTCGATTTTTCCGCCCATCACAAGTGTATATAAGGCCTCAAATCTCATGATTCTGTTCAAGAAAAATTCGACAAAAATTTTGCATCTACTTCCATAAAAATAGAATATAAAAAGAGTAAAATGGTAAATACTTGTGATGAAGAATGTCCGCCTGTCGATGCAGGGCCTGAGCATACTCGCGTTTGTTCAAAACAGGCTTCGAGTCTTTCCTCCTGCCGAAAACGACCTTTGGATCTTCTCTCGCAACGGCTTCAAATTTCGCAACAATTCCATCGAGATTTTCCGATTCCTCGTCGCTGTCTTTTTCTCCCTTTTCTTTCTCACATCCACTCAAAAGGGTTGCCGATTTTTGGCGATCCCGTCTCTCATTTCTCGTACTACCACCGGACGATATTCTCGGAGATGACATTGCTTCAGGCCATTTTATTACTCCACATTTGCGCTCGAATGAGAAATGATAAAAGGATCATTGGCGGGGAATCGGTTGACAATCGACTCGTACGTGGCCGAATAAGTGAGGTTAAAAAGAAGAAAGGAAGGAAACAAAAGAGAGAGAGAGAGAGAGAGAGAGAGAGAGCGAGAAGAAGTGAGAGGACACAAAACCAAAAATCCTTACGAGGTTTCCGAATCTTTTTTCTGAGCCCCTTGAGCCTCGAATGTTGGAAAGAAAGCTTTCAAACTATTGAGAAGTCTCCACGAATAGCAATGTTCCAGCAATTCGAAAAGTAATCTCATTATCCCGGAGTTATTCGATGCGAAACAAGCTCCGAAAATAATTCTAAATATTCAGGAAAAATGAGGATCACAAAAATTATAATCCGGAAGTAAATTAATATGTGATTAGCTTCCAAAGTTGTTTGCCAATTTTTGCCAAATTCTCCATGAATATTCTTCGTACCTTTTATTTATAATTATGATCTAATGAATGTCATGGGAAGATGATGCGTAAACGAAATTTCAGTTTCTTCTTATTGTATTTTTATTAATCTACACGTAATTTTTTTTATTTTTTTTTTTTTATACAGAGTTAAAGTTATCATGCACGGACAAGAAAAACGGACGGAATTCAAAGAAAAAAGATCATGCATAATCATCGAAATCGACCCATCCAGGAATCTTTTTCGAGGGTGCATATCGCTTGAGCAACGCGCGCCTGGCTTCAGTTTCCGGATTTTTCGGAGAGCTCGGCAAGATGGTTTTTCTCTTGGCGATAACTTTGGACTTGGTATCCACAGGTTTACATCCTGGCATCACGGATAATCGTCTCTTGGCGGGTACAGCTCGCATCCTCGCAAAGAGGAAGGTTGCTTCGGTCTTGAGTTCGTCGGGCATGAGTTCAATAATGAGGTTTTCTCTCTCCGTGATGCTATCGATTCCCATGATCGTAGAGAGATCGATATCGTTAACGAGCTTAACAATCCTTCGATAAAAATCCTGGAGGTAACTGATCCGGAGTCGCTTCGCACCGAGATAAGCGAGAACGGCAGCTTCCCGTGCTTCGTTTCTGTTGTGCTGATGGATCTCGATTCTTATCATGAGATGGTGAGCGTTCAGGGTCCACGGATCGTGGCGCGCCTTGTAACCCGAGTCCCGAGACTTTTTCGCGTACAAACGCGCGAGATCGTAACGCTTGATCTCGATATAATACTTGGCCAAGTCGTGAAAAAGCCAGGCCAATTCGAGAGGCTGCGAAGCCAGGGCCAAACGCTTTCGGAAGACTTCGAGCGCGCTGCTTCCGTTCTCCGTTGCGACCCAACCGAGCTCCGCGTCCCGAGGCACCACGGCGACTCTCACCCCCAAATGATGCTTCAAATGGGTTGCTTTCGTTGATGGATCCGAAAGCGTCGACACGTCACGCGGATCTAAGTAAACCCAACTGATCATCTCGTACAGAGCATCGAGACACGGCTTTTTCATGGGGAAAATATCCTCTTCCCAGGCATCGAAGGAGTCTTTCGCTCTCTCAAGCAAACTGAAGAAAGCAGCATATTCGCGAGCTACGCGAGCCTCGTGGAGCCTCTGCAAATACATATTTGCGTCTATTACCACTTGGTTACGTGACATGCGTTTCTCAGCGAGCCGACGCGCTTTCGCATCGCCCGGCTGCCTCTCACGTTCGAAAGCGAAAGTATAAAGTGGCTTCTGAACTCGCAGCACTTCCTGCCTGTACCTCGTACACCTCACGCACTCTTCAACGAGCTTGAGCAACTCTTCACTGCCCTCTTTATTCGCCGACTCCAGAGCTGGATTTTCAAGGACTTGTTCAAGAAAAAATTTATCCTCTGCCAAAGTACCGAGATATTGTTTCGCCTTCAAACGGTCGAGCTTTTTTAAGTGCACTTCGAGCTTGTAGGCCGGATCGTTGACCTTGAATTTCGAATGGTCTTCGTCGATACCTTGACAAAATGAGGCAGCAGGATGCGTATCAATTGGAAAACTTTCTTATCCGAATTATGAGACTTTCATCGTTAGACTTTTTTTTCAATTTTTGGCCACTGCTTTGTTTCCACATTTTTAATAATTTCATACTCAAGAAAATCGATTGATTTTATTTATTATTATAAAGAAGAAAAATCTGCTGAGCGTGCCAAGAGTCTGATCAAATTACGGAGCGATCGTATCCACTCTCCCATTCCGAATGTTTAAGGGCTTATATACACTTGTGATGGGCGGAAAAATCGAAAATTTATTTTATTAGCTATTCTTCAAGGACAATGTCTGATGAATGAAAAACCGCATTTCATAAAGATCGGAACATTAGACTCGTAGCTATTCGTCTAATACTTGAATCTTTAAACCCGCGATTATCTCAGAATCGTCTTTTTTTTAAAATACCTTTGCAGTGGACACGATTACTAAAAAACTATTAATCCGATTCATACCAAATTTATATCACACATTTATTATAATAATAGCTAAGGCCTGGACGAAGGATTTCGTATTTTGTTGGAAAAAAAAAGTGTAACAAAAAAAACCGGAGATTGAGCACCTCAAGAATGAATTTTTTAATAGATTAATAGTTTTTTAGTTACCATGTCCATCGCGACTGATGCTCAAAAAAAGGTGCTACTGTAACACAGCTGGAGTTGGGCCATTTTGAGAAATGTTTTGATGAAAATTGTACAAGTACGCGAACATATGCACTAATGAATATCGTTCACAGTTTTTCAATAAACATTTATTTTCTTGTCGAAAAAAATCAAGAAAATGACGTTATTTCATCCGCTGCAAGTGTACATAAGGCCTTAAATTTATCAACGTTTCTTCAGTTTTTATATTGGATTTTCATATTTATGCGAGAACTTTTCGTAAAACTGTTATCTGAATCTGACGTACGAATCTTCTCTTTGAAATTAACATTTTTTCAGAAAAACTCGTTTCTCTACTTTCTTTGCATGCTATTAATTCCACTACAATTCTCCTCGTTTTTTTTTCAAACGCGAGAAGAATTGTAAGAAAAAAAGACCTCGGTAGCTGGATATTTGTCGATTACGGCGATAAGATTTTACCCTCGAATTCGTCCTCCTCCTCGTTCAATTTCGCTACGAGACTTCGCCGATACTCCTCCAGTTTTTTTATCCAGGGATACAATAGAACGAGTGCGTCGGGCGAGGTGTTGAGTCCCACGCAATCCTCGATTGTCTCATTCGCTTGCTTAATGGCCCGTTCGAATGGCAATTTCGTCTTTCTGGAGCCGCGATGTGCGTGAATAAGGCTCTGCCCGAATTCAGCAAGGTTGAAAAGAGCCTCCACCCACATACATTTGACCTGAACGTTGTCGGGATCTGCGCCATGCAGATTCCCGTTTCAGCGGTTCGAATGAAAAAACAAATCTTGATTAGTTCTCAGCAAATTCCAATTTATTTTCACGCGTTAGAACATTTCATCCATCACGTTGAACTTCCTATTCATAAATAATGTTCAAATTTTTTTCCTCGTTTCGATAATCCTCATAACTTTTGGTTTCTTTAAGCATTTTGTCACACATTCTCATAATATTACAAACCCTCTTGCCCTGAGCTATCGATTTCTGTCTCGGAGCCCTCTTCGAATACTTCACCGAGTCATATATCAAATCTCCATCGAAGGCTTTGGCGATGTGTGTTTCATATATAAAGGCTATTCCACCAAATATTTTCACGCTACCTCGCTACACATTTGATCACGGAATTGCAACCATTCCGGAATAAATAAAGTCGTGGGGAAGCAAAATGTTTTTTTTAGACTGCTAATCGGTTCTTTAGATTTTTAATCAAAGTTGGTAGCGACGAATACGGCGGGGCTGAAAGTCTTCGAAGGAAAATAGCTGCAAGACATTATTTTTTCAAGGCTGCGTACGTCGAGATTTCGAATTGAAAGGAAAATTGGGAGGTTAAAGTGTTGGCATTTTTCACATGGAGTTGCTCGTATAAAAGTGTTGCTCGGATAAAGGATTCAGTGGTTCACGGAAAAAGGGAAGGGAGGGAGCATCGTTTACCTATCTTGGTGCACTTCAATGCAACATCCGCGGCCTCCTGATACCTTGTGGAATTGGTGAGTGCCTCGAAAAGTCCAACGAGAGTTCTAAGATCGTCAGTTGAGGATTCTCGGATCGATTTCTCAAAGACCCCTATCGCCACATCGTAATTTTCGATTTTTTTCGCGTGAAAGCCCCATTCGCGATACAGATTTGGAGAGCGAAACGCTGGTGGATCTGATTCTTTGTTCGCAACCATTTTGAACGAGTTTTTGAGGTTGTAATTATAAGGAGGAGAAAACTGTTGTGTTTCCGTGTGATTTATCCAATTTCATGTATTCACAGGTTCACTCCGTTCGCATCATTTCACGTTTTTTCCGTTTTTTTGTGATCTCAAGTTTCTCGAAACTCGAGATCTTCAATTACCGGTGGAATTTATGACGGCCGAGACGCAATTTCATGTACGAGAGCATGATAATGGACGAAACGTCGAGAGACGTCAGCAACGAATTGGATCGATTGGTCGGTTCGATACAATACAAAGGGAGAAATGAAGAAAAAACGGCGGCACACACACAAACACACACACACACACACACACACACACACACACACACACACACGATCGTTTTCTGTTTTCCAGACGAGTCTTTTCATTTCCACGATTTTTCCCCCATCGCTGTTTCTTCGCTCTCAATTTATTTTTAAATCCATCCCACTTTAATTGGAAATCCACCAGTGAACGAAACAATCTTAACGTGTCTACGATAGAGAATGAGTTTTCTGAAAGAGGAGCAAGCGTAATTGGAGTCCGATCATGACTGACTTCGGAGTGTTGTTTGGATGACAAAACAATGGGATGAGATGGTATCGCCGGGGTGAAATACTTGCCGGAGCATTTGAAACGTGAAGAATCGCGATTGGCCAATAAATCGTTTGTCTTCGGTTAATTGTCCATCATCGCAGGAGCTTTTTCGTAGCTGGTTAAAGGGGCGGCCCCGGCCTAGATTCTTAGCAAGCAGTTGTTGTACCAGAGAGCTTCGATTTTAGATATGCAGCGACGCGATCGCGTGGCGTTAACATCGCGAAGGGAAGGGCTCCCCGGGATAGCGCTCTATTTTCGCGGACCTTTCTCACTCACGTGAATCAATATTTTCTAAACTCTCGGTTTTACTATCTTATGTTTCAGACCCGGTCCTCGGGGTATGAAGAATTAATAATAAGGAGCGAATAAAACAAAGAAGGAAGACGAAGCAAGGAATCCTCGGTTAAGCGTAAATCTCGTGATGCGGTGATGGCTCTGTTGTACAGATTCGCGCAGCTGCCGGATCGCGGTGGCACGCGAGTCTTCTCATTCGTCGTGACGAGAAGCGTCGTCCGCGATCCTGAAAGAGACGTCACCAGCAAGGAACTCGTTTGCGGCTTTCAAAAATGGGCTGTCGCGTTTTCACGAGGCGACAAGGTATAACTACACATCAAATTATTCGATAACAGACTTCGCTTTAACGTACACCGTCAGCGAATCTCACTCAGCTTCAATTTTTCTTTAAATCCTCTGTAAAAGCAATTTTACATTTTCACCTGCGTTTTCGATTGCAACTGTTAAGTTTCGTGTGTCGTTATATTCTGTGAACGGGTTTTCATCACTTTTTACACTTTACTCGTGACTTTTCTTCATAATCATTAATGAAAACTTTTTGTTTTGTTTTGTACTGAATCTCAAACAATTATAGTAACTCGTACATAGCTGAGGTCTTCCAATTCTTCCATCCGGAGAAACCGTTTTTTTAAAAAATAACAATTTCTTTGTTAATTCGATAACCAGATCAAGTTCCTTAAGTTGAAAGGATTAGTGATCTCTGAAGTTGGATGTCTTTCTGTACAATCATCAGGTACTGGGGGTCTACCTGGTGTGGCGTGGTGCAGCTCGCGGTTTGCGGGTGTACGTCGACTTCACGTTTACGCTTTTGAATCGAGAGCACTTTTCGACGAACGAGGGTTTCTCGGGGAAGCGAGTAAAGTTCACGTACGACGCGCCCGCCCAGGGCAACCGAAATTACATACCGGTTTCGGATTTGTACAGTAGAAACTTCGCGGATCCAAACGGGGAGTTTCAATTGGAGCTTTCAATGGCGAACGTGCGAACGGTATTTACGGCGGAGGTACCGATGCCGACAGGAGTATTTACAGCGGGTCAAGCGAAAGGAAACAAGCTGGAAACTGGTTACTTTACGTTCGGTGGTTTCGACTGGAACGTGGTGATATATCCGCAGGGTAACAAAGAGGGGGAGGCGCGTTCGGACAACAGACTGAGCGTTTATCTGGTGAGACTAACGGGTTTCGACCACCGTTGCCGGGTGAGGTACAGCGTGGCGCTCGGCGACGGTGAGAGGAGAATCGAATCGGGTCAAATCGAGGATCTTTCGGATGCGGAGGGTCGGGGTTTCGGTTGGCATCCCCGGGTGCGTTGGTCGAGTTTGGCACACAAAGGAATACTCCGAGTCTCCTTGGAGATGATCGAAGCCCGTACGATATCGGAAGTGGCTGTCCAGGCGGTGGGCACATCGACGCTTTCGGCGGCTCCTTGTTACGATCGGGACAAACAAGCGTGGGCGATAAGGGCCGATTTGCACTCGGACACGTTGCGGCTCCAGCTCGTTTACAAAGACATCCACAACGTGCCACGGAATCATTTGAGATACGTCAGTTGGTCGGCTTATTTGATGCGCGGGGAGGACCCGGACGCGGAAGCGATAAGCCTCCCGGGTGCCCCGTTCAGTCGCTATTACGTTCAGGAACAGGCTGACGAGGGCATTATAATGGAAACGAATCTCGGTATGAACGAGGTCAAGACAGATCACTGTCCGTTTATCACGGACAAGGGCCAGCTGAGGATTCGCATCGAATGGAACGAGAGTCACCTCTTGTTCCAAGCAACCTATCACAAATACGACGATGTCTGCCGCATCCACAATCAACAAATGAGACGCGAGATCGCTGCCCTCCAAGCCGAAAACTACAGCCTCGAACGACAGTTGTTTAGCTACCAAAAGAGTCTGGCTTACGCCCAAGCTCAGCAGCAACAGGAGGCTGGCACGGGTCCCGTTGCCGGGCAACCCGGACCTGTGCACTCTTCGCACTCGTCTCATCTCGAACGCTCAGCCTCGACCGACACCGAATACGCCTGACAAGTGCTGCCTGACGTTGCTGCCGATACCCGTCTCGTTGACATGGAGCGTCACGGCTCTTACGTCTATCATCGTAATTCAAACGGTATGAACGATAAAAACGATAATCAACAGTGGTCCTCGCTCCAAGAAAACGATCGTCGCTTGCACCAGAACCTCGTTATGATAATGGATCGTCGTTTGAGCAACGTTCAGCAGGCCCAATTTCGATACGACACGGAATCCCATCGGGGCTCGCAGGATGCGACCTCGTTGCACAGCACGCTCGTCGGCTCCAACGCCTCGACCAAGAGCTTCAACAATCGCTCAAATCGCGAGAACGTCAACAACGGTAGCCATCGCTCGTCACACGGCAGTATCGTCAAACAGCCGAGATCTTCGAAACACAACAACGAGCAGTTCATTGAGACAAATAAACACGCCAACAAACGCGGCTCTTATCAACGTTACTTCGCTGGATTCACCGAAACGTACGCAACGATCAACGGCGAAAAAAGACGAAGACCCACCCTCTGGGAAACTCTCACCGGTCTCGTTTGTTCACTCGGCGCCCTGGCAACCAGAGCTGCCAAAATGGCCGCCAGGCGCGGTGATTCTATATGAAGATCAGTGAATAATCAACATCAACCCAAATAATATCTATACAACACCCTCGGAAATGATCGATTATTTGTTCACCAACGAACGAGAAATGACACGATGCTGACCAAACTTCGTGCGAATCGTCCGATTCCCACGACTATTCTTACACCACGCGGGAATCAATTTCACACAGGGATTATATCTGACGCAAAAGACCACACGCGAAACTCGAATTTCAAATAACGATGATGATGATGATGATGATGATGATGATGATGATGATGATGATGATGATGATGATGATGATGATGATGATGATGATGATGATCCTCTATCTACTTGTCAATTTACTAAAGAACCTATTTTCCTCTAAAGACTTTTTTCACTTATCAAGACCACGCGAGATTCGATCATTATGAATGGATGAACCGGCGAAAGAGGAGAACGCGAACGCGGAAACCATGATAAAGAAAAAAGTATGAAACGGAGAATACCAACAGGATTCGATAATTGGCGGAAAATCGGGTGGCTAAGCGGCGTACTAGAAAGCTAACAAATATGTTTGGCATATCATTCATTCCATGATCGTATAGTCGACGTACATTAACACTGTAATATAATCTAAGTACATAATTACCAAAACATGCTATATTATTATTATTATTATTATATACATGTATATTATATACGATGTGAAGGTAAATTAATATGTAGACATAATCGATGTTAGTCGTCGGGATACCGTTAATGACGCGCAGTTCTCGTTACCGCCTCAGTAACACTCGGAGTTTATCACACACACGACCATCGATGTAAGTACCCAATGTGGGATGTTCACGTTGTGTCAGACCATTTCAATTCCCATTTCAAGATTTTTCTCACTTGGTCGTTGAGAGCCGATTCGCTAAACAAATGCAATTCCATGATAATTGGCCTGTCAAAGGAGCGTGCGAGAATCCACTCAACGGCTCTTCTTACAAGCCGGGCGGGGTAGTATTGTACGGTACGGTGAATCTTGGGTTCGGTCGGGATGAAGCTTGACTGAGAACGATTTACTCGGACATTCTTTTTTTTTTTGACGATTCGTTCTGGAATTCTTTTGGCAATAATTGTGGGAGGATCGAAGCCGAACAGGCTCGAATCAAGTCGAGAGAAATATTGTCGTTTAATTGTTCGTTATTAACGATATTGCGATATTGCGAAGACGATAAATTTGAAGAGTTTCGATATAAATTGATCCGCTCGTGGGACAATTAATTCTGCTTTGCTCTCACGACCATAAATAATCTACGCAAAGGCTCGTTTTATTTGAAACAGTCGTACAAACTCTCGCCCCTCTGTCCCTCCCAACTCGGAGTACAGAATTCCATCAATAACAAGTTTCCTGCTGTTATTCAACCTCATTTTCGCTACTATTACGGCTATCGATCTTTCCCAAAATGGTCAATTAACTAAGAAATTTGTAACAGCCCTCTCGTGGGCAGTTTCGAGAACGAAAATTACGCTGCTTGCGCCACCAGAGGGCGGCTACGTAAACCACCGTTGATTCAACTATGATTAGCAATCCTCTGGATGGATTGAAAAGAGCGAGAGAGAGGAAGCGTTTATAAACTCAGAACGTACAAATAGCGAGCTTTCAGCTCCATTTTGCCGATCGTGCAGCCCACAAATAACGGATTCATTAATACGTACGCGCGCTCGACGCACGGGCCCAAGTTATGAGAGCAAAATTGCTCGTGAACCTCGGAGGGATTAAATAAATTGAGCGTACTTTCGAGGGAAAGCGGCGGATGTTGCTTCATCGAGGGATTATGGAGCGAAGGAGTGGAAAAAAGCTTCCAATTTTTCGCTTCACTTATCTTTTTTTGAATTTCAAATAGTTCGTAATTTATAATTCTGCTTTTGGATGGAGGAGAGAAAATTTATTCGGAATAATCTAACGAGTCGCCGGGAACAAAGGAGCAGACACAACGCGCGATGCGAGTGGAAAGCAAAAGAGTTAAGAAAATAGCGGGATGCACGTGTAAAAATTTTCCGATGAGCAGAAAAAGTGACGGTGCTTCGCAGCGCGAAGAGAGAAAGAGCAGGGAACACAGTGAGACAATGGTCGATCGATAAACTAACCCGGTGTGTTATAGTTTGGTTATGCATCTCCAAAATCCCATATATCTCGTATAATTCGACGTTGCACGAACGATTGCTGACAATGGTATAAACGTGCATGGTACAGATAGCAATGGCGAGCTCACCAAGTGTGAATAACAGACTCAAATTCCATCAAACTCGCAATGCTTCAACGTTTGCTGCAATCGCGCGTTGTGTACACTCCGGACACCCGATTAATCCTTTTGCTGTTACGAAATAATGAAAACTGAAGAACATTATGTTTTTAATATTGTTGCAAATTTATGAGAATTTATCGCTTTCTCTCACTCTCGCTCTCCTTCCCATTCCGAACAATTATCTTAACCCTCTCGGACCGAGGGGCCTGTTTCACGTTGGAGGAAAATCATTACCTTCGTAATTTAATCCCAAAATACTTTCTAGTTTACACGGAGAGAAAAAAATAGTAAGAATTGCTATGATGCCATGATAAGATTACTATGATGCCAAAATATTGTAATTTCCAAGTCAATTCTGAATGAAAATTTTCAAATTGCGTATTTTGCTGTGACAAAGGTTTAAACTGTGCTATTTTTTCTTAACGTAGTTCACCAAGTGAACGGTGTAAAATTTATATTGACTCGATGATGAACTGTCAAGTAGAATTATTATGCCGTTTTGCTATACTCAGTACTGTTTTCACAATTGAAATTTACAGTTGAACGTAGTAAAATTTGAGGAGCTCGAACACAAGCATCGATCATACGCCAAAGTGTTTAGAAATTTACTATGGTAAATAACAGAATTTCATTCGCGATTGTACGATAATATACCGGTATACGTGTGTACCGATGTATTTATTTTGACATCACTCATCAATTTTCATCGACTCGCTTCACAAAAAATTACTATGCATGTTCGTAAGAATTAATAAATATTACCGATATAGAACCCTACTTCTGTGGCACGATAGTAGTTTTTAGTAAAATTTTCTCTCCGTGTACGAATCGATTGTGACATTTTAGTTTTTTTTTTGGGAAATGCGAATTTTTTAATGTCGGGTGCGCCCAGCGGCAGGTACTTGGGGAGGTAAAATCAGGAAAGTTTACGAATTAATCTAGCACCTAACACCTTGAAAATACATCATATCAGCTTCTCTTTGAAAGGATTTAACGTTTGGAGTATGAAAAACGAATGTGTACTCGCTTTTCTTTTGGGATAGCTAAAGCACGTTTTAACACAGCGCCAACTCACACGAAACGCCGGATTCATATTGATATTTCGATGGGTTAAAGCAGTTTATCTCTTGGTTTAGGAGTATCCATGGTGCAATCTAACCTTGCTTGATGGAACTAGGCGGTTGGAACCACGACCTTGCTGACCGATGCAGTTTTATGGGGCGTGGAAGCGCGTCTTGCGTGTAGAAGCAACATACGCTCCGAGAGGGTTAATAATTCCACACATTAAGAATAATTTCATAATTGTTTATTCAGACGATTAGATTTATTGCATTATTTTGTGCTCTTTGATGGTCCAATTTTCCATACCCGATTCGACTCTGCACCCCACGATTCCCACGACAGAATAAAAACTCCGAAGGTTAATGAAACTCGGGAAAGTTTGAGAGCGAGTTGAACGGAGTGATCTGAAAAATGATACATTGAAAAAATAGTGCGTAGAACTCGCGTCAAGTATCCGTCCTCTGTGCTAGAATTGAATATATTAAATGGAACAAGAAAGACAACTACAAACAGTAGGTAACAAGAAAGAAAAAAGCGAAACGCTGTATACTTTGTACATATCTGTACTAAAACAAAAACCTTGACAAACATGAAGCACTTTTGATCGTGGACGAGCGTGTCCCCCTCGTCCGTCTGCTGCAACGATCAGTGGCGCTCGCTCTCTTCCAACTCTCTATCGATTAATTAGTGAATCTAATCATTTAATCCGAGTGGATTTATCGATCGGTTGAGACGCGTGGCAACAAACGGGATTCGGACACGCTCCCCCAGCCGCAAACCTTGTACCTATGATTCAACATTTAAAGGATACCGGGGAAGTTGAGTAGCGTGGATTTCAATTATTTCCTTTCTCAATCCTTCGCACCAACGAGATTAAATAATGATCCTTTTTTCGAACAATCTAGAGGCTTCATTGAATATTAGTTATCGTATTTAAAGAGCGATTTATTTGTCTGAGAAGCCATGTTTTGATCGCCAACCCTAAAACGGCTTGGAAACCGACCCCGAGCTTCTTTTCAGCATGAAAAGTCTCCCTCGTGCCACAACGAGACTCAATTATACGCCTTTCTCTTCGTTCTTTTAACGAAGGGAAGGTTGCACGGTGAGGTCACTATTGCTCGACCAACGTCGATGATGAAACTCGTAAATATGTGAAATAAATGTTGTTTTCTTTTCATTCAAATAATTTAAGGCAATTTCGACTCCGTTGTACAACTCTCTAAGGTTGGTCTAATTCGATAATCATAATTGACTTATTTACGTGTTTAAAGCTGTGATTCGATGGAAAATTGAGAATTTTATCGATCCGTTGATCCATCGAGACTTCTCGACCAGTTTATTCTTAATTGAACGATTGCACAAACATCTTTAGAAGACTCGAAATCTGAACGATACAAACACAGACAAAAATATACAGGAATGAATAAACCTACGTCCTGCTTGTACAATCTGAACGATTATCACTCATTACACGATAAATATTGTCATCGTTGGTATAGTTTGATCAGTAAATTCATCAATGATCTTTGTTACGACATAAACTTTAGAGATTTTATCGTATAAATGTAAAAACACAACTGACGTTGATACAGGTACAAAAAAAAAGGAAATGAAACAAATATCGTCGATATTTTCTCAGACTGGCAACATTTTGGCACAAAACCGAAGAAAATATTTGAGGTTAAGAATTATGAATCGCAACAGAAAAATCACACGAGTATACACAGACAATTGTTCTATGGCGTATTAATCGATCTAAGAATCAATAACAATAATCGTCGTCGTTGTCGTCGTCACGTATTTATGCTCTTAAAATCCTCGATTCTTTGTCACGTGCTAATTCAAACCTCGTTTTCCTTTGACTGACCAACATTTCGACGAATCTCTGTCACGGAATTAATTAAAATGTTAATTCATTCGTATTTGAATAATAGTTATCGCACGTGCTGTGACGAGGCGCTTTTATGGCTACTGACAATCGCACAGGTTTCATTATCGTATAGGTGTGTGTATTGAATTTCGAAAGATTAGGCCGATTCTCTCGATTGCGGCATCGACGTCAGTCCTCATCGTATTGACGATCGTTTCAACTATATAATTCGATCGTTCAACTCTGTTAGACGAGCCCCATAAATTTAGTGGAATTATTGTAAAAATTTTCTTCTCGTTCTGATCGTCGAGGGACTCGACGACTTTTTCAGTGTCATTTCATGTACGCGATGAAAGAACATTTTGGTTTACGAAGCTCCAATGTACCGAAAACGACACGTTTTCGAATTGAACGTTTTGAAAATCGAACGCACTTCACTCTCATTTTTTATCATCTCTGTCCTGTTTAGAGTCCACGAAACAACACTTCAATTGTGCACGTCAATTGACAGAATAACCTTGCGGGTGAAAAATAATTAAAATTTTGAGGAAAAACGTCGATTGCGAGAGATAAAAGACAAAATGCACTCGAAAGGGATCAAGTCGTGCTATACCAGCAGGTACCTGTGTTTCCCATACGCTGAAGAGCTTCTATTCGTTCCTTTTGTAAAGCTCACCCAATCGAAAAATCTAGAAAATTTGGGTAATCGAGACGAGAATCGAGTCTCGATAGAAATTTGAAAAACCCACGATTCTGCTACGTCATTAATGTTTACGCAATTGTATAGTCTATTGGAAATTCTGCAAGATGGAATTCGTGCTTTTTAACCTCCAGTGAGCTTAGGTCGATAAACCAAACGCGATGAAAAGAACCTCTGGAAAAGTATGAAGACGAAATGTTTGTCACGTGGCGTCATTTCGAAGTGGAAGTGTGTGCGTGCGAGTGTGTCCATTCTCAAGAGCTTTTTCATGCTTGAGAAAGTTTCATAAAAACTACGATGTTGATAAATAAATGTATATTCGAGTGGTTTGAAAAATCAACGCGTTTCTCAGAGCTCCCGGCACAGAAAGTTTGTTTTTTCTACACTGCGGTTCACTTTTTCACATTCCTAACCTCCAACCTTCACCATGTGAGTTTTCGATTCTTTAGTTTGGGAATGAACATCGATCTGAAGTCTCGCAGTCATCGAGCTCCCGTGGGGATCACCTCAAAATCGATGGTGGCGCCTCTCGTAGTAAAAAGTAAATACGGTCGGCGTCACATATGTCAGACGCCTCGCGTGTATTCTACCGAATTTCTTCGTCAATTTTTATTGAAATCGCGACAAATAAATTTCGTAATGAGCAGTGAAGTGGTGTGAATCCAGCAGTCTCTTCGGTTGTGGCAAATGCGAGCGCAATTTGTAATAGAGTAATCTTTGTGACCGACGTAAAAAGTGACGTAAAAACTCGGCTAATGCAATCACATTTTTTGATATTTTTTATATTCGCGACGAAATCCGGTAGATACGGATTTTAGTTTGATTTTTGGACACTTGGCGCTGCATATACCATCGCTCGATGACTCTGTGTTTTCAACATAGTATAACAAACTTTTATTGTTTGAGAAACAATATTTTTTTCGTAATGGGAGCTCGAAGGAAAACGTTTCGAGAGTTTCGGCCACGGTTGCAAAAACAATTGATGCATGTTCCTTATTTTCATCATTGTAAGACAAAATCTCTACGAAATCGTAGAATAAACACAACAATAGAGGGGCCACTCTAATTGTCACGATCTCTCTCGATGTTTTGCTTGAAATGAGGCGAGGCGAAAGGGTGAAATTCAACGATCGAACTTCAGTTTGCGTCTTGATATTTGTCGCATCGTAGCCGAATCTGCCGTCGTCTGAAATGAATAATTTTCGTTTCAAATGGTACTGAAAATCTTCGGGGCATTTGTCGAACGCGAAGAGCATAATGTGCAAATAGGATTGAAAAAAAAGTGCGAATAGAAATTTTGCCATGCACCGAACTTTTTTATCGGTCTAAAATAACGATTCGCTAGACCAGAGGCGAGATAAAGTTGCGGATATTCTGAAGACACTTGCGAATCCTGCCCCCACCCTGACCCCTTTCCAAACCTCCTGCGTTTTGCTCGACTCAGAAATAGGGGAAAAAACCTCTTCGTAATTTCCACTCGATTATTCTCACAGCCCCGATCGCGACTGTTCGGGACTCGAACCATTGAAGGATAATGCGAGAGTCTCTTTATTAGGAATTATACAGGTTATATGAGAATGAAAAAAGTGCTATTCTTTCACCGAGTGCACCGAAGATATACTGCCAGTCTGCAGATGAGCCAAAGCTCCGGAAGGTCGTATTCACTCTGTGAACGAGAAGAATAGGCAAATCGTTTTCTCTATAATGCAAATATTGAAAGTCATTCCGCGAGCGAGAAGGGACGAGACGAAAATATAGGCGTGAGGGTAAAGAGCCGTTAAAGTTTTCTCTCGAGCCCCTTTTAAGGTACAACGGGTGTCCAAATTGTAACAATGCGATAAATGACGTTTTGGATTTTTTGAAAAATCGTCAAGTTGTGACGTTTCTTCTTGGGATCAAGACAATTCGAAGAATAGACAAATTCAAAAGAGTTTATAATTTCCAATATTTTTGCCGTTTGAATTTGAGAAAAAGTTCCAAAACGCTGAGCCAATAACGAAGAACCATCGAAGCCCTGAAACTATGAGAAAACAATATTATTTTTGTTTGAGAAATTCGACATCGTTGACATTTGATGAGTTACTTCGACAAGCGTAAAACAGGACAATTTTTACCTCATCAGAAAATGTGATTTTTCGACCGAGAGAAAATTCGTTGCTTCGAGTCTCTTCCTTTTACTTTTGCGAAACGAAATTCAGAGCTGTCAAAGAGCTACGTTGTTCCAAGGCTCGTAGCGAGACGACGCGCTCACATTTCCGACACTCCGTATATTAATTTTACGTCTGTAGACACTGTCCGGCGAATCTCGATTTTCCGAAGCTTCCTCTACAGTAATTGTTTCTCATTAAAAGTCAGGAAATTCTAAGCTCTTCCGCGCACTTGGGGTTGGAACGATTTTTACTATTTTATGTCCCTCCCGTCGCCCTCACATTCCAAGTTAGAAAAATTCTTAAAACAGATTAAAAATATCGATTTTTTCCGATTTTTTCGAATAAAAAATCCAAAGTTTACCCCAGAAATCAATGGATTTCAAAAAATCTATCGTTCGTTCCCGTTTGATCACGTCGGTTCCGTCGAAACGCGTGAAACTCCACTTTATTCGATTTTTCATATGAAAAAATTTGATAATACGCAGAGCCGACAAGAAAGAAAGATTATTTCAATCCAAACAACGACAGAGATCGATACAACAAAGCCACCATGCTTGACATTGGATTTCAATAGAATTGGCAATTTAGCGAAAAAAAAAATCTATTACAATTACGACGTAACGAAGAGTGTACAATAATATCAAAACACTCGTCTGTAACAGGGTAAACGTACATTTAGTTTTGCTTCACTCTGTATACTTACGATTAATATTATTGTTATCATTCATACTATTATCATATAATCAATGATTCGATTGAATCCTCGTGCAGATTCATGTCTCGTTGGGAGCCTAAATAATAATAAACAGAAACATGAAGTAATGTATGCTGATGAATCTGCGAATAAAAATGAAGAAATAATAGCACCGAAAAATTGTAATAAACGAGAAAACCTCCAACAACGAGGAAGTATATTTTTTTCATTGTTTTTAACATTTGTTGTTTTTTAAGAGCGCAGGATAACGACGGAAAAAAATACTTGCTCCATCGAGTAATTTATTTTTTGGCAATTTCGCGAGGAAACAATAAAAATGTTCGATCTCCCAACGTATTCAAAGGAATTTTAAGCGCAATATGAAAAATGCAAACGATAATGAAAAAAATCGACATGAAATATTCAATAATCCTGTATAATTGAAAAATTCCGAACCGTAGAGGAACGCTCGGGCTATTATAGTATGAAGAATATGTATGAATATCTCACATGACAGAAAAATTGTACCGAAAAAAGTCACAACACTGTGCACTAAATGAACGTAAAATTCTTTACATCTTCATTCTTGTTATTTTTATTTTTAGCTTAAATATCTACGTTATTTTTTGTTTTTTTTTTCTTTTCCTTTATCGACCGTTTGACGATATTTCGTTGAAAAAAAACTGAACTATCCTACTGCATACGAAGCGGATCCATCAGGTTTATTTTTCGAAATTAAATAATCAAACAAGCATTAAACAGTAAACTACCGAAAAATGGAGATTGGTGCTGTGCGACAACGATTCGAAGAAGATCGTTGAGAGGTTATGTTTTGTGGAAGTTCGTTCGAACTTCGAACGAAAGACGTTTGCCCTCATACTTACTTGGAATTATTTGCGTCATTTAATTGCAGTCTATTCGCGCTGGACGTCTAAGTTTTCGAGCTATTGTTCAGTGTTGCAATGCAAAACTGTAGTTCGAACACCGTTAAATGAGAAAGAATGAGAACGAATATGTAAAAAGTTGGCAGTCACTTGACACGTACGAGATAAATATACACACACAGAGACTACATATTAGCTCGAAAGAAGTGATGAAGGAATACTGTAATTTGTGAACATAATAAAAATGCGATAACAATTATTGTAATTTCGAGAAATGTAACATATTCATATTTCATTCTATTATCTATGCAATGTTCATAGGGTGTATAAAAATATGTAGCCTCATAGGTGTCAACTTCCTGGATTAATTGTAACTTGCATCGTCCGAAACATAAAAAACTACAATACATTACACGTATTATATATACAAATGGAACGAACACATGCATACATATATACAAAAAAGAATCAACAATGAAAAAACGTATTTCACACGAGCACAAAAAAAACATAACATTTTTTCGCCATACGACAAATCGACACGCGTATAACCACACAAAAAAAACATGTATTACTTAAACCATCTGTGGGTCTGCCTCGTCTTTTATAAAGTTCTTGCTATATTCAACCTACGCGTCTATCGTGTTTTATTTCTTACCTTCCTGCAAATCCATCACGCACAATATTAACGGTCGGTCTTTTATCCAGAAAGATATCAGTTGGAAAAACAGAGGTTATGTTGGCGAGTGTATTCGTAAAGGATTCTTATGGATTAACGTGTACTGTGGTCTGGATATTTGTTGACAAACAAATCGATACACGTTACAAACGCAGCGAAGAGGTTAGTTCGGTGCAGAGAATAAGTTTCGTGCTTGAACGGATCATCGAAACATCGCGAATTATTATCGGTCTCATCAGTCTGCCGTAACGAGAATATCAATCGATAAGTTTTCATCATCTCCGGGACTAGTTATACTCTCTTCGCTTTGCCATCAATATTGGCAGATTATTATTGATAAAAGAATAATTTGCTCGATTATACATATCAACTGCGGTTCTCGCGATCTCTAACTCTGCGAAACGTCGCGCTTTGTGTACACGTGTGGATATATATTATGATACAATAGGGATGGTGCAAGCTGACTACCGCGCCACTAGTGATGAAAAGTGAATACTTTTGGGGGTCTTTTATCATTATTGTATATATATTATAGTATATATAGTATATATATTATATAGTATATTATATTATATTATTATAGTATATTATAGTATATATATATATATATATATATATATATATATATATATATATATATATATATATATAGTATATATATTATTATATATATATTACATTATTATGATTATATTTCCATCAAAGTATTGAAAGTGCTACCCCCAAAAGCTTATAATTTATGACATTAGAGGCGCCACGAGTACTTTCGACCTGCCCTCTATCGAATCTGCACCATCCCTATAGAACTATAGTTAGTTAGTGCGGGACTATATATAAGAGCCAATAAAAATACAAAAGTAAGGAAAAAATATATATACAGGCCATGTACAATTATTTCTACATATCTCCCGAAATATAGTCCTTTTCTTGAAGTTACAGTTTTATTGCTATTGCATGAAAATACGGATGTAGTTTTTCGCAGAAAAATCCATATAGTATGCACTAATTCATCTTTCACTGTCATTGTCCTTCCCGTGACCTCTATAGCTATCTTTCTGTGTAGTTTCTGGAATGTGCCACAAAAAAATAATTTTGCAGTCGGTGGTAGAAGAACCCCCCCGCTCTCAATATCGTTTGATCACGTGAGCCTCCGGTCACGTGTTACTCAGCTGCGAAGGCTGCGAATACACTTGAAAGAATCACACGTGCATGAAACGACCGTGAATGTAAGTTTCGCGGTCTTGTGTGAGGTGTGACGTTTGTCTTCCGATCGCTCATATCGAGTTTAAAAAACCGGTAGATAGTAATAATACTCGACTCGTTCGATAGCCCGAGGCGCGAGTGTGAAAGTGTCGCTCGTGAAATGCCACGCCGGAGGAATTTCTTGTTCGACATGGTGGGAGCCCAATCACTTCTCGTTTGTCAACAGTAACAAAATTAAAAAAATAAAAAGCTGATTTCTCGTCCGTTACGTCCTCGGATAACTACGAAGCTTCGTCATGAGTGAATCGAAAGTGGTGAGTTAAAACTATTTACTACTATGTTGAGCAAAACAATTTACTGGGTATTGAAATGATTTTTTGCAAAGCGTCAAGTTTCAAAGATGCGTGAAAATCTTCGGATCGAACCGATCGAACATACGTTTCGATACTTTGACATGTGATGACGAAATGGAGATAATTATTGATATATTACTTACTTTCTTTCTTAAACGCGAATATCATTCTTTTTTGCAATGAAGTTTTTCGTTGAACTTTCTTTGTGATTAATTAACTTTGTTGTCTCATTTTTCAAACGTGAATAACATTTGTTTTGAAGTCAATAACAAAAAAAACCACATCGTTTTCATTTGGAAAAATTTCTAATAAAATTTCTTTTTGTATTAACAAATGAAGACAACATTCTAATTTTTGTTTGGGTTAATAGGGAAGGTTAGAGAATCAGGAGCTCCTGGTCGATGTGGATCCTTACTTATTTGATGCTAGCTTGCTCGATCGCTTACCCAATCAAAGACAGGAAAATGGCCTGCTGGTTCGACCGCTGCGATCCTCAGATTATGAAAATGGTATCATTGACCTCAAAGCTGTTTTTACGATTAATCAAATTTTGATGTTGCTCACTGCCTTGCATCAAAATCTTGCCTGTCCAGCACTATTTGATTCCTATAATTTTTTATCCTCGCCCTTATTAATTATGTTCATAGACGACCATTAGTGTTTTCAAGTTATGTCGTTTGCTTTATTTAATCTTCAATTGCGAACAATTCTCATTTTTTTCCATTCTTGGTTATCAATCTGACTGAATTTTTTTCCTTATTGTTTATTTTTCTTCCTGAATCATTATTCTTTTAGTATCCACATTTTTCTTGTTTTGTTTTTTAATTCGTGAGATTACAAATCTCGAATTTTCTTAAAATTGTTTTAGGCTTCCTCCAACTTCTGGGACAACTGACCGAAGTTGGTAACATCAGTGAGGAGCAGTACCGGAGTATAAATTTATTATTGACCATATTTTCGTTTCAAACTGCAAAAGTATTCATTCTAATCAAACTTTTGTTCTCAGGTTGTTTCGCAAAGATGAAACGTGCAGGAGGTTACTACATAGTGGTAGTCGAAGATTTGAACAGTGGCAAAGTCATTGCCAGTTCTTCATTGGTCGTTGAGCAGAAATTCATACACAATTGCGCTTTGGTAAAGAGAACATTTTTTTTTCAATCAATAAGAGTAGAAATTCAATTCCACTATACAGTGTCCATCTCATTCTCTCGAAGAATATTCATATTTATTAAGTATTATATAGTTTTGGAATCTTTGCGACTTCCCTTAAATTTTTTCATTATGACAACCAACGTTGCTATTGGCAATCAATAGAACTCTTGTCTGTAAATTATTTTGATTGAAAAGTTCTTCAGGATATCCTTACATTGAAATCTTCTATTTTCCAGAGAGGTCGTTTGGAAGACGTAGTCGTGAACAGCTCGTACAGAGGCAGACAACTGGGAAAACTGATAGTAACAACGATATCGCAATTGGCGAAACGATTACATTGTTACAAATTGTCGCTAGATTGTCGTGATCGTCTTATACCCTTTTACGAAAGCCTCGGTTTTGTCAGGGAACCGGGTAACGCAAACAGCATGAATATACGATTTGAAACATACGTAGAACAATCGCGTTTGTGACACAATTATTAGTCTCACGACGGAATACCCAACGATTAATTTTCATCCATAAACACTGAGGTTTCTCCGTGAAACAGAAACGTGTGCGATGTGTACCTGTGCGTATCATTTACTATATCAAAGTCCTCATAAACTCGTACCTTACAAAGAACGCTTTGTGTAAAAAGTCGTTCTGGCCCGCCTCAACCATCCGCTTAAATGCGTTTGTACTATAGTTTCCATAATCAAATCTGAATTTCTAGTGAACGAGCTTCTACAGGAAAAAATACACATCACACATCGTACGATGGAATAAAGCAAATTGGAAAAACATTATATGATTTTCCTTCGTACTTGGGACACATGGAAATGTTTATTTCATGTTTGATTTTTTATCTCAATGTTTGTATAGTACAACAGGGTTCGTGTATTGAAATAGTTGGTTGTATAATGGCTTTGGGTTTTACAAATTATACTTTCTTTGCGGGAACTCCTGTCCGTAATTTTGCGGCTCTCTTTGCTTCCATCTGTTGTTGCCGAGCCAATTTTCGCTCTTCTCGTTTTCTTCTCGCTTCCTCGAATTTATTCGAACTACTAGATACACCTAAAAATTTATTTCCACAATAACACGTATGTCGATCTTTATGCATTGATTTTGAGTCTGTGTAACAATAAACCGATCTCTTACCCGGTTGCTCGATCGTTTGGAAATCATCGAGAACCTGGAATTCAGAATCCTCCCAACCGGCCTCAGAAACTTCGGTTTTCTCTTCTGCTCCTTCGGCCGCTTCTTCTTCCTGCAATTGAATATCGTAGAATTCTCATTTAACCGAGATTGTACTTTCAAAAAAAATTCATATTTTTTTTTCAACTTTGTTGCTATTGTCCGACTTGAAACGAAACACCTTTTTTTTCTTAAAAATATATTCTCACGTTTATTTCTGCTTCTCAATGCATTTTTTGTTTTCAAGATCGTATTTTCTTGAAAATTTATTTCTCACCGGTTCCTCTTCCAAACTGGTCCAGTGATCGTTTGTTTTGGGTGAATTAGAAGGCTGTATAACAGTACTAGTCGTCGTGGTTACCGGAGCTGAAGGTTGTTGTTCCATGTCACCCCAATTGTCTGCCTCCCAGTCCCAATCACAGTCCGAGTTCGTGTTGGCCGTATGAGAATCGTGATCGTGATCATGATCGAGTGATGTCATGCTCGTTGCGCTGCTTGTTGTCGCTGTTGTACTCGCGCTGCTTTGCGAACTGCTCGCTTGTTCTAAAATTTAGAAAATCATATCCGCTCGTTTTGCCATCCATTCAAAAAATAAACATTCGACAGATGCAATCTCTGGAGGTATGATCTGCCTGTATGTTACCTAGTGACGCGGGCTTTTTAAGTAAAATTCGCGACGTATTTTGAGGATTCGAAGATTTCGGAGTATCGGATTGGCTTCGATAGAATTTTGCGGTCATAGTTGTAACCGCCCAGCCCGCCCACGTTGCTGCGGCGTTGCTTAAACTTGGAGTTGCGGTATTTACGTCTGCCTCTGTTGGGTATGGGAAATTTGTAAAACAAAATCAAATCATGCACAAACGACAAACAATGAAACATTCTTCCAAGTAAAAAAATGAGGAAAATTCTCTTTGAATTGAGAATAGCTTGTATTAGAAATCCTCGACTAACCCATAGATTCACGCAGTCCAGGATCTTCGGAAACTCTCTCAAGTTTGGATAAAAAACCTCGTATCGTTCGAAACGCGCTGTCTCTCACTCCTTTGTCGGAGTCTGTCGTGAGCGAACACAGAGCGGGCAATATTCTGTTAGCAACTTCTTGGAGTAAAAAGTACTGTTGAGTTATAGCGAGGGCTGACACACTTGCGCTCCTCGCAGGTGGAAAAGGGTCTCTCGTACCCCTAATAAATGCACCTATTAAAACCTGAAGCATGAAGAATGAGAAGAAATCTTCAGAACAACGAATATTCATGAGAAAAAGTGACAAATTGACAAAAAAAGATTAATCCCGCAAAACTGATAGTTTTCAATTGTACCGAAATATTGCGAAAAAATGCAACTGAAGCATACCTTTTGCCTAATTTGAGGATGAAGGTGTTGGGCAATTTTTCCTAAACAAATAGTCGTATTCGTTCGTATTCCGCCCTGTTCGTCTTTAGACTGAAGTCTTGCAAAATGTTTAAGTGTTTCAACATTGAGATTATTATAATCCAATTTTGGAGCTAAGTGTACGACCGATTTGACAGTTTGTTCCCTCACGGCAGGATTCGTATCCAGGAAACCTCGAGCCACCTTGAAAAAACATTGAAAAATTGTGCATTTAAAAAAAAAGTTTTGAATTTTCGTTTCAAATAGACTGTTTGATGATATTTCAATTACTTGTGGGAATATGGCTTCGTTTATAGTTGCCGGTTGAAGATGACTGACGAACCTATCGAGCTGTTGCAAAAGTCTCAATCTCGTGGCGCGATCATTCGATGCGAACAATTTAACAACACATGGAATAACTCGACGTTGATATTCGGCATCTGGTAATTGTCGTCCTAATTGCAGAAGCGGCGGTAAAACCGCGCTCCCCGCATCTCCGAA
The DNA here is from genome assembly GCF_019457755.1 of Venturia canescens. Taxonomy (NCBI): domain Eukaryota; kingdom Metazoa; phylum Arthropoda; class Insecta; order Hymenoptera; family Ichneumonidae; genus Venturia; species Venturia canescens. The sequence continues at coordinate 13,916,050 of NC_057424.1, read as the reverse complement.
TTCAAAAGCTGCCAATAATTGCGGCAGGATTTTGAACCGCCCAACACCTTCAGGAAAACTGTCCAATTGATTGGCCAACTGAGCGAAAAAACGGCCCTTCTCTCCACGCTCTTTCATCTGTATCTCTTCGAGAAAAAGAAGCGCATCGACCAAATCATTTTTGAAAAAACCTCCGTTGCTGCGACATCGCGCTATCACGTCGGCGGGATTCGGCCTACCATCAGGTTGGGCGCCAGTCAATTCTCGAAATACCGTCAATAATTGTTTGGGTATCTGTGAAAATAGAATTTTCATCAATATTTTCTCCCGGTTGTAACGAGCCAACCGGCGAAAATTCTAACACTATTTTGTTTGAGTTTTTTTACAATTTTGAAGAAGCAAATTTCCATACTTGATCGACGCTCTTGAGGTTCGCCCGTTGAACAAGGGGGCCATTGAACGATTCCCAAATTAGACATCCAAGACCCCACATATCGATCGAGCTATTTTTATTTAATCAAAACAGTTTTATCGAAGATAAACGTTCGAAAATAGATACTGCGATGCTTGATCAACATTTACTTTTCAAGTCATTCAAACTTTTTTCAATAAAAATAATCTAAATTTCATTGATTGATTGAAAATCTACTAGAACAGTGTCGTTTTACCATTTTGTGGCTGGTTTGACATTCTCTTTGATCTCGGGGGGTGCATAAACCTGAAGGATGTGTGGAAGAGACGTATATGGGGTGTCTACGGCAGTCATGTATTCTACGCTCCCAAGTTTCCATTCTCCGCTCTCTTCGTTCACGTATACAGAATATAAATTGACATTGTTGTGACGTAGATTACCGTCGTTGTTTAGAAAACTCAGAGCTCTCTGTAATCACAAGTGAAACGAACGGTTATAATCAACAAAAAGTTTGATACTCCAGAAAACACACTGATATACTCGACAATTGCTTTTATTTTCATACTTACTGTAATTTGAAAAATACCCCACGAAAAGTACAACTCCTTCTTTATTCCCTCACCAATGTCTCCTTTTCTGGCTAGACGATTCTGCAAGGGTTCTACTCGTTCTGTTGCTAAATAGATCACTTTGTCCGTCTGTTGATGAAACGAAATCATTTTATTCCATGAACTCTAGATCCTTGCAAAGGAGTGGAACACGACTCCAGATTTTTAGTGGGAAACTTTTTTCTACTTTCTAAAAACTTTGTTTTTATTCAACAGAAAATTTTGTTACATAGAACTGAGCATACAACATTTTATTTGTTGTCAAAAAAAAAGCTGTCTGTTTGAAAATAGCTGTTTCACATCAATACCAAATAAGATACATTTGCATAAAATCCATAATTGACATAGAGAAAGACACACGAAGCCATACAAAAATGATTTAGTATTGTTGGGATGAAGAAAATTTTTTGTCAACGTTAACTTCCATTTAAAAGAATATTTTTTGCTTTCCACAGTGTATCGTCTCAATGAATTTGAAGATAATATTTTCTGGAAATAAAAAATCATGTAATGAGTATGTCATAATCTGCACCTCTAAACTGTCGATGTAAGTGAGAATACTCGGATGCCGCAGGGTTTTGAGTCTCTTGACAGTACTGCGAGCAATTTCCAACTGGCCTTCTCCATTTTTGACGTCAAAAACAAACACTGAGACATCTTCACCACCTGCTGTACCCTAGACAAGTACAGAGGTAGGCTTTCAATCAAGTACTTTCACAATAGATTTTTTTTTTTTCAATGATTTATTTATAAAAAGGTAAAATAAATAATCAGGATGAAAAATATCCAAATATTTTCATTTGATATTTTCCCATAAGCCTCAGTGGGATTAAAAAACGTTTATGAAGAATTATGACCTTGAGAAAAGCTGTTCACAGCATGAATTTCCGTTTTAATTAACGATTTAAAAATTTAACTCACCAATTACCGTCCAAAAGCTCAATTTATTTTCATAACCTAACGAGAAATCAATTATAACCCCATTTCGTAAATTAACTACGAATCCATATTTTATAGAGCAAACAAAATTGTTTGTTTTGGTGTTTAGCACCTCACCCCTTTACCCGTTGGTCATCGTCCTTTTTTGACGTATAACAGATGATTATTGTAATGTAATTTGCAGGTTAACTGTCTTACCTTTTTCTTCGCCCGAAAAAGTGACCAAATACTTTTGTTATCGAGACATTCGACGGGATCGCCGATCTCGTAAGGGAAGTCCTTGGTAGGATCTCTGGAGAACAATGACCACATATTCTATCGAAAATTAAAGCTTCTATTACCTCGTGTCGAGTAAATAAGAAATCACTCTCATCGTTTAAACACTATATAGGACGTATAGAACTATATGAAATAATCTCGAATTGACAACCACGCATCAGAACACGACAACACTGATACAAATGCACACACGTCACCGACAACTCGTGGATGTCATTAAGTTTTTTTATCCACTTTTATTGCATCCCTCTTTCTCTTCCTCTTTCTCTCTCGTTCTCGGTCTTCTTCGTCGGATGCCGACGTCTCTAAAAGCAGCTAAAAGCACACAACACACGCACCCACGCACACTATATTCACAAATACATACACCACGCAATTCAAAAAAGCGTCTTGTAAAATCAACCACTAAAATTTGTCAGTTCTCGTATACTGACAAATAGAGGACCCCAACACAAATAAAAGTTTTGAAAAACCTTTTTTAGAGGAAAAACGCAAGCTCGTGCGGGGGAGCAATGAACGAATTGGGTCCAAATCTCGTCACAATTTACGCTTTCAAAGGAGGCAGAGAATACGTCACGAGAATGAGAGTCACTGCACTTCGTGGAGGATCCCAACGTAATCTTGAGTTGTCGGTTACTGACAAATACACTTCCGAAAATTGGCAATCATCTTACGACACTGCATGTTAGTGCGCTCCAATTTTATTGAGAAAAAAAAATTATATTCAATGTTTGTAGCAGATAATTACTCTCGCAGTGAATATTAAGTGTTTATCAATCGCTGCTTTATAAAACTGACTTTGATTTTGCAAACACACTGTAACCCGCGCGCGAGTTGCAGGAATTCATTCGGCCTAAACATAAATGATCGTTATTATAACCATTTCGTAACGATTCCTCATGAATTCTTTATGCGGAAAACAAAGAGCAGAATAAGCGTAGTAAATTCGCAAGCTCAAAGCTATATTCGAACACAGCACGCATGCAGCGTGCTTCTTCTATAATTGACTTATTACACTTATTATCAGGCTTCTACTTGAACGTGTAGTAATATTTAATCATTTAAATTTCACCGCGGTTCTCAATCATCGGAACGAAAATTAGCAGTGGGAGGACAGAATAAAAGTTTTTGTATTCTATATAATGATCATTAAACGTGTTTATAGATATCGAAAACTTGACACACAAGACCGGTAACTACAAACAGTTCGACGTATTCGTGGCAATGTTGCAATCCGGGCTGTTGAAGGTAATACGATTAAATTGTGTTATTGAATAAATATGCTCAATCGGATGAACCAGCTGTTTTTTTACAGACGAGCGATTGCGTGACTCTGGATCTCTTGACGTTCGAAGATTTAGAAATGTTGCGAGCCAGAAGATCGGAATCTTCAACACCATCGACCATGAGCAGTAAAGGAAGCAATCGTAGATATCTTATTCTCACCTACAGCGTAGAATTCGACAGGTACCTTTTTGATTTTTTTTTTTTCTACTATTGCATAAAAATGTATATGAATTTATAGTATTTTTTGCGAATGAAAAAAAATTATTTCGACGTAACCATCGGATCGTAGTAACTTTGATGAAGTCCATTTGGTCCCATAAATTCATTTCGTTAAACGAGAGTATCTACTATGAAATTCCACTCCGGTCCGGAATTAAATAACAAGAGCCAACAAATATTTTTGTGAGAAATAATGAATTTTGACAAAAAATGGAGACGAATTATGAGCAAATGACATAGTCCAATGCAATGTATGATTTTAAAATACAACCACGTCCAATTTTTTAAATAATCATTAAACAAGATAGACGAATAAACAAATATATTCGAGAGTATTTGCACAAAATAATATTACTACGAATAGACGACCCATAAATTATTTTCCAACGTAAGAAACGTCCTTAAGAATCCATTATCCGTTGCCCCTGGAGTACTGCGGATTTCCGGATCCGTCAATCCTTCAGGCTACAATTAGACGACTAACCGCTGAAAATGAACGATTGCGAACGACCGGAGTAAATAAAGATCTTCAGAAACGAGTTGACCAGCTTACTCTGGTGAATCGGCAGCTTGTTGAAGAGAATCGGGCTTTGATGAATGGCGGTTTGTTCATCAGTCATTAATAACAATGCCACTCATGACAATGGACTTTCAATGTCTATGCAGAATTCAAACTGTTTTTCCTAACTTTTCAACAACCACGCAGCACTAAATCTCACATTGAGTTCCCACAAAGCTGCGTAAACAATCAATGAATTAATAATAAAATGTTTTCTAACTGTTTTTAATAGAATATTTGTCTTCTGCAGACAAAGGCGCTCGGCGTTTATTTAGCGCGATAAAAACGCTCGAGAATGACGTAGCAAAAGAGAGAGTCTCGTTTCGAACCCAAATACAAAAGCTTCGCGTTGAAAACGCTAGTCTGGCTCTGAAGGTACGTCAACTGACGGAATTGGCAAGCCGGAGACCAGGAGACGGAAGTCCAGCTCTAAGAAGACGTTCTACACCTCCACCGAGATCGTCACAGAGCCGGCGATCTATGGCCCGAAAGGGTAGAAGTCGTTCTTCGTCTTTGACCAGGTGTTACAAGGCTCCGAGCTTATCCCCAGGTGCTTAATTCGTTTGTTTGTACTCAATTTACTCTACATTTATAGGAGCATCAAATTTAAACCGTTGTGCTTCCTGCTGTAACAAATAAAATTCATTCTGAAGAATCACTCATTCCCAATGAAAAATATTATTCAATAAGAACCTCGGTGGCTCGTGATTTCACAAAAATCAATATAGAAAAGTCTGATTCGTTAGATTTAACTGAAATTATTTCAATTTAAAATAGGAAGTTCTGTCGAGTCGTTAAGATCTCGGGATTCGTCACGCCGCAGGACAGCAAAGCCCTTTCATTTCAGGGCAAAAGGTTCGTCCTTCGTTGATTGCATGCAAATATTATTTCGTAAACTCCAAAATAAAGTAAAAACTTTTAATGTTTGCAGAAATCGATTTCGGTAAATTGGAATCAAAAATTCAAGCAGTGCAAAAAATGCTCAAAGAAGGAATAAACTTGAATTGAAAGTTGATCAAGAACGAAATTTCCTCGAGGTATATACGTACACGAAAATATTGAACAGACACTTATGTATATCATTTGTTATATATTTTCTAAATGTTGTGTATTGTTTTTCCCTTAAATACCGCAATGATCAACATTCTTGATGTGAAATACAGCTGCCTCAAGCAGATGAGTTATATACAGGTCACATATTATGCGATTTTTCAAGTCCTTCGTGAGACGAATGAACGACGGTAAGATGGAGTGAAACTAGTGGCGAAGATGATGTTAAAAAAACTGACAAATACATTTTTTTGACACGATTTAGTCAAAACGACTAAAAGCCAGCAGTAAAATGACTAGATCTAAGTGTACGTATAGCATCATGACACAATTTCGTACGATTGGAAGCTACACTTCTCACATCATATTGTTTTTTTTTTACATATATGAATCTTGAATTTTTTCGTTCATATAGATCTTCCGTCAATTCTTCGTGTTTCACGTATTCATTAGCTACTGTTATATTCAGATTAACGGAAAGTAACGCGATTAACTAAGTTTGTTATTGCCCTTCACGTCGTTTTGGAAATAAACGATCGCTCGCCGTACGAGCGATTGTTCTTCCTTCTCGTTACTGCTGTCTGGTTCTGAATTTGTTCCTTTTTCACCTAATCTCGTGTCCTCGCTACTTTTTTTCTTTTTCAACTCCTCGTTCCGTAATTGTTCCAACGTGGGGATTTTGTGTCTCGAATGTTTGATCAATTCGTCTATGGCGCTTTGCAATACTCTTATGTCTTCTTCTTGCCGATTTGCCGTCACGTGCAAACTGTCAATGTCATCTGTGAACTTTTGTATCTGAGCCTGTCTTGCTTCCTCCTTTTTCGTCTCTTTTGCCACTTGACGATTGTACTCAAGAATCAAGCAACCGCCAGCCACGCTGAATATTATCACCTCACCCATCAAACTCGCTCCCAATTCAATCGCCATTTGTTCGTTCAACTTTGCAACCTTCGTTGGCTTTCCAAGATTCATTATGTACATCTTTGTCTTCACTTCTGCCCAATGGTAAACTGCAATTCAAGTTGAGTCTTGTTACATTTGACATCCTTTGGAATCGTACACTTTTGATTTTAAATATTATATGCACATCAGTCTTATTCGTTAAATAATTTTCTGATAGTATTTATTTCAGGATTTCCACCGATAATGACCCAACTGTTTCTTAGCGATACAGTTCCATTTACGAAAAGACAAAATAATTACGCTTAGATGGAGCTTCTTTACTTTGTGTAATATCAAGCAACCAATTTATCATACTTTAAATAGCGATTAAAAATTTGAAAATATAGCTAGTAATCAATGATTAGGCTACTATCATATAACGCATGAGAAAGAACAAAATAAAAATGATTGAATTTGGAAAAAAAATATTTTACGACTGGGGAAAAAATAGGGGTCCGAGAAGCCAAAGTTCCGTAAAAAGTAATAAAATACTTTTTCACAATTGTATTGGTAGGTTTTCATAATTTTTTTTGGAAATGTAAAAATCAATTTTCATTCAGACCCAGCTCATACATCTGAGAAATGACATTTTGTGTCTGAACTTACACTGAGCGGGAGGTATGATGAAGTAAGTTCGAAATACTGCATGGTTTTTAGCTTGGGTGACAAGCATTTTAGCAAGTGGTTTGCTAATTTGTTTGATGAACAAAACACCCAATTTGAGGGCTGGAAAAACACCAACAGCCATTGTTTATAGTTTCGATATTTTGGATAGTTATAAAAGTTCGCACATCCCGTATCTGGAATTGAAAACGGAAAAAATGTGTATTAATTACAAAATTCAACAAATTCTGGCCTTGTGAGGCGGTTCAAGACGATGAGTGAGAAGGTCGTCGATCTAAAATAGCACGCGATTATAAAAACAGAGTTTTCGAATATCCAAATAGCCGTGTCATAATCATATTGGAATATTTCGAAACCCGAAAGGTTTAGATGTTTACTTATCGAATCGATCTTTGTCAAATAAAATAAACTTCATTCAATTATCTTATAAAATTAACATCTCAGTCCTTACCTCTGGACTATTTTAGAAACGAAGCAGACGGCAATACTAAGATATAACGGCTTTTTTTCAGCTTCCTTTCTCCTACGAATTCATTACTGTAAATTTATTGTACGATAAAATTTTCATTGTTGTAAACGAGCTATATGAACACTGCGATATTAACTAATTAGAATTATGATTTTTTTCCTCATAAGAGGAAAGAATGCCGTGCAAAGTTCGTTGTCGAGAACCTAAATAATTACGATAGATTCATGCACACGTAAGAAAGGTTATCTGCGAATATGATTCCCAGAATTCTGAATCAATTTTGCCATCTGCAGGTTAAAAAGACAACTTTCTTGTACACTAATTAGTCCCTTGTAATGGTAATATAGATAGTTGATATATCTCTTCAATAATAACAAGATTATACACACTTGATAATATGACGTTTTATAAACTATCAGCTATAGTAGAACTGACATTTTCTCCGGTCTCGTCACGTGACAAGTTGGGTGTTAGGTCCGAAATTCCGATTATACAATAAAACGTGTTATGTTGTCAAACGTCCCAGCCGGTAATATGCTGGCTATCGAGCATCTTCAAGAAGCCATTATTACCTACGGTTAGCCGGGTTGTATATATGACAATTCCAATGGTAATTCGAGGGAAAGAGACAACTTCATAATTCTTTCCTCGTGACAGAGAAAGATAAACAAAAAACATGTGTCATCTCTGTTGATTACATTTTCACGATGTATTTTCAAACCACTCGTATCTCGTATCGTTTGTATTCTGTATTAAATAGTGTTATCACTCAAAAACCCTAAAATCCTGTAAGATTCGTTATGCAACGGTACTAAATAATAACGAATATTTTCACGTGTCGATCACCCACATGAACTTTTTTATATCGAAAAATAACCTATCGTTCGTAAAAATACGTGATAGATATGAGTGATGAGAAGAAATTCAAGATAAATGTGTATTTTTTTATATTATGGGGTTCCTTAATGCACTTAGTTGTACTATGGGGAGTGTTGGATGCAAATTTCCATTCGCCAATTCTGCAAGGATTGCCAGTAACAGAAGCACCCAGAGACCCACCTGCAAAACGTGTTTTTCTCTTCGTCGCTGATGGCTTGAGATTCCGTACCTTTATCCAAGATCCCCCGCCTTATCTCAGGTTTTTTTATTTATTATTCTGCTTACTATAAATGAAAATTCACAGAATATTCTAAAAAAAAAAAAACAAATTCACAGATATCGAGTTGCTTCAACGGTTGAAAATGCTTTCTTTTGTATTTTAGAAAAATGATGCATCACAAAGGTGTTTGGGGTGTGTCACATACAAGAATGCCAACAGAATCGAGGCCAGGTAATGTTGCTATAGCCGCTGGGCTTTATGAAGATCCTAGTGCATTGTTCAAGGGCTGGAAAGAAAATCCAGTGGATTTCGATTCTATCTTTAACCAGAGCAGTTCTACTTGGGCCTGGGGAAGTCCCGACATTATACCAATGTTTGCCAAAAGCTCCCAAAAAATACATGGCAAAAGTTACCCTCACGCATGGCAAGATTTCGATGCATCTGCAAAATCTACCCTTCAATTAGATTCTTGGGTCTTTGAGCATTTTTTAGAATGGCTCAAAAGAGATGCAAATTCTGTCAGAGACCAACAAGGAGTCATTCTATTTTTTCATCTTTTGGGCTGTGATACTAGTGGACATACAAACAAACCTTATTCCAAGTATGTTTAAAAAAAAGTATTTTTTCTATCTTTATTGAGATCCGGATCCAAAAAAACAATTTTTAAGTTCTCTAAACAAATAATGATTTACTAAACAGTTCTTGTGACAAAGAAGTTATTGAAAGCGAACTATGTCTAAAAAAATGTTCCAAATTTCTATCATGTATGCTGATGTCATTTTGATTCACTCGCAAAAAAGTTGATAAATATTATACTTTGAGATATAGAATAATTATCGTTTTGTATCGCAGTGTATCAAACCTAGTACAACATTGTTGAATTTGGATTCAGAGAGTACAAGGAAAACATGAAATACGTCGATCGTGAGATTGAGGGAGTCGTACAAAAGACTGAAGAATATTTCAAAGACAACGGGACCGCTTATGTGTTCACATCCGATCACGGTATGACCGATTGGGGATCACATGGCAGTGGTTCAACCGACGAGACGGAGACACCCCTGGTTGCATGGGGTGCGGGAATCGGCCAAAATGATAAGAGACACGATATCGAACAAGCGGATATCGCACCATTTATATCTTCTCTTCTCGGATTGTCAATTCCTGTTAATAACGAAGTAAGCATTTTTGTACATTCACAAATTGTACAAAAACAAATGGAATCTGAAGTAGTATTAATCAATGTAATCAATCGTGTGTTTCTTCATTATTTATAGTGGTAAAATTTTGTTTTTCACTAGAATTTTGAAGACCATTGAATTTTTGAAATGTCATAATCCAGCGTTATTTTTTGCTTTCTCTTCAGGGAGTTTTGCCCCGAAGTTATTTGAAATCAGGAAATGAAAAATACGGTGCGTATGCGTTACGCAGTAACGTAGTCCAGCTGAGCGTGCAAGTGAAGGCAAATCGGCGCGTTTGCAGTGGAGAAGATCCGAGCAACGTTCACTGGCGGGAAAAAGAAATGGAGGAAAAAATTTTCCAGATGGATCAACATCTTTTAAATGGAAGAATTTCAGAAGCGATCGAAGAGGGCGAGAAAGCAATTGTTCTTGGCAAAGAGTCATTATCTTATCACCGACGATACCAACGGAACCGTTTCATTTTCTACTTAACATTAACTTGGCTTGGCTGGATAGTCCTTCTACTCATGAAACTCATCAACAAAGAAAACACCCGAATTACGGAGAGTCTTAAAAATACTCGCCATTATCGTCATCGGTTGACAAACTTGATTTTTGTCGTCATCGCAATAATTATACTCATCGAAGATAAACGTAAGATTCAATCGGTTTACTAATTTGTGATAAAATTTATTAACCTGCCTTAAATGGAATTCTCATATCGACTGATCGAAATCCTATTTTTTCACACTGGCCCAAATTCGAGCTAATTATTTCTCGTAATTAGTTTCAGGTCGTCCAGGCTGGCGAGTCCCAGGGTATGGGATTGCTGCTCTGGTGTCAGTATGGCTAGCGAGTCGAAGCGTGATAGAGTATTCACTATACTTTGTCAAGAAAAAAGACGCATGGTTATCGATGCCAATCATTGGCACGGTTTTGTTGATCGCGTCCATGTCTGTTGGGCTCATATTTAGATGGTCCTTTGCCATTGGCATGCTGATCACTGCTGCGATGCAAAAAATTCTCATGAGAGAAGCAACGCCTCGCTTATGGTTGAGCGCTGTGATACTCGCTGTATTTCCTCTTTTGCCAGTCGTTGGACCGAATCCTCGAATTTACATAGTGTAAGTATCCTTTTCCGATGTACAAATGTTTCGAGTGGAAAACCTTTCCAATGATGATGTAATTATTTTGGAGATCCAATTTCCAAGTTTGATTGAAAAATTCATGTTGGTTATTTTTTGTTTCATTATTTATACTTTTCAGATTAGCGAGTTTGAGTTTTGCCGCTTTGTTTTTGGCCATATCAAAAACATTGAGTAAATTTTTGATTGTCATGGAACTCGCGAGGCTCGCTATCACCATAATGGTTGTGTCCGGTTTCATCGACGGTCGCAGTTATGTTTCCTGGATCATTTTAATAACTACACCTTTCTGCATTTGCCTTTATCGGAAAAATCTTTACAACAGAATCATTGGAGTTGTTTACGGACTTTTGTGTCCCTACGCTTTACTCTCAGCCTCTTACGAACCCGTCTTTTATCTCGTTCTCGCAACGCATTTACTTTCCTGGCCACCGTCCGGGCCCACGGAAAAATCTACGAAATTCTTTGAGAACAAATCGATGACGTCGAGGGATGTTACGAGGGCTGCATTTTACGTATCCTTTACAATTTTTTTTCGTATAATCGAAACCTTGGATTATTCGAAAATAATCAACCAGAACGATAAACCTATTATCACAGAAAAATCAGAAAAAAATCATTTGAAAATCTCTCATTTTTGTGAAAAAAAATTCATTATCTTTAGTGCATAAAATCGAACGTGTTAATTTTTTATTCGAAATTCATTTGGTTGAGTGGGTACCAGTAAATAAATTGTATCGTACCTGAAATCAATGGGACCCAATAATTTGTGTATTCCTTGACTGAAATGTTCAGATGTTATATACGCTACTGTGTTTCTTTGGCACAGGTAACATGGCGAGTATAAGTTCGTTCGATCCGACATGGACGCGGCATTTCATAACGGTATTTTCGCCCTTCACGATGACGTCTCTAATTATTTTGAAATTAGGAATTCCACTTATACTTGTGGGATGCTCTAGTCGCGTATTCGTATCGTCGTCAGTTTTTCTCTCCGTACTTTTGCTCGGAGATTGTCTTTCTCTGCCACTGATGTATGGAATAACAACGCAAGGGAGTTGGCTCGACATTGGCAGTGCGATAAGTCGTTATACGATAGCAATAACTCTACCATGTCTTTTGTTGGTTCTTTACCACATTTCGCAACCTCTTATGACTTATAATGTACCTCAAATGAGTTCGAGTGCAGTGGAGAAAAAATATCTCGTTTGACGAACGATAAAAATGACGCTGAAGTTTGCAACGTTGGAGACCAACGAAATGAACGAAAAAAAATTTGTAATTCGCCAATTTTTTATTCCACGAAGTATCGATGTAGGCTAAAAAACTACGAATTGCAAATTCGGCAGAGAAGGAAATTGGAGAATTACCGGAATTATTAGAGGGTTTTTTTAGATCATTTCGTTGGACTCCAACGTTGCAAACTTCAGCGACATTGATGAGAGAGGTTTTGTATTATTGTAAGTTTTATGAAAAAATCGAAACTCAGTATTCGTCGAAGTTATTTTTCAAGTTGTTACCATGTACATATAATATTGTATTTCGTGACAAGATCTTTCATTCTCAATACAAGAAGAAAAAAAGAAGTGAACCTCGAGTACAAATGATTGGAAAAAATTTGACAAGACGCAAATTCGTGTCGAACGATATACAGTCCTTAGAACTTGAACTCCTTGTATTTTTTCGAGGACTTCGCATCTTGATTCTGTTGCCGTTTCCGTTTGCTCTGTAAAGAAAGAAATATTACATTAATTTTTGTACGCCACACGAAGTAAAAGATGGAAATAAAAAAGAAGAATGAGAATTTTGGTTTTCTGTACTTAATATCTAATGAATAATTGAGTTTTTTCTCGTTTATATTTGTTAGAACTGCAACACCGAGATGAAAAAAAATGTAAACCAAACGAAATAGCGATGTAAACGTAAAGATATGACAGTATTAAACCTTTTGGCGTTGTACGTGATCCTGAAGCATGTCAGAAAGATCTTCACGTCTGAGATGTGCTTGGCGGGATCGCATCGTTTCCTCGTAGCGAGAGGCCATAGCCTCGGAGTCGAGATCCAATTCGCTAGGATCAAGAGCCAATTCGACAGCACCGTCTTTTTCGGCGCGAGCTTCAGCAGCAGCGCCGCTTATACCTCGTCGTGCAGCGATGACGGAAGGTGGTGCTTGACCACCGGCAGCACCGGTCATGTCGTAAACGTGAGTCGAGCCCATCATGCTAGCGCCGAGACCTTCGGTACGGCGTTCCTGGAGAACAGTGTACAAAGCGGGTGTGTCACCGCCTTCCATTTCGCTCTCGATCTTCTTCTTTCGGAGTTCAATTGTTTCGGGTGTCTCCAAGCCAGCTGGGATGGAAGTAATTCCACTAGGTGTAATGAGACCTTCGGCGCCAGGAGTTACGAGGCCGCTGGCGTCGTTGTCCTCTCTACCTTCGGCGTCGCCCTCGCCGCCGTCGTCACCGTCTTCGTCCTCGTCTTCTTCACCCGAAGATTCAGACTCTGGCTCGCCCCACATGCCACGATCGACTTCCTCATCCATCGCGTCACCGCCTGGTGGACGAGCGACCCCGAACACGTCACCATAAAGAGGCCTTCCGGTTTCGTCGACCGGCGGTTTTCCCCAACCACCGGCGTGATACCCAAACGCGCAGCTCTCTGGAATAGGTGCGTTCAATCCGGGTATCTTAAGATTAGGGTAACTTGGTGGAGGCCCGTAACGTTGCATCGCGATTAGCCAGGGAGGCGGTACTTTATGGCAATTAGGACCGACCGGCATGCCAAGCGCGGTCCTTAATTCGTCGGACAATTCACCGGGTTTCTTCTCTTTCAACCTCGTCTCGAATTCCTTGCCCTCGTAGTAAAGATCACCGTGGATCGTCATACGTGGTTTTGTTTGCCATTTGAAAAAGGCGTCGTGAAGTTTTTGATAATCAATGTCGATTTTGCCTAACTTCGGACGCGCTCTCTCCCGCATCTTTGCTTTTAACGTACGAGTGTCGTCGCGTTCTTGAAGACTCGCTCTCATCTCTGTTATGCCTGTGCGTTTAATGAAATCGGGGAGATCGAATGGCGGTTTCTCAATACCACGTTTACCCTGGAGATACTTGCGTTTGAAGCACCAATGTCGCGGGACAGGTACAGTATTACGGTGAGCTTTCAATTGCACTAGAAGTTTAGGATCGCGTGCTGTCACGTCGTGCATCTCAACAACATCAGGACGTCCAACAAGTTGCTTCAACTCTGCAACACTCAGCCTCGTGAGTCTCTTCAATTTACGCTTAGAAAGACGTGGCGCACCGTTTTCGCCAGGCGCTTGCTGATTAACAGGTTGACCCATGTCGTCATCAAAATCATCCATCGGTGCTATTTTGTTGGGCACTACCGCAGGCACTGCAGCTGGAGGATATTGTCCAATCAGTTCACCCTTGTCTGCCCCATCCACACCTCGGGAATCAGGCTCAACAAGTTTGAAAGCTTCAAACACTCTTGCAAATTGTCTGTACATTGGTTCCAAATCACCGATGCCTGGAATGTCTTGAACATATTCCACTTCTGGCATGTCTTCTTTTGCGACGCTTGTATCTCCCTCGTCACTCTTTTTCGGAGTCTCTTTCGCAGTTTCTCCCTGTTTCTTCCTTTTCTTTTTCTTCTTTTTCTTTCCCTTACTTGTTTTTCCATCAGATTTATCTTCTTCACTGGCCATTATACTTGGCAGTACAAAATCCAAGGGTGGATCTTCTCTGGAGGTTTCTTCCGGCGGAGACGTCCCAGGTACGGATATGTCATTAGGATCTGCACCTACTTCTTTTGCTCTCTCGTTTTTAAAAGCCAAAGCTTGCTCCAACGCAGCTGGTAGTTTGACGATTTCTGCTTCTGTCTCGCGTTCCTCTTCTTCTCGCGGATTCTGACTCGGTATTTCCGGGGGTATGTTCACTTGCATGTTCAAAAGACTCGGCAATGTTCTCGGAGGATCGATTATTGGTGGCGGGGGCGACGGTTGTGACGTTCCTGGCGGCATTATCATCATTGAAGGTAGCTGGTTCGGTGGTAAAGGCATTTGTTGGTTCACCTCTTGATGATGTCCAGGCGGCGGTTGCTCCATTTGTCGTTGATCGTACATGTTTCAATTTACAACTCGTGTTAGGCTCGTCGTAATTTTCAAAATTTTTCTCTTTAATTCGAATAATCAACTTTTAATACACCATTATTTCAATTTCACTGTTAGAATGTTGCGGGACGGAACGCACATAACCTTAATATCTGGTAGATTGTCGTCAAAGCACAACAGCACAACGAACGCCGCGGATTACAGCTGTGAGTGTTTGCGCAAGCACATCCAGCAACAAAGCGGTTAAATTTTCATCGGAACAAGATGGTAATGACCTCTGTTCGCTTGCTTTGCAATTCATAGTCTAGCGGGAGATTTGAATCACGAATAGAGCACGAAAATACATCACGAAGAGGTCGCAGGTATCGCTAAATAAATCTTACATTCCACCAGATTCCACATCCCAACAACGAAGGTTGCTCAACTCAACCTACTCTACTAGTCTACTAGTTTTGTGTACACGTCACACGTATACGTGTGCGCGAATTCAAGGTTAAAAAAATCATGTTTCTTATTCTTAATTCAAAAATATACGTTATAAATACTAATTGAATACAGAAAAAGAAACCTCCGACAAACAATGGAGACTCTCTATCATCAGACGAACAAGTTGGTTCAAGAAACGCAACATTTGTTCACGCAGCTGGAAAGGAAGACACCTAACCTCGATGTGAATGTTGTTGAAAATGATATAACAACAAAAATTTCTGCTATAACCAGGTATTTGAATAATAGCTGTCACCATTCATGATTTATTTAAAAACTATATACTTTTTCAGCTGTACAACTGGTAGTTGAACCTACTTTACAGCGTTTTTTCTCTTACAAATTGGGTTTTTTCCCACCTCATATTCCAAATAAATAAATAATTGCATAGATTATAAATATATTATACTATTACTTGACTGATATTTTGCTATGTATTGCTTAATTTTTTATTAATTTTTTCACAAATGATTGAACTGAAAGTTATCTGAAGAAATTTCGAATCTTCCCGTATATATGTATGACACAAAGGCTCAGTGAGAAACATAGTAAAGAAAGTCAAACATTTATTGTCTTAGGCTCTTGGTAAAATGTTCAAACATGAAAAATGGATATCTTTAATATTTGTTTGTTATCTTTGAATGCATGAAAATTGCAGTAGCAGTTAATGATTCAGGATAACAAGTGCTGGCAAAACTGTAATAAAAATAGAGTTAAGTAGGCTAATTATCAAGTGGATAATGAAAATAAATTTATCTATGATAAGTAATTGATGAATAATAATCAAAAGTATGACTGATATAATTATGTAATTATCAATATAAGATTGTGCAATGGTTTATTTAATGTTGCATCATTGGTGCAGTAATTGCGAACGGCTGGACATACTATGTCTAAAGGGTCCGGTGTCACAGCGTCAAAATGCAAAGATGCGAGTGGATCAGCTGAAGTATGATTGTCGACATTTGTCAGCTGCATTGAATTCATGGCGAAGTCAGCGTCTGAGAGGAATGCGGGAAGAAGAAGAGAGGGAAGCGCTACTTGCCCAAAGATTTACAACCAACGATCATGTAGATATTATGATAGATCCTAATGTTCAGCACAACACGGGTCTGAGAAACGCCTCTAATGGCATTGACAATCTCCTACAGCATGGATCTGGAATCCTAGATGGCCTTAGATCGCAAAGAATGACGTTGAAAGGCGCTCACAAACGCCTCATCGACATAGGCAATACTCTTGGACTTTCCAACACAACAATGAGATTTATCGAGCAGCGGGGACGTCAGGATGGGTTCATCCTTGTCGCTGGCATGCTCCTAACTTGTTTCGTTATGATCCTTGTAGTCATTTATCTCACATAGATTAATTCTAATTCAACATTCCTTGGTATTTCAATATTTTTGTATATATTAGACACGATTAAAAGTTTGTTATGAGCTTAAAATTGCAGAAACCAGTGTTTGTATGTCTCAAGAAATTATCTAAGCCTATTTGTTCTAATCCTCAAGTCCGTCAAAAATTCATTTTCGAAATTATGTAAAAATTTTAGGTTCTTTATTTTTATCACTTTATGAAGTTACATGAGAGTTTGCCAATCATTACCGTATTTTTGCCGGTCCATCTTCTCCAGGAAATTACGATTCAAAAAATTTATCAAATTACAAGAATGCTTAAGCGCCCTACGAAAAATAACTCAAATTATCTTCACTAACTCCATTTACTTTTTTTTCCATTACTAATTGAAGACCCACGGTCCCTTTCCCCCTCTCTTTTTCTCTTCCTTTCGAAGCGGCCTGAATAGAAGAGGTTCGATTCTCGCTGCCTCATCGTGTACATGCCCCAAAACCGTTCAAATATTATTTTCTAGATCTTTTGTTCTCGGCATATATGAAAAACGCGTATTTTGTTTCCTGTACGAAAAAATATTATTTACAAATATTATGGGGAATAGAATTCGTAAAATTGGATCAAACCCGTTCGAATGTTAATTTCGAGGATTGGTAAAATTCTCTTTCGAGATTGGTAAAAGCGTTCGTCACGCGATTGTTGTGCCTTGGGAAGCTGAATCTTTCGCCCCTCTCTTGTTGCTCCTTCTTTTTCTCCCTTTCTTCGTTCTCGGTATAAAAGACGAAGACGCGTCGCAGGGAGGGAGAAAGAGGAAGAGAGAGCGAGAAAGAGAGAAAGAGCTCTCTTAGTGTGGCGTCCCTTCCACACCGGTCTTACCATATATTATATCCTTGGCCGGAGTGTAGAAGAATTTTTTCAAAAGCATCATTCCATCGCTCGCTTCGGTCGCGTCAGGACGCATTTTCGGGAAGAAGATATCGAGTTTGAGTCAAAATCAGATAGTTTGCTCTCGTGGAGACTTCATGAGAGGGGTTGACACTTGGACGGCGTCCGAAGAATAAATCGTATCCAGAAGCACTCTTCGCTCTTTTCGATCGTGTCCGTTTGCCCTGGATGGGTTTGAATTCAGTCCACGTTTTAATATCCTACTCGTGACTAGATCCACACTCATCCATGGAGTTCGGACCGTTACCAAATTTCTTCCTACGAAAAGGTAATATTGAATTCGTTAGAGGAGCACATTTCGCCTCTGTGGTCAGAAAGGGATCGTCGTATAAGTTTGTGATCTAAGAAATTAATAAAGTTGAAAACGTTGCAGCAGTTCGATGAAGTACGAATTTTCATGATGATGCCTCAGTTTCAGAGGTTTGATTTCGCTGGAAAATATCGGCAGCGTCCCCTTTGTTTTCTTCGGCGTCCTCGCTTCCGGCGGCGTTTTCATGTTCGTTCTCATTTTTTAATTCATTTTCTTGCCTACATTTGAAATTGTTGCCATTTTTCGTATTTCATCATAAAATTCGAGTCAGCGATTGAGAAAACAAAAAATAACGTTAGTCTTGCGTATCACGCGTAAATAAATCGTAAAATCTTCCAGTCCCAAGCCAATGGCTTCGAGATTCCTTTCAGTTTTCTTTGTGTGTGGAACACCTGCCGTATAATTCCCCTACGACTTCTCTGTTCTCCCCCTTTTTAGCCTCCTCTCTGTCCGCCCTTTTGCCTCTTTTCGTCCGTCCATCGTCCTTCCTGAATAACGGTAAATCCCCCCTCCCGATATCCTTTCTTTCCCCTCTTCTCTCTTCTCCTCCCATTTGGCAAGAAACGAAAGCCTCTTGTGGGACTCTACGAGCCCCACTTGAGGCCAGCTCTTCGAGACCAGGTACATTTGGGCCGTTTGGGACCTATGCCTTCGTCGTACCCTCCCTTTCAATTCGTATTTTCTACTCCAATTCATCGAGAACAAACCGGATATTTCGCCAACGAAAATATATTTTTTTTTCCCATTACCGAACAGTAGAGGAAATGTGTATGAACTTTACAAATGTTTCGTTATATTTGAATTATTGAATATTACTGAATTTTGGCTTCTTCGTAAAATAAACAATCATACTTGTACGGGAAGTTCATTATTTCATTAACACTGGATATTTGGTGCCTTAAAATTGTCATTCTCATGTACACGAATCGCTAATTTACTCCAATCAGTCAAATTCATATTTGATTTGTTTTAGGTTTCTATTTTAGATATCGCTAACCGTGTTTTTCCATATTTAATTATAAATATTCGCCATGGTTGGATAAAGCAAATGAAAACTCAATGAACGAAATAAAATACCAAAAAAGTAAAAAGTAGTTACGACACTTTGGTCTGTTTTATATTTTTTCCTCAGCTATTTGAAGCTTTACATTGGTGATAAATCTCAAGACAGAATTTTCAATATTCGTTCGTTTTTAATCTTTTTTTTTTTTTTTTCACCACGTTTCGTCTTAAGAATTCTGACGGCAGATTTGAAAATTGACACTTAATACATCTCTTCGGACACGCTTACGCGAAGAACAAATTGTGTGCGTGTATGCAATGTGATTACGCATTATTGAGAGATGCAACGTGTGGTTCCCTGACGAGAACAATTCGAGGCTTTACAATAATATTTCATATGTCAATCTAAATCGATTGTCATTAAATTTAATCATAAATAGCATCACGGTGTATCAAGTACTTTGAGATTCTAAGCTCAACAGAGCTAACCGCATTTTTTCTTCCATTTCTTCGTCGTTCTTTGAGCCGCACGACGATTCCGGATTCGATATGAGTTCTTCCAGCATTTGTTTTATCTGTCCTCTCAATTGACCCGCAGCTTTTCTCACCGCAACATTATTTTGTTTTATTTGCTTCGCACATCCCATTAATCCATTCCACGGCGCAGCATTCGTATGTGTCAAATACAATTCTTTCCATAATTCAATACTGACTGGTGCTACGCTTGGCCAAATCACACCTACGTTTGGCTCGTATAACGGATTCAATAAATTTTCCAGTATTTCTGGCTGATTTATGTACGACCACAGACTGTAAGTTCGTTCGGGGAGTTTTAGTTGTAATCTTTCCGCTTCCGAGTCTCCTGAAACGGTGAAATTATGAGAAAAATACTTTAGTAAGCCATATCATTTTGGGAGCATATTTTGTTTCATTAATCATTTTTTTAATCCTAACGATTTTTTTGATTTTGGAAAACTGTTACCAATTTTATTCTGAGCTCAACAGATACGACAGTGCTTAAGAAGGAAACATTTCTCAAACATTAAAAAAAACTTAAACAAAGAATAAAGATGCTCGAGCTCCTAGCAAATAGCCGAAATTCATTATTCGAAGTAGTTCCTTTTTTAGTCATGAAAAATAAGTTTTAATATTCCGAAGAAACTCAACTTACCAAGAAACGTTCCATAATCCGAAGAGTAAGAACGTTTGAAAAGTTTAATCAAAAGCTCCGTAGTGTATTCGAAACTATATTGAAATTGATAATTCAACTGGTAAAGGCAGTCAAGGAATAAAAGGAAAGTTGGGGCGTGAGGTGGATTTTGGGAATGAGAAGGATGATAAGGACCGTAT
The DNA here is from genome assembly GCF_019457755.1 of Venturia canescens. NCBI lineage: Eukaryota > Metazoa > Arthropoda > Insecta > Hymenoptera > Ichneumonidae > Venturia > Venturia canescens. The sequence goes on along the minus strand of NC_057424.1, from coordinate 13,895,704 downwards.
CTTGTCCGACTGTAAAATGGATGACCGGCTTGGAGCCATTCGCGTTCTATGAGCGCCTGGAGTCCTCGCACTGTACGGCAGTCTGGATTCAGGATCGTTTGGGCAAGACTTGTCACTACCAAAGTAGAATCGCGGCCTGTGCCACCTGCATCAATTCAATTAAACACAATTTAAAAAATGAATATAGAACAAATATTCAATCGTATGTAAATGAATTAACACAAATCTCCGAAATTTGACTAATTCTAAATCATTTTTCCGAAGTCAAATGTAATTTTAATCGAAATAACGTCATTGAAACCCGTACCTTAAATGCCCATATCACATTATATTCACTCGTAAGTGGGACCATAAAATATATATTTTCACATGAAAAGAATCCGAATTGAAAAGTAACAGGAACAGTGTAAACCTTAAACTTTTGTGATAAACACAGAGTAATATTCAAATCTAGAAACGCAGCAGTATCTCGCACCAAGTACCAAGAAAAGAACATATCAAAAGAAAATCTCTCTATTGATATAGCAAATTTCATTTAATTTTCATGAAAATATGCATTTTGTTTAGCAATAAGAAAATCTTGGTTTAATCAAACACAACACAATTGAGTCAGATCACGAAACTCATGGCCGAACCTGAATAACTCAATATTGAGAATAAACCTAATCGATAAAGATGATATGAAAAAATTATTCTTTCTTAAAAAAATTTTTATTATGTACCATGGACAAGGACTGCTGCTGATTCTTGATGAAGGCACTGTGCAGCGACACAGGCAGCATTGAGGGCACTCTGAACTGCATTGAGCCAGCCACTGTTATCAAGTCTCGATAACCACTGCCCAGTAGAACAAGCTGTATCACTGCAAGCTTCAGTGAGCTTGTAAAGGCTGTCGGCAAGCTCCGAAAGTCTGGGTACATTTTTATATACCTTACGCCACTGGGGATATGCCGCATCAATTTCTGTACCTCCACCTCTGGCTCGTGCACTTTGGGCTTGATTTGCTGATCTTGTGTCAATGATATATCTATAAAATTAACAATAATAATAAATAAAAATGAAAACATGAAACTTCTATTGGGTTGGAGTTCCTTCTAGTTTTGGATATTTATTATTCTTTTTTTGAGTATGAAATAATTGTTCAATGATTTAATGGATGAAAGGTAAAACAAACCCTCTCCGTCCTGCGCCAAGGACTGCATTCAAAAGTCTTTCATCTTCCCTACACCTTTTTCCAGTTGCACCACAAAGCGGCTGACTGCTTCGGAACAAAATGCTCTAGAAATATAAATCAAAGATCACACAATAATTAAACTATCAATCTTAATAACGAAGAAGAGAAAACTATGGGATTTTTTATTTAAACTAAACGTACTCCTCCTTCGTGTCTGTAACAAAGGACAGGAAATCTGCCTCCATCTCGAAAATTAGCTGAAGCAACGATGATTTGATCTTCTATTTGACGTGGCACCACTATTGCTGATGGGTACGAATTACAGACTTTGTAGTCACGGTTCAAATGACTCAATCTCCACTCATCTCCATGCAGGGCAAGAAGTTTTGACCATTCAGAAACTGGTGCATATGCCGACCAGCCATCCTCATCCTTTTTATTGTTTATCGACCTTGGTCTGAAGAAAAATGGATACTGCGATAATTGATCTGAAATTTAATAATGTTTGCAATGTTCTTTCGGTTGTTTCCTTTTCATTGTTTTTCTAATTTTTATATTTTTCCTTCAAACTGCAATGGTTTTCTGAGCAATTAGGTAACTTTGTTTTCATGAATTTTTATTAAAATTGCCAGTTGATGGAGAGCTCACATTTTCTTTTAATAAAGTCAATTCTTTGAACCAAAGCTATAATTAAAATATAGTAATTCTACATTGGAACAATTCAAATGGGAATGTTTTTAAAATATCATAGAATAAAATAATTCTATAAATTTCAAACCAGTGTAAAAATGTTGTGCTTAGAAAGTATACCTAAAGATGATAGTTGCTCTAGTGTAGTAGAAATCCTGCTAAGATCATCAGTAGAATTTATATCCAATTGGAGAATTCGAAAATCTTTCAATTTCAATGTTATACTTCCACCCGGGCTGTGACTGTTTGTTTTTTTTTCTATCACATCTATGTTTCGATAGAGTAGCTGTGAAAAAGTAAAATCATTTTTTACACACTCCTTTTTCAAGTTTAAATATTTGAAAAATATATGATGTTTTTCTGACCAAAATTGACAACTTCATTGCAGTTATTATAAATCAGGAACATGTTTGTATTTTTGTTAATTATGACACGAATTACTTTTCAATTTAGGTTGGGAACATTATCAAAATCATTTCAGAATTCGACAGTTTGTAGTTGTTTTTACCCATAGTTCTTTGCGAATGTCCTGTCGAGAAGAGAGTAAAAGATGATGTCCACTGAGACATAAGGTTCCTTCTAAACAAGAATCACGACATTTCTCGTCGCGCTTTTGCCACAGAGTAACATTGTCAAGCCTCGGTACTGATATGTAATCGGAAAATTCGACCATCGTGAATTCGAGATATTCCAACAGTACCTTGTGTTGTTTATTTATCACTCAACACCATAAGACTTTGACATTTCGACATAACCTCATAACAATTTCTTTAAATTTGCTCCATGTTTAGAATATATCTCCCGCGGTTTTCCACCGTCTATACACTTTCTTATTTACTGTGATTTTTTGGCGAATGGCCAGGATGATTCATGTTAAAACGTCTTCATTCCACTTTCAAATCAAAAAATAAAATAATACATGCTATCTCTCTTTTTCGACACTACCATCGAATTACAGCTGATATGATAGGGGGCTAGTTCTAGTTGCCACTTGCCACTGCCACCTTCTCTGACGTTTTGACCCATTTGACGTTTGCTGAATGAAGTTTTACTGGCTGTCATGGCGGATTATTCAAAATGTCCATGATGAACAACTGTATAAAAATGATCCATCAAAAACCAATGGAGCTGAGAATTGGTGTTCCACCACAAAATTTATGATTTTTCATCCCGTTCTCCGTCTGAGAGTAGTTTTTTGAAAATATCTCGAAAAATATTAATACGTGCGTGCTACACATCATTTTATGTCGCTTATCAACTTTTATTTAATTAAGTGCGGTGTAAATGAGAGTAATTCTCAGGGTTTGTTTTTGAAATTACCACAAAGCTTTTGACTACTTCGATTTGGTTGCAAACGAACGCACATTCGCGCGTGCATACAACGGCCGTTCTATATACTTACCATCAGAGCACGAAAGAAATGATTGAATTATGACGAACGTTTTCTGCCCGGTTTTCTGCTTTAGAAATGAACAGATCATTTAAATTTTTTTTTATGCTTCTGTTTTTGCTCAAAAGTTATGAAGTGGAACACAATAGTAGAAACATTATGTACAACATTATAAACTTGTTCGTTGAGTATGCATCCAACATATACACATCATGTGCATATACACTGAACGAAAATATACATGTGTATATTTTAGACATGGTTTTGCCAGGAAGTCATTTCAGTGACTTTACCGTTTGGTAATAACGGAGTACGTTGACCATCGAATATAAAATTCAACGCTCAAGTGAATCAGAAATATGGCATCGAAAAAAAAATAAGAACATAATTTATAAAATTCTCCGTCGCAGAGCTTTGTCGGATAAACACAAAACTGCAAATATAGAAATAACTCTACTACCGTCAAACTTATTCTTTCTAACCTCGAGTGACACAGGCGAAAACCGAGAAAAAATCTTTTGTTCGAAGCAGCCCGAAACGAATGGGAAAAGCAAGTGCAGATATCGAAGAATTTTGCTGTTAAAAAGGTACGGAAATTGTTTAATTCTTAAAAATATGCCCTCGGAGAGGACACCTAAAACCATATATCAATGAAATGGTAAAGTCTGCAACAAGCCGAGGGAAATCTTTCAATTACTCTCTAGTCTCTACATTGTTATTATTATTGTTACTACCATTATTATGTGCTCACACATATACATATATTTTTCTAACTGCAGGACAGGTACTAAGGTGTACGGAGAGTTCGAGAGTCACGTGACGATGGAATTTGAGTGTACGGCCTAGAGATGGCGCGATTCCTCGCTTGAGAGGAGACGAGAGAGTTTCGTTGTCTCTCCGCTCTCCGGATTACGGAAAAAGGAAGGAAAGCTCGTCGGCCGTGAAGTCGTCGAGAGGAGCAAGAGGGGACACACTTTTACACGGGGGAACGCGAAGGAAGGATTATTTTTTTCGAAAGAAGATTGTATTTAATTTTCATCTTCAGTTGCGACGTGTGACGCTCGCTAACTGGGTAAATACTAAATTAGCGCATAGAGTGCAAAGAAACCGATTGAAAAAATAAAAGAGACGGAGGCTCGCCATTGTTTGCATTTTTCGTGCGATTGATGGATCGGAATCGCAGATTTGACACGTACTACGAGGTGAGTGTAGTTTTTTGCCTCGACGAGCGAAAGAATATGTGCTTGCCCCGATGGCTTTCATCCACTGTTTATTCCAACCCCATGTACAAAAGCAGAGAGAGAAAGAGAGAGAGAAAGTGACACACACACACGAATACACGTTCAGCCGCTTCAACTCGTCTCAAGCTATAATCACGAAGATCGCGCGCTCATTGCCCACCAACGCGTACCCACGAAACAACGACCAATTCCTCCTATTTCGAAATTCTCACCAATTTCACCAACATTTTCAACAATTATAAATCTTCTAATCATCGCGAATCCAAATTTCTTACACTCCTTTTCCTACATCAACTTCTATTTTGATTTATGCTCGTCTTACCATGACATTTTTCAACCTGTCTTCTTTTTTCTGACTTTCTTCGTCTGATGAAGCAACTCTCATGAGGCTTGCATTGGTACTGTCACAGAACATAGATTTACATCTGTGCTCTCTGGCACTGTCCAAGTGTGTAAGATGTTTACATTGTTTTGGAGTATTTTTTAATGAGCAGAATTGCTTGGAGCTCCATTCCAATATTGATGTTGTGATTTATTTCCATTATAAAGTACATTCGTCTCTCACTTTCGAATCTCTTCTTTTGTAGGTCAATAGATTTCTTAGATCTTTGAATATGATCTTGTGTGCCATTTTTTGTGGATTTTTTAATCCAGTTACTCAGGAATCTAATCTACACCTTCGTGGCTTTATTTAAGTGCTATTATCGTAATTTGCTTGCTTTTTGAAGTTTTCTCCACCTTTTGATAGAATTTTCGAAATCACTCGTGCTTAGCCCCTGTTTCTTCTAGTGTTACAATACATTTTTTTATTCCAAGATTTCGTATCTGGTTTTCAATACTTCTTGGGCCTTTCATCACGAATTTCACTCTTTCCTCGTGACATCTCAAGGTTTTTCAAAATTTTACTGAACTTTATTGAAACGAAATAAATGATTACCAATTTTCCACCTTGGTAATCGGAAATATTTAGATTATCCAAAATTTGTTGACTCATTCAGAATAAAATCGTGAACCTCGATATTTCGACGCAATTTTGTTTCCAGCAGTTTTTAAATTTCAAGATATTTTCACCTATCATTTCTCATGCCTGTTTACTCAAGTGGGTCAATCATTTGCTTTAAGTGTGTGAAGCCAGCACTTTTATTCTTCAACATTATAATTATGTTCAATATTATTTTTTCATGAAGTAACAAATTGTCACAAAACACACGATGAATCCAGAACAATTAGAATCAGATTTAGGTCGAAAATCGTTGTCCAAAGAAAACATTGTAAAAGAGTTTTCAAAATACTGCCATCAAAAAGAAAAGTGATGAACAACCACGGGAATTGTGGCCATTGAAAAATATCGTAAAACATAATTTCACTCTCAGTTAGCCTAGACCAGGATGCTTTTAATTGTGCTCCATCAACTTTCACTTTTAATATTGAGCAACACCTTTCTTTGTGCTATTATACCATCGGGCGTTAAAGAAAATATTCGTAATAAAGAAACTTGATTTACGTTGGAAGAACCTTAAAATTCTCGTTCACAAAACAGAAGAATCGAAGAAAAAGTGATTTAATTTTATTTTCCAGGAATAATTGAACGTTGGAGGTGGCGATCAATGATGGATCCTCCGGTGAGCCCGAGCAAGGATTCGGTCGATGTGAACCTGCCCGAAATTGTACAGGCGGAAACCGTTGAAACGGAAAATTCCGTGAAATCATCCATCGAAGATTATCCCATTGATATTAAAGAAGAAATAGAAAATGGGGAGATACCTGAAAAAAAGGAGGTTGCCGATGTTTCGAAAGCAAAGACAATTGTATCGACCGAAAATGGCGCTAATGAGCAAGAAATTCCAAAAGGAATTGAAACCGTTGCTGTAAAAAAAGAGGAAGAAACGAAAAAAGAATCGCCAGTAGCAGAAACGAAAATCGTCAGAGTGACTAACGTCGGTAAAACCCGAGTATCACCAGTCACGGAAATAAAAGAAGTCAAACGAAAGCGCAGAAGTACAAGGTATAAATAAAAAACAAAATTCGATCGGATTTTTGATCCGTTGTGAATTTTTAGTACTTTATCGATTCGGAGCTGCTAGGAAACCTCTGAACTCAATAAGATTCGGCTCGACTTGTCGGTGTAAAAAAGTGGGGGACGCGCGCGTGTCGTTGCAACACGGCCTATAGAGAAGTCACGGTTTCTCGCCGAGGTTTGAATCCGACGTCGCGATTCGACAATCAATTTTCTCAACACTTTTTCCGACCTTCAAATACTAAGTATTAAGCGAGATAAACTGAGCACCGTGAATGGTTTTTTTTATATTTTCAATCGGAAACTTACGATCGTCGGATTGAACTTCGAGCCTCAAATTTTAGACGAATTGTTATTGACGCTGAGAAAAAATAGATTTAACGAGACGCAAATTTCTTGCTTATCAAGGCTTACAAATGATGCAGTCAGTTATTATCAGTTACTGATAATGACTCGAAATAAGCGTGGAATTTTATTATCATTGAGAGCAGGCTTGTAAAAATGAGTTTGACGATTTAATTTTTTTTTCTTTCAAAACGCTATGCTCGAAAGTGATTTCAATGATGATATTTCGTTTCACCAATTCCCAATGTGTACATGGATACTGAAAAGTGCAACTATTTGCAGTGATCAGCAAGACGAAACGTCAGTCGATGAAATCGAGTCCCGACCCAAACGAGTCAAAGTGAAAAATACCAACGACAATTATTGCTGGCGTTGTCACAAGGACTCGGTCGACGCACGATGCAGCGCTTGTCCACGTTCGTGGCATCGAAAATGCATGGGTGGTCAACCACCCACCTCGATTAACGAGACCTGGATTTGTGGCGAATGCGCGACTATTTTGAGAGCTGAAAACGCCGAAACCCGTTCTGAAGTTGTTGCTCACATGTCAATCGATCACCTTTGCATGCTCCTCAAATACATCGTCGAACGCATGCGGAGTTGTCCGGGGGTGCGTCATTTCAAATCACATCAGAAACGTTCATTCTTCACTTTGAAAATTGCGATAAAAACACATTTAAAAATAGCTTGAGACAACTGTATTTTACGTAGACTGTAGCAATTATCGATTTTGTCGAGCAGTTTCAGCAGCAGTAACAAAACAAAACTTGTAGGAAAAATTGTTCATCATAATTAAGAAAGTTATTGATTATTTGCAGTCAGAACCATTCTGGAAAGCCGTCGACCTCACCGAGGTTCCAAATTACATGGATTACGTTATTAGGCCTATGGATCTCAATCTCTTAGAATCGAACGTTCGTGCCAAATTATACGGCAGCACTGACGCTTTTATGGCAGATGCTAAATGGATACAGCACAACTGCATTGTATTCAATACTTGTAAGTATTTTTACGGAATTACATTAAACTCATTCTCAGAATGTTTTCCCTTTTCTTTCGTTTTCCACGAAATCAATACAAATTCGATCAGTGATTCCGTTTTCTATGAAAATATCGATCTCGCTTATTTTTCCCTGTTACTGTCAAAGAGCACTTTCGTTGTGAAAAATTTACTAAACATGTAATTCTTTCAAGTTATTTGTTCGATGGAATGTCGAAGTAACATTATAGTATTCATATCTTTTGTCGTACATTATACAACCGAACAATTATCATTTCTGTTTGCTTTTTGCGTAAGGAATTTGATATTGTTTCAAAGTTGATGAATCACGAATTTTTCGAATGAATAAAGAGCAAAGTGCATGATTATTTAATTTAACGTGGAACTACAAGTGCTGTATATAATTAATGCTGATTGAAGTATTCTCATTAGGCGGTGGAGTATACGCGGATACGTCAAAGTTGACGAACGCAGCGAAGCAAATAATAAAAACGGCGAAACAGGAAGTGGCGGAAATTGAGGCTTGTCCGGATTGTTACGCGCGAGGTAGAAACTTGCCGCGTCCGCATCCCATGTGGTTCATCGAAGCGTGTCGTCGTCCGCATCCATTGATATGGGCAAAATTGAAAGGATTTCCATTTTGGCCGGCGAAAGCGATGCCCCGAGTGAATGGTCAAGGCCATGTGGACGTGCGTTTTTTCGGGCAGCACGATCGTGCATGGGTAGCCCCGAAAGACGTTTACTTATACTCACGAGATCCACCGGCGCCGATGCCGCGCAAAAGGAAACTCGAAATGGCCGAGTGTATAAAAGAAATAACGCGACACTGTCGAAAGCTTGAAATGTCGTTCGGACCGTTTCAATTTGCGCCGGCAAAAACTTCCTATAATCCGAATGATCCGATGCAAATAAAAATAATGTTGCCGCAATACGATCCATCACGACCAAGCGATTCGACTCCGTCCGTGGGAGGGCCAACGCGCCGAAAATCACCGTTACGAAAACGTAGCACACTGCTCAAACGTAAAATGGACAGTAGTGAAGTTTCGACAGTCGAAGAGCCCACGGTCGAATCATCGACGAAAGAATCGTCGACTTCGCCACAAATTGTAACTCCGAATGAGCATGAGAAATCCAAGGATACTACGATTCTTGAAACGCCAGTGAGCGAGCCACAGAGACCAAAAAAACGAATGAAAAAGTCATTGAACAGCGAGACGAAAAACACAACACAAGAGAAAGAGCCAAGCTCACCGATTCAAGTGATTGAAACAAGCTCAACGTCGACGGTCGATGATGTCTCCATCATAGCCGGAGCGATGAGCAACGGTTCACCGGAAACTCCGAGCATCGCTACACCGTTAAAAACAGTAAATCAGAGCAAAGCCAAGAGCGAAAAGACTGATGTGCCACTAGAAAAATCATTAGCCGCGTTACTGAGAACCGTTAATCCTAAAGGACGTTTATCTCATCCTCGAAATCTTAACGTTAAATCTGCTGGTGGCACACCAAACACATCGAAAAATGAGTCTAAAGTGTGCACGATCAAAGTTTACAAGCCAAAAGCTCGTATGCTGGATAAAGTTAACGCGGAAAAAGCGATGAAATCGTCCAACGAGAAAGAGCATGATAAATTGAAGGAAATTGATTCACCCAAGTCGACTGAACCCAAAATAATCAATGGAATTCTGACGCCTGTACCGATCGCGACGACTCCCACGCCCGGTAATTCGGGGCCCGGTACAACCAGCGGCAGCGTTTCACTGCTGCACAACAAACGCGACAACAATATCATTATTACGAATTCTCTTTTAAAAATGTCAGCAAAGAAGTTACCACCCCGTATATTGGTACTGAACAATGGAACACTGGAGCCCAAACGAACGTCCCCAGTCGTGGAAGAAAAGAGACCAAGAGCCGCTGAACCAGCTGCCAAACGGGTTCAGTCTGAACCTCAAATTCTGGGTCCTGGGGCACAGAAAAAACAGAGTAGAGCGAAAAAGTCGTTTCCTAATAAAGCTCCCCGATTGCCGCAACTGTTGCCGAAGATGCCAAAACCACCGGGAAACTCTCTCGATGCAATGGTTTATATTCCGGCACAACGTAACGAAAACGGCATAGATTATCAGCTGCCACCGCCCGAGGCTGGACCTTTAAGCTCGCAGCTTCATCGCAGTGCCAATGAATTAGTCAAACACATGGCACAATTAATGGAAGAAGCCATCAAAGAAGCTGCTGATTCCAATTCCAACGATACTGGCAACAACGTTGAAAGCCATCAGGCTACGATACATTCCTTACGATTGCAAATCGAGCGAATGCGGTGGCAGCATCAACAACAACTTGCTGAACTCAAACACAATACAGGTACGTTTTCTGTCAATTATAATCTTTGACGACACACCGAGTTATTACCTGCAAATTATGTTTAATTTTCATTGTCTTTTGTGTTTTTTTAGAAAATTAATGAAATAATTCATTGGTGATAAATTTTGGAAAAATGTCGATGAATCTCAAATATTCCAGTGATTCATTGTTTGTTTCGTTAATTTCGGCATATTTTGTGCTTCTTCATCCAAGTCCAGTCAACTAGGACAGAAATTCTGTAGAAGATTCCCGAGTGAAATTTTTTATGCTTTGTTGCAAGAGAATTTCGAAGAAGAATCTAGTGTGCCGATAGAGATTTTATTTCCCTCAAGTCTACGTCATCCCAATTTCATAGCTAATAACTGAACAAAAATGTGCAGATCGAACGTTACGAGAAATGCGGGCGAGTCTGGAGGCTGAGAGATTGCGAGCGATCGAAGAAGTTCGAAAAGAAGCAGAGGAGGACAAGGCTCGCTGCATCGAAGAAACGAAGTCGAAACAGTGGTGCGCGCAGTGTGGCCGGAAGGCACTTTTTTATTGTTGTTGGAATACGGCTTACTGCGATCATGTTTGTCAGCAGGCTCACTGGCAATCACATCAACGAAAATGTGCTCAAAAACCTTCAAATGTTTCTAACTCTCCCGGGGACTCGAGCAGCAAACAGCAACAACAATTACAGCAGCAGGTGATGCCCGAGCTCGTAGAGAGGCCCAGAGTCAATTGGTGTAAGTCCATGAAGTCAAGTACCCGTCCGTAAAGCTTGCCCGCGACGTAAAGCTCTGAAAATTATTGAGTTGAACAACTGTGATATTTTTTCAAGAAACTCAATATTATCCGAAAAAAAAATACGATGAAGGATTTTTGATGAATTTTATGAATAATAAAGTTTTATGAATATTTATAAAACAAGAAAAAAATGAAACAAAAGTACTGTTTTGTAAGCATTTGTACACGGTAAAACGCGTTATCTTCCAAAGTAGAATCGTTTACGTTGATAAGAAAATCAAAAAAGATACGCAGTTTTTACGAATTGTGCAGAAAACCTTTCGAGCCTCATCCATCTTCAAATACCGGCTTTGACAGAGACTGGACAATAATCCAGATCGCGTACGCAATCTTCATTGACATTTGACTTACACTGCCAAACTCTGGACCCTTACAAAATATAAAAGAAATAATAAGCTCAAAATCGCCAAGTGAGGTTTCATTTAATTTCATTGATATATCATTCTTGCAGAAAGCAAGCGGAAAAAGTAACTCCGACGTCGGGACGATAGAAGAAGTATCGAGATCCGGTTTCCTGGCATCGAACGTGGTCACAAAAAATCTCAAAGTCCTGTAACGCTCGACGTTACTTGTCGATGCACCAGTGACAATTAGGACTGAGGATCACACATATTCAAAACAAAACTAAAACACAACCATCCACCTGACAAGTTCAAAGTCTCGAGAAATCACAAAAACGAATCTTTACAATTCTTCCAACCGCATGTAAATAAATGTATAAAGTCGTTGTACAGTAATTTCAATCTTATATATATTATATATATAACACAATCATTCAGCTTCATTTATTGGGATTTCGGGCTTTCACTCGGGTTCATTATACGTCATATTATACTATAGTGGTGCTGAAATAGTTTTATGTATTGCGACAATACAAACGATTTCTTAGAGTCCTCGTTGTTTTCATTTACAACAAATTTTATCTGTCCTTTTGTAATCCCGTTTTTACCGCCGCACCTCAATTGTATTTATAACAAATTCAGGTAACTTGAGTACCCGGAAAAGTCAAATTTTAGTAATTAACGTTTTTCTTTCAAAGTATTTAAATAGATGGTATGAAACGCCTTAGAAAATCCAAGAAATGAGGCTCAATAATCTACTTTAAGACTCTAGAAAAGATCTATGTTCTACTCGATCACTGCTTAAAAAAAAGGATTTCCAAAAAATGTTCTAGTTTTATTTGGTAATAACAAAAAACGAAGCTAAATGGAATCTTCGTTTGGGGCACAATTCTTCGCGAAACTGTATCACTTCTTGTGAGACAAGCATTCTAAAAATGTTTTGGGATGCGTGTGCATACAGAATTCTATAAAAAATGGTTATCCGAATGTAATGCACATGTCGTTGAATTAACCTCCAACTTTTTGCTTTTTCAATACATTCTTAAGAAATTTTGTGGAAACCCAATCTAATTTTTGTATAAAAATTGCTGTTTCGATGCAAGATTCAACATTTTGTAGAAATGGAAACTTCAAAAATGTTCTCAAAAAATTTTAATTTTTTATTAGCATGTTTATTACCAAATAATTCTAAGCTCAAAATAACTTGTATTGGTTCAAAATCAATTCATGTGGTTTATTTTAGGAAACATTTAGATTTTTTATCTTTATAATAAATGTGAAGGAATCTAAATAAGACAAAACGTGTTGAATACTGTTTTTTATTTTTTTATTTTATCCACTCGTACAATTACAAGTTTTATTTAGCCTTTTTGCTCTTGATCTTTCTCATGTAGAACTCGAGTTCTTTACCCTCAAGGATGTATCCGTCAGCTCTGCCACATTGTCCGGGACGACTGGCAACGCAGGCTGCAAAGAAAAACCGTATTTGAAACATGGCTCAAGAAAAATAAAAAGCGTATCTCAATCGTTGAAACGATTGTCAGTACGCTGTGGGAATATTGTCATCAAAATACTCAGGATGAACAATAAGAATCTCATCATCTGTGATTTTGCAGAAATTTCATTTTTAAGAGATCATTGATATATTCAGCTCTCATACTATTTTTACATTCAATTCTGCACCATTGTTCATTTTTATTCTCCGGAAATTATAGATTTTTAAGATTTGATTTCATTCTCAAACAAAAAAGCATTCGGTTATGTAATAGTTGTATCCATGTTGGATAAAAAAATGTTCGTTTTTTTTACCTAAAACGCGACCGGTTGCGAACTGTTCTTCCAGAGCTTGTTCAACTTTGGCAAATCGTTGTCTCGCCTTGTATTTGGCTTCGGTTTTCTTGGATCGTTTCTTATTCAAGATTTCCTCCTCAGCCTCTGTCTGTGTGGAAAAAACAATAGATATCATTGAAAATTGATGGCAAATCATAAGAATTGGATTCCATTTTAAAGAAAAAAAAGTTTCATTTACCAATTTCGCTCCCCTCTTGCGTCCCAAAGGAAGAACGTAATGACTCTCATACCACTGTCTAAATGGTGTAGCATCGATCGTCACAATGGCGTTCTTGACAAGGGTCTTGGTTCTGACCAACTCATTGTTCGAAGCGTTGTAAACAACATCGATTATACGAGTTTTGCGGGTCGAACATTCCGAACCCCACGAGAAATTGCCAGTGTCAAGACGTAAAGCTCTGTACTTCTTGTTTCCTCCACGTGTACGAACCTTTAATTTTTTCACAAAGGAAAAAAAACAGAAAGTTCATTGATTTTGTCTATTTCATAAGCTAGTAGGGATTGATTATGTTTTGCTTCAGAACGCTGTGGGAGTTTGACAGCATGGCACTCAGAGTAGGTAAGGGTGATCATCATTTTGTGATTTAATTTCTAAAATATTTTGAGCTTGTAAAACCATGAAAATTTTATCTCTAAAAAAAAATGAATTATGGGGTAATCCATGCTTTAATTTAAAAAATATATCTAATGCAAGGAAAAATATTTCATTTTTATTCATTCTGTGTGCTGCAATAAAATAATTCTACTTGTGATCTAAATTTTTCCCCAATGGTTACATCTATTTTAAAACTTCTGAACTCAAATTACGTCAACTTCACAATTGTATTGATGGTCCAAATAACAAGATTTTTCTCAACATAAGTTGGAGCAGTAGAATAACTCTTGTTCATTCAACTCAAATCTCCAACTTCACTTTCAAAATCTCTAAATACATAACTTATTCTGAGATCTTGGAAGATACAAGCTATTTTCCTCCGATATCTAATAGAAAATTCATAATCACTTAGGTGGTGATCAGCAGTAACTGTTTAATGAAGGAATTAAGAACTTTTTCAACTTTTACAAGCTCGTGAAGTCTGAAATGATTACAGCTGAAGTATAATAAATAAAAAGAAAAAACTTACAGTGTGGATACGTTGGGGTCCAAGCTTAGTGTTGGCAGCAGGACGTCCCAATTCGAACTTCCTCTTCTTACGAAGAGGCTTCCTTTTGCCTCCGGTGGCACGTCTCTTATGCCAGTGGTCGCGTGAGATACCTGAAAAACAAAAGCAAAAAGATTGAAAACGATGCGGTCGCCATTCGCAGGACCGGGTATGAAGGTTAGGAATGATTCTAGAACTTTTCGATCAACGTATTCACTTAGAGAAGCAAAACGAGTTCAAATCGCGAAATTCGCGTTGAAAGTAAATGAAAAACGTGTTTCTTGAAAGCCGGATGCGTCACAAACATCGAAAGAGGGTTATACGCGATCGTGAAATGTTCAACCCCAACAACTCCACAACGTCAACAATTAAAAACATTTCCGAGATGTCCGAGGTGCAAGTAATCGAAAATATTGATATCGCCAAAAAGCCCAACATTTTCTCAATGAATTTGTATTTTTCTTTAATCCATTTGTTCACTAGTTATTCGGATGAAATACGATAAGAATTAAACGTTGAAATTTTTGTCACACTCACCCATCGTGTCACAGGGCTAAAAGAACCACAAACTAGGCAATCAAAAGGATCGAGTCCGAGCTTCCGGAGAGTAGAGCATTTGGGATGGAACTGAGACGCTATCTGTTGAGAAGAAAAAACAACGGTGTGTCATGCGAACTTCCGGTTTTCAGCGCATGCGTCGAAAATTCGAGTATTTTAATTGGAGTATAGAAATATTTTGCGAGTGTAGAGGGGGTAGAGGGTACAGTAGTTTTCTCATTTATAGTCCTTCCAACTTCTAGGTAGCTTATCTGGCGAGTAAAAGCATTGACTTGTAGACCTTTAACTGTCAGATAGGCTTACCTAGAAGTTGGAACAAGCCGCCTTAAACATTCCAACCAAGAAACAAAGTGCCATGGAGCGACATTTGAAAGAAAAGGAAAAGATTTTGAAAAGCGTTATAGCTAAAAACAAAGTGTTGATGGGTATGTGTAGCCAAATTGGCAAAAAGTAGGTATTCAGTACCAAAATCCAATTAAAACAAGTTGGAAACCGCTAGAAGTGATATTCGCTCCGGGTCGAAGCTATATTGGCTATATGAAAAAAATTGAACTAAACCGCGTCGGAGAAAACGCGTTTAATAGCCAAAAATTTAAATTAGCTAGCCAAAAGCTGTCGGAGATACGAACTGATACGAACGTAGAATTTTTAAGCAAGTTCCGACTTTGTACATAAGACGGCGCTGATATACATACAGTAGAGCGGTGAGAGCGGTGATGAGTGATGACGACATTGGCGTTTCAAATAGCGCGTCGGCTGGGTTGACGTTTTTATTGCATCAAGAATGCAGTACAAACTATTTTACAGCAATCCTTTATGAATTCTTTCCACTGTTTAATATAGGCTTTCTATTATTTAATCAACATCGATTTTGTACCGTGCCCGATTCATAGCAGGAAAGCCCGGAAAGCCTAATGAACGACACGATCCAAAAGGGAAATAATTTGAGACGTCCAGATCAGATAAAAGTTATATGCTAGGTGCTGCGCGTTGATGGTTGCGCGAAGTCACTAAGGTAGCCAGCCCTCGCAATGCACTGTTTGCATTATGCCAGTACGAACTAGTACGAAGAGTTACAAGCTTCTGTGACGATGTACGAATTGTTGTATATTTCGGAAAAATGTTTTTTCCCCTTCGTTCAATGAAATATTATAATTTAGCGAGAATTCAGTGAGCTGAGAAAAGAAAGCATATAAAGAAAAGTGTGATTTACAGTGATTTAATCGACGAGAGGTTCGTTTCAGAGTTTTACAGCTAACGAAATTCAATCGTTTTCGAATCGTGTTGCTGTCAGAAAAAAAAAGTGCAAAAGAATAATACTCCTAGTTGTGTTTCCATACTTGTTGTGAAAAATCACAGTGGAAAAAAAATTGGGGCAGAAAATTCGTCGAATTTGCGTTTATCATTGTTCAATCATGTTCCCGCGGGCGAGACGAGTATCGAAGTTTTCGCTCCTTTTCAGTAACCTCAACGCGACGTTTTGAAACTCGATGCTTTTTTTTTTTTAGAACATAAATTGATACGCAATGCGCGTCAATACGGAAACAGTTTTGACTTTGTAGAAATTCGATATGCGCTCCAATGCATTACTTGCCATGTAAACAAATAAATTAATTGATATTTTTCATACGTATGCATACATATAGATATATGTAACACATATATATGTATATTTCATTCGGAAAAAACGGAATTACTTATCTCAGTATTTGTCACTGAGTGATTGATTGATTCGTTCGATAAATATCACACAAAGGAGAAATCGTTCAGTTAAATTCGAAACCGGTTTTCCATTCATAATAATTTTTCAGACACAAAAAATAAACATGAACATCTTTTATACAATCGTCGAGCAACTTTTTTGAAATTCAATTACGCATCAATTGATTTCTGTGTGTTGGAAAAAATTGTTTTTCCAGGTTTTTATGTGCTAAATTGTATCACTAGAAAAATTGTATCACAAAGATGTCAATTTTTGACAAAAAATTCTGTCAACAAAATAACTTGAATGTTTTGCAGATTAAAAAACACTTGTCCAAAATGTCTGAAAATCAAGCATCAATTCTATTTGAGAAAATATTTGGAACTGCATTTCTTTTTGTGTTTTTAAGGACATAAAACATAACTTCAAAAAATTTATAACGAATTCAACCATCAAACTCAGTTTTTGGACTCCGTTTGAAACCCTAAATTTTGTGCTGGTTCTATGATGATTCCATTACGTCAATACTGAATACTGTTTTATTTTACAGCATCAAACAAAATGAATACAAATGTGAATTCGATGGATGGTGATGGAGAAAAACGCATGCCGGAAACAAGTATTTCCATGCCCGCACACAGTTTGACAACGATACAAAATTTGCAGAATGTGCAGAATGTCCAAAACATTGTTCAGACCAACATCCAAACGATCCAACCGGTACAGAGTGTCATTGGTTCAGTTTCAACGACCAATCCCTTGGTTGGCAAATCTGTGTCAGTGGATCTCAATCCAAAGTTGTCTCTCATGAAACCCATCGTTCAATCGGGAATAACATCATCCACAGAAGCCAACAAAATAACTACGACGGTAAAGGCAAAATTTTTCTTAAAAAGTGATTGATGAAAAAAATATGGGCATCGTAAAAAAGTCTATGAAGAGTAGCAAGTTTTTGATTCTTCAGTTAACAGTAATATTGATAAACAAAAACGAATGGCAATAAATAGGGTCAATTTGATATAGAAAAAAAGTTAATTGAAAAGTTATTACAATTTAAAGTTTAACCGTTCAGTGACAATGGCAAAAAAAGTTTGGAACATAATTTGTCATGGTCTTTTATAGTTGTGTTCTGTGGGTCCGACTGTGAGAATCATACCACCAGGGATGTTGAGTACAGTAGATCGTCAAACGCAACCACAGGTACAGCAACAAACACAGCAAACTCAACAAATAGTAACGAGTATACCAGCAACATATCACGTACCACGTGGACCAGCTGCTGTAGCTAATATTTCAGCGCCGAGATCGACAGTCGCCACGCCAATCGTTCGAGCATGCACCGGACAAGTAGTGCCAATATCGAGACCAGGGTACGAACGATTATTCAATAAATAATCGACGAAAAATGTAGATTCGAAAATCATTTTCCTTGGCACATACAAATTTCTCTATCAAATTTTATCAGTGGGAATTTTTTTATACAAAATGGAAAATTTAAAAATATAGTAAATTTTCTTTGGACAAGTGAGGAAACAAGCCCAAAATAAACGAATAGGCATTGAGATTCAATTGTATCGTAAATCCAAAACCTGAGAAAAAATGTATCATTACAAAAATCTATTCCCTTAATCGAGTTCAAATTCAAATATCAGCTTGAATACGAGTTCGGCGAATCCTCAATGGCAATCGAAAACGACGTCGGTGGTTTACGCACAACCGCAGAGACATTCGGTGCCACCAGTAAATCGGATAACAACGAGGCCGCCAACTGCAGTTTACAGTGGTCAACAACAGCCACGTTTAGTAACGCCAGTTCAAGGAAGACCTGTGCAAGCAACCATGGTTACTGGTGTTCAAGGTCAACCCTCGAGGCTTATAGCACCGGTGCTCCAAACTAACAATAATATTGCTCGAATACCCGTCGCTGCTCGGCCCACTACGCCTCAAGTTTCCAACATTACTACGACTATACAGCCGGGGAGGCCTCTCACTCAACCTTTACAGGTAAATCAAAAATTTTTTTTTCTTGATGTATGATATTCTTTGGTAATTAATTTCAGTCTATTCTAGGCAAAACAATTTTTTTTACTTGTTGCGATAATTCAATTAAATCTATACGTCACTACCATTTTCAGGCCAACCAAATTTCGAGACCTTTGACTGCAACAGGAACCGTGAATCGCATTGCGGTATCTGCACCCGTAATGGGTCCTATGAACCGAATAACAAATGCAACATCCGTAACCGTGCAGCCAACAGTCGGACGACAATTGACAATTAATCCTACGACAGGAGTTTCGACTGCTACTGTCAGCCGCATAGTTCTTCCGCAACAGGTTTTTACCATTTACGTTTCATTTGGAAATTCTATCATTCTGTCCTTTGAGCTTAAAATTATTGGATTAAATGGAAATCATTAGAGTTGATCGTCTAAAAACTTCAAATGTTAAAATTTCAGACACAGTTTTCTAAAAAAAAATCTAGAAAATCAATGGGAATAAATGATCTGATTAATTTTTTTTTATTTGTTTATCAATTCCAGGCACCGATACAAGTGCAACAACAATTGCAGTCTCAAGGAGGACCTCGGGTTGTACAAACAGTAACATCACTCGCAAATATTGGAACGGTTTCACGAGTAATAGCAACAACGTCGAGTGCTCCTGCACAAGTAACGCGCGTAACCCCGGCAGCCCCAACTTCTGTGGCGAGGATAACTGGTATGGCATTGCATTCATTGCCTTTGCCCCCAACTCGAACCGCCCCGACGCCGGTTAAAACAATATCAGCTCAAAGTATCGCTCAAGCTGTTCAACTCGCGAAACAACAACAACAACAACAACAGCAACAGCCCGTCCAGCAACAACAACAACAACCCCAGGGCATTCGAATAACATCAGGAAATTCTAATCCCTCCGCAGTCAGCAATATCAATAGCAACAATAACATCACTCCAACAAATAACAGTAATAGCAATAACAATTTGAATACTGGAAATCCTCAACCGGTTCAAGGCTTGTACTTGAATTCGCCTCAAACAACTACTTATTATTCTGTCGAACCATCTGGTGAGTGCTCCGACATAAAACCTTGATAATTATTTATTCTTTTTAATCTGCAGATAGTAAAAAGAATTGCGTTTAACATCCTTAAATATTGAACATGTGAAAAAGTTGGAGTTTACATTCTGCTAAGGATTCTGTTTTGAAGAGAGTCTTAACGTTTTAATTCTGTTGGGATGCACAGGTGCTTATTCGCAATATCGTCCAACGACTGTGCAACCAGTAAGATTGCTGGTCGAACCAACCAACTACGAGGAAACGCACGCAAAACCAAATGCATCGCCACGACCGAGCATACTTAGGAAAAGAGATCACGACAATTCGCCTGCAAAAGGTAAAGTTTGTGAGCGTTCTAGAGAAAATGAAATAAGCAAGATTTTCTCATGAACAACTTTCACATCGATAACGATTTTTTCCAGGTGTAGCAAAAAATTTGGTGCCTGTACTCGCAGCTTTGCCATCGATCGCTTCCACTTCTAGTCCACCGGGTTCACCGAGAGGGGATCGTGATGGTGGTGGATGTCAAAGCTCAGGTTCGACAACAGTCTCGGCGACATCTTCGCCGGGGCTGGACGAAGAGCCCGAACAATCGAGAATACCGATCAATCAAACGGTAGAAATGTCACCAAGAAAGAAGCCTCGTAAACAGCAGCTCACTGGAGTTGAACTCACCGAATCTCGATGTCACGACGAAGAGATGCAGTTCATAACGGAGGAAAAAATGAAAATTAAAGAAGAAACGAGGGAGAAATTCGGCGTGGAGAGAAAACAGATCCCGAATTTGCAGCAACACGACGGGAGAATCGTTCCTCATACACCACCCGTTGTTATGCGTACGAGACCCACCCCCAGTCTATTGGGTATGCTTCGGCTCATAATTTCCTTTGTTTTTAAAAGAAAATCAATTTTTCGGAAATTTATTCTTGCAATCAGCCACGGGATTGTTACTATAACAACTTTTCCTTAAAATCAAAACCATTCTAGATTTTATTGATAAAATTCATATTTTTATTTACAATTTTATTTGTCTCATCAGGATCTTCGTGGAAAAATCGCTGGGGTGGTAGTAGACTTCATCATTACAGGAGACCTAGTGACGTGAGACCGCGAGAAGAAAGAAGGCCGACAGTGGCCGAACTGGCTCAGCAGAAGCACGTTTTACAAAAAATAAATGGCTGGAAAGTTTATCATCTTACCGCACAAATGGAAGATTTAGCGGAATTAGAAAAACAGGTATTTCATTAACATTTGTATTCAAATTTCATCAAAACATTGATTTGAGGCTGTTCTATTTTTGAATCAATTGTCCAGGCTTTGAATACTCCCAAACACATTCAAAAAGTTGAATATTGAAGTTGTTTCTTATCCGAATGATTTCAATTGATCCTGATGCTTTGAATTATTTTTAGGTGCACGAAAAATTGAAAACAACGTTGATGATGCTGGAATCGCAGCAAATTGGAAAGAGCCGACAAGACGATGGTCTCGAGCGTGCTAACGAATTAATAAAAGGAAACATGCAACGCAGCAGTTTGATAAGCGAAGGAATGAACGAGGCGAGGAGTCAACTCGTCACGATCTTCCAGCACAAGGGCCACGTGACGGACATTTTGCAACGTTGTGGCAATAAGCGCGCGCAAAAGAAGCGGGACAAATAAGTTATTTCTTCGTAAAAATGAAATCGTCTCTACGGCGATTAGCACTTGTGAATATCATCAATGAAAAAAAAAAAAATACAAAAAAAAATCAACGTCGTTGCAGCGTTCGCGCTCATATAAGATTCGAGTCCAAATGGGACGAAGGAATGGAACGGGCGAGTTATTTTTTATCTGTGTCACAGAATCTATATTATCACAAATAAATCAATGGTTTTATAAGTCTTAAAAAAAAAAAAAAAATAAGAAAAATACCGACGTGACCGTCGTTAAACACGTCGATATAGCTTTGTTATACGAAACTTCGAAATGTTTTTATTTTAATATACAGGATTGTCGTAACTTTCAGTGGCATTCTCCAATTTTTCGATGGCCTTTTTCGGACCCTCGTAGGCCATTATTTGTGTGTTGATCTCTCCCGGTTTTCTAACTCAACTGGATAATGTACTGAACGTCAATGTTCGTTCTCATTCATTCGAATGGAATTACGTTCAGTTTCAAAAGGCTGAGCTCTCGACACCCACGAAATGTTCTCCGGTTTCTTTTAAAACGGAAATTATTCTGGACATTCCAGAATCTCTCAGATCAGGAAATGAAATATTCGTTATGAGATTTTGTACAAACGTCGACGATTAGTATGAATTGATGATTTGAAAAAAAAATGGAAATTCTATTCAATAATTTTTAATTGTCATTTGTCCAGTTTTCAAATTTTTGGTGTTTCACCATTTCACAAATGAAAAGTTTACATTAATTTGCATTTTTTCCAGAGATCACTGAATCCTGCAATTTTGTCCCTGAATATTTTCCTCTAGTACATTCTCACGTTTCTATGGCAACGTTATCAACAAAAAGTTGTCACCCGAAGAACTCCTCTTCTAGAGTTTCCTTCATTAGATACTAAAAAAGTCTTGTAAAGTACTTGAAAAAGGAGTGATGTGGTGGGGTAACAGTCCTCCTCTCGATTTACGACGCGAAATAAACGAAAATGTTAGCGGAAACTGCCAGAGTCCACTGGAGTTTTTGATCATCGGTTCCGGGGACGCGAGACACATTGTCAAAACTCTGGCTTCGGCGTACAATTATGAAAAACGTAGGATTAACTTTCACGTTATCGAACCAACCCTCGAGCAGATTGCTCGGTCAATTTTACTACTCAACATCTGCTTGGAAAAAAATTTAGGTACGTAATTGTTGGGTAAGTATTTTGTTTCAATGGAAATACTGTTCGTAAAAAATGTCCAGGATTTTCTACTTTTTTTCTCATTGTGGCGACGATCCCATCAATGCAAATTTACTATAATCTTTCGAAGATTTATTTATCATCAAAACCTTGGATTTTTTTCAATCCTTATTTGATTCAAGGAGTGAATGATTTTCTTGTATTCAAGGATTGCAAGAGTCGACGAGATATTATTTGGAAGTCTATGGGAATACACTTTTGAGACCTGCAACAGCGAAGTATCTCGCAAAACGAATTTATAGGCTGGCTGACATACCCACTCAGACTTTAAACTGCCCATGGCTTGAATTGGACAAACTCAGGCACAGAGATCGAGACACTATCGAAGGGATTTTCAAGTAAGCATCGTAAAATGTATCATTTTATTTTTCCATTCCAATAATAAATTCAGCAAAATTTTTTTTCGTTGATTAAACATGTAATTGGAATAACTAAAATTTGTTGAATCTTCCTATAAAATTGTGGAATTCAAACGTAGGACAAATGAGTAAAAAAATTAAAATTTTTTATTTTTTCAACATTAATTTGTTCATTCAAAAATTTATTCGTCATTTTTTAAATCACTTGATCATTATTCAGGTTCTGGAGCCGAGCGATTTGCGACGGTGTACCAATAACCGAGTACTGGGATCGTCGAGTTAGAAAAAATCTCGGTGTTCGATACGATTATCGAGACGGAGCTTTCGATTGGGATTTTAACATGGTTTTGAAAAGTCGTGATGTCCCTAATCTAACGCTTCAAGAGTACAAATTTTGGAGAAACAATGGTATCGCTTTCACTTGGTTTGAGGGTGAGCCAGCGCGTAGCAACCCAACTCTCCTGAGCAATGTTATGTCCCACGGAGCTGGATTTGTCCATTACGCTTATACTGAGGACATCACGAATGGACCGTTTTTCACTTGGGCACTGGATGAAGAAAATAAAAAAAAGTAATAATAAGTAAAAGTAAAAAAAAGATCAAATTTATTTCGAAGGGCAAAATCTGTCGCTTAAATCATTTCAACTGAATCGAAATTCATTAATATCGAAACCAAAATCTTCACGAAAGTTTAATTAATTGATGGGACAGAAAATTTCGTGCGACGGACGTTGCAGAGCGTGGGGTGATGCGAGCGATCCATGAAATTAGAACGAATGAACCACTCTGCGAAGATGCAATAGCGGCCCATCGTGACTCTTCAATTTTGAACGGGACTTTGGTCACGGAAATGCCAGACATGGAAATTGAACATGAATCTTGGATCCTGGGGAACAACATAAGACTGAATAAAGAAAATATCGATTGGGTCGATAGACTGGAATCAAAGGTTTTCAATCCATTTTGTTAAAATGAGAAAAACGGATAAAAAAGATGAGGAGAAAGTTTGAATCGATAAATGAAGAAGTGTAAACCAAAGCTTGTTATTGAACTTGGTTAAAATAGGAAATTTTTCAGGTGATATTTCATCCGGTGTCAAGTCTGAACACTTACAAAAACAAGAGTGACTACGTGGAAAAATTTGATGTGATTTGGATGGGAAATAACGTGACAAAGCATCTGGAAAATGTGTCAGCATTAGCTAAAAAAGGTGGGCATGTATTGGTAGAGTCGCGCAAATTTTTGGTAGATTTGCGTCTCGAAGGGCAAAAGAAATTCACCGAAGAGTTAAAAAAATTGGCGTACGATAATGGTTTACGAGAATTGGATGAATTCCATTCGGAAAAGCACACGGTGGCACGATTCCGTAGAGAATAACGCGTGCATTTTCATCTTGACCTTTTTCTTCAGATTTTAAGTCCTCTGTGAAAAACGAAAGATATTTAAAGGTTTTGATTATAAGCTTGTAATTCGAATCACGTTTAGCAATTTATTTAACATTATGGGCCCATCAACCGATAATTAAAGCCAATCTGTCATTGTTCATTGTTCTTTGATTTTTTTTACAATAAGATTTTTTTTTTTAATTCGAAGCTTTGACGTACGTTAATTCGAGCCCGTGTAAAAATTCTTACAAGAATCCCTATACAACTAGGATTTCTTACGTACAGCTTCGGGGCGAGCGATTCATATTCTCTTCGGCCTCATTAATTACCTTTCAGTCTCTACTTTTGGATTTTTGACCCTTCAGGTACACCGAAATAATGAAACGAGAGTTTCACTTTTAATCGTTTACGAGTGAAGAAACATTGAAAAAATCTGAACTATTTTTTCATTCAAAACACTTCCAAAGGTCTGCCATTGTTTTGTTTCTCGCATTTTTTTTTCGACATATTTCCGACGTATTATACTAAACCAAAAGCCTGAGAATCTCAGCGTGCAATATTTTTCTTACCAAAAATGGTGAAATATTTCGCATTATGAACTAGAAACAGAATTTATTGAAAATATTCTGTAAAAATTAATCTTGCGGACATTTCGAATGAATATTTTGATCTTCTCGAAGTGACTTTGAACCGAGCATACGGAGATAACTGTTGTTTGGAGCGGTAGTTTTGAATTCCCGTTTAAGAGTGAACCGCTCGCCTAAACAGGAGAGTGGATTATATTTGACTTTTTCGCCGTGATATTTCATTGTGAAGAAATATTACGGTGTGCAATCACATTGAAGCGATAAAAACGTAAGCTTACATACAGAATATTTACAAAATTGTGTGTCAATCTTATCAACTATTTGTATATTTATTTTGTATTATTTGTTAATATTACGATTATTTGGGTTTGATCCTCAAATACTTGAAATTAAAAACTCGTTATATGTATGAATATAACTTTTAAATTTCGCGATAGCTTTTTAACGGATAAAAACATCGAGGTTCAAAAGTGCAAAATTGGGTGACGTTAACTGTATAAAGATATTGCCGATTTTCTTCGAACCTCATTACAGTTTAAACTCACGCGTTATTTACAATGGTAAAATGGTATATTTTTTTATTAATCTCGTTCTTCCGTTGTCTTTCTCGCATGAGATTCACGTACTCGTATTTCGTCTCGGAAGATGATCGAACGACAAATGAGCGTCGGGCACAAGTGACGTAATAAAAATATTTCTCGTAACCCAACGTCAACCTAACAGTTCGAAATCTTCGTCCGATGTATCGTATTGTCGATCGAGCGGGTCGAGATCAAAAACTGAAAAGGAGACAAAAAATTTACATTTCTTCGTCTTTTTTTTTTTAAATTGAAAAATCAATGGAACTTCATCGATTTGGTCTGATTTGAATTGAATTGTTCTTATAAATACATAAAATAAAAGCGAATGATGTTCTAGGGAACTCTGTTTTGATGTGGACAAAAAAAAAAATTCCACTTTTTCCTTTCATCAAGTAACTTACGCTTAGTTGCTGTATTTCCCAAGGCCTCGGTGGCAATGTCTTCCGTAGGTGACCAATTCGCCGGTCGCTCCGCACAGATTTCAAACAATGGCTGTTTTTCCGGTGATATTAATTCGTCCTGCATCGATCTGCATAACGATTTGAAATCTTTTTCCGTGGGGCAAAAGAAACACTAGAAAATACAAAAAAAGATGTTATTCGATACGTTTTTTGCAGTTCTGAATTTTTACAAAATTCTTTTTTGTTGGTACGATACTCGTGAAAAGCAACAGGGCAAACTGTCAGAAAAAGCACTAACAAGTGCAACCGATGGATCCATTCCTGTGATTGGAATCCGACTGGCAGTTTTGCAATGGTATGTCGAGTCCATTTCAATGTCCTCCTCGTCCATTTTTTGATCAACGGAACCGAACCTTTGTGTAGTATGAGGATCTAAATAAATCACTTCCTCTCCTGTTAAGAAATCATTACTATGAATGAAAATTCAGCTCAATCTCTTGGAAGTATACCAATTTATTGATATTTCTATTCAAATGATTAACTTCTCAAATTACTGCTCTCAACTGTATTACTTCTTTGCTATTAAAATAATTTTCTAATTTGGCGTTGGCTGTTGAAAGGTTGTAACACTCGTAGAATATATTCAGAATAAAAACTAAACGTACCAACACAACCAATGAAGTAAAGAGCAAGATTTGGTTTACCCCCGATAACTCCCAACGATTGGGGGATTTGAAATGATGCCTGGAAAAAATGATGTTGAATGACAAACTGTTTTAGTTCTGTGAATTGGGGCTAGAATATTTTTCTCTTACTTTAAGGCCATTTATGTAAACTGGGTTAATGTCACTCAAACCAAGCCGCAGAGGTATGAGTAGTAATAGAGGTTTCCATTGACTTGGTGCTTTCAAAGGCTCGTCACCTTCGACGACAGCTGATGTGCCACCCTCAACTCGACATTGTCTCACTGTAATGATTACGATATTCCAATTATAAATAATCTCAACTCATGAGTATGGAATATTACTCATTGAGTTTATGAAGAAATCATTTTCCAAAAGATTTACTTTTCTCGTAACACGAGGTACACTTACAAACATCATTGACAATTAACGTGTTATCGAGAGCAACGTGTATCGTAATGCAACTCCAGTCATCGTAGACAACGAGTTTCCTAAGTAATGAAAAATATCAGCTTCTTAAGTACACAATTTGCAAAGATCTTAGAGGAATTTTTCAATTCTCTAGGCCTCTAAAGTGAGGGATTTGTAGGCTGAAATTTTCCAACATACTTTAGTACTTGAGCGACAGTATTTGGTCCGAACCATTGACCAACATCTTTACCCTCTGAAGCCCCCATCAAAGCAATTTGATGAATGGAAAATGGCGCAGCTCTTTTGTCTTCAAAACGATTCAAAATTTTGAGATACGTGCTATCTTTTGTTTCTGGTATCCACTGCCAGTCTCTACCTGTTTTTATGGAAGAATATTATGTTTATAAACAGTAACTGCTTCCTCTTATTCATCTAAAGTGCAGAACGGTTCATACCTAAATGTAAGAACACCAGTGCTTGACCTAGAACCATTTGGCCACACCTGAGCATACAGCCCCATCCTTTGTCAGATGTGAAAGTGGAACCAACACCACCAATTGGAACGAATCCTTTGCGGTATGTGAACCACAATTTTGATGTGATGTCCCTTCTAATAGTTTCCAATTCTAAAATATTTTGATATAAATCTTATATTTTTCTTAATAAAAAAATAATTGTGAGATAGAACCAAAACTATACTTGCTGCTTATAAATTATATGCAAGGGATGCTTTTTTATTGCTCATTCAGTAATTCAATGATGACAAACCTTTGAGGGCATTATATTTTCTGCCAAGTATCCAGACAGGTTCTTGAGTAAGAGGAATATCCTCTGGTTCCTCATTCACATTTGGCGTAAATAAACTGTCCATTTTTATTATATTTGGGACTAGCAATTGCGAGGTAAAGTTTTTCACTGAATCGTGAGGAATCAATTCGCTGATGCACTGAAGGAAAATAATTACCATTATGTTAAACAAAAGTATTGAAATAAATAACAATGATATCCGATCGTTGCAAGGAACGCTTACAATGATTACTTTGGCATGTCAAAAATTGAATTATATCATTATTAAGAAAAATTAAGGCTGAATTACTAAGAGTCATGACCATGATTAAACTTTACAGGCTTTGAGCAAGTCAGGAAAGTTCTCGGGTTGATTAGTGGCTTACATGGATGAATATTTGACTAAATTTGTATTTTCTTTGAAAAACAATACAATGGTCAATTTTAATCAAATCAGCCCAGCTTTAATGAGGTGACATTGTATCAAATATTTGAAAATTTCCTTGAGCCTTTGTCATAATTCAAATTGATGATAAGGCAAACTTTTACTGGGGTGTATCAAAAATATGATAAGATTAGAAATCTGACACAGTAGCAGTGAGAGAACTTATTGAATCAGATTTCATTGATAAAAGTGAAATATCGAAACAATATTTTTTGTTTTCGATAAGAAATATATTTTGCTTAGAAATCTTCTAATTTTCCATAAGGATATACGTCAAAAGCTACAAATTTGGTTAGAATAATTAATGACGCATCATAAACCCCTCACGATTATTAATGACAAATGAATTGATATTAAATTTGTGTTTTTATTTCGACGGAAAAAAAAGTTTGAATGATTCATCAAGTTTTTTTACATTGGTCGATTTTTCGAACAGTCAAGCAGATGAAAAGACGTAAAAAGCAAGAAACAACATCGCACGGTAAAGAGGTTATATTAACTCAGGCAAGATCAAGCGCGCTTGTTTTTTTTTCCCGTTGTCACAATTAATATCGACTGACCTTTATTGCAACCGAAAACATCGGTCATCGCGTTTCGCAGGACAATTGCATTGCCCGCTTTCGTCACAGTTTTGTCATTGTCTCAGGTTATTGTATTGAAAAAAGGACAACAGAGGAAACTTCGTTCGACAACAGAATTATGACAGGAGAGCGCACACCAGATGACTAAAACCTTCAATATGTCGTGTAGGTTCAATAAGAGGGGGGTGAGAAATGATGACAGCTCGTTGAATTTCGAAACAAACATTGGCCAATTTTATTCGAAATTTATCCCGACGAACTTCTGTAGTTATTGGACCTGAACTTTCCAAAACTTTTTTCGTATTTAAATATTCAATTTTTCTTTGTCATGTGTCAATTTTACGTTGAAAAAAATTAATCCATTATGTCAAGACGTGGAATTCATTTGTGTACATAAATGTATAATATATATGGAGATAATGGCTAACGTGTTTATCGACACCGCGTTCTTGTCGACTGCTTTCTTGAAACGCTAAGGCGCCAGCAGATAGCGCTGGCTACCTCAAAAAATGCTGTTTTGTCGAAAATCACTACTCATACGAAAAATTTCACTTTCTAATATTATTAAATTCCAAACTCTCATACATCGATTCATGAATTGCGTTATAATGAAAAATAAAAATGTTCTAATCGAAACTAAAGCAATTTACAGAATAATCTTGAAGCAGGACAACTAAAGCATCGATTAAAAGATTTTTTCAAAATTTTTTTATCACTTATCGTGCGCATGAACTGAGACATAAAACAATTTTCCGCTTGACAGTCAGGACCACAACTGAAAGTATCCAATATTTTTTAATCTTCGTTTCATTTTAAAAATTCTGAAAGGCACCGCAACGACTCCACCGAAAACAAACTGAACCAGCAGGTGTATCCCCTCCAGACCAATCGTAAGGCAGAAAATTTCAACAGACCAACCGACTCTCTCGTTCCTCAACTGTCCCAAACCTTTTCAAACCGCCGCGTATCATTTGTTGAAAGTGGAATCGTGCGGTGGATATTTTGTCGGATTTCTTCAAATGGATTTCGAAAAAATGTCTGAACATCAAGTCCTAGTGTTATTTTGGGTTGCAAAACCATGATGTTACAACTGAGTACATTCAAGAGCGTTAACTCGGCTTATAATATATGTATAAATATCGTAACCATGCGAATAAAATCGGTAGGAATATTAACTGTTTCGGAGGTCGTACGTCGTTAACGCTGACAGTTTATGCTGGTAGGAGGCCTTGGCTGCGAAACATGTACAACGAGCATAAACACACTCTGATATTATCCCATTATTCGATTCATCTTTGGCTAAGCGGTGGTCACGATTATTATTCGAAAAAGTCAATTTAATTTAATGACTCACTGTTAGGAAGCCCTGCAATCGTCCTCAAAAATCTTGCTGCTAGCTCATTCTCTCCTCTTTTTTTTCCAGAGTTTATCATGCAGTGTCGAAAGAACTGCTGTTCTGATATTCGAATTTTCATCCGTTCGATTATTTCATGAATCCAGCACGGAAAATGATTTTCTTGATGGTAAAATAATGAAATTTTTCTCCGTCATGATACAAAAAACAAACCGGATTCAATCGTTCTAAGAAAAAATTAACCACACGAAAATTGTGCCTCGAAGTACAAAATGTCGAAGGCACTCGAATGTTTCGTAATTTTGAAAGTACGATGAAATCTACGAAAAAAAATCAATCAATCGTGAACAGGGCCAGTTTTGTTTGAATTCCTTCAAGAAAATTACGAAACACATTTCTGTGGAAAGATATGTAATTTATTGAATGATTCAATTTAATTTTTTCCATCCCTAATTATTTAAAATTTGTAAATTGCTAAAATTAAATTGTATTTCGGAAAAAAATGAATATTTTGTCGACTTCAAAACTTTCCACCCCAGAAGGCGATGTTTTGTTCGAATTATTGAAGATTTACGGCTGACGTATGGTTTTATATTGAATCTGGAAAACGGGAGGTCAGTTCGGAGGGTATGGAAACACACGTGAGTAGAGCTTATCGTGCTCGTATACATTCTGGTCGCGAGCTACGAAAGGAGTCGGAGAATGTTTACCGACTCGGTTGTGCACTCATTCCCGGTTTCGTGCTTGTCGCGTGTGCCAGCATCACTTCCCAGAATCCTCGTAACTCTATTCAATCCCTGAACTCGCATTTTTGTTTTGAGTTGAATAGTTGAGAAAATCGAAACGAATACAAAAAGTGGATCCAGGAAGTCTGAGTGGAATATTTTTTCGAGTGCATCGAGCAAATCGTTCGTTTGTTTATACAACATCATAAGTGACACATATGGGAGCGGATTGTACGTGATAAAAGAGACGGCAACAATAGTAGCGGAGGTGAGATTCGTTCGAACGTTACGTTCGTTTGAAATGGCAACACTCAGGTCCGAGACCGCGCGATAGGGGCTTTATGCGATGTGAATAATCGAACGTTCCTATTGATAAGAATATTTGACATTTCGATGCCGAATACGATATCGGAACTGTCAAAATGAGCGATCGGAAAGCAAAATAAAATAATTATTCGTTCGTCTCGATGATTGATCGGCAACATTTTTCATTCGTCAGTTTAAACAATTTCGATCAACGTTTTCAACACAAATTTTAATGATAAAATAAACAGCTCCTGAAATGTTTATTTTTACGTATTTTTAATACGAAAAAGGCCGCAATTTCTCAAAACAAAATAACAACAAAGAAACGGTCACACAATAATTCACTGAATTCGACTTGGAAGCCTTCGAGATAATAATTTCGTACAGAATTAGCGATCCTTTTTCACTTGACCACGACAAAGTAGCTCCGCACGAAAAGTGAAAGCAGAAATCGAACATGCCGATCGCTCGCCACTAGTTCTCGCATGCCTGTTTCGTAAATATGTCAACAAACCTCAGGCAATTCTAACGGATTCACCTTGAATCACAATTTAAGCATATCGATCAACCTTCGATCGTATACCGGAAATGTTTCCTGACAGCTCTCACCCCAGGGACTGCGATTTCGATGAAAATGTTCATCGAACCAAATCTATTTATTCGATCGAACCGTTCTTTCGTCTAGTGAGTGAATCATGAAAAAAAATTTCGTTGAATGCACTCTACATTTGCGTGCAACATGATGAATTAAGTTTGACAAAGAAAAAACGTTCTTTTGTCAACGTTCGATATTTGTGGGTGCTTTCGAGCCGAGAATACGAAATTTTATTTCTCTCTCCACTCGCTAGCGCTGTTTCGGAAAAAATAGTGAATTTTTTTTACTATTTAAAAAAAAATGAAAATTATAAAAAAATTCTTCAACACCTCGAACCTCAATACTCGCCGAATTTATTGTAATCTACGATTCGTCGCGTTCGAGAAAAAAAGTGAAAGAAAAGTGCATGTTTTGGCTTAAACGATCACCGGCCGAGATCCTCGCTTGCGGGCGCGTATCGCACATTCGTTTTATGAGTGCAAAAGCACACTCCTCAAGTATTATTTAAACATGGAGAAATTCCGACCTCGCTAATGCGACGTTGATAATGACTCAATGTTGCTTTAAGGTGGACTTTAAGAGGGAGGCAGAAGCATGTTCGGAAACTTTGTACCGAAGAACAAAGCAGCTCGACGTCTACGGTTGCTCGCATTCTCGTTTAATGATCTCTTATATTTTATGTAACTCGTAACGAGATTGTGCAATACTCGTAATCGCCTGATTCGGCCGAGCGCAGTTAAGCCGAGGGACATAAATATTGGCGCGAGGATGACGACAAAGATTTTTACTCGATGGGAAAAAAAATATTCTCGTTCGAGCTTCCTCGTTCTTTGTCCTTTTTCCGGCTTCATCGGGCTCTCCGCAGTCGCGGGCAACGACGATCGACACGCATTCGAGCGCTTTTTGCTTTTCTTTATAACTTCAATTCATCCAGTTTTTTCACGTTTTAACTTGATCGCGAAACTGAATTTGAATGACGAAGAGTCACGGAATTTTAAATTTGTATCACGAGCTCGAATCTCGTTGGAAAATTTCCTATTTTCAAAGCTCTTCAAGCTCTTTCCCTCGCAGATTTCAAGTGGGAGAAAAATATCGACGGCGGTGCGAAAATTCACTTTATCAGCTATGAAAATCGTTATCGACAATCCCTGAAGTTTGAGAGCAACCATGGAACCGTGCTGGGACTCGAGGATCGCAGAGCGCATTGTGCCACGAGGCAGAATGTGAAAGTCCAAGAACTCCCTGTTTACCTTCGCGCTGCTCGCTCGGAGACTCATTGTCGAACGTCCAGGCCACGAAGCCTTCCGCGGAGAGGTCACGAAACTCGTTTCTGTCGAGATGAAATCCAATAAAAATTGATTGACGTTCGGATCTCCACGAATTTGGCATTTCGAACGAGTTAATATCAGGAAATAGCGCGCAATGTCAGTAGACGCAGATGAAAATTTCGGTAAAAGTTGTTCCGGCATAATTATTGGCCAGAAAAGGACCGCAAATTTTTAGTCCTCCGAGCCTAGCCTTGTGGGTACTCAAACTAAAGATCTGAACGAGTAGAGTACGAAGACTCGGTCCGATTCAGTCTCATTGAGAAACTGTAGCGCAGAGCACGAAAAAACGACGAAAACGCGCTCATTTAAGTGTTTTCGTTCCCCTGAGCCAGCAGAAAGCTACTCGATAAGTTTTCGATGTTTTTCGCAGTGACTTCCAGCGCGAAAATCGAATGCGCAAGTTTCTGGGGAGTTTGTGAAGGCTGCAACAAGTGGAAATGTCTGGCGGACGAGCACGCGGCGCGCGCGTGTCCGGTGAATCTCTGCGAGAGTTTAAATCCCGGGGGGTGTGTAACAAGGTGTTCACTCGAGCAGTGTTTCGTAGGACGATCAATATGTCGCGTCTTTTCGCGCTGATAACAGCTGCAAGGTTATCCCCTTAACAGCGCCTCGTTAAAGTCGCGCCTGGTTGAAAGAAGCGTTGAAAACAGCGAGATTTAAACCTAAAATCTCGACTCGGATCTCGGATTAAGTTGGCATTTGCGCGATGACGATTTTCACACCTCCGACGAGCAAACGCTCGTCGGCTTTGACAGTGAGTTTGATGCCTCTGCAAAAGCCAGTAAAAACCTTTCATTCGGCGTCAATGTTGAAAAAATTTCGAACGATTTTCGGGGAGGGAACGTCGAATGAAAATAATGGAATTTCGAAAAGCCCACGCGTGTGCTCGGCTCTCTTGACCTGACGGTATTTCGTTTGAATCACTACGATCGAATGTGCCACGCGGAAATAGTCAATGAGCGAAGGTGATCCGGTGATTTCACTCGAGCAGAGCCAACAGGAGCTTCGAATATTCGAATCTAGTTTACTTTCTTCGCTCCGACTGAGCGGACTTAACATACGTTTTTTGTAGGCCAGCATGGAGCGGAAAAAAAATTCGGTGGAACCGTCGAAAGACACGGACTATGGCACGTGAGTAAACATCTATTTTTTTCCATCGCTTAACGGCGAACGGCCTAAATCAACCTCGCCCAAAATGACCACGAGCAAAAAACCGATGAAGAATCCGTGAACAGAATAATCGCGGGAACAATAATCGTTTATTGAAATAATCTTCGAGTTTGCAGTTAATCGAATAGGGAGAGTAATTGAAATGTTCATTCGAAACATTGATTGCGCTGATAAATATGAAAGCTTTACGGATCGAGATGTCTCGAGAGCATCCACCCTGCAATTTCTTTTCCTTCGCATTCTGCTTTTGTTTGTTTAAGGGTTTTAGAGTCATCGGTTATGTTAATCACACGGTTATTCTGTTCGTGGGTTGTTCATCGGCTTTTTTATTGTTATTTTGTTCGTTGGTTATTTTACCAGCTTTTTGAGCGAGGCTATTTAGCTCGCTTAATATTTTCTGCTGTTGAATTTCCAATATGGGTGATTCAGCGACTCAAGGGCTTAGTCCTACTCGTCGGAGGCTTCGGGGCCTTTTAAGGAGGGTGGCTACGTTCGTCAAATTGATAAAAAATTGATCAAATTTGGTGATAATGTTCTTCAACATCAAGTGCGGAGACACAATTTTTTTCAAAATTTTCTTCTGCTTAGTTATCGAGTAATTACGGATTAAAGCAGATTTCTTATGCCCGGAATGTATACCTATATATATGGAAACGCTATGCTTATACACTTGAACTTTAGTGATCAATTACTCGATAACTGTACAGAAGAAAAATCTTAAAAAATTTGTATTGCCAAATTTGGCCCTAAAGAATATGTTCACCAAATTTTATTAAATTCTTATCATTTTGAAATTTTGAATGTATTTAACATGGTTTAGCATGGCAACATTGTATCGTCGGAGGCTTCGGGGCCTTTTAAAACGTGGTATTTAATGGGCGGAAATTTTGTCAGAGTTCGTTACGAAGAACAAGAAAAGACGAGTTGGAGGTTTTGGAAAAAGCGTCGCTACGTCGTCGGGGTTCTGGCTTTCTTTGGTTTCTTCACTTCGTACATTTTACGTGTGAATTTGAGCGTGGCCATTGTCGCGATGACCTCAAACTCGTCGCGCCTCGACGAATTCGGAAATGTTTATATCGTAAGTATAAGTTTGTACCTGGGGTGTCCGAAAAGTCACGAAAATTTTACATTTTCGTGGCAAAACTCTTGTTTTCATATTTTAAACGATGACGAACTCCCATCGCTCTTTACAGGCTCCAGAATTTGAGTGGGATTCGAAACTTCAGGGACTCGTTTTGAGCTCCTTTTTTTATGGGTACATAAGTACCCAACTGCTGGGAGGGTGGCTGGCTGCGAGAATCGGTGGCAAAAGGGTTTTTGGTCTCGGAATTGCTGCCACAGCTCTTCTGACTCTGGTTACTCCACCCCTTACGAAAATGAGCGTTTACGTTCTCATTGGTCTGCGAATAGTCGAGGGAGTCTTCGAGGTGAGCGAGCTCGTCGCGGACTGTACAATTCCCAAATTTTTTATAACTCAAAAACTCTTCGTTTTTCAATAACTTTAAATTCCCCATAAAATCCTCATATTTTTTATTCGAAATCTTCGCTTCTTTCGTCACCCTTCGTTGCCAAAGTTCGTTGCCCCGATTGTCGAATTTTCAGGGCGTTACGTACCCGTGCATCCATGCGGTATGGGCGAACTGGGCGCCCCCGATGGAAAGATCGAAGCTGGCGACACTCGCATTTTCGGGAAGTTTTGTTGGGACCGTATTCGCGATGCCGGTGTGCGGTCTCATGGCTCAATTTTTCGGCTGGATCTGGATCTTCTACGTCTTTGGGGTCATCGGTATTTTGTGGTTCGTCGCCTGGTGGTACATCGTCACTGACAAGCCGGAAGACGATCCCCGCATATCGGAAGCGGAGCTGAAGTACATAAAAAAGTCACTCGGTGACGTCGAACGAAAGGTGCGAGCTTCGAGCCCGCGCGGGGAGGAAAAAAATTTGGAGCAAAATCCCGTTGAATTACACGACGATTCGGTGGACTGAACTCCTTCAACTTCACATCAATTATTTCGTCTCAAATTCTAAAAAACTTCCTTCGTTTCCAGCAAATAACTCATCCGTGGAAGGCGATGCTGAAGTCAGGCCCAGTTTGGGCCATTGTTGCTGCTCATTTCAGTGAGAATTGGGGCTTCTACACGATGTTGACTCAGCTGCCAACGTTCATGAGTGGTAAGCACGATTTGTTTCGACGTCTGTTGAGCCAATCGCGGTCTTTCGGTAGCTCGTTTTTCCAGACGTTTTGAACTTCAAGCTCGAGAAAACGGGCTTCCTTTCGGCTCTGCCCTACCTCGTGATGGCCATCGTATTACAGTTTTCTGGCCACCTTGCCGATAATTTGAGATCGAGAAATATTCTGACGACGACGCAGGTGAGTCGATCACGCCCCTTGACCCTCGATCGCCATATTTTATTGGAATCGTAAAAGTATTTTCTCAACGATTCCACGATTCGAGTGATCCTCCGATTCGAATTTTCTTTCGCATGATTTCAAGGTTCGTAAGATTTTCAACTGCGGGGCTTTCCTGAGCCAGACGGTTTTCATGAGCTGCGCAGCTTTCGTCGATTCCGCTTCTGGAGCCGTGGCCTGCATCACCATTGCTGTTGGGCTCGGTGGCTTTGCCTGGTCCGGATTCAGGTGAACAATTTTTTCTATTCATCGACTTTATCACATTTTTTCCGGTGTGAGAAAAACGATCGAGATTTTCAGCGCCCGAGGGAGAGCATGCGTTTCAGAGCAATTTTCTTCACTTTTCAGGGGTGGGGATCAAATGTTGGAATGACTAAAATTTCGAACAGCTAAAATCTCGAGTTTATAAATTTCGAATGATAATATGGAGACGGATAGATTCGACTAGAGCTTTGAATGCCGAAAATAAATAAAGCAGAAACTGCAAGGTTCAAAGCATGTCTACATCGAAAATAAAATGTAACGAACCGTCCATAGGACGATGACTAAAATATCGATTTTTCAAAAATTCGAGTATTACTCTTTCGATTCAAAAATTACTATAGTCAGCGATACTGTGAAAATTCACAATTTTAAAAATATAATAACGAAAGACCAAATATTACTGAGCTCGAAATACTGAAACACCAAAAAGTCGAACAGTCAAAATAGCGAAACGTTGGAAAGTCGATCGATCAAAATAAATAAATGCAGCGGAGCTCCGAATACGCGCGTCTCACTCACTCACTTACTCAGACCGCGATGATCTCCAATTTGAAACATCGCCATTTTGACTTTCGCCTTTTCGAGCTATCGCTATTCCGCATATCTAAGTTTTATAGGTTCGAAAAATGCACTTTCGATTTTTTGCTACTCTATATTCTGGTCTGTCTGTAAAACAATTATTCTTCATTTTGAATTCGAAAATATGAACTTTCAACATTCGGATGGTCTGTTAAAATTGCATTCGAAATAAAAACTATTGAAATATATATTTTCGGGTAAATACGAATTCAAAGAAGGAATTTTTTATCAAACACGCAATCTGGTGAATAGTCGATCGGGAATAAGAATTTCAAATTACTTATTTTTCTCCAAACTGAAATCACAACTTTTAACATTTCGAAATATCGACCGTTCTACAATTCAGTTATTCGACATAATGAACCCCACCCCTTTTCAGCGTTAATCACTTGGACATAGCACCGCAGCACGCGAGTGTCATGATGGGCATCGGAAACACTATCGCCACACTTCCTGGCATAATCAGCCCGATCATCACCGGTTACATTGTCCAAAACAAGGTAACAAAACAAGGTATTTTCCGCATTAAGGGGTCGAGAGCCTCAATTCGGGGGTGGAATTTCGAGTGGAAAAGTCTCCAAATCTCATTTTGTACTCCAGCTCCTCTCTAGCGAGCTATCAGTCGCGAGAGTTTTCAAAAATCCTACTGTTTTTTCATATTCTACGAAAACGGTGAAAGATAGAACAAAATTCAATGGGACCAAACTCGAAGAGCGTCCGATTTCCTACAAAAAACGTATACGCATTTTTTCTCTATTTCTAACCGTATTCGCTGTACGTGCGTTCAAATGAAATTTACCGTTTGGACGAATTTCGTTGGGTCGCCTGTTTTCAAAATTTTTTTATTTTTTATTTTTTTAATTTTTTTATTTTTATTTTCGTTTACGAGATTTGTTTGTTGAGTTTACGTGCATTCACCCGTAAAAATAAATTGATTGGATTTAATAAAGTACGAAAATATTTATAAAATGGATTTTAATAAAAACAAACTTTTACAGACTGCAGCTGAATGGAGAATAGTGTTCTTAATCGCTGGCTCAGTGTACCTCGTAGGAGCTGTGATATACGGAGTTTTTGCTTCGGGTGAGAGGCAGCCCTGGGCGATCGAGTCGAA
Organism: Venturia canescens; assembly: GCF_019457755.1. NCBI lineage: Eukaryota > Metazoa > Arthropoda > Insecta > Hymenoptera > Ichneumonidae > Venturia > Venturia canescens. Next base: position 13,857,076 of record NC_057424.1, on the reverse strand, counting down.
GAAGGACAAAGAGGAAAATGTAACATCTTATGACAATCGTGCCCTCGAGGTCGATTTGAATATGTGAATGTTTTTTCAGTATTTTAAGAATCGATGTATCGAGCTATTTGTGTAAATATAATGTTTGTAGTTTTTTTGAACGTTAATGACATAAGAAACGTCCTAATATTCTTGTAATGGAGTTAAAAAGCAGCAGGAATGCGTAATAGAGTGATACGATTCGAAGAAGCATTGATATAAATACTTGACCAAGTTCGAACCCTCGTAATAAAACAGCGACAGGAATGTCATTAATTTCGAGTAATTATTATGAAATTTTTGTATATTTTGAGGATACAAATTCGTGTGAAAATTCGTATAGTTCTCGGTTCGACAGGGAAATTACAGCACCGGAAGCCACGAAGTTTCATTCAATATGGGGAGCTGTCAACTCTGACGAATGAGATTTTTATTTGATTGACAGCAAAAAACATTTGCATTGCAGTGTGATTATTTATGAGCGTTATGAAAAAAGCAGATTCTAAATAAAAACGATATGCAAAAAAATGGAAAATTACCTCGGTAAATATTCGTGCGATTCGTATTCAGATACCGGGACGTGTGGTCACTATACCGCGAACTGTTTATCGGAGTAATTATGATTAGTATATTTTAGTATCGCCGCGTTAATACTGCGTACAACCGCTACAACGGTACGTCAAGCCATCGTGTATATATACGGCTCACCGTAAGCACGAGTATTAACCAAAAACTGCTGCGAGAAAGACAATCGTGCTGACGAAGGAAAGTAGAATACGCGAATTAATCAGGAAAAAATAAAATATGCGAGGCATCGTGTCAATCACGTCTATGTAGAGATTGAAAAACAAGAATAAAGGAGCAAGTGAGTTTTGAGGATTCTTTGGATACAAGTATAGACGAGATAACACACGTCTTTCCTCTTCGCATTGGCAGCGTGAAAAAAAAAAATTTGTTGTATTTAGAGTGTTTCTGAATATCTGCGGCCGCGAATGGAAAATTTCGTAGCGATAAGTTCATGGGTGTGAAATGAAACAATTTGGACCGAGTAAACCGGACTGTCGAGGCCAAAGTGCAACAACAGAGATGTCCTATTGCCGCTTATCGAGTTTTTTTCGTCGCGGGTGTCACTGTTTTTGAGTGGACGCTTTTATTGTTTTGTTTACCGGTAAAAGAGAGGTTAAAGCAATCGTCAGCGTTGACGTCATCCCCACCCTTACCCTCGGCCATCCACCCTTCGAAATTGTTCTTTTTGTGACACCAAAAACTTCAAATAAAGTTGTATATTATGGTCAGAGTTTACACTGGAGTGTTTCAATTCTATTGAAAAAAAATAGCGTCGTTTTTTGACTAACAAACACGCATTGCCATACCACCTTTGTCAACGAATAAGTTGCTCAGAACAATACAGAGTAGTTTCTGGGATTTTTTGATTAGTGAACATCCATTAACGAGTCAAAAATAACTACAAACACATTATACTTACGGTTCTCATCACTAGAAATGTCACGCTGTCAATATAAGTATGAAACATCGTTTCCTGCTGTTTCGGTTTACAAATCTGTGTTCATATGAAGCGCTGACAAGAAAGGCGAAGAGCAAATGCGTAAGATATTTTGACGAGTAGCATAAAAATAAAAGACAAATGCTATGAAAACAAGTCATTGGACATAGCGTTTTCGAGTGAGGTAACTCACAAATACATTTTATATGCATATTCGATAATAAAATACGGATATGCTAATGGAGGAATAAGAGTCAGAGGATCAGCTGATCGGGAAGCAGCCGAAAGACGAACAAAGTGACAAGTCATATTTTGCAGGTACGAATATACTACATTGGGTTAGGTGGGGATGTATTTGGTAGAGAGGAGAAGAGTGACGAAAGCATTTGTTACTTTCGCGCGGAATAGCGACGTGATAAATTATAAAACATGGCTACGATCGTGAAGAAAAACATGACTGGTTGAAAATGAATGGAAATTACGCTTGTTCATAGCACATTCGTAAATCAGCACCATATCCGTACGCCAAACTCATTCGGAGGACTGTGAGTACCATTTCACTATTCACGTAAACGCGTTTGTGTATAACCTAAAACAAGTATTCTTTTTTTTACTTTCAACCAAAAACGCACAGAGATTGTCGCGAAAATAGAAAAAAAAAATAAGTGATTTACGATGGAGGAAAGTGTCGAGAGTGACATAGAATCGATGGAATCCTCCACTGAAAGCATCAGCTTCCAATATCAAAGGCCTATTAGCAATGAAAAATTTTTGCCATACGCTGATGTCTTGGATCGTGAGTCTGATATTTTACTTGCTGACATAAAGGGACAATTGGGACGAGCTATCATGCTCCGCCAACTTCATCCTGAGTGTGTTCTATGGGTCGGAAAACTTCGCAGGTAAATTCTTTCATGTGGGAACTGTACAAATATAAATCAAATCTGATTCTATAATTTATGCTTTTCTCTCTATAACATTTTTCAGTAATGAAATAGCCCCTTAACCCATTGGAATAAAAAAAGATGTTCAAACAAGTTCTAATGTGAAAACAGATCCATTGTCAAAATAAAGAATTTTTTATCAAACTTTTTTATTCCTCATCCTTCAACAATTTGTGATTGGAGTTCCTTTAAAATTTTGCTTTATTCTTATCAAAGACATAAAAGCTATGTTTACGTGTTGCAACTTTTAACAAAGTGTTCTTTGAAACACAACATGAAACACGATATATTTTTAGCATAAGAAACCTCGTTGCATGATATTACCAGCTATGATTAATGAGTAACATTCTATAACTGGAGCTTATTGATTACTAATAAATTGTAAAAATTCCTAAATCAATAACTGCATTTGATTGATAGACAGTTGACATGTGTGTTCATCATTTATTAAAGAGATGCAGAAATATTGTAGGAAGCAATAAATCAATATCTTTGACATCTCAAGAGCTATAAAAATAGAACATTTTTTATAATTCATCAACATTTATCTCATTCTTTCATGTGATGTACAAATTAAGAATAAAAACTATTGGTAAGTGTTCGATAAGAAAAATTGAGGTAATTTTCTTTGATGAGTCACTCCTGCGTTGAAGTAATAATATTGAACAACATGAGAATTTACATAAAAATAAATGAGCTGAAAGTACATGTGATGAATAGAGTAATTCATAATAAATTTGAGTATGTTATTACAAATTAATTTATAATGGAATGTTAAACTTTAATCATTCACTTGTGTTCATCCAGATTCATGAGTATTTATGGATACAAGTTCAGCAAAGAAGATCACATAGTGTTGGTCAAGTTAATGTACGAATTGGTGACTATGCCCGATCTCGATCTACTTTTTATCAATACCTTTGGCAACATGTTCAACAAATTATTGCAGTAAGTTTGCTTGGTTTCTTTTATATTTTAGTCTTTAATTTGCCTTAACTCGGAGAAATCTATCAATAAAAAATCAAATATTCTAGTAACTTGATGAATTTAGTGGTTAATCAAATTAAATCAATCAAAGATAATGTTTTGATGCCAATAGAAAACCAGATTTGATTTCGCCCGAAGAGATGGAACTGCCGTGGAAACCTTTGTACGGAATTGTTAAGAAGATCATGTTCACCAGCCAGTCTAAAGAAGGATTACAGCGTTTTCCTTTCATCAGCCAAATTTTACAGACAGCTGTTCTTCGAGCAAAAATTCATTTTCCAGTAAGTCCTCTGCACATATATGCAAGGGTTTCCTTAAAAAAAATTCATGTTTTTGTTCTTGATTGTTATTTTTGTCAAGGTCACAGCAACCCAAGAAATTCTGGATGAATTTCGACCCAGAATCTGTCCGCTCGATCTCAAATCAATGGCAAAAACAATCGAGATGCTTCAGTGGTTTTTGCCAGTCAGTTTATTTCCGAAGGATCATCACTTGGGTTATAAATTATGGTTCGATGAATTGATGTCACTTTGGAAGGCTTGTCATAACGCCCCCACGTGGGAAGACAACATGATGTGGCTTGTGGCAAGATTGGCTTCTCACAATATTGGATACATCGATTGGGAGCCTCATATACCAATGATGTATACCAGATTTGTTCGATGCTTGAATCTTCCGGTGTATTACAAACAAATCCATGGTGGTAAAGTACACAAGTTCAAGACCCGTCCGATGGCCATTTGGATCGTATCCTCATTGGTAAAAATGTTTGCAGTTTTTTCATACAGATTTAGTAAAAATAAACTCAATAAAATAATTTAACTTAATATACTGGCAATATTTTGACATGCATTTTTTGTTGCTTACAGGGAAACGGTTCTAGTAGTCAAATGTATCTAGAAAAATTGTTGAAAACGATAGAAACATATTTTCATCAAGCTAATTGTGGGCCTTGGGTAATGAAACTGAGAGAAGTACTCGATAATTTGGCCTATTTTTTTATAATTCGTCTTCACAAGTAAGTAAAAAAAGTAAAACATAATATAAATACGACATAAAAAGTAATGAACGCAAGCACTCGAGTATAAAAATATGTGCGATTCTTTTATCAGCGAACGCTTTGGGAAGAAGACGTGGGTTCATCCAACCCCAGATTCGCACAAATTGACGGACGCTGATATTGACGCTTTCGTAAAAGCAGTTATGCCGGTCGCGATGACCGCGCTCTTCAGTAGAATTGGCTTACTCGATGCTTGCAAAGCGCTCCAACATCTTGCGACTGTACGACCAAATTTGGTAATTCCAGATGTTATCGACAGAATATACAGCACTTTAGATTCGTTGACAGAACCCCACAAATTTACGGCAGCGATGGCGGGGATCGCAGCCGTTGCGAGACCGATGGTTCAGGGATCCAGAAACGTCAATGAAGGTATTGAAATACGGAGAATCATGCCATCCGAACGTGGATAATCTCATTGGCAAAGTTTCTTTTAGTTTTGATCGGAAGTTAAGTTACAGTTTTTTTCTTCCTTTGAGACAAATTAAAATTTGTATGGAAGTTTATCTAGTTTTTTTTCGGTATTTCTATAACACCCGATGAAAATTCTATAGAGATTATGGCGGTCGTTTCGACTCCTTCGTCGTTGTATAAAGATAAAATGAATGAATTATTTCAGGTTACGCTTACGCCGAGGGTCCGTCGCACGTTCTTCCACTTCTTTTTTCCGTTCTTCCTGGAATTGACGCAAACGACTCGGAAAAATGCTTCACAACGTGTCGTTTGATATCAACATTCGCAATATTACTGCCATTCGTGGATACATCAAAATGTACAGTTCCGATGGACGAGGATGAGAGGCTCGTGAGTGAGTCAACTTCGCGTTTCGAAGATTTTGTGTTGCAGTTTTTCGATCGTATATTTTCGTTGATCGATTCGAGTACACTAGAATTTTTGGCTCACGAAAATCGGGCAGCGCGAGACGGCAAGAGTAAATTGGAGACGATGTCGGAAGCTGCAATCGCGAGTGTTTGCTCAGTGCTTCTTTCGCAAACGAGCGAAACGATATTTAAATCGGCGTTGCACAAATTGCGCCAATTCGTGACTGAGAGAATTCTCGAAACGACCGTGTCTGGTCAAATAGCTGCGGCCGTTTGTCGTGAATTCGCCAAAGTAAATGGAACCGAAACCCTTCGAGCTCTTGTTCCAACACTCTCGGAAATCATCATCGAAATGATCGGCGATGGTGATGAAGTTATCAAGGAAGAGAATTTGGATCACCGATTATTGCACGCGATGCTTTTACTTTCAGCGGCAATCGACACTCAAGGAAATAACCTTGTGCCTTATATTGACACCCTTACTAACGTTCTCGATAAAATTCTCCATCTCAAATCTCGCGAAGGTAGCCAGATAGCCTGTCGCATCCTCGAACATCTTTTTTGCTCTTTGTCGAAAGTATCTTCAACCAAGTTCACGAATAACGGACGCGATTACAACGATCCCGAATACCCGTATTTCAGAGAATGGGGAATGGGCTCTGATATTTCTAACTTCAAGATCGAATGGTATGTTCCTGGGACCAAAGAAATCGCTATTTTGCAAGCACTTTTCTCAAGATACGTGCCTCCGGAAATTTCAAAAATTCAACAATATAGCGCTCAACAAATTTCGCTTACGAGGTGAGTTACGTGTTGGCACGAACACTTATTTATGCAAGTACAATATTTTCTATTTGTTGTTCTAATCTAAATGAAACGATCATTACTGGGTATTTTTTAAAATATGATTTAGAAATGCACATAGTAAATATATATTGAAATTTTTTCAGGGATGAACTACTGATGAGCCTGAATATAATCTGCAATGCACTTGGAGGATCAGAAATGTTGTATCCTATTTATGGAGACACACCGAGTGATCTTGATCCAGGAATCTTGGCACGGACATCATTTTTACCGACATTAGGTGTCAAAGGTGAAATTCGGATGCCCGATGGTAGTAACGTTTACGAATGCATCTGCAGAACGATGATCGATTTACAGGAAATGATGCTTAATAATTTTGAGGATGATACAAAAAGCTTGTTTGCTATAGTGCGCGTAAGTTTTTCAAACCAAAATGAAGAAATGAAAAAAAGAATTAGTAAGCAATAGATCAAAACTGAAAACACTTTTGAGAGTTAGAAAAAATAAAAATAAATACAAAAATTAATCGCTACACATTATTTCCAGATTTGGAGTACTTTCTTATTAGGAAAATATCGAACGCACGATCACTTCGGACGTCATTGTAAGAATTTTAAACTAAACAAGAGTTTTATAAAAGACAAACTCGTACAGAAGAAAGGACAAATGGGCGGTAGTTGGTTACGCGGAGGCATCGGACTCCATCACGAGCATCGAGCGCAAATGAGCTGTCACCGTTTCACTGAAGCTCACAAGACCATGACTCTCGAATTATTCAAACTGGCCACCAGCCGATACGCCGACGTTCGGATTAAAGCTCAGGACGTTCTGACTAAGACCTTCAACTGTTTTCCATTTTCGTACACCGTCCTCACTACCAAAATGCTGGAAATTCTATCCATCGATCCCGAGGAAAATCACGAAGCTTACAAGGTATGCAGACGATTTTTATCGTCCATTATTTTGAAAAGAATGAGAAAAAATGATTAATTTTGAAAAAAAAAAATACAAAAACAGGGGCTGTTGTATCTTCTCTTAAATATTCGATCGGGACTGATAGCGGTGCGCTATTGGGGAATTGTGCGAACCCTGTGGCCGGCGATAATATCGTCGAAATCATCGGAGAAATTGTCGGTGATTCGTTTGAAGGAAAATCTCGTTCAAACGGTGAACGCAAATTTCGGAACAATTGCAATCCGGTACGAAGTGCCGGACAGTTGCGTCAGTTTAGGTCAATCATTGTGGCAAAATTCACCGCATCCAAAAGTGTCACAACCAAGTGCTGAAGAAATACTTCGAGGCCGCGTGGCACTTGAAGAAGTTTGTAAAAGCAACGAGGAACTTTACGACGGAGTTCTGAACGATTTGATGCATTCTATTTTAGAGGGAAATCTACACTGGCGTCATCGTTCGATGGCCATGAGTTTTATCATGAATTTGGCACACCCCAAACGATCATATCCGGCCGAAGTTGTTCGTTATTTTGTTAATGCACTCGTTCACGAGTCACTCGAGGAACGGAAAATTGCTAATGAAACTGTTGTTTACATGTTGACGCAACAGAAGCGGAAACATGTCAAGGTAATTGAATGCACTGCATTTTCAAACTATTTCAGCGCAATTCACGACTTTTGCATTGAAAATTTCTAAGTTTTAACGTTTGTAATATCATTTTGCTCCAAAGGTCGAGGCAGATTTGGAGAAGCTTCAGAGCCAAAGACATCCTCTGGTGAGCCCGGATGCAGAGTGGTATCCCGGTGTGCGTTCGGATAATATTTGGCTTCAATATAATTACGAGACGCGTCCGTTAAGCGCAGAGCAATGGGAAGAGGGAAGATACGTGCATCAAGGATACACGGGGTATTACACGTGGCCAAAAAAACTCGAAATATATGCGCCAACTAGTGAACAACCAAGTCTGGATCCGGGGGTTCGGGTGTTGAACGATCAAGAGCGTGAGATCGATCGTTTTTTCTCGAACGCTCGAAACGTGGAGAAACTTATAAAGTACAACAGTCTGGAGGAACGCAAGGGACAGGACAAATTTAGAATGATAAGAGCTCGACTGTTCAAGGGGCTTTTCCGAAATCACGGAATCGTTCACATGAAAATATTTTTGCCGCATCTGGAACATTTAGTGGCGGATAGTCACGAGAGCAGTCAGCGTTGTGCGGCGGAAATAATAGCAGGTCTCATAAGAGGCACGAAACATTGGCCTTTTGAGATGGTCAGCGAAATGTGGAGTCAATTGACGCCGGTTATCCGAACGGCACTGAACAATTTAACAGTTGAAACTGTGCCTGATTGGGGAATGTGCTTCTGTACGGCGCAAGAGCGACGAGATCCAAACCGGCAGCACTGGCTGTTGGAGTGTTTGATGGAGGAGCCGCCGCTTGGGGATTCGACGACTTCGTCCGTCGAGTGTGGTCGATTGCACGTTTTGCAGACTGTTTTGGGACAGCAATCGTGGCGAGTCGTTGAATTACTAAACCGTTTGGTGGCGCGTATCGAAAAAAGGTTACTAACCAATCCGTTTCAAAATTTGCGGGGACGTTTGGGATTCGTTCTGTCAACTATTTACGCTCATGAGCTCCGGTTTCCCGGATCTGCGAACGATCGTCTATCTCCCAAAGCTCACCAACTGCTAGAAAGGATAATGCCTACCATGCGAACTCTCGAGGAAAGTACCTCCAACGCTGTTGAATCTTCTTCAAACAGCAACGAAAATCTTGTCTTGTCAAGAGTTGCTCAAGTTAATCTTGACGCAGGGACGTCCACGAATACCATCGAGTCAACTAACAACGAACAAACCATCAGGCTCTTCAAAACTACCTGTAAATGGGTCATGGCCAGCGCTTGTCGCTTGCTTTATGGCTCGCTCCCGGAATTCTTTGAAATATTGCCGATCGCCTGTTACCTTGAAAACTCCGAGGCTGACGAGGAGTTGAGTAATTCATGTTCCGCCACTTTGGCCGTTTTAGCTCAAGCGCTTACACCCTCCCGTGACATGGACGTTGCTCTTGAAACTGTTGAACGTATTTCACGCAGCGTTTCTTGGTCCGCGCGAGCTGCTGGTCTCAGTTTTTTGGAAAACTTCGTTTTTTACAACATGGGCACTATCCTCAGTCGAACTGCTTGGGTCAACACTGTACGCGTCGTCGTTCTCCAATTGCTCGAGGACGAACGTCTCGAAGTTCGTGAAAAAGCTGCTCAAGTACTTTGCGGATTGTTGCATTGTTCTCTCATCGAGGAACAGACAAATTTACTCGTACGTTTTCAAACTCTCCATTCCTCTCTCGTATCATCTTTTTTTTCCTTATCAGAAGACTGCAAATTATTTCCACAATGAAAAATCATTCAACTATTGAACAACTGAGTTTTCATGTTTTATTTTCTGTGTAAAATTCCTAATTTGCTAATGAATTCTCATATTTTCATTCCTTTCAGGATGAATTCAAGTCAAAGTCGAAAAGAAGAATTAAAAAACGCGACGATATTCGACTCCGACATGCCGGTGTTCTGGGTCTTTGTGCTTTTATACGAGCGCATCCTTACGACGTTCCACCATACGTGCCCTCTGTCTTCGAACATTTAGGGATCCACCTCAACGATCCCCAACCTATACCGGTACGTATAAAAATAATAATTAAAAAAGCAAGCATGTGAAAAAAATAGTATTTTCTTACAGATTTTTCACATTCGTTTCAATTTCAGACAACGATAAGAAAAACTCTGGGTGACTTCAAACGGACCCATTACGATGGATGGGCAGTTCATTCTTTACGCTTTACAGAAGAGCAATTAGGACTTCTACAGGATCTGACGGTTCCGCCTTCTTACTACGCTTAGTGCAATAAGAGAAAAAAAAATGAAATGATAAGCGAAAAAGACATGGGGACGAAAAAGACGTGCAAGATTATTGTTGAAATTGGAAACAGAGGTTTTTTATACCTAGCAGGTTTATTGTGGGAAACGGACGAGTTAAATATATCGTGTAAGATTGCAAATAATTGATAATAAGATTATAAACCCCTGGACGAAAGGATTCATAGCATATACACAGGATATTCATGGCAAATGGGTTATGACAATTTTATCGTCAATATTTAACAACAAATAAATTCGAAGACAGATATATATACAAAAATATTGATTACGCAGATAAATAAGATTGTAAGAGACTCGCTTTCAGATTTTTGACGAAATTTATTCATGCTCTGTTTTATGTACACTAAGTTCAGGGTGCACGAGAATAACATTTTTTGTAAACTTTTTCAGCAACTAGAGCTCTTTATGCCTGTTGAAATCCCTGAAATAAACAGATGAGAAAACAGTTGTATATCAAGTATTTGAGAACAAATATTTACGATAAAAGAAACGGAGATCTTGTTCCTTACATTTATTGAATTATTATGTTGATTAGTTTCGATTCGAGCTTTAAACTCCTGAGGCATGAGAATTTTAGTAAAGAAATATGTAAATAACAAAGTCAATTTTTTGAAGAATTGTATTGAAACAAATATTTAGCGATGTTCACTTTTATTGTTTTAGATCGCAACCAAACTAAACGTTTTTTCCTGTATTTCATTTTGTTGTATTCAACTAAAACCGCTGTATATTGCACTCGAACAAAAAAAAAACGAATAAGATTTTATGAAAAATTAATGCTGAGTGATTAATGATAACTGCTTCAAATTTATAGTGCATATATAGAAAATTGAAGTTTCCAAGATTTTATTTACAATTTTTTGAATATTCGTCCAAAATTTTTTCCAGTTGCGAAATTCCGACATCCCAGTTTACTCAAATTTTGAGCATTCATACACGCAAATCAATAAGGAACACAATAGCCAGCAGAGAAGGCTGTCAATGTACTTGTCCCAAGACTACCGATTCTCTTGATCATTGATGAGAATGCAATCTACTTTGATATTGGAATATAAAACTGTTATTAGGTTCAGAGGTTATTAGATATTTTACTTTTTTGCGAAAATACACCGCTTTTATATCATGGTTTTGACAATTGTTATTTTTTTCAGTTTTTGTTTTTAAATATTGTAATACAGGATTATTTTGATTGATTACAAAAATTTTGTTCGAAAGTCGGGTCGTGACTTTTCACTTCCGCTTGACTTGACGACTTGACCTTTGCACCACCGAGTTCAATGCCACAACTGTATATATGCTTGTCTGCTTATCACACGGATGTCCTTGCTGGCAGCGGCTTCACGGTTTTTACGGTTCGAGAATTTTCAATCTCAATCTGACAACCAGCAACCCGTTACAATACTCACCACACAATGTCAATCTTGCTCAAGTTTAATGTGATTTTGTAGTCTCTCATGAATTAGGTGCTGTTTTCTCGTATTTATTCATCTATCATTGGAATGATTATCAATAATTGATACCGGCGTGTCCACAGTATTCGAAGGTATTTCGAAATAATAGTGAAATCTGAGACCTCTGAGACAGTGGTCTAACATTGTGTATTAATGGCGTCGAAAAGTGAGTTACCAGGTAAATATTATTAAATTGTATTAATCATATATCAATTTGAAAATTATGATCATTATTTTAGAGGCATATCTCATTTTTATAATATTTCTCGAATATCAGAAAGAACATGGACTATATCATAAATTCCATAAAAAAAATTGTTAAATATTAAAAGAGGATTTAAACAAAAAACTAAATTTGGGAAGAAATGTTAATTGATCCATTTTTCGATTTGAACATTCACAGGTGTTTCACTGCCATTCGCTATTCTAATAATCAGCTTGGCTTCTTTGTGCTTTTCAAATTCATACAACGGTCATTTTGTTTTTGACGACTCAGTGGCTATTGTCAACAATCCAGATGTCAAAGATACCCCCCTAACAAATTTATTCTTTAATGATTTTTGGGGCACAAAACTTTCTCACAAACAGAGCCACAGGTCGTACAGACCACTCACTATTCTGACATTCAGGTAAATATGGAACATGTTTTTGAATTTGAATTTTTCCATCCTCTGGATCATTAATTTTCTAATTTTTGTAAATATTCATTTATTTAAAATTTTATAGATTTCATTACTGGCTTAGAGGAGATTTGGACCCAATGGATTTTCACATTGTCAACATTGCTTTGCACACTTTAGTTTGCATTTTGACGCTTTATGTATTTAATTTACTATTGGCTTGGAGAGCGCAAAGTGTTGCATTTTATGCAACGTTATTATTTGCAGTTCATCCGTGTCACACAGAAGCTGTAAGTTTTGTTCACAGTGATCACAATTGGTATATTAGGCCTGAATAAAAAAACACTTTATCGAGTTGTTAAATGAAATAGTAATTTTTCTTAAAATAGGGACTCTAAAATTTTGTGGATAATCATAGGTGTCTTCAGGTATCAGGAATTGTGGGAAGAGCTGATGTATTGTGCACTTTTTTCTCATGGCTCTCATTAATATTTTACGACCGTTGCATTTATGCGAAACAAAGAAATTTCTCAATTTTCTTTTTGGTCTCATCAATTGTGTGCATAAGTGTAGCAATGTTTTGCAAAGAAATTGGAATAACTTCGATAGTGAGTATTCAAAGATGATCAATCTAGAAAAAATAATAAAATAAACAGCATGAATTAATATTCAATAATTCATGTACCCGTTGAAAATTGCAGGCAATTTGTGGAATGTATGACATACTAATAGTCAACAAATTGTCTCCGTATGAAATCATGAGAATGTTGAAATTTCAATTTTCATGGAGTAACGTAAAAAACGTTTGTATGGAAAAATCAAGCTTGATTAAACGTTTAACGACGCTTACTTTCGTTGGTATAATTCTCGTATCGACGAGATTCAGTATTATGGGATTTTCAATACCAACTTTTCAAGCGGTTGATAATCCAGCTGCATTCGTTGATAATTTCTTTGATCGTGTTGTCAATTATAATTATATTTATTGTTTGAATCTGTGGCTATTAATTTGTCCTGAGTGGCTTTGTTTTGATTGGTCCATGGGCTGCATTCCCCTCATTACCGGTTACGATCGAAGAATCCTCGCTGTTTTTGGATTTCTCATAATTATTGGATTTTTCATTCGTACTGTTATCAGTCCGACGAACAGGACAAATTCGAGGTAACCGAGTGTATGATTATTACAAAAATTGTAGGATTTTGAAAACTTGATTTAAATCTTTGGACCCTTTGTTCGTATACATGGAATGAAACTTTTTGATTCGGTACTATCAGAAAATGTAAATTCTTCAAAAATAAGATAAACAAATTATTTGAATCAGATGCAGATATTGTTTGAAAATGCAATTGTTTATAGTAATCCATTATTTCAGGTTCGTGGGAATGGGATTGTCACTACTGATCATTCCATTTTTGCCATCAAGCAATATATTCTTCACCGTTGGTTTCGTTCTCGCAGAAAGAACGTTGTATTTACCCTCCGCCGGATATTGCTTGCTCGTAGCGGTTGGTCTGGAAAATATTTTTGTCAAATTTGGTAGATCAAAAATCCCGGTCTTTCTTTATGGGATATTAATCGTTGTGTATTTCGGACGGTCTTGGATAAGAAGCGAGCAATGGAGACACGAAAAATCCCTTTTTCGTTCAGCTCTTGGAGTTTGCCCTTTGAATGCTAAAGTTCATTACAACATTGCCAAAAATGCAGCAGATTTAGGCGACTCGAATCTCGCCGGAGCCGAATACAGAGAAGCTTTAAGGTGAAAAAAAAAATTTCAGAAACTCCAAAACAATATGAAATTTATTTGCAAAATTTCGAATGTTTATTTTTTCATTTTTCATTCCAGACTCAATCCCGACTACGCTCAAGCTATGAACAATCTTGGAAATCTTATGAAAGAACAAAACAAGTATGAAGAAGCTGAAAAACTTTTTAGACGCGCTTTGGAATTGCAGTAAGTTGGTTTACAGAAAAATACCAAATGCACGACGTTACTCATACTCATCATGCTCATTTGGAGGTTCTTGTCGACAAGAGTTTTATGAGAAAAACAAAATTATTCTGCAGGCAAGATTTTGCAACAGCGTGGATGAATTTGGGAATCGTGCTGTCAGCCTTAAAGAGGTACAACGAATCAGAAAAAAGCTACGAAACTGCGTTGTTGCATAGGCCGATATGCCCTGATTGTTATTACAATTTGGGAGTTTCGGTATGAATTTTAAAATCGTTGGTGATTATATTTCATTCCGAAGTACTACACGTTCTTACAAACTTGGCTAATTGGTTATTGGCGGAAAAGTTCCATAATTAACATCTGTAAAATATTGATACAGTTTTTGGAAACTAAAGAACATGAGAAGGCGTTACAAGCTTGGCAAAAAGCAATCGCTCAGAAAGCAACTCATCGAAGGGCATGGGTGAATTGGGTTCGCTTGCTAGACGATTTAGGCAAGCCCAGCGAAGCACTGAAGGTGGCACGAACAGGGTTAAAATTTATACCGGATGATTCAACGTTACATTTCAACATAGGAAACATACTTGGTAAAGCGGGTCGCTTTGAGGAAGCAGAAATCGAATTTAAAGAGGCAATCTCAAAAGATTCGAAGAATCCCACGATCTTGACGAATTTAGGTAAAAAATGTCAAAAATACTTTCAGTCGTTTAGGATGTTTATTTAGCTTATAATTTTTGTCATGTTTTCAGGAGTCTTATACCATAGATGGGGAAAGTATGAGGAGGCTGAATTAATGTACAAAAATGCCCTAACGATAAAGCCAGATCTCCAGAGTGCAAAGGATAATTTGAAAAAACTTTATTCGCGACAGAACATGAAAGCTCGAGGAACGAAAATTGTGAACTGACGAGAGAAATAAATAAATGCGATTCTGATCGGGATCACGTTGCAGAAGTCGAGCTCCCTTTCTTTCTTCCCTGTGATTTGAACGCTTTTTTATTTTCCATTTCTGTTCTATCGTCTGCCAAGAGCTCCGCGTGGTCAGGATAACGATATGCCTTGAATTTACCGACTTTTTTACCATTTACGTAATTGTAGGATTTGAAACAAACGTCGCATAGACACGCAGGATTGTGCGGAATTCGGTCGCTGTCGGTTACAATCCATTGGACTGGCGAGACACTGCACATCATGCAATAACGAGTTCGACGTTGCTTCGTTCGATGAATTCTCGGATATGCAGATACTGCTAGTTCGTCCTCGGTGGTTAGAAATCTATCAAATAATGTTTAAATATTTTTAGCTAATGAATTGGTGAAATGAAAATTCGATGAAATTAAAATTACCGTGCATCGCTGAAAACGATGAAATGCTCGCAATTCCCTTGATGTTGATAAACCCATGGATATCCAAATCTCACGGACAATGTGTCGATACGGCATTCGTTCATTCGTGCGGTTTTGAAAGGGCCCAAATTGCGGCTTTGGGCCCATTCTCTTATCACAGCGCTGTTATCTTCGCTCGTTGGATCGCGAAGATCATTATAAAAAGTGCCTTCGATGTAAATAAAGTTGGATTTATAAATATCCTACAAGTAAATTAAGGAAAGTTTTTATCTTGAAAAAGTGGTTATGAACTATGGAGTTTATTAAAGAATAAAAAAGAAACCTTTGCATTAGGTTCGTGAGGAGCATCCGGATTGTCACTTATGTCTTTGAGAATAGATAAATCAGAGTTGCACTCTATGAGATCTCTGACTTTTTCCAATGTTTGAAAACCAAGAACTGCTATGACTCGTGATAGTATAATTCTTTTTCCAGTTGACGATACGGCTCTACAAGGCTCATAAACTCTGATGAAAATGATTGTGTCCTTGCCGGGCACTGCAAAGGGTCCTTTAGAATCAACTTTTTCATACTCCTAAGGAAATACAAATGTATAAACGATTAAATCATGTTTCGTGTATAGAACATTTTTAACATTAACAGTAACAAACCTTACTAAAATTTTTATTATGATAGTCATGATATAAGTTACATTATACAAATGTATAAACGATTAAATCATGTTTTGTGTATAGAATATTTATTACGATACCAACATTTTTAACATTAACAGTAACAACCCTTACTAAAATTTTTATTATGATAGTCATGATATAAGTTACACAGATTATTATAAAATTGTATGAAACTGAAGAAGGAAAAAATTTTTGAAATGAAGAAACTCACTATAGTTATTTCTCCTGCATATTTTATTGCTGCTTTCCATGACGAGTGGCTCTGTAACTTGTATTGTTCTTCGAGATATGCCAGTGTCTTTAGATTTGTACCTTTTGGTATTTCAGAGCTTTCGAACTTGGGAATAGTCCCTTTTTGTTTTTTATACCTTTCAAGTTCCCCAGGTACGGTTAATTTGTCTATACTGAAATGGGACGATTTATAAAAAATCAATTATTTTATGAATTATTACCAATTCTTTGATTAACGAAGGCATCAAGTGGATGGTTATGATCATTATTATAATGTTAGCACCGTCTTAATATATTTATTCTAATGATGATTTTGATCTTATTGAATATTATGAAAGGAAAAGTTTGTTTTGGATACCAAGTGTTAGTACAACTATTAATTTACTTTAAAATTCGAACGGAGTTCTTGTCTTCCTTTATAACCTTCACATACTTTGTATTCATTTTTAACAGTATTTCGTTTTACTTACCTACAATATTCAGCTAACATTTCTAATTCTTCTTCACCCAAAGAAGACGGCATAAAGCTGGCTATTGATTGTTCGCCATTTGCGTGAGCCGGTGTGTACCATTCTTCTCTAATCGCTTCGTGATACTTTTCAAAATATTTCCCGATATTAATTTTTTCAGATGCAATTCCATCATAGACCGAATATATTTCATCCATTATTGATGCTGCTCTTTTGAAATAATTCTGACAGTTCAATAACAAACAGTTTATCCGACAGCACTGTAATGAGTGTTTGGAGCAATGTTGATTGACTTTTTATAGAGTTCAAAAATTTATAATGGTTTTGAGTTTAGTGTTTATTTACGAACGGGACGAATTCATTACTATCGTTGACAACCGCTGAACTCTAACCACTCTGACAACTGCTGACAATTAACTATGGGTACATTCTACTTGGACGCTGAAAGGTAATATAGATAAGATAAAATAACATAAGGTAATTCTATCGCTTCAGTCTAGTCATACCACTGCTATATAGTTGAGACTTATAGTAATTAATATTATTGACATATGGAAAAAAATTATTTCTTATAAGTAAAATTTTCCATATGTAATCCTTTCAATGAATGTTCGTACTGAATTATAAAAATAAAAAAAAAGTTAGTCCAACGATTCGCGTAGTATCTCCAGGTTTACCTTTGGCAACACCGGTTCTCTCCGTCTTTTTCTATACTCGACCACTCGTGAGCACCTCGTGAGTGTTCTTCTTCTTCTTCTTCTTCTTCTTCTTTCGTTCTGTGCTGGCTCCGGCCTCTACTTCAGAGAGTTTGAGACCATACGGCCATGTTTGTGTAGTTCCTTATAGGTTAAAGGCAGAGATCAGAGGCGCCGAGCGCGAATTTTAAATGGAATGTGTAGAGTTTTGTAGTTATAGGTCAGATTTTAATTTCGATACTTTTGAGGAAGCGGACTATGTGAGAGAGTAGCTTGGCCGAAGGATCGGCGATTAAAGATTCAATATTGTGAGGCGGAAATCTCGTGAGTGTTTAATACCTCTTTTCTGCTGATCTGTCAAATCAAGGTTAGGATTACACTCAGCTGATGCCTTACTGTCATATCTCTTTATCATAGCGAGTCGTAGGAAATCCAATGCCGGAAGTTCAAATTAAATTTAATATTCCGTAAAAAATAGGCAAATAAGAACAACTTTTTTTGGAAGTATATTAGATTACTACAAATGTTAAGTATACGAATTACAGCTTTTTTCCAGAATTTTATGGATTTCTAGGCAAATATACTCTTTTGTAGCAACCGGAAGTTAGGTTTTTGTATGCTGTTTTGAAATTCCTTCATGAAAACCGTCAATTTTAATAATTAATTTCAAAGAAATTAGGTCGATAACCGACCCTGAAATTTTACACAGCCCTTTATTAAAGATATAAGTACAGCATACATTTTTTTTTTCAAATACTACCCCTTAACAACTGCACCATGAATTTAATTTTGATTGCACAGCTCGTAAATGTATAAACTGTAACGACTGTACCATGAAAATAAATACTTTTAAAAATATCCACCAGAAAATATTTCTACTTCAAAAATGTTCTATCATACTACGTCACTACCTCACTTTTTTTGGTGAAGTAATTTTCCAGGTTAAAAATAAAAAAATATTAATTAAAATTTGATTAAAATACCTTAATATATATAAATATTAGAGCGTCACAAATAATGTATAATTTTAATGGATGATCATAATTTATTCAACGGTTCGGTACATACAATTTTGTGTATTGATAATTGATGGCAATTAATCGGTGAATATTTACGAATGGATTTTGGATAATACGTTCGGTTTGTTTTCGTTCTTCACGTGTTTACGTTTCACACGCGTTTACGCTTGGTCGTGTTTGGACTATTCGCTATAGCGTAGTAGCAGAGCGGAGTGGGGATAGAGTCGTTCGGTCAGCCAGTGGGAGAGAGGGGAGACGGGCGAACACCGGGCGGGCGGAGCTCGAGACAGGGGAGAGGCGCAGGCGCAACATGATTCGCTTCACTCACCGCCGCTCGGCGCGCACAGGGAGGGGGAGCTCCGGCCCGACGGCTGGACAGGAGACAGGAGAGAGGCACAACACGTTTCGCTTTTTGTTTCACTCACCGCCCGGCGGGCGTAGGGTGAGGACTGGCGTGGAATGTGAGCGCGTTGTTATCGCTACGCATTGTACATTCCAGTGCATTGAGAAAGCGGGGCACGAAATACGACACGTGGAATCCTACTTTATCCTGAATGACTAAAATAATCTTTTTTTACGATTTAATTTTTTTCAATCAATCGATAAACAAATAAAATAGAAACCAATAAAAATTGGTATCGGTCGTAATTTTATCAATTATTGTAACTTTAACAGTTATTTTATAATTTTAACAGTAAATTCAATCTCACTAAAGCAACTGATCGGTCATTTAAATTACAAAATAAAAGTACTTAAGATCGTGCGAATCGATAAAAGACACGAAAACACAACGTAACGAATATTAAAGTTGAAATTTAATAAAAAATAACTATTCGCTCCTTGTCAATATACATTTTTTTTCTTTAATTTCTGAGATTCCTTTTTTTTTGACGCAACTATAGATAAGCCGATAGGGAAGTCCTCGCACTCGATGTTATTATTATTACAAAATTTGCACATGAATGAGTATTTATAAAATTTTGGTAATTCGTGAAAAATAGTATCGAGGCAAGGGCCAGTGACAGAAAGAGTTTAGTGACGCCTGTAACATAGCTTCGAGAGCCTTGTGTATGCTCGCACGCGCGCGTGTCCGCAAGCGAGCTAAGATGCAATCATACCCCGAGCAACGCAACGCAAAGCAAAGCACCTAACGCACGGTCCTAAAGCCATGGGGTTGTCGGCAAGCGAAGACGGACAGTCAGTAAATCTACTCCATAATGGATAGTTTGACACAGTTTCGAGCTCGATACAGTTTCTGTATCACTTTGAAGTCGCGCAGGCAAGATTCCATGCAGATAAGTCGGAGTTGCAAACGCTGCACGCTAAGCAATGCACGCAACGCGTATAACCGCAGCTATGTACAGCATTACGAATAGTTTTTACTAGTCAAATGCTAACAATAGGACGCGAGCAACCGACCACGCGTGCACGCACGCGGGCACACTCGATTCTCTATGAAACGGTGGTATATGTATACAGGTTTTGTCACTAAAATTGTTTCTGTTACTCGACATATTGGCTTATCCATTTGCGCAAAAACGGTTTTCTGGGGAAAAAAACCTAGGGAAGAGTAGGCAAAGAAGAGCCCTCCCTGAAAATGGGGATATTTTTTTTCGTTTATATTAATTTTGTATTCAATCGGTCGTACAATTAAATAACGAATTTTTTCTCTCGCGTCGGTATAAAGTTAAATTTTTGGTGAATAAAAACCCAAGTTCGTTTTCGAAAAAAAGACCAGCGGAAATATAACTTTGTGATAATGAATCGCGATTACGATTTTCTGCGATACGGTGAAGTGATAACAAAAGTTAAAGATGAAATGATAAATTTCAAACATGGGAGGACGAAAAAACATTGGAAGAAAAGTGTGTTGAAAATATGTGGAAAGTTCTTTATGATTAGAACTATGGAGCAGAATAAGAGAATCGTAGAGGCAGAGGGAGAGCGAAAGGATCGTGGAGGAAGACGGAGAGGGAGAGGATCGTCGAGGAAAACGGAGATCGCAATGATCGCGGGAGAAAAAGGTAGGAAGAAGATCGAGGCCCGTTCCTGTAACCGTGAGTAACTACACCAACGATTTTTTTAAAAATATGAGTGCGCGAAATATGAAAAATGATTTTCATGTTACAAATGTAGACATCCTGCCGATTGAATGATCAAAACACGTGAACGTCAGGATGACGTTTGGATATTACATGGAAGTATTTTTTTCAAATAATGAACCGTTAGATATAATATTTTCATATTATTTATTTTCATGATACAGTCGTTGCGATGAAATGTTTCTGGTAAAGATGTAAACGTGCCTTTACTCGACTGTTAACAAAGTTGAGAATCTCTGTCGTCGTATCTTTTTTCTTTATCGAAGAAAATGACCGCAGCCACATCTGTGTTAACATATTTGGAACTAGACTCGGATGTTAGGTTAAATTTTTGGGTACATTCTACTTGGACGCTGACAGCGTTAATATATAGCGTTAAGAGGATGGATCAGTTGGTATATCGCAACCGTGAGTGCGAGAGAGATAGTTGCAAATTTCGAAATCGAAATTCTTTGACATAGTTTGACCGATTAAAAAAAGGCTCTGTCAGTCGATTTTTGCCATCGTTCTGCGTAGGCTGACAGAGCCTTTTTTTAATCGATCAAACTGTATCAAAGAATTTCGATTTCGAAAATTCCAAGTGAGGTTAGTCGACTGATCCATACTCCTTAACGCTGTTTTTCAAATGTTCACTCAGCTACCATTGCACGACCTCTGATAAATTTATTAAGTTTCATGTCAACCGCAAAAAAGCAAGAGTTTTCCTGAATCCTTTTACTAGATTTTAAATATTTTCAGATATTCCGCATTGCAGTGTTAACTCCTTTTCCCGACCAAAAATAGTTCGAATAAATTGCGTCATTTTTTTTCGAACATGCTTTAGAATATGACCAGCAAAATAAGCGAATAAAGTATGAGATTTTCCAATATAATCTTTATTTCATTCACACAAGAAAAATTGTAATTTATTGGCTATCTATCATGAAGGAGCAATTCAGAAACTTTACTTATTACTTCACGATTACACAATGCATTGATGATATCAACCAAAGTTACATCATTCGAAGTATTTTGAGGAATTTCTACTTCTGGAAAACGTTTTCTGTTGTTCATTAACCATTCACGTAAACATCCTTGAGACAATTCTGGCAACAATTTAACACATTTTGGATATTCCTTTGCCAATTCTTCAGCTGTCCAGGGACTCGGTCTTTTTTTTTTACCTGTAGATGAAGAACCCGAGCACAATTCGCTGTTATAGTGAGACACGCTCAGTTTAATCTGTAACAATATAAAGTTTATTAAATTCATAAAAATTTCTGTGATAAACTCAATTTGGTTCAACGCATCCTCACCAACTCGATTAATTCTTTGGGAGAGTATTCAGGCTCAGGAACTGCAGGTAAACCTAAACCAATATTTCTAGCGAGTAGCTTGACAAGAGCTTCATTTATCCTTTCCTTAAAATCTCCTTCTACAGGCAACCACACATTGATACTAATACTGAAATCCAAAGATTCTACATAATGCCACCACCGGTTTGGTACCAATAATACATCACCAGGCTCAAGTACAACAAGCCTAGCATTTTTTTTAATATTCATTATTGACTCCTCGTCCTTTATTGTTGGACAAAAAAAATTATATTCACTGTATATCGTAGATTCTTCATAAGGCACTCTCGTTGGCTTCATTGCGTTACCTGTATCTGGAGGAAACAGCAGCCACAATTTTCTGCACAATAAAATTTTTCTATTAATAAATAATGAATTAATAGAATTTCGTGAATTGATTAAAAGAGGCAAGAAAAATCGAGTATAGGCAAACAAGGCATGGATAATTCAAACAAATATATTTCGAACTTACCGTCCGTGTATTTGGGCGACTAAGTTACAGCCATAAGAGTCTTGATGACAATTGGTGTGAGCTCTCTTGCTGCCGATCCACAGGGTAGAATCGAAACCATTTTTATCAAAACCAAATCGTTTCCAATCGATTGATTTCAAAAAATTTGCTTCACTTTCGAACCACTGGCTCATGTATTTGTAATCGAAGTAACGCCAAACCGAGTCATTTTCCAACGTTGTAGTTTCGAGAAAATCGGCGAATTTCATTTCTTCGGTGCTACATTTCACGTCCCATTGCGGTTCCTGCGTACAGTCATCGTTAATTTTTATTAAAAACATTATTTTTTCTCCTGTGACTATTTCATTAAGCTGCTCACACAAGTTCTCGTGTTATTTCCCGTTCTAAACGGAAGAATTTTGTTGCCTAATATTTCGAAAAATTTGTCGGGCCCCCAACGTAAAAATTCCAAATTTCCTTCTTCATCGAGTTGGTCATAGAAATCCTGAAATTTCACCGGTTCTTCAAGTTCTAAAATTGCTTGATGGAGATGAGCTGCCGGTGGGAGCATTTTGGAGGTTAAAAACGACACGCAGTGTTATTTGTTTACAATACAACAAAAGTCGGTCGAAGGGCTCGAGCGAGGGTGCTCGGGCAGCGGGCAGCTCGGGGTCGTGGTGTCAGCAGTTCGTTGGTCAGATTGTAGGTTAGGCTAGAAGTATATCAGTTGTCATAGTATAGAGTGGCAGAGTCACGTCAGAGTTCAGGGGTTGTCAACGATAGTAATGAATTCGTCCCGTTCGTAAATAAACACGATAAACACTAGGGTACATTCTTCTACGACAGGTGTTGTCCAAGTGAACCTGGAGATACTATCTGAATCGTTGGACTAACTTTTTTAAAATTTTTATAATTCAGTACGAACATTCATTTAAAGGATTACATATGGAAAATTTTACTTATAAGAAACAATTTTTTTCCATATGTCAATAATATTAATTACTATAAGTCTCAACTATTAGCAGTGGTATGACTAGATTGAAGCGATAGAATTACCTTAGCGCTATTTTTTGCGTTAGACTTGGCGTTGTAAACGCTACAAGAGTTTAGATGGGTGCGTTTAGAATTGTGTTGTTCTCAACGCTCCCGACGTTCAAGTGATTAAACGCATCCACAGAGAGAATCGTCTGTTATCGACTACTGCTTGTTTCGCTGTCTTCACTTTTCGCTTTCATTTTAGTGGGGACATGTCCCCAGCGTTAGTTCTGAAATGCGCCGGCGCTAGTGGCGCGTTTTACTCTCGCTCTCACTTCCTCCCGTAGGCTTATATGCCGGGGACATCATGGCATCCTTTCTGCTCTTACAGCTGTTATGTGCTGGGGACATAGGGCGTTCTTTTTGCTCTCATAGCTGTTATGCGTTGGGGACGTAGGACGTCCTTTTTGCTCTCACAGCTGTTATGCGTTAGGGACACCGACGTTCTTTTTGCTCTCATAGCTACTATGCGTTGGGGAATCATGGCATCCTTTTCGCTCTTATAGCTTTCCGCACTGAGGGCGATTTTTCTTTCTTCTCACATTTTTTAAGATAAATCTTTTTCATCTTAGGAAAAAATTTATTTTTTTTAAATTCTTTCAATTCGAAATGAGTATAAGCTGTAAACGAAGAAAAAAAATTTGTTCAGTGCAAGAATCGGACCCGAAATTCCTACTGTAAACGTTAAATCATAAAATCTACATTTAAATTGTGAATCAACGCTTACTGTTTAAAGTGAAATAATCTGAATAGAATTAATACGGACATATTGAAGTCTCTTTTAGGCTTCAAAGTATTATGCCAAAGATTTTTGGCTTGATCTGATAAAAAAAAAAAAACATCAAAACAATGAGGGCTCGAACTCTCGCTCGACGACCCGATCCCATATGACCCATTGACTCGAGCAGAAACACCGCAAAATGACCGGTGACGTCACAGTACGAACGTCACGCCGCCAAGCGACAATTCGTTGTCCCAAGTTTTGACGGATAGAAAAATTGACATTTGCAATTGTCAATACGAGTTTGTTTGTGATGAAAAAATGTGTTAACGAATAAATGACTAAAGAGGAAACACTTATAATGGGTCTACTGACGGTATTGAAGAAATTGAAGCAAAAGGAGAAAGAGACGCGGATATTGATGCTGTACGTATGACGAGAACGATAGTTTCATCGGATATTTTGAGGTTACGTTTAAGTTTTCTTGATCCATAAACCAAACTATAATGTGAAATATTTTTTTCGACAAAGTGGTCTTGATAATGCTGGGAAAACGACTGTATTAAAAAGAATCAATGGGGAACCAATTGACACGATATCGCCGACTCTCGGTTTCAATATCAAAACTCTCGAGCACCGAGGATATAAGTTGAATATCTGGGACGTGGGTGGTCAAAAATCATTACGATCTTATTGGAGAAACTATTTCGAATCGACGGATGGTCTTATTTGGGTTGTGGACAGTGCCGATCGTCGTCGATTGGAGGATTGCAAAGTGGAGCTTTACAAATTGCTTCAAGAGGAGCGTCTTGAAGGTGCTAGCTTGCTTGTATTTGCTAATAAGCAAGATTTGCCTGGAGCTTTGTCAGCTCCGGAAATCGCCGAGATTCTAGAGCTACCGAGCATCAAAACTCACCATTGGCAAATTTACAAATGTTCTGCTGTTACAGCTGAAAATTTATTGGAAGGAATTAATTGGATCGTCGATGATATTGCTGCCAGAATTTTCTATCTCGATTGAGAAGTAATTGTTAATCTAATTAGTTTATGCCGTTCCAACATTTATCGCTGAAAATTTATTTATTGTTACGTCAATTCCTCTTTTTTTATTTTTCTAAATAAGCCCAATATTCACAATGTATTACATCTACTAGGTATCTCACATTAAAAATATTCAGACAAGAACCATAACCGTGTCATTTTGTCTGCATTGTAACTTCACCTGCCTCACAGCAGTGGTACTTTCACAATTTTCTTCAATTGGTCTATGCGTCGCTTGTGTCTTCTGCAACATATTTTCAGTAATAATTTATTTTCAAAATACCCATTGTGAATTGAATTTCTACTCGTTTATCAATATGTTCATTCGATTGACTTTTACTAAAAATAGGAAACTATTTAAATACTCTTATTAGCAGTGCTTCTTCTTTTGCTAGAACTGCTTAGTTTTTTGCTACTTTTCCTTTTACTTTGTCGAGATTCCTGAGGTGGCAGTTTTGTGTCAGGAAATTCTTCCAAGTATCGTTTCTTCATAGTAGCTAAATCAATTTGGCCCATTTCAATCTCAAAAGCTGTTATTATTTCATTGACGAGTGACTGACTCAACTTGAGCTTAAATTTCTTGATGGATTTTTTGAAAAAGTCTAAAAAAAAAGCGTTTTTTTAAATTTATTTGTGACAATTTATTATGCAAAGTTTGAGTTTATTGGGAAAAGCTCAATATTTCAGTATACGTTTGGAGGATATGAATCGATTTGAAAAAAATCTCAATAATATTGAATGGTACGTAACCAGCTGGTACTCTCAATTGTTTTTATCAATTTGCAAAAGTACTAAGCTGTGATTAACATTTTCCAGTTGCAATGAAATTGAGATGAGAATACTGGGAGAGGACCTGAAGTAATGACTTCGTCATTGAGACTCAACATGAGGTGGCCAAAATCTTTTTTCAGCTTTTTTTTCTTCGGGTTCAGAGCTTCGTGATGGGCTCTTCTGAGAAATATTTTTTGTGTGTCAGGTCCGCGCAGTTTATAATTGCTGAGAATGCCTCCCAGCTTGATGGTCAACGAAGGTTTCTCATTTTTCAACATTTCCAATGATGGTAAAATCTCCTTTTCGGCCCAAACATTTCCCATATCAAGGAGCTCTAACTTAAGATTTGGTGATTTGTAAGGACTGACAGCGTTAACCAGTTCCAAAGCACCTGATGCTCCTAAAGGATTATTTCCCAGGCGCAGTACTTCAAGGCATTTGTTGCTCGACAAAGCAGCAGCTATTTGATTTGCATCTGACTCTGTGAATCTATTTCCTGTTCAAATTTTCACTCGTATTTTAGTGCCACAAAAATTTTGTGAGTTTTTTTAAAATTTGGATCACGATTTATTGGCAATTTTATTTACCAAACACTTTTTTTGCTACTATCGTTTGTCACTGATATTCATAGCCTCAATAATTGAAAAATTTTCAAATTTAATTCAACTGGAAGAGGGTCATGAATTTTTTACCGCTTAGATCCAATTCCCGAAGTTTTTTTGATTTGGCGATAAAGTAAGCCAAAGCAGGAGTAGTTTCCGATCCCAGACCATTTTCAGACATGTTAAGATATTCAAGAGTTTTATTTTTGGTCAAGCCTTGAAAAAATGTTTCTGCAAAAATGCTGTGTCCCAAATGATTGTGTGACAAATCAAGACTTTTGAGGGATTCGGTTTGAGCGACCATAGCACTGAGATAATCGGCTCCTTTTTCTTCTAATTTATTATCAGCCAAATTAACATTTTCAAGATTATTGTTGAGGTAAATTGGGCTGGCGATAAGCTCCAGACCCTCGTCGCCGATTTCGCATCGACTCAGATTCAGGTCGCTGAGGGCTGGAGCCGTTGCTATTCCATTTTGCAAATTTTTAACACCCTCCGCTCCGATTCGACATCCTCTTAGATTGAGCTGCGATATTATTTCTTTCGTTAATAACAATTGGTTCAAATGCTCACAAGCATCTGCTGTTAACCAATTTTCCTGAAAAAAATTCCTATGGAATATTCACACGTTACAATAATTACAAAGAGAAATCTGATTATTTGATCACGAAGATTTGAGGGAAAATTATTATTTCATATTGGAACAATTTAATTTGCCTTCAGATCTTTCCTGATTGATAATTATAAGAAAGATTGTAAAGAATTTATTTTGCAGGTTCTTTCTTACGGTCAAGTCAATGATTTGAATCAAAGTATTTTGATCAATGGCTTCAACGATGACCGGGATGATTCTGGGATCGATGCCGTAATAACGCAACTTCAAAGTGTCAGTTTGAAGTATTTCTTTCATCGATTTGATCGGCCTCAATTCCTTTGCATATGCAAGATCGAAAAATTTTTCGATTCCATCGTCGTTGTATATTTTTGATGATCGGCGTTGGTTCGACCAAAACGTTGCGGATTGTTCAGGTCGAAGAAGATCGTCGTCAACGTCGAGCTTCAGCTGCGAATCACTGATGTCGATATTTTTCAAACAAATGTCACTTCCATCTTCGCTGGAGGTTTCTTCTACTTTTTCCTCCTCTGCCGCGCAGCTCAGTTCAGTTTTAATAGATTCACCGTCCACGGCTCTTCGTAATTTCATCTAAACTTTCGAAACAACATGGTTTCTGGTCTCTCGAAGAGTATCTCAAAAATCACTTGAGAATAATTCGAAATAATTCTTTCAAAAACTCCTATTTTTTTCCAACTTTATTCCCAAAATATCTACGCAAGTTATTAGTAGAAATTTTTATTTAAAAATTGCATTTTTATATTTGAATCTCAGTTTTTCGTTTCTCGTGTTTTTTTTTTTCATTAAAATTCAATTCAAATGAGTCCATAAATCAATTCGGATGATGAACTGGGAAAAAAGCTTTGAAACCAAGCGCGTTATGAGGTCGATCGTAAAACTAAAAGTTTTCTGTGCGTTCAGTTTTCACTTTTTTCTCCATTTCAATAGAGAGATCGGCTCGATCACTTTTCTCATTATCAACATCTGGATTGTTTTAATGAAATAAACAAAATCGTGGTCCTTACACCCATGAGTTTTCGAAATTTTTCTCTCTTCTCTTGTTCACGAATCGCAGCCTCCCTTTCCTTCTGCTTTCTCAAAAATACTTGATAACTCTCGTAAGGGACTTTCGTAAGTCGCCTACTTTTTCTACGTGCTGAAACGACGAAATCTTTCGGAGTTCCAATTTGTGATTGGGACGATGATTCATCATCGTCCTCTCCATACTCGTAATATTCATAGCCCCACTCGTCTCCAACGTCTCCTGCGAAGACAAACTCAGTCGCCTGGGTAGAGAGAAGTTTGTTGAAGATCATTACTTTTGGCTCGAGGGAATATTTATGATCAAATGAAATGGAAAAATGAAAAAAAAACTAAGAAAAAAACAAAAATGTGCATTCGATTGATCAAAGTTTTTTTAAATACTGTAAAACGGGGATCAGAGCAATGATCAGAATCTTGAAAATGATGAGAAGAAAAATGAATGAAAGGGTGAATCATGGGAGATTAGTCTCAATTCTATAAACCGGATTTGCTTAATTATTCGATCAAGTTCAAACGTGTACGGAACGTAAGACTTTTGTGTTGTTAAAGCAAAATATCGTACTCGTAGAGCGTCCTTTGTGCGGAGTTTTGCTCGCCAGCAGTCAAGATTATCAGGAAGAAGAATTTTTTAATATGAACAGTTTTTAGGAAGTGCCTTGCTTTGCATATTTCGTATGAAGAATTTTCGTCGTTCGAAATTAGTTAATTAATTGTCAGTTAATTTTCGAACGACAATTATTTATTAGAATTTCTCAATAAATTGAATCCAGAGAATTGACAAATGGAAATGTATCCCCACGCAGTGAGAAATAATTTCTCTCAATAAAATTAGGTTATGAGCAACTACAAGGAATTATCAAATTTAAATGATCATCACTGACTTCGTTAGAATCGGTGCCAATGATATTCGAACAAAGACTACAAGAGTTCGTGAAATCACAAGGAAAAACTTTTATTCTTCTCAACTTCGAAGAATCGTGAATTTTGTTGGAAATAAGTGATTCCAAAGAGCCACGAAATTTCTATTTTCCATTAAAATCAATTCGTTATTATTTGCTCACGTAATCCACCATGATGCCTAATGATCTTGAAAAAATGTCCTCGAATATAGCTCGAATGACGTGTCGAGGACGAAGAACATCGAAAGTTACCAAAATTACGAAAATTTGACAGTTCGACAGTGTACAGGGGGTGGGAAGAGGGGGGGGGGGGGGAAATGTTAAGAGGCGCATCAGCAGAGCGAGGGATATTTAATTTCACGCTTTTGGCGAATAATCGCGATCGCATTAGTCAACCGTCATCATCATTATCATCATCATCATCATCATCATCATCATCCTCACAATACACACGGAGAGTGTTCTCGTGATAGCGCTTCGTAAGAGCGCAGATGGCTCAGGGAGAATCTCTTGCACACGCAACAATAATTTCTTTCATTTCGGTGCGAAATTCTCGCCTCGACTAATCTTCTCGTGTGCGTGTGTGTGTGTGTGTGTGTCGCCCGGAATTATGAGAAAAAAGCCGTTACTTCGAAACAGGGAAAGACTTTTTTAAATCTGCTTCTCCGTCAAAAGGATTAGCGCAAAGGTGTCACGAATTCGTTTCATTTCGTTAAATTACTTTTTTTCATCCCACAGAAACCTTTTTTTCATCTATTTTAATCACTGTAGCAAAGCAAATATTGAAGTATTCCATAATGTTGCCCTAGAATTATTTCATTTCGAATTCCCGTTGAAAAAAATGGTCTTTTTATCATGAAAAAATAGCTGTTTGCCCAGCGAGTAACGGAAAAGTGGGAGGATCGTTAATTCTCACGGTTGAGTCGTGTTTTTTTTTCTTTTTCTTCAAATTTTAAGTATGGAACGCGCGAGAAAAATCATTAATTACATTCGGGCGTAAATAGTTTGGTGAAAATTGTCAGTGGAATTCTCGTCTCGTGCGGGGGCCATGAAAACCGTTACGCCACCGAGAGGAGCACATTTACTAATGTTTTTAAGCACCTTTTCATGGGTATTTACATGTCTTTAGAAACCCGACACATCTTTACGAGACTCTTTCTAAATTGTTAATTTCATATTTGAATTTTTAATTTCTTAATCGATCACGTTTCGTTTGATTCATTTTGCTGAGAGTTTCGTATGCATCGCGCTGACGCTGAGATCTCGAAATAAAAGTCGTTAATAAAGCTCTCATGACATTTGGAATTAATTGATGAAAAGTTTTATTCATCAGCTGCTCGAAATGGTGGAATTTGACGAATTTCTTCAATTGAAATCTCGCTTGAGGGGTTTTTTCCTCGTAGGTCTGAAAAATGACATGAAAAGATTGAGACATTTATTCAGAAGTTCTGTTTCATCTGCTCGGATCCGAGAAAAAAATGCATTGTGAACAGAAAAATGGAATGTGTCGTCGGTAGAAGCATACGGAATACCGAAAGGAAAATAGAATTTTTAATAAATCTCGATCTTCCGGATAGAGGAAGAATGTGAAGAAAAAATGAAGGAGTCACACAAACAGAGAAATTCTTCCATGGAATTATAAATTATTGCGCTTATCAATTACGAAGAGATTGAAGATAAACGTCTCGTTCTCTCGCGAGCAGGGATTACGTCGCGGCGAGTCGACTTTCCCAACTTCTACCGCGCCGCTTTTATTCTTCGACTCCCGCGGACATTTTTAAAATGATGTCTCAATCCTCGAGTTCGTCTGTCGGCAGGTATTTAGATAGTGCGTGAATTGACCTTTGGTTAACCGGAGCCTTTGAATCCCCGCAGAGCTCGCGGGAGATTAGAAATTAAAAAAATTTATGTTGATTTGAAAAAAAAATGTTAGAAAAGGGGGATTGAGACATTGGGAATGGAGCGAGACGAATGAAGATTTTTAGTACGAGATGAGATGCGCCGAGACGTTGAGAGGTCTCGTTTCGTTGGAACTATGTGACCAGCAATGACTCATGTTCTTCTTGCTCTTTGGTCGCGTGGTTCCTCCCGTCCATTGTATTCTAATTTTCAGAGCGAACGAGATACTTCAATTAACAATTAAGCGTCACCTATTTACGGGTCTGTCGCGAAGCGCTCTCATTGGCTCATGGACCAGGGACGTTGGCCCTCTCACGCGATCCAACGCTCGGGACATTTGACGCTGAGAAAGCAATTCGATGCTTTTTCTCTTGGGCGAAGGTACGAAAATGATTTGGCGACTGTGCAAGAGTAGCCCATCGAACGAATGAAATGAACAGCGAGGAACGGAGCGCTCTGATTTTCTGAATAAAATAATATGGAAATAAGTGGCGTTTTTTGCGTCAACGAATTTTCTCTGCGCATATCAGCTTGAGTGAATTTGTTGCGAAATTTCCGAGGCGGTTTGAATGGAAGGAACGATGACGCAACCGATAAAAAATATGGAGAAAAATAGTTTGGTCGGACGTGAGAAACATAAATAATGCCATCGGAGGTCAATTAAGGTGGATGAAAATGCACGTTGCGGTATTTGTGTCGAGGAGCATTGAATGGTATAAATTAGCCAGAGTCGTTGGAATCCTCGGGGAATTCGTGCGTTTTTTCAGTTTCGCTTCTCTCTCGAGCAAAGAGTCCCTCGCGCGTTCTCCGACACGTTCGCGTAGGAAGAAGAATCTTCTGGTTGTCGTCGGTGCTTAGCTCGTTTCAAGTGCTACGTGCCTTTTCCACAGCGTGCTTTCCACACGCCCTTCCCTCTTTCTCTTTCTCTCCCCTTTCGCCTTTTCCTTCCTTCGCTCTTTTCTTTCTCCCCTTCGAGTTCTCCTTACATTTGCAAGCCGCTACTCCGTGGCTCGCATCTACTCCCGGAAATCACGTTTTTGTCTGTGAGATTCCGCGATCTCTGTGATTTGAATGCAAGGTACATCAGCCGATTCGAACTTAACCGAGAAAAAAAGAATAAAAAAGCGAGGAAGAAAACACCGTCATCGCCTCATTGGCGAGTTCTTCTCATGCACATTTGCCAAGATTCTGGAATTAAATCTTTCTCTTTCATGACGTACGGCTGTTGCTCCGATACGTGATGAGCGGCTCAAGAAAACCGTTGGAAAAATCTTTCCTCCATTTTCCTATCGTCTTTTCGGTTGAGCAAATATTTCAACGAAAAGTTATTCAACAGCTCAACCCGTAGAGTTACAATTCGAGGGAACTTTTGATTATCGATTTGAAAGTTGAACTTTGCAAAGGATTTACCGACGAGAATGGAGCATGAAAGCGAATCTGTCAGAGGCTCTCTGCGAATTCGTTCGATAACGACACTTTTTTAGGAAGTGTGAAAAGGGGTAGGAAAGCGGTTGAAATAACGTTGCACAACTCGAATCGTATTTTTTTAATTGTACTTTTTATTGAAACGTTTTTTTTCATCATCGTTATACTTAACGTTTTGGGAGGGTGTGAGAGGATCGGGGAAGGGGGAGGTATGCGAGAGGGGTGGATTCGAGAGGGATGAAGGAGCATATTTACACGCACTCGTTCACTCAATATATATATATATATATATGTGTGTAAATATATAGAGATATATATGTATGTGTATACACATATATTTCGAAACAATTATGATCATTAGACGCACAGTTGGAAATCCACACAGTGGGGCTTGTTTTCTTATTTACGCTTTTTTTCTTCCTTCTCCAATGATTTATATCTCTTTCTCTCTTACGCGTGAACCGGTGTCTTAAAAACGAGTCCCTAACAATGATCGTTGCACGATCTCGTTAGATTGCGAGACCGTTCAGTCTCGAAGCTAAAAAATTGCCCTTTCGATGATCCGGGAATAGTTAATGAGAGGGTGAAATAGAAGGAGAAGAAAAAAAATTAAAAAAAAAAAAAAAAAAATAAAACAATATTCGAAATAATAATATAATATATAATAATATATAAATCGATCTATCTATTCGCATATAATAATAATATAGTTCCTCTTCTTTTCGTTAAAAAATAAAACAAAAAAAAATCTATTATATCAAATTTTTGTTCGAAGGCACGCGGTGGTGCCCCAAATATAAAGGTTACGTGCTACGCTGGCGAATAATTGTTATTTCCGTGTCTCTGCAGGGAGAGAATTCAAAGAGTGGAGAGAAAAAGAAAACAAATAATAATTGGAACACGATAGGATTGCACATTTGATGTCGGGGGGGCTGGGGGGGGGGGGGGGCGAAGATTTATAAAAATAATTGTAATCGTACTGAAATATAATAATGTTAATAATAGTAATAATAATAATAATAATAATAATAATAATAATAATAATAATAATAATAATAATAATTCATTATAATCGGTCGTATTTACAATTTATGTTGACTTATCATCGATTTGTTTGTCGAGAAAAGATTTATAATCTTGCTTCGATTACATAATTCCATTATATCTTCCGGCTCGTAAACGTTTCAACTATTTATAGATAATTAATAGTACGCTTTTTTTTGTGTACGGGCGTTTTCTCTCCTCCGCAATGCTTCTCGTGTTTTGCCACGAACGCCCCCACGGAGGCAAGGCTTTGACAAACGCTTTACAATTATTTCGTCATAGTGTATACGCGTACATGCATAGAGTTTAGCTGGCTCTTTTCATCGTATCCAAATAGCGAGTTTTAAAAAGGCTATTTAAACTATTATACATAGAGCTATAGTATTATTTATTTTCATTCATTTCTCGTTTCCCTAAGGCGTGGGGGTTTTCACGATCTTCTTCGAAAACAATGGAGAAGCTTTTAGCTCACCTATGCAAACGAAAAAAAGGGAAGAATAAAACAATCGATAGAAAAAGAATATCGTGGCTGGCGGTATGGGATATAATAATAATTGTAAGGAAACGAAGAAATTCTTAATTCGTGATGCATTAGCCTGGTGCAAATCGCATAATATTCCTTCGTACAAATGAGTATCACAATGTCGTCTGGAGGAACGTACTAAACTGCCTGCTATTTTTTAATCAGTATTCATTTACTTTATTATTATTTTTTTAACTATTTTTAATATCATTTATGAATGCTTGATTGGCAGTTTCCAGGACACTGGCTTTTTCTGTAGATCGATTGGTCCGCAATTGCGACGATAAAACGAGAATAAGTTTGCCCGAAATTTTGGCTCCAGAACTGACTGAATTGCAGCTTCATTAATTCTACTTGGTTTCCTATATTCCAATAATGAAATTTTCATTCTAATGTGAATGTTCACATAAGATGAATTTGTTTAAGTTCTGTTGACATTCGCGTCGTCACTGTTTTCGTAATATAAGCCTCGATCGAAGCTGTCCAGAGCCAGGGTAGTTGGGGAGGACGAGAATTTTGAAAATTTTGTAATTACACGAGTCCTGGAACACATCGCTGTAACATATACGTACTCCAGATATGTACAGGCAGAAAAAATCATAAAAATAATGTTAAAAAGACAGAATTTCTAATGAGTTAATGTATACGGGAGTGTAATTACGAGACGAGCATAGATTGGAATGATAAATTGGTAAGAGAGTGAGAAAGAGAGACAGAGAGCGGATTAAAATAGTGTTGAAAGTACGTAGGAGTTTGTGGTCTCTCACGGGGAAGACGAAACATACGAGGCTTAGCGAAATTAATAAGTACGGGCTATGTACATATGTACAGCGATAAAAACCCTTTGTGGCATTATCATTATCATTAATTATGAATCGTCCGTGATTTATTGTCACTTCGAAGAGTGTATGGGTGTCTGAGACTCGAGACGGCGAGAAAGAAAGAGAAGCAGAAAGAGAGAAAGAGAGAGACAAAGGAAGAGAGACATGGAGGAAGGAGAATGAAGAAAGAGTTGGATATTAGAGTCCTTTGGATGAATTATCCAGGCTGGTATTTCATCCGAGTATTCTGCGTGTCCAACTTTATTGAGGGGGGGGGGGGGCGTTTGGGCTTTCTCTCTCTCTCTCTCTCTCTCTCTCTCTCTCTCTCTCTCTCTCTCTTTCTCTCTCACTTGGGATCGTGCTGAGTACGAGAAAAATAGGCAAGAAAATGAGACGGAGAGAGAGTTGAAAAATACGAAAGGCACGCTGCCACAACGGTACTGTTGTTCATCCACAGAGGACTCGTGTCACGAGTCGTAGAATTATTCCTAGCTCTTTCTTCTTTTCTTCCTCGCAGTCTCATAGCGATGCAGTCTCGCTGCTTATAAATTCGAATCCATACACGCATATAATGTTTGTTTGTTTGTTTGTTTGTTTTTTTTTTTCCATAAGTTTATACATATAGGTGTATGCATATATATCTGTATATCTCTGTTTATAATTAATTTTACAATATATACTAGAATCTATTCCTTATGGCCGCGATTAATAAAGCGTACCTTTCGGAGCCCTCGAATCAATTGCACATAACGCGAAGTTCCGTCGGAGTTGATGTTGGATAGGATACAACGCGTTCGCCTACCAGTCTCGTGATTTCTTGTAGCTGGGTGTTTTTCATATTGTGTTTCGTAAAGTCTTGGAAGGCGACACAGCAGGCCACAAGGTCCGTCAATAAGATCCGGCCATTTGACTCGTGTCGATTTATCACTCCCGAAATCGCGCGGGAGGGGCGATCTCGGATTCGCAAATATCTCGATAAATACATTTATTGTGGAAGAGATAAATCTCGGGGAGTTTGCGCGCAGTCTGTCCGGTTTCAATCCGGATTATAAAGTCTCTCGAGATTGGTGGTTAATAATTAAAGAATTGAGTATAATTAAACGTGTACGGTTAGCACCTGTCGCGGTCCGACCTGTTGGCTAGTTCCGGGCTGCTGATGCGAGTAGGAAGGTTCTTGAAGTCGTGGTTTGCTGTAGGGCTTGTGGAGACCCTCTTCGTAGCTGAAACTGGCGGTGTTGTTTCTCGCTTCGGCGCTCGTTGGTTTGTACAACGGTGGCAAGCGGTGTCTGCCTTCTTCGGATACCATTTCGAGACTCTCCTCGGTTGATCCCAAGCCTCCGAGTGACATGCCCGACAAGGGCCTAACGACGGAGACTCGCGGCTCGCCAGGGTCCTGGTCTTTCAGAGGATTCGCGTATCTCCGTAGGTTCTCTTCGTTCTGTAAGTTGTTTGATTTCTCATCGAGATCGCTGCGATGACGATGGAGCGATGTTTCGCTGCTGGTGGTCGCGGTCAGCCCGGATCTCTGTCTCGCCCTGAGATACCAGAGACCGCCGAGGATCGCGAGGAGTAATATCGTCGCTAGAGCTCCACCCAAAACAGCGATGTATCCGGTGCCACTGTTGCTCGAACCGCTCGAGTTCGGGTCGCTCAATAGAGCCGTCTCGACTTTGACCTCCAGAACGGAGGCCAGAGCGAGAGGTCTGCTCAGAGGGCGGCTGAGAGCCTCGCCGAGATCCCGTGCCGCGTCGGCAGCTGCTTCGGAGAATATTGTTACTTCGATGGTGTCGTTGTCACCGGGTTTGAGATCGCAGAGGAGAACGACCGACTGTGGTCGCCTCGGATCGGCCAGGAGCCTTCGCAGTCTCCTGCACAATAATTCGACCGAGGTTCCCGGGACTAGGGTATCTCTGCGCAAAAGTATCGTCAGTCTCGAGCAAGTTGGGCCCGGCGTTGCTTGGCTCGGCCAGCACGAAGGCGGAGCTGGAAGCGCCGGCGGGCCGACCCTCCTTCCGGTCTCGATTGGCCTGCATTCTCCCCAAGCTGGACACGGGGGAGCCAAACAACTTTCACCCGGCGACGGGACGCATACCTCGTGCGCCAGGCAGGACGTTCCGTTTAGACAATTGCCCTGGCCGCACCAAACGTTGCTGCACTGATTCTTGCCGTTTCTACACTCGCACACGTTGCAATCGTCGTCCCAAGACGCGGCGACGCAGCCGACACCTCCGTCGGTTCTTATCTCGCAATGGCTTCCGCTCCGACCCGGTGGACACACGCACGAATAACTCGCGATTCCATCGATGCAAGTTGCTCCTCCCATGCAAGGGTCGCTCGCGCATTCGTTGACGTTTATGCGACAGTCCGGACCGGTGAAACCGGGCGCGCATTCGCATCTGAACCAGTTAACGCCGTCGACGCAACGTCCACCGTTTAGACACGGCAGCGGCTGACAATCGTCCACGTCTCTTCGACAATTCGGGCCCTCGAATCCCTCCCGGCAAACGCAACGGTAACTACCGTCGGCCGTGTTTACGCACGTTGCACCGTTTTCACAGGGGCTGCTAGCGCACGCTGGCGAAGCTATGTGGCAAGCTGCACCCTCCCAACCCGGTGGACAATGACAGGTGAAACCATCCCCGCGGTCCTGGCAAGTACCCCCGTGCCTGCACGTCCCTGGCTCACAGTGACCGCCCTTCAGAGCGCAAGTCTTCCCCTTCCAACCACCCCAGCAGTTGCACGTGAAATCGGCTACTCCGTCGACGCAAGTTCCGTTGTTCCGGCACGGCGACGTTTGGCACTCGTCAACGTCTGTAACAACAATGCGCGGTTGAAGCTTCAAGTCGCGAGCACAAAGAGACTCGAAACGCTGAT
The DNA here is from genome assembly GCF_019457755.1 of Venturia canescens. NCBI lineage: Eukaryota > Metazoa > Arthropoda > Insecta > Hymenoptera > Ichneumonidae > Venturia > Venturia canescens. The sequence continues at coordinate 13,819,390 of NC_057424.1, read as the reverse complement.
TTAAACCTCGTCAGACCATTTCCCTCAAATCCCAAGCAAAAAATGCTGCTATTTTCTCACCTTGATCGCAGAGATCGCCGCTCCATCCCTCTCTGCAGATGCACTGAAAAGAGTTTACAAGATCGACGCAAGTGCCTCCATTGAGGCAGGGGTTGTCCCGGCAATCGTTGATGTTCTCGTGGCAGTGTTGCCCTGTGTAACCGGGATCGCAGATGCATCTTCCACCGCTGCATCGGCCTCGTCCTCCGCACGGAGTGCCCTCGCTACCACAGCCGAGGCTCTCGTCGCTCTGCCCGAATTGCGGGTGGTGCGATGCCGTTTCCGAACAATTTTTTCCCTGCCACTGTTCCGGACAGTGGCAATAATAATCCGTTTGAGTGTTGAAACACGGCGCGGTGTTTCTGCAAGGGTTTGGATTGCAGTGGTCCCGGTCAATCTCGCACTGGTAGCCGGTGTAGCCAACGGGACAAACGCATTCGTAGGCGTTGACGAGATCCCGACATTCGCCGCCGTTCTGACACGGCTTTGAGGCACACTCGTCGATGTCCACGTCACAGTCTTTCCCCGAATATCCAGGCGTGCACGAGCAATGATAATCGTTCACGAGGTCGATGCACAACGCTCCGTGCTGACACTGACCCACACAATCGTTTATGTTCTTCGTACAGTTCTTTCCTGTAAATCCACTTCGACAACGACATCTGTAAAAGAAAATAATCGATCGTTTGTTTCTCCCAGCGACTTCGTCACATTCGGACTAAATTATTTTATTGCGGACAAAACCATAACGAAATGTGTGAGCAAAGACGAGGCAGGGGAACAATAATTCCGAGCCTTCTTCGAAACTGTAAGGGGACACGGACGAGAGCGCTCGAATATAATGAAAGAGGAACGCGGGGAATGAAATTGTGGATATAAATAACGAGGCACTTTCCATTCCGCGATGATCGAGCCCTTCACCGTACGTTCGTCACGCACGTTGCCTCATTAAGAAAGAATCGGGGGCTTTTGTACTATTATAATTTGATTACCCTTTGATTACCCGATATGATTCGAGCCGTGAATTCGGGATTGAAAATTTCAAGTACGGCACGGAGATTCAACGTGGTTGGTCACAGGGGAAAAAAATGTTTGGATTTCGTAAAAATTTGGTAGATTTTCGTGATAGAAATTCGACGTTCCTGCAAATATTCGATTTCGAACGCGATATAACTATGAAGAACAAACGATTGGGAATATGTAACGATGTTTTGTGCTGGGCGTATAAAAAAGTAAAGTTACCTGTAATCTCCAGCGAGGTTGACGCAAGTGATGGAGTTTTTGCAAGGCGATTCCTTGAGGGCACACTCGTCAACGTCAAATTGGCAGAGCGTGCCTTGCCACGCGGGGGGACACTTGCACGAGAATTCGTTTTTTCCATCGACGCATGTGCCGCCATTTTGACAAGGTTGGGAAGCGCACTCGTCGAGATCCGTGGCGCAGTAGGGCCCGATGAAACCTTGCGCACACTCGCAATTGGCCGTTTCACCGACTTCTCGACAAGTCGCACCGTTCAAGCAGGGATTCGAGGCGCACGGGTTGTCAACTTTTTCGCACGTCGGCCCGGAGAAACCGTCCGGGCAGGTGCATCTGTACTGATCCGGAGCTGTGTTCTCGCACGTTGCTCCGTTCTGACAGGGCTCGTTTGTACCACAATAATTGAGATCCTGATCGCAAAGTATTCCGCCCCAATTCGTGTCGCATATGCATTGCCAACTCGAACCGTTGCAATAACCGTGCTTGCATCCAGGGTACGGCGTACACTGATCGCACAATTCCCCTCGCCAGCCGTGCCGACACTTGCATTCACCGCTCACGTTGCAATGACCGTGAATCGGGTGACAGCCCTCCTTGCAAACAGCTGTAATTACATCAAACACACCAACCTTCGCATTAGTCTCATTACTTATTCCGCGTTCACTTAGTATTTATGGAAGTGCGATGATTATTCAAATTATCATTAAATACAGTAATTCTGATGATTGATCAAGTCGGAAAAATCTCATTACGAGTACGCTTCTGTGTCGGCATCTCGCCACCGTCATAGTTACGAGCTTCGAAAACCCACATTTTTCGACGCGATTTTACCGACTGCAAAACATTTCCGTCAGCCCACTTCCGCCGCATATCGTCCCGGGTCGGCTGAGAGGGAGCTTTTTTGTAATCGATCAAACAGGATCGGAGAATTTGGACTTGAAAAAATTGAGGTGAGATCAGGCCACTGAGTCGTTTTAAAGTATTCTTTTCGTCAGCTATCGATGAATTTCATGAACGAATGTGTGTCAAATTCCAACAAAATCCTTTCGAATAGTTTCATCTTTTTTCTCCAAATATTCTCATTCTGCTATTCTTCTCGACTGCGCGTTTCAAAAGTTTTTTCCTACGCCATCCACGCGTCCATTCAGTTTGATTTCACACGATGAGAAATCATATAAAAATCGATATAACAAAAAAAACATCAATTTTATGAAGTGCGAACATTATTCAGCCCAGAAAACAAATCAACGTCGATTTAATTGCCGCACACAACGAAGACAATAAGCCCGCGTTTATAAACGATCGGTTTACATTCGTGAGAGCAAATCCATCGTAAGGGGAAAATCCGGTGACTCGTACGCATACAAATGTTATAGAATTACTGCACTGGGTAATAGAATAGTTGTAGTAAATCTCAGGTATCGAATGTGCGTTCTTCGGAGAATAAACTTCGTATATATTTATTGATGTTTATAGTGATACGCGCATATGTACAATTGAGCTTGTACTTTGAAAGTTTCCACGGGGATCTGAGGGAGCACATTTCGCAACGATTTATAATTCGAACTGGATTTATAATTCGATCGTACCGACGCAAAAGTTTTGCTCGTATTGAATTATCGATCCTTATTCAAAATGAGAGAAAAAAATCATCGAATCTACTGAGTATGAAAAAAATTCTCGAGGCCTTGGGACTTTCACTGAGAGATTAGTGCTCAGACTTTTTCTGTGTTTGTTTTAAAAAAGTGATCATTTGTCGTGGTAAGAAATTTTATTATTAGATCTGACGATCGTTCGAGAATTCTTCGTACTTTGCTGAACCAATCCGTACGCTGGATCGAAGGAATTTTTTAAAAATTCTTGTATTCTAGATTCTTGCTCGAGTGACGAGAATATTTTGAAGACTGCGTGAACGTTAGAAGTGGCGTGTGATTAATTCGCGAGTTTTACCAAACCCGATGAGGGCCTTTTGGAGCATTTTTACGTACGCATCTACAACAATTTGCTCACTTGCTGATGACGTACGTAGTTTGTAGACGAAAGAGTCGATTCACCGGCCAGATGTATGTCTGTACATGGTTCTTTACCGTTACATCACGCAAGCGCCTGCAGCATCATTTGATTAATAGCCCTGTCCGGGTTGCCTCGCACGTTTTTCTGTCTATCTCTCGCTCTCTTCAACCCTCAATCATATTTTTTTCCACATCTCTTTTTCTCCCTGCGCCTGTCTCTGTTCAGTCTTTACTTGGCCATCGCGGACATTTACGGATATTTATACGTTTGTGCACAGTGTGAAAAGTCAAGGCTCGAGAAATGACGATGCATTTAGCTCGATCCGCGGATAATAATCTTCGCGGGACAACAAAAGAAACAGCAGCTTGTGGTCGAGCTTTTTCACTCGTTTTTTTCCCCTTCGTCAAAAGAAGCGGATGCCTTTCGATGCACGTTTGACATTCAACTTTACGACGGAAAGGACAAAGAGCGAGGGGGAAGAATGGATTTGAAAAATCCTCGATTTCCGTACGGGCAATTTCGTCTCTACTCGATATTTCGAACACTCAATAATCTCGATGAACTTTTATTGCTTCTGTGATTCCGTCATTGAAATACAAGGCGAAATATATAATATTTTGCTGGAACGAAAACATGCCACGTTCCACGAAAGAATCTTCCATCAATTTTCACTGATCGAAAAACTTAAAAAAATATAACCGCGCGCATAGAAGAAGATCGAGTGCGTGGATGCTTGAAAAATTGAGTAATCAGCTGTGTAGGAGCGTTAGAAAAGATTGAGTATCGAATCAAACGGTGATTTGGAATGGAATTCCTCGCGTTTATGAGAAGGATAAAAAAATCGAATAAAAAGAGAGAGAGAGAGAGATTTACGTACGTAAAGCGTACATGCGAGGAGAGAGAAAAAAGAGAATCGAGTCAATCAGCGCGGAGCTTGTCGTTATCCCGCATCAAGATCGAGCATCTTTCCTTTCACGATGAAAAAGAGAGAGAGAGAGACAAACATTTTTTTCATGCTACTCTCCGTGGTGAGTGGGGGGGGGGGAAGAAAAGAGATTAGTTCGACAGTGGCAAAGCAGAGGGAAAAAAGAGAGAAAGGAGACCGAAAACGAGGCCTCGAAATCTCAGGACTCGGTTTATCATTTTTTTTTTATTTTTTATTATTAAATATACTTTCTTCGCACACAACACGGCTGTCACTTAACGCGTGTTATCAAACGGGACTATGGATGTCAAATAAATTTCGTTGACGCGGATGACCACGCCACAGTAGCGCGCGTTTGTGTGCGTGTGCGCGTACGTGCTGGCCTTCTTCGAGGTCGAGAAAATTTCTATGCATACGCACCGCGTATCTACGCGTGTTCATAATACATTACGTCGAGGAGATGATGAATCGATAAAGTTCATCAAATTGACTGACTTTTCTACGCTGCTTCTCCTCGCGTACCTTTCACCTCGTCATTGGATAATCTCGAGCTCGTTACTCTTCGAGTTCTTTAATTCTGGCTCATTAGTTCACGCGCACGAATGCTTGGAATTTTCGATAGATTTTCATCGTCGGATTGTGAGCTCGTCCCGGCAGGTTACACCAGGAGTCAGTATCGCGTTTGGAAAATGTTTTTTTTTCTGTATTATTGAATGATTCAAAATGAGTCGTGGAACTGGGTTTCTCAGATCGCAACGCCTCAGAAAAGTTTGACTTGGTTGTTCATTAATTCGAAGGGGCATGTGAATTTTCACGCGATAACTGTAAAAAGTCGGCCTATGTATAAACACGGCGAGGACGAAAGCGCAGAAATCAGCGACCCCGAAGCGAGAGCGCGGTCGTTGTATAGCGAGCGAGTGAAATTCTCTTTGGTGCGCGAACAGAGCACGTCGACGATCGACCTTTCCGTGCCACGGTGTTATAAAGCCCCTCTGCTCGAGGAGCAAAAAAACAGCTTGGAGCCAAGTTTCTCAGTGCTCCTTGCCGTTCTAAGGATTTAGTGGCGAAAGATGCCGCACGGCGAGAGAGAGAGAGAGAAATGAAGATTTGTATGTATACACGAACTGTAAGAGATCAGAAAGCACTTCTGTGGTAAATCGCGTACGGGGAAGCTTGAAGTTTAGCGGTACGACGAACGTACACGGGACGTTCGAGAGCGAATATATATTTTTCATTCCATTTATCGGCGGCACGCAGCAAACGATGATGATGATCTGAAGAAAAATCGGCGATTTTATTTCGCGGAAGCTGCTAATTTAGCTCTCGACTCTTTTCCGCTCACTTGCTGTTAAAGAAAGCACATTTTTTTCAATCGACAGCTCGAGTCCCAAAATAAACCGAGTTTCGACAGACGGCTATTCGAAGAACGATCAAACGCCTCGAGGCCTCTTATTATCTAATATAAACGTGAAAATGACAGCCGCGCGCATGCCTCAATGATGGAAAAACTGCTAATCCTCGTGCTATAAATCTCATGATGTGTTATTATTTATTAATTACTAGAATTAAGCGATTAAAAGTAACAAGGTAGAGTAAAGAGGGAAAAAAGGGAGTGCGCAGTAATGGAGGCTAAAGTAGGGGCGATTCGGATCGGTGATCCCGCGAGTGCTCGCTGATGCTGCGCCCGTTTATGTAGTTCCAAGTGTCACGCGTTAGGCAGAAGCGGAAGGAACGATTAGGCAGCAAAGAAAGAGCTCCGATGCGTCGTACACATTATACGTACGTGCGTGTATACACAATTATACACGGAGAATCTCGCCATTGTGAGATCTGGCGTGATGTCGCTACCTTTGTGTAACATTTTTCCTCCCTCTCGTCTCGTTCCCCTCCCTCATCATTCTTCACTCTCATCTCTCGAACGCACGACACACAGCGTATGTGCGTCTAACGCGTCCGCCCATTAAAGCACCACGCTTCGAGATAATTCGTATGTTTTACGAGCCTGTATATACTACCGACGTTAAGACACGTCGAGAGAAAAGAGAGCCACGAGGAGAATGAGCTGCTTCTCTTCTCTTCTCTTTCATCAATGTTAACTCCTAACTGTTGATGATGAGATCCTACTGCCTCTGCTGCTCAGCGGACACTCGTCGGCTAAGCCAGCCTCTTCAAACGACTGGTCAATCGCACGAGTTCAAGACTCGATATTTTCATACAACGCAGCTTCTACTTTAAAGTATTTTTCCAATTAATCGCGATTTTGAGAAGCGAAATTGTAAGGATTCGAGTTTGGGGTCGTTTTTACCGGGGAGGAGATTCCGACCGCGATCGCGGTGACGAAAAAAAAGGGGGAAAGCTCGCAGCCTAGAATCGAACGATCTTACTGACATAAATTTGTTTCCCCCGAAAGATTATTCGACGGAAAAGCTCGTTTTACGACGAGCGAGTGAGTCGTCACGAAAGTGCCTCTATGCGCTCGCATGATGCATTAGGCATTAGAGAGTGTAGGAAAAAAAATTTCCGAGGTCTGGCTCGCGACCGGTCGCGTCCACAGTGAAAAGGTCACGCGAGAATGGCTTTTGCCACTTGTTACTGCATCGCTCGGAGCGCTACCGATGCACTCAGCAGCCTCGGATGATTTTAGCTCCGACGGTCTCACCACCGTCACGAGAAGAAAGGGAGATGGATCGCGTTTTATTTTTCTCTCGCGGTGAGCAAACCTCATCGCCAAAGGCCTAAGCTTCTGTTGGGTAATTCCGTTTTCATATAAAGTCAGAGGTACAAACTCCGACGACATTAAAAATATGTGAATGTGCGCGGATATGAGGTGGAAAACGATTTGAAAAAATAATGGAGAGACGCACGTTCGTCCACGTAACGGCGATCTCAATGCCTGACAACGTTTTACAGCCTCGTGTGAAATATCTTGAGAGCGAGTTTTGAGAACAAGGAGAAATCCAGATCGGCGTGATTAGGCTGACAGAAATGATTTTTTTCCTCAAATTTATGAGCTAAATGAATTTTTATTCATAACGCTCTCACACGTACTGTACGTCGATTCGGGTGAAGGCCGATCCTCGTTAAGAGCCATATCATTTCTCGCGATTCGAGCAATTGATGAAGAAAAGTCATAAAATTTTCTCAAGCTCTGCCCGTTTACGTGGAAGACTCGTTAAAAATAATTACATATCAATTACGATCGCTGTGCGAAAATTCCCGCATCTTTTTATTTTCCTCCCAATGACTCGACATTTTTTTTCAAACTCAAATGATGTTGTTCGATTCATGAAAATTCATCGGTGCACTTCTTTTATTCGGGAATTGAGAAACAACCATTTTTTGATTTTCCTTCGGGAGAAATCATTGAACTGAAACATGCGCGAATAATTTGCCTTTTCCACGAACTTACCTGTCTCGCAGTCCGCTCCTTTCCATCCCTGTATGCAAACTTTGTCCCCGTTTTCGTCACAAGTGTAGTGCCCGAAAATGTCATCTCGTGGACGACAAAACTTGGTGCACGTCGCGTTGTAATAATGATCAGCACACTGCACTCTCACGCGATACGCGAGATGAGCGTTTCTTCCCTGGTGATTCAGAGTGTGCCACGTTGGTCCGGGAAGCACGATACCGCTGTAACTCGCTTCCTCGATCACCCTCGCACTGGGCTCGTCTCTCGCTTGAAGAATCAGCGTAAATTGCCTCTGCAATGAAGAAACAACAAATTACAACTCCCACTCAAATTTTCAGCACGAACATTGATCGGTTGCTCTTGAACAAAAAAAATAATAACAAAGTTTCGTGTAAAAACGAGGAACCTCCAACTTTTTCGTTCCTTCTTCATCAAACTTTTGGCGAAATTTTCTCAAGAATTAACGAGAAAATAACGAAAAGATTCCCTTTAAAATATGTCTCCATTCCGAGGCTCAAAGAAAATAAGTGTTCGTCTCGCCGACGGCGTTTCCAACCGTTACGCAAAATGGTCGTAGAACGGGAGACGGGACTCGAGTGTTTAATTGAGCGCGTGTTTTCTCTCTAATAATCAGAGAAACTTTGATTGAAAGAGTCATTTTGACGCAATGCGTGAGAGAGCAAGCATTTTCTTTGGATCATTTGAAAATCGTGCGTGTTCTTTGAAAACCACGAGAATAGGGGAGCGAGTATGTGGGAACAAATTTGATTGCTCGAGCCACCACCCGCGGAGCCCGGAATCGAGTTGTTCGAACGTGAAAATCAAAAGCACAAATCTAGACCGAATACGTTGAAATGTTAACGAAAGAGAGAGAGAGAAGATTCTTATATGAGCCATGACAGGTCCGGGTGGTCCGCGAATTTCTCACTCGACGACTCAGGATTAAAGGGGGAGGGCCTTGGATCGCTCGAATGCTTTCCGAAAAATATTTCATCTCCTGATTTCTCCCGCTCGTTTTCCACACCTTTCGTTCCACCTCGAGCAGTCTCTCTCTCACTCCGACTGAAAGAAGTTGTGCAGTGCGGGCTTCGCACATGGTGCGCGATCAAACGAATATTACCTAAAAACCCGAGTACACTCGAGTCCGTGCTGTGCGTATCCTCTCGATTCGAAAGTCGCGAATAGAGCAGAGAATACGCGAGGAGTCATTTCCATCGGCGGAGTTGCGAGCCGAGAAAACTCGATTCGCATTAACATTTCCACGTTGGAGCAGATATCAACACTGCAAAAACAAGCGTGTTGTTTTAACACGTTTCCAGCGTGTTTATGTTGTCGCCATTTTCGACACGCTTTTTGCCGTGTTGTTCATGAAAACAACACATATTAATCGTGTTTTATAAAAACGCCTTTCCGTGTTGTTAAAAAACGGTTTCCCGTGTTGTAAAAAAACGGCTTTCCGTGTTGTTACAACACGTTTTAGGCATTTTCCTCTTTGTCGCCCGATTCGACACATATCATGGCGTGTTGCTGTTGTGCATATCCGCACACTTGAAATGCGTTGTTGGCTTGCGAGTAAATTCACTCGCAAGAATGGCGAAAAATACAACAAAATATTTTTTTTTTACCGAGAATTACTACTGGATGCGTCTCGTTCGTGAACCTCGGATATCAAAGTTCGAAGATTTGGAAACGAATTATTTCTGAGAAAAATTCGTATACAACGAGGGGGGATTCGATCGACCTACCTACCTAACACGCTCTAACTTAACGGACGCACGCTACCCACTACACTAATTCGCTCATGAGGTAATGTTGTCAAAAAGTCCGTTATACGAAACGCAAACATTGTTTACGTTTGTAAGTGTGAGCTAACCTCGTCTTCGTCCTTTGTCCAGCCAGACTCTTTCTTCTTTTTCTTTTTGTTTGTAGTTGGCTCGAGTCTGCGCTCCTATAGCGTTAAGACCATACGGCCATGTGATGAAAACTTGCTTCTCGTTTTCGTGATTATTCGGTTCGATTCGGTCGGCGAAAAGACGCATACGTTTAATTCACTTATTATTTGTGCCACTCAGCGAGCATAAAAATGGAAAAAACGATTTATTGCAAAAACGAAGAGCGATGCAAAAAAATTAAATTTTGCAAAGTGAACGAAAAAATGAGTGATTCCGAATGTGTCACCCAAAAAATCCGCGAAGCTTGTGAAAACGACTTGCTTCTGAAAAAGAAAATCGAAAATCAAGCCATCGTGTTACAGAAGCTGATTCAAAATCAAAACATTTTATGTGACATCGAAGCAGAGGAAGAAATAATCGATGAATTGGAAATAACCTGCATTGTTCCGTTAGGCGAAAGTCTTCTATCGTGTTCAACGATCTACGCTATCGATCAAGACGGCTCTCTCATTGAAACCCAAGAAAAAATAAGTGAATGTGTGGAGGAGAAAGAAAAGGTAAGATTATCTCGATGTTTTATTATATAAAATGTAGAATAATGAATCTAAACGATTTACAATAGGATAAAGAATTTATAACACATTTAATTCATTGGTAGCGATAAGATTTTTCATAAATCTCTTTGCGTCAATGAGTTTTAATAAGTGTTTCTTAAGCCAGTGATCAAAGTTCAGATTAAATTTCTTTCTCCGCAAGAAAATTTGCATCAAAATTTTTTTCTGACAGCAGTTTTGATGAACTTTCTTTGTAAACAAGAAAAGTTTTGGTCAAATTTGTTTACCGCAGCAGTATTTATAAAATTTTTTTTCTTGCAGCGGTAAAAGTTATGGTTCAATTTTTTGTATAGCAGTAGAGTTTTGAAAACATTCTTTTTAAAGTGATCAAAATTTTAATAAAATATCAATACGTTATCAAAATTTTGATTGCTATAAAGCGAATGTTTTCAAAACTTTACTGCTGTACAAAAAATTCAACCATAACTTTCACCGCTGCAAGAAAAAAAATCTTATGAATACTGTTGCGGTACACAAATTTGATCAAAACTTTCATTACTTAGAAAGAAAGTTCATCAAAATTGTTGCGAGAAAAGAAATTTGATCCAAATTTTTTTGCAGAGAAAGGAATTTGATCCAGACTTTTACCGCTGACAAGAAAAAATCATTAAGAAAATTATGAATATTCTATTGTAACCAATGAACTCAGTGTACTCAAAGATGAAAGCTTACATGAAATTTCTTTTATTGTAAAGAAAGTTTTGAACTCCTGAGATTTTTATTAGGTCGAACGGTCATAAGATTTGCTTTATGCTTTGAGAAATAAAACTGTTGAGCTTATTTTTTGGAATTTCAGGAAAACCAATCAATCAACAGTCAATTTAAAAAACTGAAAACAAATGACTTCACTGAAAAAAGAAGCATAATTTCAAGCTTCGTTGGAACGCCAACATCATTGCCAGAACTGACCCCGGAGTTGGTTCAAAAAGTGAACAACGGAGGAATGTTACTTGCTCAAAAGTCATTAACGTATTTTTGGGCAACTGATCTTTTGCATCGCACTAATGGCATGCTGAGTAAAAATGATTATTTCAACTACGCAAAAGCCATTGTTAGTGCTTATCCAGAGCTCAGCGGCGGAGACCATGGATGTGTAAGTTTTCATTTCTTTACATTTCCAGTTACTACAATTGTCAAAGCCGTCATGTGCTAAATTTTTCTTTATTGAGTTTTCTTTTATTATTGCAGGGGATTGTACGACATCAGTCAAGTACAAATGTGCGGAATCGACGTGCTAATTCAGAACGATCTGTAATGAAATTTGGCGAAGACAAATTGAAAATCAGTCAAAATATTCCAACTGTTTTACGATTCATAAAGAGTACGTTTGAATTTCTATATTAATTTCCATAAATATTAGGGGATCTCTTGTTACATTTTTATTTTTCGCAGGCGTCCTGATGTACATGGAGTAGATGCGTTAAAAGAGCTCGAAAGAAATATGAATTCCGGTGACACACCGCACGTACGTCTATTGCTCAAAGAGTCTGTGAATTTACGGAAGAAATGGATAAAAATATTTACACAAATATACTGGATATCATAAAACGGCAATTTCGTTTAGGTCGACATTGACGACAAGATATTTGCCATTTTATTTTACTTTCTAAAATGTGTTGTACATATAAGTATGAGTAACTTCCCAAAACCGTGCTGAAATCATCCGTGTTGAAACAACACACATTATCAGTATTATATAAATTACAAAACGGAAATTGCCGTGTTGTTCGAAATTTTACGGCGTTACGTGTTGCTTCAACACGATTCGTTAAAACAACACACCTGCGAGATGTATTGTGTGTTGTTGCAACACGATTAGTTAAAACAACACACCTGCGAGATGTGTTGTGCGTTGTTTCAACACACCTAACAACACGCTTGTTTTTGCAGTGAATCGAACGTTATTTATCGTGATTTGAAAAATAAAATCGTTCCCATGCGCACACTCGCGTCGACGCGAGAGGAGAGCACAGCGGCTCGCTGGCAATTTGATGCATGGACTTTCACGATAAATAAAATTCATTTCAGAAGCTTATCCGAAGGGACGCGCGCGCGGCATACTCGCGTATTGAAAGATAATTAGCCACCGCGGTGCGTACATCAATTGCGAATACCAAGTATATAAATAGCACTAATTTATAAATATATATAATTCACTATTATTTAATATTGATATATTCACGTGTACATAATATACAAATATAATGCACATAAAAAGTATGTACTACGTATATGTTTATATAAATCGAAGTGAAGGTAGTTTGTGACGGTTAAACCTGTAAGAAGCCCTCGAGGGCTTATTCGTAGGAGTCGTAGTGGTCGTAGTTGTCGTCGGCGGGTGTCTGATCGTCTGATCATGCCGTAGAAAGCTGTTCGTACGTTCGTTCGCATGCTCCCATGTTCCTGGCAAGTGTTCCTGATCGAAGACCGGTCTTGCAAAGCAGATCGTTTATATATACATATTTAATACACGCACACGTGTAGCTTTGTACGTACGATTTGTAGAGAGAGAAAGAGAGAGAGGTGCGCGATGCGTATGGACGAGTGCATGCTCCCTTGCGGAGACACAGCAAAGTACAGAGTGCCCATTTTAACCCATGCACACGTACACACGAGCGCTACGAACTCTATGCAGCTCTAAACTACCTGCCAGAAGCCACAAACAATCTCCGCACAAGAGATAACTCTGCATCGTCGTTTTTTACGAGAGAGTCTCCAAGGGAGAAAACCAGTCCGATAAATTTTCAAGAGAAAGAAAAAACAGCCACGGCTCAATATTTTCAGACTGTAATTAGGAGGTTTATTAAAATTCATTTACCTCGCTCGGAGACTTATCATTTTCGGTCATTTTTCAGTGGGCAAGTCACTTTATTTTTGTGCTGTCTCTGTCGCGATGCTTTCCAACTACGATCTAAAGTTGGATTTTCATTTCTTTGTGCACATCCAGGAAAAGGATTTTCAATCTCTAACGAATGGGGCAGAAGACGTTTCTTTTTGAATCCTCGGTTTCATTGGTTTCGGAGCTCAGATGCTAGAGGACAAAAAAACATCGGAAAAAAACATCGACCTGCGGTCGTGAGTTATCGAGGTCCTGAAAAAATGATTCGGGAGTTTTGATTTTCGGACATGCACTCGAAAAGTGCGGGAGAACCGCAGTGAATGAGTCGGAAAGAAAAACGTTGATGCGTACGGAGAATCGATGAATTACTTGTCGAGGTTTCTATTTTTAAAAGCTGTGCATCGAGACTTTGAAAAGACATGCGATTGGCTCACTTCGTTTTCGAATAATTCGTGCCCGATATTTAGATTTTCGAAAAGCGGAAGATTGTGAGTGTGCTCTGTCCCGAGTCTGTGTGCTAATTGAAACGTTAAATAATGCAAGGTTTACGCCCTTTTATTTTAGTAATTTATAGACATGCACAAATTGTGCTATATTTATGGCTGCGAGTTCGCCAGGCCAGACAAGTATAACTCGAGCACGTCTTTCTCTCTCTCTCTCTCTCTTTCTCTCAGTCTGTCCGTCTTTTTCTTCGGGTGGAGTTGACGTCGTGCACCTAGAGCGTATATGATGAGCACTAATTGGTGTTAATTGGTGGCTCGTTCGAAGCCTCGCTTTCCCACGCCCGCGACTTTTGCGCTCGCATTTTTCACTCTCTCTCTCTCTCTCATCTCTTTCTTTTCGTCATCTTTTTTTTCGCACCTACTCCATATAGACACTTGTATTCTAATTCGTTCATCCGTGCCGCCGAGTTACGGTCAAAGGGACAGGGAGATGGATGTCCTTTTGTGGCGCGCCGAGCCAACGATTTTTGTCGGTCCCGCAGACGAAATAATCTTTTTGTTCGACGCCGCCCTATTTTCGTTCCCAGATCCACAATATTTCGATATTCCGAATTCCGGTCGACCTTCTTCCGACAAATTTCCTTGATTTTGTTCTCCAAGCTACGAAATCACGAGTTCTCAGTTATTTTCGTGTCCCCGATCAGTGATCGATTAAATATCGATTTACCGATGTGAGGATGGAAGTGTCGACCACATTCATTTCCCGACGTCGTCTAAACGTTCTGTTTTATTTCAATGAAAAGCAGAATCTCCATTTGCGTAGAACGAACGAGAAGAAGAAGAAGAAGAAGAAGGATGAAGGGTTGAGCGATTAAACTCTGGTAGTCCGTACGTTAAGGGACAGGTATTAGGAACACGGTGACGTTGGAAAATGTCCCAGAGATTAGCTGCAAGAGAGCGAGAGAGGGAGGGAAGATGGTCTACTAGGAAGACAGGCTTCTGCTGTACATCAAGCTTGTCGGAATTCCCGTGGGCGTTTGTCATGCCACGTATCACGACGTACAGTATATACAACGTTCTAAAGTATCTCGCGACTTTGTTAGAAAACAGGCTTTTGCAAGGATTATGAGGGAGGATGCGAGTCGCCGGGAAGCTCTTCTCGACTTTTTTCATCCTCATTCATTTTTTCGTTTTCCTTTTTATCCTCGTTTCACTTGAGCCTCTTCTCGTTACACTCACGATCTCTTTCGTCTTCCTCTTATTCTCCTCATTCTTTTTATGATTGTATATACTTCATCTTCGACCGGACTGGTGAGAGAGGCGAGATACATCTTCGGAGCATTGCACATTGCACATACACACGTTATGTAGATGTACATCGCGAAGTTCTTGTGGCGTGCTCCGAGAGAAATCCCAATGTCTATCGACAAGAAGTTGCATGTATATAAATCTGAGTATATGCATTCATTCGGATGCCGTTCTGTTTATCCTGTTGCTCGCGATTTACATTTTTATTTATTCTTTATAAACGGAGACGTTATAAATTCAGATACGAAATAAACATTCGACGCGGACGAGCAGCAATCGATATGCTCGAAATTGCCGACTAATGATTCGCTGGCAATGATAATATTGCGGTAACAGGGCGCATATGAAGTATGAGCGACGTGACGAATAACGCGCGGCAAATTGATCGGAACTGATGCAATAATGGGGAGCAAATGAAACGATAATAATAAACCGCTGCTGGGAAAGATGAATCTGAGGATCGGTGCTGGGCTCGCGGGAAGCGATGGAAATGGACTGTTCGCACTGGTCACTCTCGTCGCATCATTCGTGAGTCACTCGCGTGTCTCTTCGAAGCATAACTTTTCTTCGGGCGCGCGCGCGCCCGCGTGCGAGGGATTGAAGAAACCCGCGGAGGAGAAATATACAAGTCCATACGTATGGATCACGCGAGAGGAATACTAATTCTTAGCTTGATCGAGTCTCTCTCATCCGGTCGCGTAGGTTTCAGGTTCACCGTAATAATTAATCATTGAATCGATCACGAACAAGTGGAGTTCCGGCGAAAGCGCGTATGTTTTAACTCGCTCGTATATATACGTAGGTAAACGAACATGTACCACGCTCCAGGAGCCGAGACGAACACGCGAAGATTAATATACTTTGGCATATAATTCTCTCCTCTCTATACCCTCTCGCACCACTAAAGTGCCTCTTCGAATTGATTAAACTCTCGCGAGAATAACATCTCGACGCGCGATTACCTCTTTTTCCCGCATGAGAAATTTATACCCTATTTTGCCTTCGGGCCCGAAACCCGTGGAGCGATGGACACGCTTTTCCTAATTTTTATGTTTCTTAAACGTTCTCATTAATAACCGATCAAAAGTTCTTGATGCGAAGATAATTGAGGAATTATTTGGTCCGGTTTCAACACTGTTATTATATCGGCAATCATCCTCGCTACTGGTGCGAGGCTTTTTATTTCAAAAACTTTTTTAACGCTCCAAAAACAGACAGTTTTTTTCTATCTTCGCGGTCTTCGGATCTCTTAAAACGTATACGAATCCATGTTTTTTGTAGAGGCTCCACAGCTGCTCTGATGCCTTCGCGTGTCCGGAGCCTTCGAATCTTGGGAAATTTACGTTCGTTTTCATGCTCCAAATGTATTAGCTTTAAACACACATTTTGTCAGGTTTTTTTATCATTAGATCCGTTGCATTTAGAATGCTGAATTGAGTCGAAACCTAAAAAAATTGACTTTTCGATGGGAAAGGAAGATTGGAAGCGTCCATCGAGGTCGATGAATGGCAGTGCATTACTGAGGCTCACGTTTTTTATGTTGTTCTTTTAAATGCTCGTTGTCTCGGCTCATTGGCGGTAACGAGATCGCGCTCGTCTCATCGTAGAGACGGGACAAAAAATCGTCTCGTCTAAACGCCGGGGCGTCAAGGCACGTAAACCGCGTCTCCACTTCAACGGTATATAAAAGAGTTGCGAGCAAGTTGAATGCTCGAGGGTACACATCGATTACATATAAAAGCCGCAAATGAGATCGCTTTGCGTGTGTTCCCGCGTCTCTGTATCAGTGGTATTTGGAATTGACTGGAAAAGTCAATACGACTCGATCCAACGGTCGTTTAATTCGAAATCAACTGTCCGAACAAAATTTCCAATTGTTCCAATTGGAGCGAGGCTAGGTGCGGCGAGGCAAAAAGTATATGAGGAACGCGAATATCAATCCTTTTATCGTGTTCTTTCAAGCGCAATGATACGTAAACGAAATTTTTTGTGTCGAAAACAGTTCGACTTGCTAAAATTTTCAAAGAGGACTGTCCGGAGGAAAAACTGTAGAAAAAAATCACGACACGAGAGTACACGGCCGAAGAGAGCGTCTGACAAACCCAAAAGAGTTTCGTTCAATAGGCGTTGCAACAGCATACAAGATTTTAAGCCAAACGAAAAAAATGAAAGGGTCTTGCGCAAGTCGATTCGGCGTGGAATAGCCCGTTTTATATTTATTTATGTTTCGGAGAAAAGATCGAAGCAGAGCTACGTGAGGACGCTTACAAACTTCTTACAAGAGGTGCACAAAGCTTCTTCAACACACATAAATAAGCGTTTATACACGTACACATACGCGCTCGTGCGCACAGCTATATAATATGTATGAGATCAAGTAAATAGAAGAAGCGAGTACCTGAAGGCACCGACAGGTCGAAAGACGTGCAGGCACGACCAGTAGATAGACGTATATAGAGACCGGAGCTAGTAGCAGAGCCAGTAGTGAGCAACGATTGAGAGAAATAGTCGCAGAAAGACTGGGGAGCGAGGGAGAGAGAGAGAGAACATTGAAACAGATTCGTGAACCCATTTCTTTATTTCGACGAAAACTCTCTCTTCTCACGAAAATCATAGACGCTTTAGCCTTATTGCAAATCGAAACAGAAGTGGAGCACGAAAACAATACGAGTAGATCTAATGATGGATAAAAAAGAATTTGGCAAGAGCACGCAGTTACAATTTTGGATTTCGGCGAGGCCACAATTGCCTAAGACAAAAATAGTTGAGTCGGGGGATATGACTAGGGGACATAAAATTTGTCGAATTATTCCAGTCGATTAAACTTTGTTTGTTGAGCAATCCGGAGCACGCATATTGTATAATGTAAGGAAACGGAAAGATTTCTATAAGGAGGATCGCGAGAGGATTGTAATTAGTTCGAATGCAACCGATGGAAATTATCCAAGTGCATCGTGAATACGAGGGAACGAGACAATCCAGTTTTGTTATCGTTCGGCTTAATTTTTCGATTGCTTTTCTCTTGTAGGTATCTTGGTAAAGTGATTTGAATATAAATTCAATGAGTTAAATTATGGGCTAATTGAAATTGATATGAAAAGAGCGAAGACTGCTCGTATTTAATTTTATTCCTCCTCGGGGTTGTTCTGCAATTATTAGTTGAGGCCGATGCAAAGCAAAAGAAAAATGAGAGATTGATAGAGGCAAAAAATATGAATAAAAAGATCGCGTTGTATAAGAGAAATTCGTGCCGAGGCCGCACCAACTGAATAATTGACAATCGATTTGGCTCGCAAAAATGGTTCTGCCTCGATCGAAAGGCTTCGTGAGCGCAATGCTGGCACGATGCAGCATAGTTTTCTTCGGCTTCACTTATACTGATTTCATCCTTACTTCATTTTTATTAATAAACACATTCATTTTTCACTCATGCTGTTATAAATAATAACAATTGAGCGTGGCTCGTCGTATTGTAGTGTAAATAGCTCTGCATGAGCGTGCAGCGTGCAGCAAGGCCGATGAGCTGCAGCGAAGGGTCCAAGGACGTGAATGCGATACGAGAGAGAAAGAGACGGAGAGAAAAATGCTCGAACAGAATATAACCCAAGTCTTTGGACTCCTTGGTGAGTTCCTGTGGCTCTTTCTCCATGCTTTTCGTTCCCAGAGATTCTCCCATCCTGCGAGAGCAGAGCCTCGAGGAGACTCGACTCGCAGTTTTACCTGCATAAAACGAGCCACAAAAGTGCCTCGTTCTATCGTCGCCTTTTCCTCTCCCTCTTTCTCCCACTCGCACTCTGACACATTCTGCGTCTTAAATACCTTCGTTACGCACACTCAGTCACAAACTCGAATTCTTTGCACATCACACATTTACGAGTTACGTTAATGCCGATTTACACGTTAATTAATCGCACGAATTTTATGTTAACGCGGCGGCTTCAAATATATATCATTTTTTCCCAAATCTTTTACTTAATGAGAAAAAAAAGAAACTCGCATTTCACGAAATTTTTTGACTCTCCTGCCACAATTTTTCGTGCTATTTCACTAGAATTTTGACCAAAGAAAAATATTGATTTACCCATGAAAATTAAAATGCAAATTAAAATTGGTGCCAGTAATAATTCACGTGGATTTAAGTAACGGTCCTAATGATTCCAAATTCCTGCACTCGTTTCACTCCGACGCAACGTTCAGCGTTTGATAAAGAAACTTGTAACGGGTCGTTTATATATTTCTTTTAAATTGACTCGTCATTAACCGAAATTCCTTCCACACGAAGTAATACATTTATGTTCAAACGTGACCAAAAGTTATTCGAGATGTTGCATATTCACAAGTGGAGAAGTTTTTAAGTTTTTTTTAACATTTTGAGAACATTTTCCAATCAACTCCCGTTTGGAATTTTCATTATCACCGAATTTATCACACTGAACGCGGATGAAAAAAAGTATCCTCGGCTTCTTTACGGCGTTGATCCTCCCACAATTTTCTTAATTTGTCACTCGAAACAGGTTTTCCCAGATATAGTGAGGCTTCAGAGAAGGTTTGTGTATTAGATTTTTAATGGGTCCGTTGACAAGAATTCTCGATTATTCGACGGGCTGCGGTCGGCGGAACAACCGAATATCCGAAATCGTAAAAGTTTCAACGCGTCTTTTATGAATTTCATCACTCAATTCGAATAAGATACCGCCCGAAGTTTCATTCATTCAAACCCAATCGTCCGTCCCGGCGAGTTTCCCTAATTTTGATGTTCTACATTTTTCAAAGTCTATATAGCGAAATGCAGAGTTATGTTAATGACAGACGTTTCGAATACGTTTCACGAATCTCATCCTCTTCGATAAGTAGGGAGCGATTCGATTTATCAATGGCGGGTCAGAACGAATCTGCATACGGTTTACAGCGGACGATATTCGCCGATGGTTAATTAGTTTGATAATGAAATGGTCAGAAAAAGGATCGCTAAACTCTGAGAGCCACTGAGGATATGCGCGTAGTCTCTCACGGCTTTTTCCTCTCGTCGATTCCTCCGAACGAGTATCCCGACAGGAGAAAAAGGAGTGAGAGAGAGAGAGAGAAAAACTTGCGGGGTCCGAGGTTCTGTGGGCCAAAAGCCGAAAAAGAGGTTTGGTATGCGGCTCGTGAAGCAAGCTCACACAGAACTGTAGCTCTCGTGTGTTGAGAGTCTCCTTACGGACCAATGCCCGCTTCAATATCTTTCGAGCGAGGGTATACGAGAGAATAAGAAGCGAGAGAAAAAGATGGAGAGAGGAGAGAAGGAGAGGAAGATCGCGCGGTGCGCTGTCCTGTCGGTGTGCCCAAACCGGCATCGCGACATTTTACCTTCATTTACATACGCCATTATACACCTGTACGCCGGACGAGATCTCGGCTTTTCATGCTGTATCTTCCTTCATTTTTTTATCCTTTTAGTCGCTCTCTCCTCGATAAATCGAGACTCGTCTCTTCTCCCGTATTTTTTCGCTAATACATACGGGGCTTATATACGCGTGTACGAATATATATATTTATTTCAACCGAATTTATTCCTCGCCCCTCGGCCTCTGATATGTCTATCTTAATCATTAATTAGCGATTCTCTATTAGCCCACGCTCTCGAAAATATCTGCTGTATCAAATTCAAGATTAATTCTCAGTCCTCGGATACGATAAGCTCCGATATTCCAGGAGGAAAAAACATAAACCGATTAATTAGGACGGATAGGTTTTGATACAGTTCGCAGATTCACTGGCATGTTTCACCGTATTCTCATAGCTGTTTCGTAGTCATTGAGAAATTACGAAAACTTACGAGTCATCAATAATCAAAGGACATTCCCACATTAATCATCATTATTCCCCGCCATAATTAATTAGTAGACCGAGCAATGCTGATGAATTATGAAAAGTCGTCGATACGTGGTGCTCATATATGTAGTGGGATCGCAGACTCGATAAAATGTAAAACTGGGAAAAGCCATTCGGTTATTTCTCCTTCGTTCTCCAAGCGTTTTTTTCCTTTGCTGTACTAATGTAAATCTGTATATGCAAACTTGTTCAACGTATAAACATGATTTTATGGGACGCGTTCGTAAACTTGTATGTAAGTATCTCGTGGTACACGAACGGGAAAGAGGGAGGGGGTGAGGGTGGGGGCGAGAGGAGAGAAAAGGATGAGAGAGTACGAGTCACATGGAGCATAATGTGTGTACAAACGGATCGTCACGTGAGTACACCGAGTGCTCTTGAGAACGCACGTGCGTTGGTGTGGGCGTTCGTTGCGGAGGGATGTGCTCGATGCATGCACGCAGATATACACGCGAGAGTGAAATTTTTCCGTGTCTCTTTTGTCTCTCCTTCCTTGTCGCGTCTCGTTCTAGTTGGGTTTTCTCCGTTGGCTTGTCTCCGGTGAAGTTTGCTCGGCCAATGTACACAAATGTTGGTGTTTGGTGTGTCCCTGCTCGGGCGGGTTTCTCCGCGAGATGAGAGGCGAGGAAAAGGGAGTGGGGGAGGCGCGGAGACGGAGAAAGAGGAGCCGCACGAATGCATCCAGACGTCCACCTGTTCGTTCCTGAGTCATTCGACGACGAAACACGCTCGGCTCCCCTGCGGCTTTATTCTCCTTCTGATTCGTGCTCGAGACTCTCCTCGCAGCGTCACCGTCATCGAGATGAGAAGATTGAGACAGAGAGGGGAGCAGGGGAAAAGGGAGAAAGAGTTGAAGACTTGATGGCTCTTGGACGCAGAAGCGGCCAACGGCACTCTGCTCTCTTTTCTCTCGCTTCTCCGTTTATTTCCCACGATTCTTCGGCCTTTTATCCCCCATCGCGCTCCGCCATATTCACCGGGCTCGGGCTCCGGCGGCGAGGCGACGCGTGCTCACGATTTAATGACACGTATGAGCCGCGCGCACAAAAAAATCACACATTTCCCATGCGAGTCGCAACTTTCTTCGGCTTCATTAATATTCTATCTCGGCTGGTGTGTTTAATCCACCAATGAGATTTACGAATAAAGAAAAATAATCTGAGGTCCCATCGGATGCGCCTGCGGCTTACGAAAAATATCCTTCGATTTTAATTAATTCAATGAATTTCATTACTTTTCGGTAATTTAATAAAGCTCTGCCGTTATATTCGATGCGAAAATTCACTCACGGAGCGAACAGCCAGCAGTTTAACGTCGATTTATTATGCGCCATTATATATATTGATAAAATCATTGAGCAGTGAATATAACGGGAGCAGGTGTGAGAGTTGGATGAATCGCACGAGTATAACGGTACGAGGTTTGCATCGATATATACTCAAGTATATAAATATCAGTTTGTGCGTTGGATGGGCTGCGAGTTACGCAGATGATAATGCCCTCCAGCCACACGGAATCGTGCCCCTCGTCTTTTATCTCCGTCTCTCTTTCTCTCCTCCTTGTCCCTTTTCACTTTTGCCCTCTTTCTCCACGTTTTCCCTCCGCATTTACTTCGCTTCTGCTGCTGTCCTTTCCTCCGGACATATGTGTTTCTCTTTCTCTCTCGAGCTTTTTTGTTCTATGAAGTCGTGTCATCGATAGAGGCGCCCACATCGGATACGCACGAGCTGCAATGTTCATAAACCACGTGCGTATATCTGTCTCGACGTAAATGGGCTCGGAAACTTTGCGCACATGCATAATATTGCGGCCACCAGTGAATTCCTCGTCGCTGAAGGGCCCGAGCGACCAATTTTTCCCACGTGAATCATCCCACATCTGCCCTTTTATCTGTCACATTTTTAAGCATGCGAAGAGAGATGCTCGAGCGTAAGATTTACGCGGGGGAAGAACCCAGCTCGAAGGAGCGCGGGAGGCATCGAGATGGAAGAAGGAAGGAGCGGGACTAGGGAAAATGTGGGATAGAGAGATTATGCGCGAACAATAGCGTGTCTAGCTTGCGAATAATCATTTTCAAGTCGCGCGGACCCAGCACGTGGGCGTCATTGCGAAGGAGGAAAAGGGGATTGTGCAAACGCGTCTCTCAAACACTTCAGATCCATGATAATAATAAGATCCGAATACGTACTTGGTACGTGTCCGTTGATCGCTGTAGTTCCACGTTTTTACAGCCGGTTATTATAATTCCAACTTTGTTTACGGTGCTGCCAATGCGGAAAAGTCAAGCAAACGTCGTTTCGTTATTCGCAGATCGGGACGAAAATTTTGTATTCGATTCTACTGATGAACGATTCTTTCTCGAATATTTGAACACATTTTCTTCGAAAGTTCTTTATTTCCTTGCGAAATATCAGCCTCGCTACATTCTTACAATTGACTCGGGATGGGAAACGTTTGGGAGGATGATAATAAATAAAGAAATGGCGAGATTGAATGAGAGAGAGAGCGAGCCCAATAAATGAATGAAGTATAAAAGATCCTTCGAGAAGCTCTTTAGAACCGGAATCGTCGAGTAGATGAAATATTAAAAAAAAAGTAAATATATATGTCTATATATATATTTATGTACGGTTGCAATTCGGCACGGTTATATTATCCCGACAAGCGCTCTTTTCTGACATGAGGGCAAAAGGGAACGGTTGTAAATCTTGTCTCTCCTCGATCGTGTCGAGCCTCGCGCGCTCCTCGCAGCATCCGTGAGCTATTTACTGGCGCTGCTCCTGCCGTTGCTTTGTCCAGGTTGTACGCGGTCGCCGCGCGCGCTATTTTAATGGGAAACATATCCTCATGGGCGCCCGAGGCGAACGGCAAAAAGCCGAGTGACCCGTGTCTCGACTCCTCGTTTCTCTTTTTTTTATTCCATTTATTTAAACTTCTTTTCCTTCCTCTCATGCGGGATCCCCGCCCAATTCTTGATGAATCGCGAATTCTGACCTTCCTCAAAAAAGCATTTCGACCGAATATATTCGATTCGCGCTCAATTATTTTTACCTCCAAATTCAACGGCAACTTTTTTTTTCTCGCGAGCTCGATTTATTCGAATTTTTAATGAGCTGCTGATTATTTCGGAATCGAATTACAATAATCAATTGAAAAAATTTTGTTCGTCGCTCCATTTTTATCGTTCGGACCGAATCTTACCGCAGAAACAACTTTTCGAATCGTAACGACATTCAGGTCATCCCAAAAAAATAATACACTACGAGAAAGAGGAGGAGAGAGAGAGAGAGAAAGAAATAAATTATTCGAAATTAATAATGATCATTATTTTTCAAAACGTGCTTCGTTAATTCATCAGTTCGGTCGAAAATAAATCGAGCCACAGATAAAAGAGGTTTGAATATTGGAACACCCGTTAGGGCATTTAAAACTAAAGTTGAGACAAGATAGAGTGCTCGTGGCATCCGGGTATTTATCAGTGACATTAGAGCTCGGAATTTTTTTTCTATACCACATGCTGGTCTTTTATAGCTTCGGCTTTCCCTTTGGCCCGTGCCACGGACGGATCGTTATTTTCATATTTTTCCCCGTTATCGTCAGGCGTACGAGTTGCATATGCAAAGTCCTGAAAATCAAAAGGGCGTTGACTATTATTCGAGGGAGAAGATGTGAGGCCACTTTGGATTTCAAGGTGTTCGCGTAGACGGCTCGCCACACTTTTTCTCCTTCGCTTTTCGTAACGAGCTGCGTTTCTTTGTTTTTTTTCTCCCATTTTTCAATATAGCCCGAACATATAAGAGACGAGACGCGAAGTTGGTTTCATAATTGAATTAGCCCCCGAGCCCTGTCTCCGCTAAATGGACGAGTTGCCGGAGCTTACTGTAGCGCGAAGGAGCGAAAAATCTTTCTAAATACTCTTGAAAAGAGTAACGCCGTTTTGTTTTTTTAACCTTCCGATTTTTGAACGAATCGTTGTTTGCAATGAAATCGACGATGAAAAGCACGAAAAAATGTCTAATTTACGAGTATCCTCGTTCCTCGTCCAATCTTCCGGCGCATGACTCCAAGAGAAAAATCTCCATGATTTTGGAGGCTTGGGAAGATAAGCGCCGATGAGATTGAGCTACCGAAGCTGACGGGAGTGTCGAAAGAAACGAGCGAAAGAAAAACAGCAGAAGTGAATGAATGTTCAAGTCTCTGTTGTGTTTGTGTCCCAAGTGTGTCCCAGCGAAGGCCCTCTCGAGAGTGGAAAGTATATTAAACCGTGGAGAGGCAAAAATGAGAAAAGGAAAAAAAGCCGCGGTAGTGAGTACACGATTGTGTGTCTGTCTGTAGTTATAGAGAAAATGGAAGGCTGAAAGAACGGTTAGGGCTCGTCTTAGGCGTTTTAACCCTTTTCGATGTCTCGGGGCAAGTTCCTCGAGCGAGTAGGAACCAAGTGGACGAAGAGTACGAGAAGAGGACTCTTCGAGGCCAACTCGACGGGACTTGGAGTTATGAAATACACAAACATATACGAGGGGAAAACAGAGAGGGAAACGCATGAATATACGTCCCTTCATCTCGAGAGATCCTCCACTGCGTGGAGCACTTCAAACAATCTCTTACTTTATATTCTCCTTTCGTTTGTATATGCTCAAACACTTAATGAGTCCGACTGGGACACACACACACACACACACGAATTTTCTCTGGTACACGCACCAGAGTGTATTTAAAGTGCGTCGAAATGGGTGCTTCACCCACACCGATGCACACGAGGACATTCCTTAATAACTAAACCAAACTCCGATCTCGCGCGGCGTGTCCACTATATTTTAGCATATTTTATCATAAATTTTTCTCGTCTTGTCTCCTCCGTTTAAAGCTTCTTAATTTATCGGAGAAATTAACTTTTCGATACGAAAATACGTGCGCTTTGTATTTCGACACGTGATTACAGGAAGGTGTGTATCGAAAGAGTGGAAAGTTCGATCGTTTCTTCCAATTTCTTCGAAGAAATTCCGCCGGGCATATATTTATTTGTGGGGGGAAAAAGTGAAGGAGGCGAGTTTAACAAGGACTGGAGTACAAACAATCGGTCCATCCGCTTTTTGTTAGGGCATTTCTCGTGTTTCATTCTTACGTGCGTTTCGTTACGTGAATCCGGAGCGACGAACTTTGTTCAGAGTGGAAAAGAGAGAACAAGAGATATAAACGCCACGCTTCGTGGAGCCTTTTGTAAGTTTCGGTGCGCACGACTCTCGGAAACGGAGACGAAGAGTATTCCGCGATGTCTCGATGTGCTCGTCGCGGAAACTCGTGGGGCATTTTGGTCGCATTTTAAAATCATTTCTACCAAGGTGACCAGCACGTTTACTCTTTTATTTATCGCGATATACTGGTTTTTCAGCTCATTAAACAAACCGAGGCCTAATGAAATAATTGAAAGATTGAATTATCTCATATTCATGTTTTATTAGCCACGCTCCGCAGAAATAACGAAAACGATCGAAGTGGAACTTCACACTTTTCTTTAGTCGAGTTTCAGCTCCAGAGATGCAGAAAATAAGTGGCACGAAATTTCGAAAGTGATTCATTTGTTACGGAGCGCCTCATCATATATCTCGAATGTACACGAATATATACTTATAGCTACACGTCTCTGTACACGTATCGGAAGATCTTACACTCGGTTTCGGGCCAATCGTTTCGAGAGACCAAGTCGAACAATGAAACGCATTTGAGACTCTCCGGGGCACTAAGCTATTATTATTGTTAGATACTTTCTTGCTTTATTACGAGACTTACGAACGATGCTATTGTACTTTTGATGCCGTTTATACGAGGTGTCTTGGGGCTCGGAACTGCGCTCTGGGAAACAGATAGACTTGAACGGTCAAAAGACTTTTTTTTAAGTATTCGTGCCAAGATTGGTACTTCGTACAAAAATCGATTGAAACTATTAACAGATAATTCTCCTCGCGCTCGTGCCTTCGATATTGACCGTTGGTGCGATATTCATTGATGAGTGGCCGCTGATTTGATGAGGTGGGGAAAAAGGGTTGAGAGAGTGAGTGAAAACGCGGCAAAAAGCGGCGCAAGTTTGGATCGATTGATGTTGCGCCTTCTTTTTTTCTAATCGCAACGGTTGCAAGAGCTAGCGGTTAAAAAAATGATTTTCAAGAGGAGTCGTGTCTATTTGGAAAGAGTGGAATTTGCACATATTCTCGAGGACACCCGGTGCATTTAGGTGCGAAGAAAGCCTCGAGAAAGGGAAAGGCCCGCGTCTTTCGTATGCTTCGCGAAACAGCGAGCGCGCGCACACACGTAAAAACGTTTATTAAAGACTCGGGTTTTTCGTACGTCTGGAAGAGTCCGCGAAAGTGCGATATATTTTAACGTCGAGCACATGCGTTCTCCGAGGCGGTATTTTGGAGGTGGATATTGTACGAAAAGGTAGAAGATCGCAAGATCTACGTGTGACTACGGCGGTGTATTTGTGTATATATGTGGGTTATGCAGCGTGGATCGCGAGGAGTGCGATTTAACTCGCAACAACCGGAACGAGGCTGAATTCCTCGACTAACGAGTGAGAGAATCGTTAGACCGGAAATATCTGAGATTCGATGCTGATGTAAAATGATTCGAAGCTTCGAGGAATTTTTCTCTCGTGTTCCTCTGTTTTTGAATTCCGCGTATAGACGGTGGTTTTTTAAAAAATGTGCTCCCGAGCTATTTCACGTTTTACGAGATTTCTCATGGTCCGATGAGCAAGCTGCATGTCAAAAAGGGCGATCATCTTCTCAGGCTGGCTCGCTAAATTTATGTACGAAATTTTATGGCTGTAATACAACTTCCATCCAGCAGAAATATTTTCCAACTTCTCGGGCGCTTCGTCGTCTATGAAAAAGCCTTTTTTATTATTCTTCAAACTTCTTTGACTTACCGTCCACCGGAAGGTGAAGTGTAGCTGAAGGGTGACCGGATCGTTAAGGGTGAATGTGTTCTGGCCGAGTGCGTGACTAGATACGTTGCCGAAGCTGCATGAGCCAATAGCCGTTACGTTTGACTGATACTCCTTCAGACACAACCAAAATGCCGTTGTGCACGACTCCGTGCACGGTGGAAAACCACCCCCGTTCTTCCGCTCATTATCCCCATCGATTCCTCCCCCGCAGCATCTTCCGTCGACCAGCGTCCCTCGATTGTTCGTTAACGAAAGTATCTGAACCTCGAAGTACCCGCTCCCGGTTGTCGCCTGTCAAACAATTAAGGGGCATTATTCAGTATCATTCAATTTTCATCCTTTTTATCCTGTAAATGAACATTTGATCGAAGCTATTTTCTACTTTTATACTATTCAACTTGCAGTAATGGTCATTTGGAGAGTCAAAATTCATCGTCTGAACGACGAATTACTCCAATCGGCAGAAAGTTTATAATCTTCGAAGCAATGCGAGAAAGCCTTCGCGATGAAAAAATGAGGAAAGAGTCGTCGTTCCATTTGCATTGAAAACGAGGAAGTACAATTATATTTGATTGCCTTCGTTTAAGTGTTTAATCGTGAGTTTTTTTGTCTCCAACCCCAAAGATCCCTTTCTTTCAATAAACATAGAGATAATGACATACTTCAAACGGTCCCACGCGCGGCTTTCTGCACATGTATGTCTGTGTGTGTTCACAAATACATGTAACCGCGTTTTAAAAGCGGTCGTTTTCTAATTGCGAGAGCATATTATAACGAGAGTCTCTTGTCGAGAGACTCGTGAGCTCGTCGTTGATAGATCGCGGTCTTCAGTGTTCGCGTCGCTATGTTGAGTTTTCGAAAGAAAAATTATAAAATCTTATATACGTTCTCCCTCTCTTTCTCTGATTAGTACACCATAATAATTCCCGTATACAGGCAGCAGCAGCAGCAGCAGCAGCAGCAGCAGCAGCAGCAGAGCACTAAACTCACGTATGTCTATACACGCGTATATGCGTCGCTCTTGCATTCTCATTCACTGCGCGCAGCTATCTCATGGGTATAATAGTCTCGCGGTTTTCGCCTAATGGCACTGACAAATGGCCTGCGAGGTTATACACGAGGCGAGAAAGACACGGATATACGTACATTCATCTAACTTAAAAATTAACTCGTTTCGCATCCTCCTGAGTCCTGCTACACATGTCTGCATTGTGACCGAACAAAAAGGGACGGATAATTGCACGGCGAGAGGGCAAAAAACCGAATGAAATATTGAAAATCCGCGGCCGCGCGGAGGAAAGCTGGTGCGAAAATTTCTCGGGGCTCGAGTCAAAGGCACTGTTTTAAAAGAAACTCCAAATTCGCTTGCGATTAGAAGACATCAAAGTGTTGCGAAGCCTTCGAGGATTTTTCAAACCGTCCCGAAGTCCAGAAATATTTTCAGATTCTCAGAAACTCTGCAGCTCAAAAGATGAGTTTCGTCTCGAAAAGCCTATAGACTTATATATACAACGATCGCTAGGAGCGGAAGTGTCGAGCTGGAAAAAAAGCCCGAGGGCAGTAGCCATTCGTTTTTGAAATCCCATGTCTGCGTTACACTTTTCTAAGGCCCCGAAAACTCTCGTCTCTCCAGAGGCGTAAAAAAAAAGGAACAAAAAACCACGTGGACGATGAAAAACAAAGAAAAATGGAATCGGTTCGAAGGAAATGGTCGAACGATTTCGAAATGAGCGACTATTGCCATTTATTAAGTACGTAATACGAGTCAAGACTGATTTTCAACGATTGGCGAAACGTTCGAGGACACACTCCAAGTGAACCGTATAGAAATGTGTACGCGAGAAGCTTTCCCGTTATGCGAGTACTCGATGCGGTTCTTACTATAATCGTGCGCACGATCCTCCAGGACAACGATTATTTATATATACGTACAACATGCATGTATTCGGTACACAGTTGAAGCGTGTATAATATGCGCGTGCGGCGCACAGACCAGCTAGCCTACATAATTACCGTTTATATCTTCCCAATGTATATGTATATGTGCAACTATATAATAAAATCGAAGGTAGAAAGCGCAGCGACGAGTTGGCGTTAGCGCGCCGCGGCGAGGATCGTCTGCCTGGCCTTTGCTTTCCATAACGCGAACTCTAAAGCCCCGCGTATTCTCAACACGCTCTCAAATAACTCCTAAGACCTCGGGGGGAGGACGGAGACGCGGGGACGGCGAGCGAGAGAGCTTCTCGCGATTCTCTCATTTCCTTTTATATGTTACATAAAGTGTAGATTCGATCGGGATACGATTAAAGATGTACGTGGTGTGTTTTTATGTATCACAAAGTATGAATATATAGATAGAGGGATATCGGGCGAATGGAGGGGGGAGCGTGACGATTAAGGGGGAAGGTATATATCGCGGTATCAAGTGTGGAGAATGTGTGAATTTGCAATGTCGGTATATCCGAAATGGGGGGTTTAGCGAAACGCGGAGAAACGTTTTGGGGATCGCTTCTCCGTTTGCGAAAAAATGGGGAATCGAATGGACACGCGGAGATAAGGTTGATCGGGTGAACGGCTTGGAAATCGGATACGCGGTATTGTAATAGATAAAAAATCGTTTATGCTCGATGTCTTTTGCTCATTATAATATAACACGCGTTATAATAATACAGAAGATTGTTTTTCTTCATCGACTCCTGTTCGTATGCGAGAATCCCCGTTGTCCGCGAGTGTTCCCCCGGTGGTCCGTATAATTATGCGTGCGGCAGCGTAACGCCTATACATCGAGATCGTTTCGTATAAATCTGTGTACATAAAGATATGCAAGCGGATAACATGCTCGAAAACACCCGCGAAAACATGGCGCACGTCGTTGTCGGAATCGCGGTTGATGATCGCTTATGTTAAAGGAAATAAGAGAGAGGAAAGAAAATAATTCGAAAAATAAAAGAGCGAGATCCCCGAACGGCGAGATCACGTAACGAGAGACGAGCGAGTGGGCGGGGGAAAGAGGAGCAGGAGATCGGAGCAGGGGCGGCAGCTCGATCGTTATCGTCCCAGAGATGCTTTCAAATTTATCGATAATGTTTTCGATCGTGCGATCTGCGTGCGGCAACTTCTTCTTCTTCTTCTTCTCCTTCTCGTTCTTACCTGCTCGTACAGCTTTTATCGAGACGAGCATCATTCTCGTATCGCTGAGATTCGCCAAATGATTACTTTTATCGATATATCTCCGAGTATTTTTGGCAACCGAATACACACCTGTCGTTTGTCTTTCTTCATTTTTTTCCCCATATACTTATAAATCGTCGTTCGAATGTACACTAAAAGTACATTCTATAAATTACTGTTATCAGTTTTACATTATTTATGATATGGAAAAAGTGAATGAAAAAAATCCCGTTTCGAAGGATGATGCATTCGTTTTGAAAATTCGCACATTTAATGAAGATTCATTTTATGTTAATACCTTGCTCTAACTAACTCGAAATACATTTTTGTACCTCGCGTATATACACGGAGATTAGATAGAACATAAGCTCTGTTGGCATATGCACGAGAAATCATACTCTCCATAGGTACACAACGATTATGTTCGTCCACGTTAAATATGGCGTGCGTTAGTCTGCTCGAGTGTCCCTAAGAGAAGTCGCAGAGTTTGCAGTAAGGCGAGAGATCGCAGCGGCTACTTTGACGGATATACGTGGGCAAATACGGCATCAAAGAGCTTGCGGAGAACGTTTCTCCTGTGCAAACAAATTGGGAGTAGTTGATTCATCATTTTGGAAGAGAGCAGGCGGCGGGACGCGAAGAAATATTTGAACTACTGGTAAAAACTCGCCGTTTCGATGCTCCGCGGAGCCTCGAGCTCTGCGGGCTGAAGGCAAAATAAAACGGGCGGTGAAAAAAAACAATGAAAATTAATTCGTCAAAAGGATTCAAAGTCTGGGTCGAAGATGTTCGCGTGTGAACTTCGTGGTTAAACCACATTGCGAAATTGTCAAGCTCACAGTGGCTTTTCTCCAGCGAACGTATGAAAAATGTAAAAAAAGCTCGCAGCGAAGATTGTCTGAGCGCGGGTTGCAGCCGGAGGCCCTCGGTGATTCTCAAGGATCCGTCGTTGAACGAGCTCGGAACACAGGTGACAATCGAGAGAAGTCGCACGACGTGAGAAAAGGAATTATACAAAACGCTTAAAAATAATCTTTCAACGAGTGTGTTCCTGAAGAAATGTATAAAAGATGTGTATACCACGGGTGTTTGCTTAGAACGTTTCATCTCTTCGTTTCTTTTTTCATTGAAAGTTTGCACAGTCTCGTCACGTGCCAACGTCGAATTACGGAAGAAGTGCCGGGCAGTTGTTTCTCTCTCTTTCCACGTTATTCTTTTGCCCTCGGGCTTTGGTCAACTTTGAAGACACACTGCTCGGAGCGAAACTACGAGGAGCGTATACACCGGAGTTAAAAAAATGGGAACTCGTGAGAGCAGGGAAAAAAATGTTGAAGAAACTTCAAATCGAGAATCGTCTTGTCTCTGCTCGCGAATGGCACGTCCGCGCGCTCCGTGTACGAGACGAGAATTCATCTTTTCATCTCCCTCTTTCCGTGTGTTCTTAATTCTATTTGAAAGAGTCTGATTCAGGAGGTGTCATCACCCTCGGGTTTCTGTATAAACGCGGAATTTTCAAGTGACCCCCCGTCGCGTTTACTCCGCTGGAGGCTTTTTCACCTTTTCGTGATTTTTATGACTTTTTACGAGCTTCGCGACAGCTCGTAGCTCGTTTCGCGTCTTTGGAACGATCGATCGTCGCGATCTGCTTTCTGCGGAATGATTTTGCCCAATTCTCGACGTGACTACACAACATGCCTTAATCGAAAGTTTTTTCACCAAATAAACCTCGAAACGCATTTCCATTCGAAGGCGCTATCCACCGCGCACGAAACTCAGTTGAAATATTTTCATTGAAAGATTCAACGCTCAGAAGAAGAACTTTCTCACGCGGCGAGGAGCGATTCAGTCGTAAATAATAAAGCGGCTTGATATTCAGATTTGTTCCGGGGGAGGGCTTTTTCGTCGATTGATTTCATCGCTCGAAGGCGATGCATCGCCTGGTGGCGAGGCACGTCGAGTGAGAGCATCCTCGCGGTTTTATAGCTGCAATTATATATCTACATGAATATATATTTATATTGTACCTGTTACGTCGTTGGCTTTTCGTTTCACGGCATGCAACATATTATATGTGTGACGATCAGTGAGTTCTGCGTGTTGAGCCCTGATCGTCGACATCGAGAGAGCGGCAAGGAGGCTTTCCTTTCCGCATAGTCAAAGTGCACCGAGCCGTACCCACCTGTACTGCTCTTTACTGCTCAGTCGATCCCTCGGCTCTTCTTTTTTATTGCACATATACAAGTATACGCGCACGTTGAGGTTGCCGACTTAATATGAATAATTTGTGCGGAGCCACAGTGGAAAAAAAGGTACGCGCGGGGGCGGTGAAAGAAGAAGCGCGCATAGTCTCGAACGACTGTAGCGTGGCGCGTGCGAAGCGTTCTCGCAAATCTAAAGAGTGTTCGAAATGTTTGAGCGCGATGAAATGGAAATGGAGGAGCGCAGAATCGGGGCGAATATTGGAGAACGAAATTCCGGAGTGAATCTTCGGATTGCTAGAATGAATCGCGTGGAAAGCAGAAGGATTCTCAGACTTTTTATACTTTGAATCCTGGGATCTGCTCTCTTTCCCTTCGATGCCGGGGGGCTCATTTTTGCCACACTCTGTAGAAACAAGTTTTATTTGTTCCGCGCGAAAATCGTTGCTCCGTATTTTTTATTTACCTCAAACTATTCAAACATATGGTTTCGTAAAAAAAATTGTGATCCTCTCTCTTTTTCACTTTTTTCGCTCGCTTTGGCACTGCGAAGACGAGTGAAAGTCTTCCGGATCAGGATGATCCACACGCTCCTCGCGTGCATGCGCCGCGCGCGCGATCTTCCCATAAGGCTCGAGAGAACTTTGAGAGTCACGCGTTCCTTCGCCGAACGATAAACTTTTATTGACAATAATAATAATAATAATAACCATAATGAAATGAGGACGAACAGATGCTCGAGGATGCACGCGAGCTCGGATGAATCCACTTTGATGGCGAAAGAACAAAACGCTTTGAGGGATTCTCGCTTCTAAGCTATCGCGGTGAACGCAAATTTCTTTTTTCATATCGATTTTTTTCGTTCATGTACTTGCAAAAGCTCCATGTAAATAACAGTCCGATAAGCTGATGATTTTTCCAGCATTTTTCTCGTCAGGACGCCAGGCAACACAAGCTCTTAACCAGAGCAATAAATCGCGAGACAAACTCAGATATTTCTGGGTTGAAAAGTACAAATTTTAGTGTCACTGTGACTCGGCCGACGGTGCGCCCTACAAAAGGAGTAACAATAAACGAGAGGCGATCGTTTATACGAGCTGTTCCAATTCCTCACGAGCAGGCTCATCCTCTATTATCTTAATCCGCGTGTCTCTCACGGAGCGATCGTACTCTGACGATGCTGTGGCATTACGTGCCATCGCTATAAATATATGAATGCCTTACGGTATATATACAGCACACCATGGAAGAAATGATCGTCCATGATCGAGACAGCTCTTCACACACGATCGACGAGCTCGCTATAAACTCGTTCATACTTCCCATATGCTTATATATACATGGGAATATACAGATAGTTATACATGGAAGTGTAATAAATAAAGAAGGAGCGGGAGATGTACGAGAGTGAAGAAGGAGAATGACGAGACGGTGATGCCTAGGATCGTTTTACCATATAACTTATAAAACTATATCACTATAGAGTATTTAGTTAGAATTGGAAAAAAGCCCGAGAGCATAGGAGGACGCAGCGTTTGAGGAGTGAAGCGGAGTAGAAAGATAGCGAGAGAGAAGAAGAAAGATGGTCGGCAAGACGCGACGAGGACCGTACGCTCGTAAGTTTTATCTTTTTCTGCTTCTTCGCTCGATTTTCTTCTCTCTGGCTATCCTCCTAAGTCGCACAGGTAGTAATTACCAGTGGCCGCTACCTGCTCGAGAGTGAAATAGGCCTGCCGAACATCATTTAATTTTCTACATGTTAGCGGTGGAGCAGAGATCGGCGGACTGTGGGCCTTCTCACGACCACGAACTACTCTCGCATACTGACCAAATCCTCTCTCGCACATTTTGTGCACATATATCAGCAGTTACAGTTATACAGACGCTCTCAAAAGTCATGCTGAATATTGAATGGTTGTGTGCGGATCGTGAAATCCTGAGGGGCGATGGACCACCGACGTCACATTTATGGATTAGTGACAACCAACGACGGGTGTTGGTTAAGGAGGGCGGTAAGGGAACTGAGGAGAGTGAATTTGGGCCTCATCGTCGCTCTGGAATTCAGCGTCAGCCGGTTTCGATTATTCGGTTAGCGATCGATGACAAAATTCACAAAGTTCCCTCGCACAATTTCACGCTCCGCCAGATTTAATTCCAATAGTTTTTTGTTAAAATACTATTTATAAGAAGCTGCACATTTGAGGAGCGTAAATTGTGAACTTTTGTAGAGACAGGACCCTCTACGCTGCTAAAAATGGCAGGGTCGTTTAAAAAAATCTTTCAGGCTGTATCCTTCGTGCCTTATGGTTCCTCCGTTCTTTTTCTCGCTGGAGATTACCCACGTGTACCTTTCGTTTATCGTTTTTTGTTTTCGTTTTCTCTTATTTTTCCTCCGCCTCGTCGTTCCTGCTGCTGTTTCTCTCCGAAGCCCTATACTTAATATTATTTGCGAGCCCTTCGGGCTTCTCTCTTTCTTCAGGCTTTTCGCATCGTCTCTCCTTCTCAGTTGCCAGATCGCAATTCTAGTTCTCCTCACCCCGTGTGTTGTGCGGTTACCTTTTTCGAAACGCGCGCGGCGCCCCCTGTTGTTTATAACCCCACAGGACCGGATCGAGCGGCCTCGCGCAAATTACCAAAATAATTAAAAACTCGAAAAACGCTCGTATGTTATGGGCTCTTCCTCCCTCCTCGGCCCATACATATCTACGCTCTCCCCTCGTCGTTCAGCCCAGGATTTACTCTCTCCCGCTCCCTCCCCCCTCGTCTTTTCCCTCTCTGCCAGAACCCGTGGGAAGCGAAAACTGGTTCGCCAAAATTGACCAAAGGCGCCGGACAAAACGGCCTTTCGGCATATACTTCGTGATTAGGACTCCTGAGCAGGGGCTCAGGAGTCGACAAATTGTTGAAAAAAATTAAAAGCTCTTTTTTCGCCGAGTTTATAACGAAACTCAATTCTCCGAACGATGCATTCTCCGATTCTTTGGAAACCGAAAGAAGAAAGTTACACAGACTTTTAACAGCCTTCCGTATCGAGCGTAATTGAGATATCTCACTTGTAAGAAGAGAAAAAAGCGAACGTTGTTTGATCCTTTTGGAGCGGCGATAAGGTACGGAGGAAGCTACCAATTTGTCGTCTCGTGAAAGCATTGAAGCGTAGTTCCCTCGAGTGGATTGCATGGAAACCGGCTCCTGGTGTGAACGATCGTGTAACTTAACGTTCTATCCGATCTCTTTTCGTTCGTATACATACACGTCCGTACTCACATCAAGTTTGTGTATAATAATAATCGTGAGAGCGCTCGGTTTAGCTATCAAAATACTTGAACGACGATCAAAGTGCGCCCCATCCGATTACGCATGCTGAACAGGTGTACTTCGAGAGTGTCACGAAAGTATATCGCGACGACGTCGACCGACTGGACGGCGTATATCGGATATACCGCGGCGTATGAAGGAGACTGGGCGAGTTCAAAGCACGATTAGTCACGCTCGATTTGCCTGGGAGGTCGATGGCGACTCGGTTCACTGAGAATATTCAATAACAAAGACTCTTTCCCTCTGTACAAATGTGGCGATAAAGATTTTCACCGCACTCTTTAGGCCCCATTTTCCTCAAAAATATTCGTCTAATAATTTACAAAATATTGCATAAGAGGACCGTGGGAAAACGCAGAGCTCGTTCGAGCATAGTTATGATTGTTAGAATAAAAAGCGGAAGCCGATTACGATTAAATCGATAATTCTTTTCGTTTGTTTATAATACTTCGAATGGATCCAGTTACATCGAGCCAAATTGCTTTCGGAGCACAACGATCGAGCGTTAAACGGTTAAATAATTGTATAAGAAAATCGACGAAGGTTTCCAAACGGGTTCTACTAATTGCCGGTATACGCATACGCGGCACCACCGGTCCGCAAAGTGCAGCGTCACTCAGTTCGATATCGCGTTTATTAATGAAATAACTGATTGATTCGAAGTAACAAAGAGTTGTATTGATCCGAGAAGATGATCAGCTCGATCGTTAATCGCACCTATGGAGCATCGGTATCATGCGCGTCGGCCCTCGACTCTCCGCAACGAAGCAAAGCTATTGGTGCAATAAGTAGGCTGCTATGTGTAACGCGGCTCGCGGGAAGCTTAATGAGCGTGGGCTGCGCTCGTAAATGCTTCACAGTGTGTATCCAAGACGGTTATCGGCGTATTATACAAAACGCGAGTTGTGAATAATAGGATATATCTCGCGCGGGAGGCCTGTAATCAGCACTCCATAGAGCTATATAATGCTTCGGTGATTATCCCACGATTAGATCGTTGTGCGTAAGGAGGCGCGACAGAGAAAGAGACCGAGGGAGACTTCCTCCTGTTGATGCACGCGCTTCAAAGCGTTTTCCGCATATATGCGCGGCGCGCGTATTACGTATGCGAGACCGTATTAGCAGAGGAGACTGATGGAAATGGGGGAGAGCGAGGTGTGAGGTGTCATAAATAAATTAAAATGGCGAATGCGAGTGTGTCGAGGAGGGATGCAGGAGGGACAGAGTGCAGCGAGTGCGTGGATCGTGTGCTGTATCGGGTGTCGGAGCAGCAGAATGAGAAAAAAAAGTGAGACGAGAGACCGCGCGCGCGCGCGGGACGAGTATAATGGGATGAGCGTTTAATCGTGGCTTAATCACGATCGAGACGGGGCAGAGTATGACGACGCGTAGATCTGCGCGTACGTGAATTCGATGGTTGCACGTGTGCGTAGTGCGCGTCCGTGGATAACTTGACTCTGAAAAAAAGAAGAAGAAAAAGAGGAATATAAAAACAGCAAAACACGAGCCATGCGCAGCCGCGACGTATGTAGATGATTCAAAAAAGAATCAACCTGTTGATGACAGGTTTGTGGGAGGAGCGCTGTGCACGCCTCTCTTGCCAACAAAGAAAGCCCTCTGCTCGGTTGCTCTTTTCGAACCCCACGTAACTTACTCTTCTTTGCTTCTCATCTTTTTTCTGCTTCTTGCTCTCGCTCTCTCTCTCTCTCTCTCTCTCGCGCTGCTTCTTTTTTGCTTCTCATTGTTCCCTACGGAGTGGTCGGCGCGGTGCCGGTGTGATTTCTCGCTACTCTTCGCGACCCCGTGATGAAAGAAAACGTGCCGGGGGTTTTGTTCTCTGTTGCCGCTACCGCGCGGTGTAGCGTCGAACGTGTTCCACTTGTTCAAGGGAGGATCGCAGCGTCCAGTCTCCTCGTCACATGCGGTCTTTGTTTGATACGAACCGATCGCGGGTCGCACTTGCCCGCAAGCTGCTGGAATTGATGGAGAATATAGGAGCACGGAGATAGTCGAGGATACGCTTGGGTCGAGATCCCGGAGAGTTTTATCGTTTTGTTCGTCACGGGGATTCCCGCGGTTGGGCGTGAAATCAGCCCAATTTCGTCGGAGAAAGAGACGGACGTGTGGGTTACGGTGCGGGCGAGCCCTTTCTGACGCTTATCTAGAGCGCGAGAATGTTATTGGATCCGCAGAGATTCGTCATCGTATTCAGCCTGGAAGACAGTTGTTTTAATGGTTCCTTTCGCACTTAAAAGCGCTTCGTTATTGTTACGCACAAAAGAATAGCCCCGACTAAGCTTCCAATGCTTCGTTTTGTTCAAGGACGGATCCCCAATTTCGAGCGTTCCTCGTTACGAGAACTCGGGCCGCATTTGGAGCTCCGTAGCAAGCATTGAAACGACTCAGGACAAACCATACACAGCTCGCTCGAATTATCTGCAAGAATTCAGCAAACGTTCCACGAGCTAGTCCCCCATTTCCTGACTTCCATGGGAGCACGATTCCACGCGGATCCCCAGCAATGATGAGGATAGGGCGAGCCATAACTCTCCGCGGCACTTACACACACTGCTCGAGATAGTAGTAATCCCCGTAGGATGTTCCAGGAAGCCGTAAAGGCCAACGGGAGAATAGAGGACCTGACTGTTGTCGTATATAACCTCGAAGAAGGCCACCGCCGGCAGTGCGGCGGCGGCGACGTCTTTTGCTCTCGTGGAAAAAGGAAATCATCTTGTCCGCGCAGCACGCACCTGTGCGGCGCGCGCGAACGCGTTTAGCGTTCTATCTCTTCACTTTTGTGGCGTGGCTTAGCTGTGTATGCGGATCCTCTAGAGCGGAGCCAACCACCGGCCAAATAGCGGATCATAGGTCCTCACGCAGAAGTTTAAGAAGAAGAAGAAGAAGAAGAAGAAGAAGAAGAAGGCTCGAGTTGAGGAAAGAAAGAAAAACACGAGCGTGTTCGTGTTCACCGTTTATCTGCTGCTGTTGTTATTGTTGCGGGGATCCGAGCAAACTGATGATTGGGATAAAAGTGAACTGGGGGGGAGAAAATTATGGGGATTTTGAAGGTCGTCTAAAATCGGGAAAAACTCTTGGTCCCAGTGGCTTATTCAGGTTCCAGAGTTCATCGGGATTCCCACTGTGCTGACGAGTAACGATAAGTTTGTGAATATTGTTCGTTTCTCTTTAGCCGTGCATTATTCAAGACGCGAAATTCAACGTTCTTTTTCAACCTTCACCGGCTAATGTCCCTATCGCCGTTGGACGCAACCTTATCAAAGTTCAAAAGCTTTTTATCTCGGATCGTTTTCGTGTACGTAGATCGCCGATGAGAGAATCGTGTCTGTGGTCGATCGCGTAAGGGCATTGCAGAGGCAAGCGAGGAAACCGGGTCCGCGGGGTCCTGATTTTTATGGGGGCCTCGCGTGACCGCCGGCTAAACGCTTCGCCCTGCAACCGGCCAGTAAATCCCGAGTGGTCCCGGGAGGTGTGGTGTGCATGTTGGCGGAATGAGATGGTCGAAGAAAGAGAAGGAGGGAAGACCGAGTCCGAGCAGAAGCTTCATTTGCTTGGTTGTTCTTGAAGGAGTTGGGGCGGGGGGATAGGACGCCTTGGGAGCAAAGCCTGTGGGCCAGTTTAAGGCCCATCTTCGTGTTTTCCTTGGCATTGATGGCGTTGTTGTTTGTATCCGTTCTGTACTCTTTCTCCCTGCTGGGCCCTTCCGTACTTCTGGCGAAGATCTTTCGTCTCTAATTCATGGCACGCTATGGCCAACGCAAACTCGGTATAAACCAGCATCGGCAGGAGCACCACCACCAGCAACAGCGGAGAACGTTCCTTCCTCCGATTTCTTCCACGCCAGCCGGGAGATAATCACTCGCGCTTCATTTTTCTTCGGCAGCTTCTTGAGCGGCTGCTGCTCTTGCGCGTGTTTCTCTCAACGTGGTAGACGCGCGCGCTAGTGCACGTGTGTTTCTCTCAGGAGGCTAACAACCTCCACCTGATCAACGGAGCGATGTATAATTGGGATCTGGGCGTGCGGTATAAGCAGTCCCAAGGAGCAGGCCAACACAAAACACACGAGAAGCCTGAGGGTTTAACATCGCAGTTCGAGCAGAAGAAGTATAGCAGAGTGAAAGACCCGAGGGGATCCATATCTATATCGCTATATTAATTTAGTTGAACGACAGGACGCCGGGGACGTCTTGACCAAGTGTCGCGGGCTCCTCTTCGGATCTTGCTCTTTGCTCTCCCGCGGTCTTCCCATCACGAAGCGCGATTCCCAGCCCAAGAAACAAGACTGGTGGGAAGTGAAAAAGCGGATGATGCGACAAGACTGGACCTTAAGTGGTCGCGGTGGCGCAGAGCCAAAGAAGAAAGAACGAGAGAGATGGGGCGGCGGCGGCGGCGAGGGGCGGGAGAGGGGGGGGAGGCAAGGGTAAACAAGAAATCCACTAGAACGTATGTGTTCTCGGGTACCTTCATCCGGACAAATTGATGGCAGAAGGGCACGCTAAATGTTGCTCTCAACTCGGAGCCAAAGTCTTTTAAACTCCAAGTTGAGTCTTCTGGTTTAATGGCCGGGTGAATTATATGGATAAGTACACGCGTATGCGCCTCTGCGTCGAAGAGAAAAGTGCTGATCGGTGACATCGGAACATATCTCTCTCTGCCCCGCGCGCTCTCCCCGTGATTAAGTCCCGAAGAACGATTGATACGACGGCAGCCAGGCATCCGCGTGAGTTCTCTTCCTCTCTCTCTTTCCTGGCTTCTTTTGTCGATGCGGTAGGAGAGGATCGAGGAATGAGCGTAAAATTGAGATGACAACCGTGCTCGGATGAATGTGCACGCAAGAAATTGAAGCTTCACCGAGAAAAAGAAGAGGAGAAGAGAGACCCTGGAGAAACATCCGATCACACGTGTATGGGAATAACGTGCATTATAAAGAGGGACTTGGCGCAGGATTATACAAAGGATTATAAGGATTTTACAAAGTCGCCATGGCTAGTTTGATGCTCTTGCGCATACGCGTTTGCATGTCTTACTGCGTACGTCGGTGTGCGGCTTCCCCGGATTGAGGCGAGGCGTATGCTGGGTGTGAGAGAATTATCCCATTGTGTGACGTAGACACGTAGAGAAGTCTCGAGTCTAAGATACGCTCTCCCCTCTCTCTCTCTCCCTCGAGTTTCCCTCGACCGTCGTCCATATAGTGTGCTCAAAGTTTACAATCACGACTACGTCCATACAAAAAACAAAAAGTCTTGCCAATGACTCACACACGTAAATGTGCACGCGTACGCGAGAAGTGAAAAAGCAGCATTTGAATGTGACTGCGGGATGAAAATCTATTGGAGTCATTTACCGTGGGACGCTTGAAGGAAGGTGACCATTCTGTTTGACGTGATAATACTGCCATATTCTTAGCTCTCGCGTCTGCTGCTCCTACATATCCCTCCAGGCTATCCACGCAAGAATGAAAAAGTTAACACACTACCGAGTCATAATAATTTCCCATGCCCGCGCGACTCTAAGTACACCGTTCCAAGGAAAATGTCTGCAGCCGCAGCGCCTCGAAATTCTAAGTGGCACAACTGAATTATTACGTTTCTTATGGCAATTTAGCTGAGCGTTTATATAGTAATAACGTGTATTATCGGCTCCCAGCGAATAAATGGCTAAAATTCGTGGCATTTGTGGAGTGGGTCGAATCGGTTGACTGGAGGGAACTGGTGCCTTTGATTCTCGATTCTCAAACAATTTTTATTTAATTGCTGATTCAATGAGAATGCAAATATTTATTGAGAAACTTGATAAAATTGGCACACGAGTCCGATGCGAGTCGTGTTGGAAATACCTCTGCGTACTGCTACGAAATATTTTGGGTATAAAACTCTACCCAACCGTTTCCGGGAAAATACAATCACTCAATTGCCAATTAGAAGCTTTTCTCCTCGAGTATAAGCTTGGACACGTACGGGACGGGGATTGCAAGAGTTTAGGGGAGATTGAAAGAGGTAAGAAAGGATATCGCTTTATTATAAAGTTGAATCGAAAGAGCCGCGTGTGTTGGTGAGCGTCGTTACAGCGCGGAGACGAGAAAGTTTCTCGACGCTATGTGATCGTGTCTTTGTCGAATAACGTGGTACATTCGCGCTCACGCGGATGCTCGGAGGATGAAAGGACTCAGCTCGGAGTGGCAAGTGTGTCAAAAAATGGAAATTACGCCGTTGTGCAAGCGAGGACTCAATTTATACGCGTGGAAACATTAACAGGACCTGTGTATGCGCCTCGAACGAGTCAGTCTCGTGAATACAGTCGCGCGGCGAACGGGAAGAAAAGGATCGAGTTAACTCGCGATGAAGCAAATAAGGACGCGCATACGTGAGTTTCGCGTAGGGTGTCAGCGGGAATCCAACTTTATGGTCCACCTCTGGAACTCTCTTTTGAAATGCTCGCAGGAGGAAAGAGAAAAGAGGGGAGAGGGATTTTTTCCTCTCGCGCACGTCGTGACCAATCGCCGAATTAACCAGCATCCTGAGATGATCTCTCGAGAGAAAGAGAGAGAGAGAGAGAGAGAACCAAGTGTGCTTCGCGTGAAAACCGGCACTCGGCGATTCTCTGATGCCCCTCTCATTCTCGCTCTTTCTTTCAGTCTCTCCTTCTTCTCCTTATTTCTTCGAGAGAGCATCACGTCCGCTCCGGGTAATTAAGCCGCCACGCTGCGGACGATGAATTATTGCTTCTGGTGTGTTCTCTGCCTCAGCCTCGATGAGGATCGGGATTCTTGCTCATATTTTCCTCCTTCACTCGCTCCCCCAACCCTTTGCATCGTAGTTTGCCATCCACCTTGGGACTCTGGGGCTGCCGCCGATAAAATTGCCAAAAGGAAGGAGACTATCGCGAATGTGTATTATCCATCTTTATATATACATACACATAACCATTTGGAATTGAAATGGGCGAGTCAGACTACGAATGAAAAGAATATTCTCGCGATCTCTCCTTACGTGAGAGATATGATCGAAGGATTATGAGAGCCTTCGTAAAATCGATCCGGATATATATATCTCCGGATTGAAAGAGTCGACTCGGACGGCAACGAAAAAATATGCGATGCAAAATTCTTGCACGTTTCGAGAGAGAGAGAGAGAGAGAGAGAGAGAGAGAGGGAGAGAGAGCCAACTCGGAATAAGAATTCTCGCTAATCGCTCCCGCCAACTCTCTCTCTTTCCTATGCGTAGCTCCGCAATTTTCCACGATCCAATCAAAGCAATAATAACGTCATTTCCCAAATTACGAGGAAGACCGATTAATTCAGATTCATGATTGAACGCACGGAATTAATTTACATATACGTTTCCACTCGATAGCCGCAACTTCGGAACCATCAGAAATGTACAGCTCAACTTTCCATCTTCAGTCAGATGAGTCATTCGAATCATTCGTGATGTTCTCTGTGCCACGTATTCAAATGATCGCAATCGAAAGCGTTTCTCCGCACAGGAGCTCTTCCGCTAACAGACAAACGAGGGTGGACAAAGAGGCTTGAAGTCAAACACATTTTCGTTTTCTTCTAAATTTCATTTAGTCAAAAGTAAAAAGTGCACGTCATGCGTATGCCTATGAAACTCTCCCCGTGGCGTTTTGCTAAATTTAACGAGAATTAAACAGCGAGAGTACACATATGAACGTGGATGAGAAGGAGATTGGCTCGTCGTACA
This sequence comes from Venturia canescens, assembly GCF_019457755.1. Lineage (NCBI taxonomy): Eukaryota > Metazoa > Arthropoda > Insecta > Hymenoptera > Ichneumonidae > Venturia > Venturia canescens. Next base: position 13,775,423 of record NC_057424.1, on the reverse strand, counting down.
CGTGTGTAACGACCATTTCGGCCCCGCGGTAATTGAAAGAGCGGCTTAATTACGCATGAACGAAATCGTCTCTCATATACATACGTACAAGCGTAATAAACAACAGAAGAACCACACACACACACACACACACACACACACACACACGAGACCCATACATACGCCGAGTTTTAGTCCCATTTGGCCTGATTATGCTTCTTTCTTCGAAACTCGTTTGTAACATACGTATATAAAAATATGTATAATACAAGCGTGTATAATTTCTCGTAAAAGATTCGCGAAACTCGGGCTTTTTTTAATTCCTAAACTGCGGCCATTATTCCCGTACTTTTGAGCTCGGTTTGTACGAAGGTGGACAAACATACGTGGCAAAAAAACTCAACGAAGACTTTGAAATATAAATTGTAATTGCTGATGAAAGAAAAAAACGGAAAACTTAACGAGACCGGAGAGCATTTTTATTCGCGTAAAACATCAACGTTGTGTTATTAAGTGCTGGTAGCCATCTTCTTAGATACACATTCTTTGCTCTTTTTTGTCGTATCATCGTACTGCTCTGCCACCACCCTCTCCACCGCCCTTCCCAGGCAGCTTCTATATTTTCTTTCAACGTGTTATTAAACTGTACACTCGAGTTTCCTTCATCTTCCTTGGAATTTGCGTAGTTTTTTTTTTTTTTTTCTTAAAATACTGTGGATACCGGCAGAAAAACGGAATGAGGAAATTCGTGAGCATGGGAATATCGGAAAATATCGGTCACCTCATTCACCAAGTTCACGAACAAATATAAGTGCGTCGACAAATCGCATATGTCAGCTTAGAGAAGGTTGCATATTTTTGATATTTTTTTTTTAAGAGTTTTTTCAAAAAATGGATTCCAGTGAACAGCTTTGCGGAAGTTTCGATCTCGAAACCGCGGCATTCCAGATATAAAAATTAAGGTTCTGCTCTTGAAAGTAGCTTCCTGTATGATTTCAATGGATCTAGAACACGGGGTTGGACCCACTCAGATATTGTATTTTCCAATGCACGTGTGGAAGGGGAAGGATTAGATGGTTGTGCGACGAAAGTCTCCAAGAAGATTTTTCCTCCCCTCGTAAATTCTTGTCTCCTCGCACAAAAGTGCCTCGAGGTGGTTTAGATTGTTGTAAAGAGTGCAGCCTCCCGAGCAGTGAAAGTTTCGATTATATTAGATATGAGAAACGTGCATACGAGAGTCCCGAACACACTGACACTCGCACAGACACGCACACACACACACGACTAGGTCAATAAATAATTCGTCCTCTTCGTCTCTCCTTTAAATTTCATTCGCGCATTTTTCTCTTCATCGTGCAATTTGTTCGCACAATCATTTTGCATCTCTTATTATTAGGTACGTGAATAAATAAAAAAAAGAATAAACAAAAAAGAAACAAAACGAAGGAATAAAAAAATTTCATCACCATCGAGATAATTTATTCCGCTCGCGAGATGCAAAGTGCATCGAAGTGAGAGTACGTGGAAAGTTCGCACGATCCATTCACATGTATACGTATATAGAAATGACATTGTGAGAAGACGTGCTCGCGGTTCTGTTCGGTCCCTCGTTTGGAACGACGATCAAAAGTATTTTATCAGCTTTACATTAACATGCAATGTTAGAGAGTTTTATTTGCTTCGATATTCGTATCGTTCAAGCTATGATATTTTGTTTTTGGTTTCGAATAATCGCGAGCTTGTTGTTATAAAATTTCTCTCAAATTGAGTTTGTCGGTTGACATTTTTCGTTTCCCACTTTGAGCTTCTTTGTCGAATATTTTTGTAGTATTGGAATTAAATTTTGTAGTATGTGGAATTAACAAAAACAATTTCGAAATTATCTGATGCGATGCAAATCGGAAACAACATAATGTAAATTCGCAGCGCCGAATGCCAAGAAGAAAGTCGCGCGAGAATACGAGAAACTTCGATCGACAATTTAAGCTCTTGTCCAATAATAATAAGGTAGGATTAGTAATGGCACGGAGAAAGAGTTGCCGCAGAAAGAATGAAGGATTTTACCTGTATGAGGTGAGCAAAGAACAGGACGTAGGCGGCGGCCGCCCTCATGGCTTCCCTCAGGAATCCCTCGACTACCGCATCACCAATCGTCGTTGCTCCTCGCACGTACGTTTCGGCTCTCCAGGCACAATAAATATAATCCTTTTATCCTTGTACAATAAAAATAATTCCAGCACAGAGGAGAGAGAGAGAGAAAAAAACTCCTTCCGATCGTACTTTGCACTTTTTTCTCTCTTCTCCGTCACGATTATCGCGATGGATTGATAAAAAAATGAACACTTCACAGTATCGTACTCATATCAAGATCACGAAAGGAATTTCCATGACGCGCACACACTCAAAAAATAGTAGCACTTTGAGCACTTTCTGCGGGGTCACGAATGAGCTCTTTTTTACTTTTATTATTGGAGAATTATTTTTTTTTTTTTTTCACCACAATTACGGGGAGGTCAAATGACCGCGAAATTTTAGCCCCTTCGCTCGGCAAATATCCGGTAATTGAGCGAGAGAGTTTTCGGTGAGATTGAGGGTTGCCGGTGCGCCGAGCAGGTGAAATTTCGCACTTGGACGCTTCGATGAGCTTGCGGACGAGCAGGAAGTCGTTGTTTTGTCTTACGGAACTTGGTGACGAAGCGGAACCGATTTTCAGGGATACTGAGAGGGGAAATATATCACTTTTGACATGCAACTCAAGATTGGATAATTAGAAATGTGCGATTGCTACTTTTTTGGCGATCGCACCTTTCCCCTCGTAATTGCTCGGGAGTTCGCACTTCCGTGACGTTTTTTCCGAGCGACTCTTTGCCTCCCTTTCTCGGCTCCTCGTACACTCGATCAGCATCCGCGGGGCTTAAGTTTCTTGTCCCGTCCGCGTCACTGGAACGCGTTTAATTAAGCAGATCTCGATGGCGGGAGAAGAAACATTGAGTCGGGCTTTTTCCTCCTTCCTAGCCGCTCTTTCTTCGACGACAGTATTTACGGATACATACAGATATAGAGGTTAAATATGAGAAGACCGGTCGTTCCTTAGGCGTGTAATTGATCGACGTTTAAGGACGTGCTCGCATTTGTACCCCTCGTATTTCTGCCTCTCTTTCAACTTATTTCAATCTGTACACGTCGAACTCGAATTAAATACAGAAATTAATTCGGATCACAAACCCGCTAAAAAATTTACACTTTTTTCTTCGCACGTCGCTCGATACTCGCCGAAACGTGAGATCATTTTTTTTCTTTTATTTCACCTTAAACTTCGTTTGTACGTGGCTGTAATTGACCGATCCACGTGACACTGAAACTCTCAACACTGCATGTTCTTCTTCCCTTTTTAACTTCAACTGCAATTAATCAACTTTTTATTTCATTTATTTATATCCCAAGTAGAGGAGCTCAGAGTGAAGTCAGACTTCGGGGTTCACGATTCGGGTGTATGATTATTCCTCCAAATACGTAGATTCGCTTCGCGCTTATCTCGGGCTTCGAATCCTCATTCGATTTCGTACGCGATAAACAGCACTCACTGATTCTCACTATAAATCCTTGAGTCTCGTAGAACAAATGAAAAAAGGTAGAAAAAGGGAGAATCCGAATGAAAATTTGTAGTTTTTAGTTTATTTCTATAAATCACTGTAAACGAATCGTGCTCGATTTGATTATTTGGGGGTTTTGTTGAAAGGGGTGAAGTGAAGAGTGGTTGGGATTGTTAAGTCGCCCGGAGGAGTACACTCGATGTTTTGTATCTCTCTTTCTCACTCTCGGTATATCCCTAGCGAACCGGGATCTTCTCCTGTAACTTCCTTCTTCCCTTGGCCGGTCGTCCTTGCCGCGGGGACTGTGGCGAAGACACAGAGGGGGCAGTAGCAAGGATCGTTGGAGTCGAGTCTCCCTCTCTTTGTATCGTTGATTCTCAGGGCGAAGGATGCTTCGGCGTTTTTTCCTTTATATTTTTCAAGCTTTTCTCCTTGAGCTCGGTCACGCACAATCACTTGAGAAACCGGCGAAAGAAGCCCGAGTGGAAAACAACAACTCAAAACGTCGTACAACCAAGAGGCACTGTTTAGAGTCGTAAAAGGGTTGATTCACTGTCGTAGCACTTCCGGTTTTCGCACGTCGGTGAACGTCCGCGTAAACGATTCGTAACGACGAACCGTAAAGGGATTGAAAATCACTCGAAATTGATTATTTTCGATGATCACCAAAATTTCATCGCGTTTCCGAGCGAAAACAAATGAACGAAAGGGAAAAAATAAAATAGGATGTAGCGTATATTTTATGGCGGTGTAATCGCACGTCGAGCTCCAAATGAACGGGCACCTCCGCGGGGTACACGTGGCTCGGTTGCTCCGGGGATACTGAGTCGGAGCCGCAGGCCGGCCTGCGGGCCTCCCCCCTCTTTCTTCCTCTCTCGCTCTCTCTCTCTCGCTCGTTTTCTCTCCCCCTTGCCCTTCCCCTCGAGACCCCCTTCTCCGGGGTCCCGTACGAACTATATACGACGGGACGAACTATAGAGGGCCGTAAGAGCCCCATGGAATATCTCTTCGCGCGCTGTACCATCGCCAGAAACGGAGAGATGGAAATATCGGGGCACGAACGAAGGGAGGGGGGAAGGAAACCCCTCCGGGGCCCTCGCGCGCTTACCCCGACGTCTTTTTCTTCCCTCTGGACAAACTCGCATCTCTTTTTCTCTTCATTTATCCGTATACATGTATCCGATGGACCTGTGATCCTCTCGCTGCATCCAATACCTGAATACACGCTTCCCCGCGTGCTCTCTTGTATGACGTTCTCATAGTTTTTCATGAAACTGACCGCGCTGCCGCGGTGAAAAACACGCTTCGAACTCGCGAGGGATTCTCCGACAGTGACTCCGAGTAAATCAACCAAAGTGTCCATTTTTTCTGCTGCATTTGCGCTCCTCCGAAGTTATACGAGGATCTAAATGTAGTCGGAGACTAAGGATTTTTATAGGAAAGTATTCGAATGATTGTACAACGAATGACCAGAGTAATGATGTCCCGTTTAAATTCTTACTGCCAGATCCACCGAGACGAACAGCAATTCCAACGATTCGGAATTAAAAAAAAACTGCATCGACCCTGCCAACAATCAGCAAAAATATTATCCACGAACCCAAAGCTCCGCAGTTATTCCCCAATATTTGCTAAGCGGTTTGAAAAACCCGTTGAAAAGTCACTTGACACAAATATTGTTACCCAAGCCCACGTTTTTACGGTTCGACGAGAATCGTACTGGAGAAGGATTCGAGTGGACGTGTATGAGTGAACGAGAGAGGCCTGTTGTGCAGCGTATATGCGCAAGGATTTCTTCTGAACCCATGGCCTATCCTCGCGGTTAGCGCGTCTTCATATGTATGCATCTTGCGCTGCACCATGCAGCGAATACACAGACACACGTGCAACGCGTTATACAAGATGGCGTAGCGCCAAAAGGGCGTCGAATGAGTCCGTGAGATGCCTGATACGCCTTTTCCGTTCCAAATGCCACCGCGCGGTGTTCCTATATACACACTCGCCATTCTATCCTCGTCTCGCTCCTTCTCCTTTCCCCCCTCTCTATCGGACTTATCTCATTCCTCCCTCTCGATTTTTCCCTCTCTCTTTCTCTCTTTCCGTACCTTTCTACCGTACGGTGCATTACACGTTATACTACACTTGTGCTTGGCGCTCTCCTCCGAGACTCGCGAGCTCTCTCGCTCTCTCGTTCACTTGGCATGGGATGCTGCACTCGCAGGATCGTTCCTATAGCTCCGCGCCTCTCTCGCGTATCTTACAATCGGTTTCATCACGAGTACCATGCTCCCAATGTGTATATACGTGTATATGAATTCCTCTATATTTATATGCATCGAAGTATATATACACGAGAGGCACATGGCGTCTCTAATACAATATATATAGCACACTGCACACTATACTTTGCTCTCACCTCTTCAGATCACTCGCGAATCCCACGACTATATTTCTAGACTATATACTCCATCGACGTATATATATACATATACGTGCTTACGATACTTATGATATTTCAACTTCACATCCAACAGTTTCGAACGATTGCATTCGTTTCATAATGTGTATATATACCATTGCAAAGACACTTTGCGTTTTATTTGACTGCCATTTTGCTCTGGGAATGTTGCCAAGTTATTTGGGCCTGTCATCTGTCAGACGTTGGGAGATATGATTTCTAGAGACTCTTTTATTCGTTGGGCAACTGGGACGTACTTTAATTCGATTCGTGTCATTTGTGAATAATAAAGGAACACATCGTAAGATTTATATATTTTATACTGATTATACAGAATTTATTTGTTTTGCAATATTTGAATAAAAAATTCAGAAAAGCCTGCTGAATTTGTTGCTGTAAAATGATCGGAATAGTGATGATTTGGGAGTTCGCGGTTTTTTCGGAATTTCATGTTGAGAAAGTAAACGAAAATGACTCGAGTGTAGTGCGAGAGTAAAACGTTAAAAATGTCTGCAAGGAATGTTGGTTCTTAGTTGCTCGGGTAGGCGTTGCGATGGGTTTGAAAATTGGCGATAAAAAAAAGGAGTATCGGTGTATAGTAACGAGTGTCGATGACTGTTTTGTTAATTATCGGATAAACTGGTACCTCGCAATTGGGGACACCACAAAAGCCTCGAGATTTTGGCTCTCTTGTGCACTGCTGGCACGCTATTACTTATTCGAGAGTTGCTCGCACATCGCGTTCTCGGTCGATGGGAGCTCGCGAGCCTCGCGGTCGTCGTCGACTCTTTTCTTCGCTCTCTTCCACCCAGAAGGTTTACCCGTTTGCAAGCAGAGTTTGTGCTTGTTCGCCTGCCACACGGGTTGATAACCCTCTCCCGCGGTAAAGGGCCTCTTTCTTTCTCTCTATCATCCTCTTTCTTTCCCCCTTGGACGAACGAGTTTAGTCGAGATACGAGGGCCAATATACACGCTCGTTATTAATTGCTAATTATTGAGATAATACGAAATTCACGCGAAATGTGGGCTCATCGATTGCGGAACGTTAAATATTGCAGGCGATTAAGAATTCGGAGGTTTCTCGCAAATGCGACTGAAAATTTGCTGCGATCGACTCGCCAGAGTTATTCGGATGAAAATCATTGAAAAAGTTCATTTGAGAAATAATTCTTCTCGATGCTGAGCAATCGGAGAGAGGGAAGCTGCGGAGGATGGAAAGAAAAAAACAGTGGGAAAATGTACGTGCTTGCGTGCTTGGAATATTTCGTCTGAAAAGGATACAAAAAGTCCGACTCCAGATGCAAGTTTACGAGGCTTCTGATTTCGCAAAAAACGGTGGATTTGATTTAGAATACCTGTCACATATTTTATGCGGTGAGACGTACAAGATTGCAGGGAAAATTATCGCGTTTATTCCGGGAGAGGCAGGCAGAATAATTTTTGGGTGATGCTTGAAGGAGCGAGCAGGCCTCTGGAAAAGAAGACGCGGACGCGACGAAGATCGAAAGATCGAAGAAGTGCACGCATCGAGAAACGATTATGAATAATGGATAGAGGTCCTGTCGCGTGTCCTGTGTAATTATCCGGTATCGAACGAACCAGAAGAGTCTCTTTTCCCGCGAGAGCGAGAGATATTGCCCCCGGTGTTTGAAAAAAAAAATGCAAAAAAGCGATACACGAACGCGCAATAACCGGCGGACGATAGCTCCGACATTTTCCTCTTTATACGCGTTCCATATTACTCCCTTATCGTTTTTACGTTCCGCACTTGCACCTCTTCGGAGTATCGCCCGGCTCATTGAATCTTTTCGAGATTACACGCCCTCCGATCATTTAAATACACAAAATCGCTTTCAAACTGCATTTCAAGTTTCATTTTTACCTCGCCGTCACGTAATAAAATTATTTACTTCTTTTTCTCACCGTAGCTTCATCGATTTCGGCAACAATTCGGCGGAAGAACAGCGTCAAAAAGGCGCATCACAACCCCTCCAATATTTAACCGCATCTCTGTTCATCCCTCGAATTGCAATTTCACCAATGCCTCATCCTAGTTCGCTCTAAATAGAAAAATAATGGGAAACGTCGAGCTGCGACGATCGCCTCAAACGATCCTCCCTCTCCTCCCGGAATATCTATTGAGAGATTAAGATAAAGAAACGAATCGATTCGAAAAAAGTTTACAACATTACAAAATAGCCGAAACAGTGGAGATCGTGTGTCTCATGGCGGGAATAACGGGGACACGGTACAAAGGATAGAAGCGGAGCAAAGTAACAAAGATATGAGCACACGAAGCTGGATATTATAAAGGAATACTCGCGTGGAGAGCGTCGAGGCTGATGTACAGTGTATATCGTTACAAGCGCGGTTGGAAGGTTTGCTGCACCAAGGAAAGAGTGATAGAGCGAGGGAGAGAGAAATAGAGAAAGAAAGAAAGAGTCAAGGAGTAGGATAGCGTGGCTGGGGATCGAACTGACGGACAGACAGAAGTAGTAGTAGTTGTAGCAGTAGTAGTAGTGGTAATAGTAGTCTGTAGTTAGGTAGTAGTACCACTGAAAATCGTGGTAGTAGTAGTTGTAGTGGGATGCTGCTGTAGTCTGATCGAGTACGGTACGTATTCACTGTACAGGTAGTTGCAAGATTTCAGGACGAGATGCGGAGAAGAGGAAGGATATTGCAAGTAAAAAGCAAGCGCAGAAGGTCCTCGGTTATTTTTCTATGGGAGCTGCTTAATTCATTGTTGAGTTATTAATGATGAATCGGAGATCCGCCCAGAGCGGTGGCCGAGCAGAGGAAGAATTGGGCGGATCCGCCACTTGACCGCAAGGAATTGGAGGTCGCTCAGTAGTCAAAGGTTCCACAACAATGTGCCCAGGATAAAAATGAGCATCGACTTTTCTCTCGCTGATCGTGCAATCTATTCGTGAAAGCGACTTTGTGAACGCGCTGTAGACAACAGTGGCTTCTGCATTCACTGTCGAGCTCAAGCGTACGTTTATATATATATCTATAGGGTAATTTCTTAACATGGCTCTTTTTCCCTCTTAGAAGACTCCGGAGTTCTGCACTCTCGGAGGAATCTTGGCTCTCTCCACCTCCAACGAAATGAACCTCCGACTTGGTCTCCCTCGCTCGCATCACTCTCAGCATCTATTCCTCAGCGTCCGGCGAGTTTCCCCTCCTGTTCCTCGTGTTCTTTCATACCATACGCCCGTCACTGGCTCCAGGGAGGGGGAAGGCCCCTCTGGGTCCTCTCGAGGCCTCCTTTCCTCTCTTTCACTCTTCGTATTTCTTTCTCGCTCTTTCTTCTCTTGAACTGCCGGCGGGCATCACGATGGTCGCTACTCGGGGCGCTCTCCTCTTGGCTCTGGCCAGCGGCCCTCTTCTCTCTGACTTTTCAGCGCTCTCTCTCCCTCTCTCTCCCTCCACGCTCACCTATCGCTCTCCCTCTTTCACGTTCGCAGCCTCAAGCGCATGTACAAATACACGTCCACACGTAAAAGAGAGCCCCGAGGGTCAAGGAACTCCCTCGGGAACAGGTTCACCTCCACTTCTCTTCCTCCCGAACCCTCTCGACCACCCTCCTCTCCCACCAACGATCCCACCGCCGCCCTATGCCCCCACCGACTCTCTTACCTTAGGGCTTTACTCCTCGTTCCTTTTCCTCTTATTTCTCTTCATACTCTTCTTTTTCTCTTATTACACCCGCGGGGCATGCAGTACCCCCCCAGGCATTACCAACGTCCAGGCAAACCACACGCTCGCCCGGACCAATGTATACACCTTCTCCTCTATAAACACACACGGAGAAAATCTCACCGAGAGAAGTAAATCTCTGCGCTTTGGCTCTGTTCCACCGACGATCGAATATCAAAAACAAAAGCGCGTTTATCGCTTTCATGCGGCATTTCTGTCTCATAAGCTTACCTTTTCACTTGGAAATTACCTCCGGTAGTGACCAAATTTTCATCATACTCTTCTCATTGACGCGAGCCACGGAATAATATTCGTTTCCCAATTTTACAAGGCACTTTTCTTGAGTCGTGCCACTACGAAATTGGAGATTAAGATAATTTTGTAAAAAGCTAGAAAGTCTTTATTCAATTATCCATTCCAGTGTTGAGAAATCATTCAAATGTTTATCTACGTACGAAAAGCGAATTTTGATATTCTTATTCGTAGAATGACGTTGGATCATTATTATTCTTTTTTTCTTTACTGCGTTCATTCGATCGATCCCCACACTCCCTATATCGTGAATTTCAGTCCAATTTCATTGCACAATTTTATTTCATACTCATAGATGTCAAGATGAAAAAACTGAATGCAGCCTCCCTTTCAAGATGGTGATAAAATAATAACATTCTCGACCCCGAAGACTCGCGGTCTCACATTCATGCTTGACCTTCCCATAAAGTATAAAAGATCACTGAATACCGAAAATGCACGGTTTTTGTAAGGACGATTTGACCGAGCTATAAAACGAAGTGTGCGCACTTATGCGTTTATTATCAGAATCTGAAATTAACACCGAGCTCTGTCTCCCTGCTTTCGCTCTCTTGTTTTTTCGTATTTCTTCGGCAATTCTTCCTCATTCCCTCTTTCTTCCTTGCCCCTAACTGCCCTTAGTTTGTTTCTCTCTGGCCAGTTGTTTCATAATATGTAGTACATTTGGTATATCGGAGTACGAGATCGAGCTAATCGGATTTTCATGGGAGAGATCGAAGGGAAAATAATAAAAATGAAGGTGGCGATCGAGGGGCGATCGAAAGAAGAGAAATGATAATAACTTATACGTATATTTGCACACACGAATGCCGAAAGTACACGCAAAGGTGTTTAGGTGTGTCTTTTCCTCTTCTTTTTCTCCACTTCTCCGTTCTCTCGCGTCAGACTGTTCAGAGCACACACGAGATAGTAGATTCCACCTGTGCCGCTGCGTTCCCCATCCTTTAATCTTCTCCTTCTTTCTCTCTTTCGTATTTATTCACCCTATATGCAAACTCCGTATTCCTCATAATTTTCTCTCTGCATCTCCCTTCGTCAGGAACGTTATGTAGCTGCGATCTCATTCCCGCGCAACAAATCTCTCCTTCATTTTCTCGTCTTCTCGCTTTCGTGCTTACGTCTTTCGCTCTCGCCTTCCCCTGGAGAACTTTCGGAAGGTTGGTCCGGGTGAAGAATTTTTTTCGATAATTCAGTACTCAACGAAGTCGAAGGTGGGATTTGATCGAACTAATTCCTGCTGGCCTGAGGACGTGGAAAGAAGTCGAGCAATTTTCTATTACTTCAAAGCTTACTTCAGTCCGAAGAGGGTAGGAAGTTAATGGACTTTTGTTGAGTGAAATTATCATAACGAATCGTTGAAGTCTGATCGGAAATAAAAAATGAGTGAGCGGCTAGCGGTATACTTAACAAACAATTGATATTTTCCATTGGTTCGTAATCATTGACGATCAGTTTCTCTCTTCCTTATCACCGCGTCGGAGCATTGAAATCTCTCGATGTGGCTGTCAATAATCGAAATTCTCGTTTGACGTCGAACATCGCGAGTTTAAGAGTGTGGGTTGATCCACCTTAATACGAGTCTATATACGTGTGTATTTAAATGTATAACATACACGTGAAGTGCATGAAAAGAAGAGAAAGATCCTCGAGATGGTCTTGCCCGATAAGCCTAAACAACGTAAGTCATCGCGTCACGCTCGATCGCGCATTATCCTCGTTGACCAACGACTCTATACACTTATATATTAGAGGTCGACACGAGAAAAGGCGTAAGTGGAGTCGGAGCTCTCGAAGAGCACAAGCGGAACCGCCATTTTGCATGCATATCGAGACGCGCACGTACGTAAAGATAGTTATGCAAGCTTGGATCGCTGGTAAAGGAGCAGGAGCAAAATGGTGGCCTCTGCCCGCTGGATCTTGATCTCCACAACGGATTTTCCGCATTGGTGAACACCTCTCGCGGAGCCAGAACTCTTCTCAGCTGCCGAATGTGCCCTCGAGATTCTGCTCCTATCGCTGTTTCACGTTTCCCGAGTGAATAACAACTTTGGCTTTAGCTACTGAGGCAAAAGATGACGCGGGAGTCATGAATCATCACGGTGATGCTGTTGTATGCAAAAAATTAAGGTTTATCTAGCCTTTTTTTCACGATTCTCTCGAGAGCTCACGTGCAGTCGATAGTCGTTTTTTAAGGTGCTCTGCCTCCTCGGCACGGTTGTGTGAGACTCTGAGTGTGCACGTGTGTGCGCGTGCGCGCGCTGGTTCGAGTTAGTTTAACGCCGGGTCAGTGAAGCCCGCTCCCGATAAGAGCTGCTCTCGAGTTAATTAATGTTGAAGAAAAAATAAAAATATTAGCCGCGAAGAAAAAAGAGGAATATTAAAAAAGCGGAACGAGGAGAGAGAGAGAGAGAGAAGCAAGAAACCCTGCGATAAGACGGAGAGCTCTCTCAGCAAAAAACGAAGGGACGTGTAAGAAGGGAAAAAAGGAAGAATCACCTGCGTGTGTTTCTGTGTTTGAGTTTATATATAGGTTTATGAATCGTTGAGAGTGTTGAGCTACAGCAATTATACCGAATAATCCTCGCGCAGGATCGAGGCGAGGGAAAAGGACGAAGACTCTTATCTAATCGACAGGCAAATTCGAGCCTCGAGAAGAAAACAGCTAACCTCCTGCTCGAACCTTTCGCACCTTTCTCTCTTTTTTCTTTCTTCCCTCTTGGCTCTCCCTCCCTCAGCAATCTCATTTTCGGCCCTCCCGTTCCTGTGCCATCATTTCGAACGTACCATATGTGACTCGGCAGAATTTTTGGCTCATGGGAATTTTCGGGAGTCATTAAAAATGAATTTTAGGTGCAACGACCTCCGAGGAGCTCTAAATCGATTGAAATCCCTCGAATGAGCCTTTATTCACGTGTATATCGGACTCCGAAGTATCCGAATTAGTAGATTCTGGATTTGGAAGCTGACAAAATTATGAACAGGGAACTTGGGTATTCGCCTCGGATGACTTTTCTCTCGCACTTAAAATCTTTCATTCGCCATTACATGTTGCGTGCATCGCTCGCGGGTATCGAAAAAAGCGTGGAAGCAAAAGATTATTCGTATTTTCTCTTCCATCCCTCGTCCTCTTTATAGCGTAGGATAGTATGTGAGAATGCATGAGAGGAGGGAGGCTATCTGGAGGGTCAGATCGTATTTATACAGAAGACGAGCTCGCGCGGGCGCGCGATTGTTAGTTAAAATCCCATTAGTAAAAATCCCGGTTTTGTTGGTCCGGGTCGCGATCCCCTCCGTCCTTCTCTCTTTCTCGCCTTCCTCATTTGGCTCTTCTCTTACGACTGCGAGTGGCGAGACCGTTTTCGGTGCCCGTTCTTGCGGGCACGAGCGTCGCTTCGAGGAGTTGCCCTGCTCCTCGAAACGTTGCTCTCTTCTCTCTGCCATCAAGATGTCAACCGCGGAGGAGATGCCGGCTCTCTGATATATTGGGAGTGAGAGCGCACACGAGCGCTTTTTAACGAGGAGAAGAGTGGATTCGTGAACTCTTTGTGTATATGTGTGTTTGTTAGAGTCCAACATGAAATATTCTTCTCTCTCTCTCTTTTCCTTTTCTACGTTTTTTCCTTGTTTCCGAGCACAGCCACCGTGTCTCCGTACAGAGTGTCCTGAAAATCAGTCGACGAGGTTCTGACCGCATGGACGCGACATGGGCGGAGGTTCTGGACACAAATTTCATCTGCGATGGACCGTTAAAGAGACATCGAGTAATGAGAGTTGAGTAACGGCGCAAGAGTCGTGAACGCTGCGCATCAAGCGAATGAAGCCCGAGATCCTTTGGTCTCAGAATTTTGGAATCTCGTGACACTGCACTATCACGATCTTCGTGATGATACTTTCCGGACTGCCTGTATATTCGTATATATAGGACAGAGAAGAACGAGACCCTCGAGAAACCATTTTCGGTGTGTCCCAAGAGTCAACAGGTGTCTCCTACCTGTCGTTCACTCCGCGTGGGTCTGTCTTTTCGAGCGTACGTCCAAGAAAGGGGGAGGGCGCCTCTGCTCTGATATTTTCTTCTCCTTATCTTTTCTAAGCGTTCCTCTATGGGACTCTCCTCTTCCGTCTCGTTCTATATACATGACAAAAAGTTCACTTGATCCTCGTTGAGAGACAGATCTTTCCATCTCTTTGTCTCCTTATTCTATCTTTCTCTCTCAGTCTCGCATATTTCTCGTGAGACTTATCGAAATCCGTTTAACCTTCGCGGTGAATATATAAGTGAGCTGAGAAAATAATGGCTCTCAGCAGGGAGCACCCACGACTTTTCTAGGACTTCTCACGAGAATCCCACACAGCCACAACGATGACGATGAGTGAGTGGCTCCCTAAAGTGTCGAGAATTATATCCACTACCGTTGCTTTTTACTTCTTCTTCCAATTTTATATTCTTTCTGCTTTTTCTTTACGTAGTAAATATATTGATACGACGATTGAATAATTGATTCGTTTCAATTAGGAAAGATATTTTTGGCAACGCTGAAAATCGCTTGATTCGGGCCTCATTAATTTGATTTAGAAGCGCTACGACGACATCGCGGCGTGCCTTTTTCGATATGTTTCGCGAAAATAAATATACTATCGAATATTCAACACAATTTTTTCATCGACGAAAACGACGAATACTCCATTCGCATATATTTTTACAAGCGTATCTGTTTCATTCGATTCGAGGTGTTGAAAATCATGGAAGTTCAGCTCCTACTTTGAGGGGCTTCCAGAGCGCGGCGGCTCTCATGCTTATACATCGAGACTAGTCGCTCTGCTACCAACCTGATACCTGATTTTTCTGTTTTCTGCGCTTTTTCCTTCTTTTCGTTTCTTTTTCTTGCTTTGTAAAGTTGCCGCTCCAAAGGTTTGTGCGAGCGTATCCTGAAGTGTTCGACGAATTTTCGTGGCAAGATTTTGAATCGTTTGTCACGTCAAAACTGTATTAGCCATGAAGCTCCGTGCAATTGCAGGTAAATTTATGATTTTTCCGCTTTTCGCAGAACCAATTTTTTTTCCAATTTTGCAAATATACGTAAAACACGATCAAGAAGATGTTATTTGAGCTCTAACTACTCGCCGTCATTTTTAAATCGATAAAAACTCCTTTAAATGAGTTCTTCGATAAGTTGAAAAAAAAAGAAAGTCAGATTACCTCATTCTTTGCAAGCTGCAGACTCAACTATCTTTCTTGCGATGAAAGATTGTTTTTTTCGGGTCGTGCTCAATCATTGATTCCTTTCTAAACGATTCCGTTCGTATCTCTTATCCAGCCGATCAATTACTGGGGATGTTTAACAGCGGATTCTACGACAGGAAGGTTCGTTAAAGGTGGTCCCAAGAGTATGAGAGACGAAAAATCTTTATCGCGAAAGATGGAGCAATTGGGAGCCGATCATTTCGTCGCCTTGGTGAAAATTCTCAAACGGTTTGAATGCACGAGAATTTGTATCAAACTAACGTGCCTATGAGTAATTATTTTTGGCGGTTAACTTCAAACGCTGACATAATGACATCCATATCGCATTTTAGAAGACGATCGGGCTAATTATTATTTTTCTCGAATTCTAATTTCATATTCCTTGTCTTATGTAGTTGTATCAAATTTGTCGAACAGTTTGCTTGAACACAACCAAATTATTCAGTACAAAATCGCGCGCTTTTATACCATTGACAGATGAATTTTTAGACGACCAATGATGAAGAGGATTCAGCTCTCGTGGAAAAACTTTTTTACGTCACGAATACGTTTCCCTGAGGAATGAATTTTTCAAAAATCCACTCGTTTTTAGTCTCAAAGTTTTATCTATCGAGTTACGTACTTTCCATGGAAGCTGAGTCACCGTTAGAAAAAATGAATACGCAGAACGTGACTTATTAAGAGGATCGTGTGTATATCATTTCGTACGAAAATGATTATCAGAAAAACTATAGTGCAAAACTCACTAATATTTAAGAAGTCGTTATCACAAGTTTTATTTAAAAAGACTGTTCACACAGCTTGAGGAAACTATAAAAATATAATCAAAACAATGGAAGACGGCACGTGCCGCAAAATTATCGGTTTCTAACAATACACACGACTTTTGTTACTGTTCTGCGAAATTCATTAGCCAATTTCTGAGTGGCACTTTGAATTTTTTGTCACGTTTCTCCACTCCCTCTTTCCTTGTCCCCATCAGCTATTGCAGTAGCGATCGATTTTCTCTCCTCGCAGTCTACATCGATTTCAAAAACTTCGAGCATCGGACCAGAAGATTTGCGGTTTCGAATTTTTCCATCTGATTTTCGATTTCGGTTCAATCACAACTAATCATCCATAAGTCCTTCAGGTAAGTGATAATCGAGCTCATTGTAATTTTTCTGAATATTTTCGGAGATTAATATGAACCATCAAAGTTCACACGTGTCTCAGAAAGCCCTATAACATTTATTGCGGAATAAAGTTGAATTAATTCGTTGAATTAATAATGTTATATCATCTTCACGATACATAAAAAAGTAAATAAAAGTAATATACGGATGTTTAGGTAGAAATGAGTTCCCAAAAAAAAATTTCGAATATTAATGTGAAATTTCTCCGATCAAATTTTTCTTGAAATCGTAATGATTTATCACTGATGATTTAAAGAACTAATACTGGGTTTTCATTGATTACTTCAATCAATCAAAACAGTGCTCATATATTCCATATTTTTTTTTCTCAACAGTAAAACAAACACAAATAACATTCGCAAATCTGCGGTGACATAAGTACATTGAGAGGGGTTGAAATGTTTAGAAATTGAAACTTTCGATACCGTTTGTTTGATTAAAAAATCCACGAAAATCTTCGACAGAATAGTGTGCTTATGAATGATTATTTTTCAGCCTTCTACTTCAAACACTGGCATATAATGATATCTACATCGTATTATGGAGAATCATCGGGTTCGAGTTCGGGTCTACGAAAACACAGGTTTCTATGGAAAAGATTCGAGAGCAGATGTGCTGTGTGTGATGAAAGGTGCGTATTATAGGAACGGAATTCAATCTTTCGATATAGGATTGCGAACGTGACATTTGGTAATTCATTATCCATTGCGTATACGATTTTTTCTGCAGCATGCAGTTTGGTAAAGAGGTGTTGGAATGCGGTCAATGTCACTATGTGGTTCATACTCACTGCAAAGATTTCCTTCCAGTTCCGTGCGTACCACCACCAAACGTAGGAGCGGTAATTATTTTTTGTATGAATTATAAACATAGATCTTAATCTCGTTAATCCATTTTGGGGATTTCGCAAATCTGTGGTGTCATACATATATTTAAAGGGGTCCAAATTTGCGAAAATTGAAATTTTCGATAGTGTTTGCTTGATTAAAAAATGTATGAAAATTTCCGACAGAATAATGTACTTATGAACGATTATTTTTCAGTCTTCTACTTCAAACACTGGCATAATGGCATCTACATTGTATTCTGGAGTATCATCGGGCTCGAATTCGGGTTTAGAATAACACAGGTTTCTACGGAAAAGATTCGAGAACGCATGTGATGTGTGTGATCAAAGGTATGCATTATAGGAACGGAATTCAATCTTTCGATATAGAATTGCGAACGCGATATTTGGTAATTCATTATTAATCGTGTATACAATTTTTTCTCCAGCATACAGGTTGATAAAGCGGTGTTGGAATGCAGCGATTGTAAGAGAATAATTCATGCTAGCTGCAAAGATTGGCTTCCAGTTCCGTGCGTGCCACCATCAATCGCTAAAGCGGTAATTATTTTTAGTATGAATTACAATCCCATTCTTGTTAACCCATTTCAATCTATTGGGCTCGAATGTCAATGAACAGATTTCAACTCGACTTTCGGCTTTTATTCAAGGTTTGTTTATCGAGGTTTATTCTCTTTTTGTTTCTGGTCAAAATTCGGAATAATTATTTCCTTCAACCTAATTGAATTCAAGGGGAGTTCGCTATTTTTCATCACGCGATGCTAAAAAACAAAATGATTCCGAGAATTTGCTCGAAAAATCCCATGCTGTTGCTTCATATAAAAAAAAAACATCATGAGTAATTTACCGCATTATCCGAAACATCGATCTCATTGATCAATGTGGAGAAAATCATTCGTAGACTCTCGGAATTTTGGAAGAGAATCATTCGCACACTTTTCAGTTTTGGATCAAGTGCAGGCACCTGATATCAGGCTATAAAGCGATCAACATATCTCAGCGCTAGCATTCCAAACTGAAAATAAATATAAGAAAATCGATACTCGGAAGGTAAACTCATCTCAACTGATCTCGATTGATTCGAAAGTAATTTAATAACGACCGTCGGCCTGCTATCATTTGAGTCGTTTCGTGACCTGAGCAAAAAGCCATGATTCCTGAAAATACCTCGGAAAATACTGTTGGCTACGAAAAATTGATAAGAAAATATTTTTACAGGGAGACATCTCCGATTATACACCTGTCAATGCACCATACGTACCATTTTTGGTAATGGAATGTATATCCAGAGTTGAATTCCGTGGTGTAAAGATGAATTTTTTGTACAGAAAAGATGGCGACGTCGCCAAAGCCAGAGCATTGGTTAGACGGTACCTTGCAAACAAAGAAACGCTGGACTTAAGCGACGTCGATACAGAAACAATTACCTTGATTTTGAAACTATTTTTGGCATCGTTGAACGGCTCACTAATCACCGATGATCTCCGGGATGATTTCATTA
Organism: Venturia canescens; assembly: GCF_019457755.1. Classification (NCBI taxonomy): domain Eukaryota; kingdom Metazoa; phylum Arthropoda; class Insecta; order Hymenoptera; family Ichneumonidae; genus Venturia; species Venturia canescens. Next base: position 13,756,617 of record NC_057424.1, on the reverse strand, counting down.
AAGCATCTCGGATTCGTGGATCAAGAAAGAGGCATGAAACACTTCACGATGTCGTGGAAAGACTTCCTCCGTCGAATCACGATACTCTTATTTTTCTCCTCGAACATCTACGCCATATCATTGATGCAGGAAATCGCAATATTTTGAATCGTCTCGCTGAAGTTTTTGGGCCCATTGTAGTCGGTGGGAGCTCCCAATATCTAACTCCGTCGTTGTTCATGATCTCACGAGAAGATCAAATTGAGGTCAGAGTTTCTTGTGTCTCACGTCAATTTTAGCCGTTGACATTTTCTTGCTTTACTAACTTTTCTTTTTTTCAATTCACCATTTTAAATTGAAATTTCATTCCATTTGCAGGTTTTTAAAAGCTTGTTGGAACTGGATTTTTCCGAGGACGAAAACCTAGCGTAATCTTCTTCCTCTGTGAAAATGCACACAATTGTCTGCAAAGAAATAAAGGAATTCCTTGAAATTAATAAATTCGTTACCTAAACTCATTAATTTCATTTACCCCTTGGAATTTAAAAAATCAAGATTTCAATATCAAAACCTCTGATGGTATCATTCACTTTCAACTTGTAACGGCTATCATGGAATGAACCACCACCCGAGCCTACTGGAGCCGCTGGAATTTTTCAAAACCAAAGATTCTTAAAAAAACCAAGGCAGAAGAGACCTCAAGCGATTAGAAATAAGAAAAATTACGATTGAAACATTGCTTCGAGACGAGTCAGCCCGAAATCTACATGTCGTCAAAACCCAATACATTGCCAAAACTTGAGTGCTCAATTATTCAAAAAAAATGAATAAATGAATAAAATCAGAACGAGAAAGACCCAAGAAAACAACGGATGCAAGTATCTCCAAAAAATTCACCCCGTTTCGTTGGTCATATAGAAGGTGTTATTGGTTGTAAAATGATCGATTTTACTTCGATTTATTGCCCCCATCGAATCAAATAACGAATTTATGATCTTACATTCCATCTACAGACAAATTTTCAGATGATGGATGATAGAAAAAATGGTTCTTCAGCATACATAGAAAGTTTTTCGCGTTATAGAACCGATTACTCAAGAAAAAAATTCATCTACGAATCATTTTTCATCTCAGAATATTCGAATGCATCGAGGTGTTTACCTCATTTAATAGAAAACGCGATATCGAGTGTCGTTGAAAGCAACTTTGTCACAATGGAAGACGATAACTGGAGTTTCTCAGAATGGGAAAATTTGAGTCACCTCCTCATCATTCTGGAAATTTCACCTTCGATGTGATGGTTTCCGGGGAGTTCTTCACTGTGGTTTCGCGTGGCGAGGAGGAGGGGGGGTGGTGGTCGTTAAAGGAGGTAAACGATTTTTCGTCACCCGTTGTCCGATCAAATATTTCGGGCCGCACGAAAATCTGAGAACTCCGATTAACCGGTATCGAAATCTCGGTATAAAATTCTCCTCTCACCGCTCCCCATAAACCGAACGCGTATTCGACGCGAGTTGTTTACCAATCCGATCTATATAATGCTCCTATAAAACACGATCGAGAACTCTCCGGTACTCGCCGCATCAATAAGTGCTTACCAATCAAAGAATCCCATTAAATTGCAGGAATTTTTGCCGCACAGCCAATCGGATTCTCAATATCTCTGGCCTGCCCCTCCTTTCCTCGTCAACTCTTTCGATTCTCGTATCTCATTCCATCGTCAGTTGACCAGTTAATTTCCAAGTAATAACTCAAGCCTCGTTAAATACACACGCGAATGAAACAGTTGAAAAAAACACTTTTTTCAACCTTTCGATTTTTTTTCAGGCATTCTAACATTCCGAATTCCGCGGGTTCCGAAATTTGATGGAAAAAAAATGGCAAGTTATGCGTGATGAAAATGTGAAAATTCAAAGATAATCCTCAGCATCAAAGTTTTCGTTTTGTACATCTTCTTTCGGTATTCTTCAACCGAAGAACCCCGAGAATACAGAATTTTGCACTTTGCAACAATAATGTGGGTGGGACCGCGAGAGCCGCTAGTATGAGCTACAAAATCGTAAATACGAATGACTATTTCCCGGCTGCTCACGTTCCTCGGTATCCGCGGTTAGGATTCGTGTCTTCCCTACTCCGGAGCGATGCTGCGGACGCATCCCGGGGTAGGGCACGAAGTCGGGGCTGTGCATGAAAGTTTAGCGGAGGTACAACGACGACAATCTTACGGAGCGGTTCCGCGGGCGCACGACCCCGTATGCGCCGCCGCGGTCTCTTACCTCACGAAGAGCGACGTCGTCGTCCAACGTCTCGCCGAGTGAGTAAAAGAGCGAGAGAGCAGAGAAAGAGTAAGAAGAGGGCCCGTGGACCTCCATTGAAGAATCCCTCGGGTCTTACACGCCGGGGCCTCCGGTGCTCAGGCAAAACGCCGCCACGTGACGAGCATTCGTAATATAACAACGCGAATGACCGCGCGCGATCTTCCTCGTTTCGTCTCCAGTCTCTCTTTTCTCTTTCTCTCGTCGCTTCTCTCTCCGAGCACAGTTGCCCGTTCCACAAGGATGGATCAACCAAACACTCCAATTTCATTTCCATTAATCTTTCCTCCTTTTGGGACTATTTCATTGCGCTCGCGCTCCGAAATCCTCAGATCTGAAAAAATGCCATCAAACTTCTTGCGCAACTCGAGGCAACTCTTCCAATAACTTGCACTTTATCGACAAACTTTTGGCAACTTTTACCTTGAAATTTTTAAGAGCCTGGAAAGCTCCACCGATTTTCACAGTGTGAGACCATTAATTCCTTTGAATAACGCCATTTTTTTATCAAAATAATCTCAATTCAACTGCAAATGAATCCAGGTTTCAAGGATATTATTTTCCCATCATCAGCCTCTCCTGTCCTCGCGAGATTTTAATGAAATATTACAAAAAAAAAAAAAAAAAACATTTGCTCAGCTGTACTATCGATTCAAATGAAAAAACTATTAAGTCAATAATTATTTGTTGGGAAAAAATAAATATGAACGTGAGGATTACGTACGAGCCCCACAAAAGAGATTCTCTCGTATGTACGTGATCAGGCATAAGACATATCCTGAGCGAGGAGAGGGAAAAACCTTAGCGGCAATTACAATAACGACCGCGATGTATAATTGCACTTGGTGCCCGGGCTCTTTTGTGTTTGCGTGCATCATAAGCGCCCAGTGGACTGAGAAAGAATACTACACGCTCAGTGCGTATATAGATAGATATAGAAACGCGGATGCACATTTACTTATATGAACCCTGGTCACGTCGTCATATATGTCCATCGTTGTCGTACCTCGCATTCTCCCCGGTGGAGCTTTGAGACGAACCGGGAGAACCGTCGCTTTTCTTCTGGGATATAAATCCTGCAAAATATGAAGCCCCATCTCGCGATATGAAATTCGTCGAACTCCCAACGAACTTATTGCCGAATCGATCGAGCGCGACTCGGGCATTTGTAGCAATTAGCGAGAAAAAGTGCGTCTGCGGTAAATTAATAAGTGTTCTTACTGTTTTTATAAAGAAATTATTCATTGAAAGAAATGACTTTTGTGTATGATGCTGCGGAATTATCTTCTTTTGATGCGATAATCTCATTGATATTCGAGTTATTATTTCAGGGGCGTCGTCTTACACTTGTTACTTTGGATTCCTGCGTTCGGTGTTCATCCTTAATACAAACGACGCCCGCATCTTTATTTATACGTTTTTTTTCATCGTTCCTCATTCTTCCCATGAACTCGACCGATAGTAACTCGGAGTTGGAGCCGTTTTGCTATTCTTCGAATCTCGAATACATGTCGCCGCAGTGAAAAGGATGAGTTTCGACGATCGAATTTAGGAAAATCGAATTCCGATGATCTCGAGAGAGTCGATCGTGATTATTTTCCTGGAACGTAAATGACTGAAATATCTGTCGATCGTGTTGAAGGGATCGAAGAAGATGAATGGACTAGCAGGTTCTCGTTGATAGATGCCGATAAATAAATACCTGCTGTCGTGGTCTTTGGATCGACGACACTCGCAGAGAGATATAAAGAGAAAGAGAGCGGGGAGAGTGAGAGCAGGAGAAGCATTGAGCTGGGTAAATCGCTAATTTCGCCGCGTACGGGATGGCACAAGTCGATCGGGATCGACGGCGACGACGAAGACGAGGGAGCAGCGGAAGTGCCTCCATGTTTTTCTGACTGGAACGCCGCGTCGATCGATGGAATGCACTCGTTGCGTGTATATATCTTCGGTATACATCAACCCTCGATTTAATCTTCGTATCACTATACAGATTGTTTGTATGGGGGGTTTATGGGTGATGTTCCGTGATCGCAAGAAAATCTTATGTACGATATCGCCCTCTCGTTCTCTCTTCCGCGGCTCGTCCGGTCGCGATATTCTCACTGGACCCCCGGTACAGTTTCTCCCTTGCTCTCCATTCTTTCAGAACTGCCTTTCGTAGTATTCGCCACTTGGTTCAATACCGTTCAACTACTTTGCACGCTGTTACTTTATTAATAAAAGTCTTGGACTCGTCACAATGGGAATGAAATAATGTGAACAATTCTCACATAAAAAATACCAGTACAAAAATGGTTTATGAATCACAGTTCATGATGTGATTCTCACTTTGATGAACTGCTTGTACATCAAATTTCTTCGATGCGAGGCTTCCTTTGCCGAGTTCGAAATATCAGAGTTTTGGATTAAATTAGATTGAAAAAGAAGCAAAACAGTGGGTGAAATGTACCGAGGAATCATTTTTCCTCCAACGAGAGTCGGAAGCACTCGTCGGTGTGAGTTTTTTGCAAGAGTTTCGTTTGGCAAGTGATTTTGAGTTCGTTGAGATTTGATGTTCGATTTTGGTGCTTGGTGTTGAAATTTCATTTTTTCGGAATGAATGTGAGCGGACTTCGAAGGATTTTCGTGATCTGTTTTCGGATCAGCGAACCCGAAAGAACGGGAATGAGCAACGTTGTTTTTTCGGTTACTGATGAAAGACTCGGAGAATTGATAACGTTGATTTACTTCCGTTTGTAAATTAGATGGTCCATCTTTTTTGGAGTTCGGATATTTTTTCAGTCCTCGATACGAGTACATGGATGTAGAACTCGAAAAAATGAACCCCCTGCTGGTGGGTCCAGCCTCGCTTCGCTGAGATCCCGACGGGGCCTTATCGAAAGAGAAAGAGCGAGAGAGAGAGAGAGAGAGAGAGAGAGAAAAAGGCAAAGAGAAAAAGCGAGATCTCCGAGCTAATCGGCACGGTGTTCCACGAGCACGTCTCTCCTTCTTACTCTCTCGCTCTACCTTCGGCGCGGAAGAGAGTTCGCGAGTGAAGCTTGTATATGTTTCATGGTTGGTATTAATAGTCTTCTCGATGGGCTGAGAACATTTCGCCGCGCCATTCCACGTGTACGTACAGATATTATCCGCGAGAGGGCGAGAATTTTTTCTTCGTTTTGTTCTGGTTCAGCGATATGTTCGTAAGGGGATTTCAAGCGCCCAAATGCCGTTTTCATCCCATAAACCGACGATGAGAAATATACAAACGAGCGATACAATTATTCGTAAATTTTCATCTTTTTTATTATCGTTATTTTTTTCTCTTCTCTTTCTCATGTATTTTGTGCGGCGCGCAGTAAACGATAAGTGGGCATTATATTAATTCGCTTTAAGAGGCAAGACGAACAAAAATAACGAAGCAGCCACTGAACAAATTAAAATAACTAGATTCAATTTGCAAAGCTGGTACTTAGTTACGAGGCAAGGTATAAAAGTCAAAAAGCAAAAAGGGACAGAAGGGTGAAGGAGAGGGAGGGAGAAGATGGAAAAAGAGGGATCGGGATGAGGGGGAGAGAGGGAGACGAGGAAAGAGAATAGAAGTGCGTTTAGCGATAACACTTGGCATGAGAACGAGGGCGTGAGGTGCCCTTTTCCTCTCTCTTCCTACAGTACGAGATCGCATAAATATACTAACCAGTGAAACAAAAGCCTCCGTCAAAGCTATAACTGAAATAAAAAAGGGCTTTCGTTACTGGGACTCGTATAGCCGAAGTGAAAAAGCAGGCAACGTTACAAAACTGTATAATTCCCGAGAACGAAAGAGAAGTAAATGGACAGAGAAAGAGAGAGCTCTGTTTGCTGGCGAATTTTCTTCGCAGTATCCAACTCGGTTGGTTGGTATATTAAAATTATGCGCGAGAGTTTTCTTTGCGTCTTTCGCGAGGCGCATGAGATTTTACGGCTCTCGCTTGCTGTTTTTACGGCTCTTCAACATCTCTTGCGCCCTCTTTCACGTCTTTCGACGTTTTGTTGAGCCATTTTTAAATCCCTCTCTCTCTGTCTTGCTTTCGTCTTTGAAGGTACCCATGATTCGCGACGGCTTCTATGTAAAACGAGAGAACTCCATTTTTTACTTTCTTGATCTTGATGCTCCTCTCATTCAGCGACCCAGCTCAGACAGAGGAGAGAGAAACAGCATTAAAGTTGTTAGCGTGCGAGAAATTTCGCACTCTCTCTCTCTCTCTCTCGTTCGTATTACGACGAAAACATTACCAAGATCTCAACGCTACTAGATAATATAATAATAATGAAACGACGAGGATGGAAAAAATCTGCCTCAAGTGAATTTTAAATTGTGATAAAAAATATACGAGAGCGAAAAAATGAAAATCGACGATAAAGCCGGACGCTCGAGTAACGGATCGATGAAATTGATTTATTTGACAAGTTAATGGGGCATAGAGTGATGCCAACACATGAGAAAAAATTGATTTTTGTCTAACGTACCCTGGCATTATGGATATTGATACATTTGGCAAAGTAATTAATCGAACAACAGTCGATTTTCAAACATTCTTCCGTGTATAGAAAGTTATCCAATCGATTATTATTTTGAAGTTATACTTTCATATAAATCAAAAGCATTAATGAGTTTTCGATTCGTCCAAAAGGAATCTCAGACAGCCAATAATTATTACGATAATGATAGATTAATAAAGAATCGATTAATCGACCGTTAATTTCAATTCATTTGACAAGCCAATAAATTGTCTCGCTTGAAATGCTCAGAAGAGGGGTTTTTATATCGAAATTCGGTGTTTAATAGAGTGGTTTCGAAAAGCAAAAAGCCGGACTAAATAAAGTAGTGCGTCTCTCGCCGAAAAGTTGTTTGAAAAGGCTAATTTTTTTTGCTACTGCTCTTATTTTTGGTGTCAATTAATATTCCTTCACGGGCGAGTACACCTCTTGAAAAGATCAGTCGAGCAAGCTATGTCTATGAGAACTTTCGATCTATACAAAGATACAGTGCCTCGAGGGCTTTCCTGTGACATCGAAAGAGATCTCTCACCGGTCCATTCAAAAATTTCTTGAGAATATCTCCTCTCCCCCCCCTCCCCCCCCCCCCCCCTCATACTCTCTTATACATATTTTGATGATTACTTTCATTTATACCATTATTATTATCATCGTTCAAAATCTATCGTGATTTTAATGATTTTTGCTTACGAAAAGTAATCTCAGTCCAATCCACGATCATTTAACAATCGTGTTCTATTTAAATCGTCTGTCCAGGTGTAAATTTCATTTCCACGTATGCTTTCAAACATGTATTTTTGGTACAGTTGATATTATTTGCGAATTGAAAAGCTACAGAGGAATTCTACATACGAATTTCTACACAATCAAAAGTTGATAGGCAGATCTTTCTCTCTCTCTCTCTCTGTCTCTCTCTCTCTCTCACTCTTTCTTTCTTTCTTTCTCTTTTTCTCTCTTGAGATAATTATTCTGCGATTTCGAGCGAGAAACAGCATGCTGCTCAAAAATCATCTTTTTTTTCGACCCGATCGCGTGTAACGCGCGATGGATTATAAAAAGCGAGACCACCACGAATTCGTGGAATCGCGGTGAAACGATTTTTAATAACGTTGCAACGAACCGTTCAGAGACCTCGAATATTTTATATCCGTTATACGTTATACGTTCTACGTCTATTATTCACATTTGACATGAGCGCGAATGTATATGTGTATAAGAGCAAAAATGCGATATATAGCTTAGGTGAGAGAACTCTCAATCGTGAATCGATGACAAATCGTGAATTCACGCAACGATAAAGTTTCGCACAACAGTTTACTGGCATTTTTACGAGCGTGAACGCATGTTTAAATACATTTCGATGCGGCTTTTCGAACGATAGTTTTGCCGACAAAGCTCGTTCTTTATTTTAGAAAAATTCATCGTTCAACTTCAAGAAAGTTCTTTGAGATCAAAGACAATGCGATTTTCATTGCTCCGCGACCCGCCTTCGAGCTTTTCATTCACAACGATCGTAAATGATTGAAAAATTGACGTTTACACGGAAACTTTGATCGATGTGACATCGAGTTCAATCGAGATAAATTTGTGCAGCTTCTCAAATCACTTGAATGAGTTTATTACGATACGTGCAACGCACTACTTACCGGAAATATATCATTCACGCACCCCTCCATATCTCGGTAGGGGTGCATTCGGAATGACCGAAGAGGATAAACGGTAGAAGAGAAACGTGGAAGCTTGAACGAGTAAGCGAAGTAGCAAAATGAACGTCGGGAGACTCGAGAAGTGGCCCGAGGGCTCTTGCGTCGTTGGGGCTTGAATTCTCCTGTTTTGGACATCTCCCGGCCCTACAGAGGGTCTCAAAAATCGTGATGAAGGATCACGACTCACGGATCGTACAAGATCAAAATACTGACGTCACGAGCCATCGTTCTTCGACGCTGACTCTTGCTGTGACTCGAAAGCATTCAAAGTCTCTCCAAATTCGATCTGGACCATAAAAAATTTGTACTTTATGCATCATGCACAGGGAACGTGAATTTAAGGGAGTCTCCTCTCTCTCTCTCTCTCTCTTATTCCCGTTATTCTGCAATGAATGCCCTCGCTCCTAATTGGACTCACCACCGACGAATGAATTCTTCATAACCGGTTGATCGGAAAATAAAATGGCTGAAGTTTTCTCCGCCCAGAATTTTGCTACGTCACAGTCCTGGAGGTGTTGTCGAATTTTTGGTCCAGCCTGTATAAGCACGTGTGCATATAACACTGCTGGTTTAACAAGCAGCAAAGTGAACTTTGCTGCAATACTCTCTCTCTGGCTCTCTGGCTCCGTTGCACTCTCTTCTTTCTCCATTGCTTATAATATAAAATATAATCTAAACGCCGTATGTGGAAAGCGTCAATAGCCGAGTGAGAGGACGGTGCGTGTGCATATAAAGTATAAACAAAGGTATAGCAAGGAGCTGACTCGAGGTATCATGCGCTCGCGAGAGCTTTGAGATTTCTGATGGCGCTGGAGGCGGCGCGTCAGAGTCCAGCAAAACGGAGCACATGTACGTACGTACACACGCTTTATCCAACTATACGTCGCCATCGTCGTCGTTCTCAACTGCAACTCTTATGAATGCAGTCCTCGCCGCATTTATGCCGGTAGCTGGAGGCGCTTATAAATAAAAGGGAGCGACGGCACACTATATTGAGAGTATATAGTCACAACATACTCATTTTTTATATACGCCTCGATTTATATAAGGCCTTTCGAACGAAATCATACGTTGGGAGAATCAACCCTCATTATCGGATGCGATTGCGCTTCGAACGCCCCATTTTCACACGAGACGCCGCCGCCGCCCCCTTAACATCGATGCAAACGGCAGACTGTTTTAATTTTTATGAAAACGATAAAAAATTCTATCGAGAGGATAATTAACCAGGAAAAAGGGGTGTCGAGAGTATTCGAGGACGAAAAGTCAGCAAATTTCATCGGGAATTCAGCCAATGAGCTGCTGATGAACTTGGAATTCGATTGAAATACAATTACCAACGTTATTGGACTCGTAAAAAAATAAACGAAGAGATGTGGGATGAAAAGTTTCGGTACAGAGATAACGAAGGACATATGAAGCTTGACAAAAAAGGGACGAAAATTTCGGAGGATGAAAAAAGTGGGTAAAAAGATGCTGACGTTGCTGGAGAGAAAAGGAAAAAAAAAAGAAACAATATCAAATAAGATAAATTGATGGCATGAAATCCTGGACCGCAAATGAACGCGCGGAAGAAGGGATGCTGATGGATTTGAGATGTGGGGCCCCATATAATTGTGTATATCGGACATTTGACGAGAGAGGCGAGGGCAAACCGCACACGCCGATGCGTGCGTGAGTCGCGGATTCAATTATTCCGCGATTACAACGCGTCGCACGACGACTGACGAGAGTGCTCTTGGCTTCTCAATTCTCCCTCTCTCTCTCTCTTCCCTCCCGGTAAATTATAACTCTGTGATACAGTATTTCTCTCGTATAAATACAATCGGAGCAATACACCGTATGTTTTTCTCATCTCGTAGCTTTTTCTCTCTTTTCCACCGCTCCTGCCTCTTTCTTTCATTGCCATTCTTTCTTCTCTGCTTGTACAAAACTCTCGCTCGCATTCCTGCACATGAAAGTGTGCAGCCTCTCGCGCTAAAAAGCGCGAGATAGAAAATCCGCGAATCCCCACGATTTTCTCGATCATTACGGCTACATATTACTCCGTAATATCCGCTTCTTTTATACTTCCCGAGAGACATCAGCACCGTCACTCAGACGCTAATCGTACAGTTTTCCTCTGTAGCCATCAGTTTTATTCCACATTTTTGTTTTTTCTCTTTCTTTTCTTTTTTTTTTTTCTTACGAATTAATTCATCATCCTACATTAATTCTTCGAGTGAAAATTTTCAACAGCGCGTGTATATACGCGCGCAGCTCGAGTAATCGTCGAGTACAAATAATCATCGAGATACGAGACTGCTGTGTGCGATGAGAAAAACTTTGCTGTGTTGTGTTTTTTGAGGATAGAAAAACGAATTATATTGAGCACGCTTTTGAATTAATCTTCGCACCGTTATACGAATTAACAGTTTGCCAGTTTTTTTCCACTATCGTTCAGCATATATTTTTTCGTTGTACTCGCTTTCCGAGAACGGATGCATTTTGCTCAAATTAGTGCAAAAAAATGAGCAGTAAACGATGAAAATGTAAGAAAAAAAAGAAAATTCAGATCCCACGACCCTGCCTCGCGCAATGCCCGTTGAATTTTCATTCTTACCAGGCGCACTCGCGTGCCTGCATCGAATACGCAATTGGGAAAAAATGAGGCTTCTCAGATTGATAGTGATCCACGAATTCGTGAAAGAACGACTCGATTATTCGTTTATTCGAAAACATTGTAAAAGGGAGTCATAAATGGATGAAAGAATTTATCTAACAGGAGGCCGCATTGAAAAGATAATATTTCGTACTTTATAAGGAGGAAGAAATTGTAAGACTTCCTTGAGGCCACAGCATCCTCACCCAGAGCCCGAGGGTCCAGTCTCCCTTGCGCACGAGGACGATCTTTCTCGACCACACCGTGTCCGGCACACGCGAGAGGTGAGTACTCGAGCATTATCATCATGCACTATGCTATTATAGATACAGAGGTACGCTCTTGTATGCTCGTGGAATAGTGGAGTATCACACACACGGACGCACACATGCGGACGAACAATTCGTACCTGCCGGTATATCTTTTGCGTGCGGCACGGGGAATCTCTCGCTTCCCATTATCGCGATATCATTGGAAACTCGCGCGCTTTCTCGCTACATAGTGTCACGAAAATTGTATGGTGAATTCACCGCATTGAGGGTTCATAAAATCCTTCGAAAAAGAGTCTCAAATGAAATTTATTTCTTGATCGATCATTCGTGAAACGTCGTCATTTCGTGATGCAGCATGCAGCCAATATCCCAGGCTTCCGGGATCGTTTCCCACTCTCGCCTCCTCTCCGTACTCCCCCCCCCCCCCCCCCACTTTTTATCACCTGCGCACCGCATTGGCTCTGGCACTCCCTCATGATTATCTCAGCCTCTCACCGCCCGAGAAAAGCATGCTCGAAGAATTTTATCTTGAGAATTTTGTCGACCAACTAGCCTCACAAGTCGAGCTACTTTTGCTACATCCTGTATTTCAATCCCGGAGTTCTGGCGGGTGCGCAAGGGCACGTCACATCGCTGCTCGGCCTCGCGAATAGATAAGCCACCGGCGGATCTGATTAGCGCCACGTTACATCCGAGTGTACATTATACACGATCTACACTCTGCCCTACACGCTCTCTCCCACGCCCTTAACAGCCCGACTGCTCGTAGAGGACATTCCAATTCGACTTGAATGGAGCCAAGCATCGGAAAAATCAAAATTTTATTTATATTGACCTGTTCGATGCGGTTCTGGGTCTTGCTTTTGAACTTTTTTGTTACGTCAACGGACGATCTCGCGAAAAAATGCGTCTTTGAAACGAATTCATCGAGAAAACTTGCTTGAAATTATTAACCCAATGCGAGGATTCGCAGCGAAAAATGAAACTGAAAAAAGGTTCAAAAAAGGGAGACAGGGAGGAAGAGGAGGCTCGTGTGTGAAAAGAGAAAATGAAAGCGAAACTTCGAGGGTTGCTGCTGAGGACGGGCGTCACGCTTTTACGAACGAATTGAACGGTTGTCCGAGAAGATAATCGCGAGGATATTAGGGACCAGAACCGCGTCGAAGAGGCGTTACCCCGTTGAATTTGCGTGAAACGACTCTTCCTCCAACCAACGAACAGCGATTATTAAACGACCTCTGTACACTCAATTTTTACTCATTTTGGGTAATTTTCAAATTCTGTTATAATTTATTCTTTCAAATTCGTGAAAATGTAAATTAAACTACGGAACGATAATCGCATGTGCAATTTTGTCATTTATTCTCCGTTTTAAATACACATTTGTAGAATGTTCTCAGACAAATTAAAAGAAAATTTATTCCTTCCACAGGAATCGAGTGGATTGGATTTTATTAACGATTTAAATGAAATTCATTTTGATTTTGAGGGTTTAAAATCGCTCCTTTACAACAAATTTAAACACCGAAGAAAGTGAATTTAATTATTTCGCATTTCATTTCAAATTCAATGAACTCAAAATGTATCAAATGAAATGAATTAGTTAGAAAAAAAATGAAAATTTCTCGGTGAAATATAAGAGAGAAGAAGATGACTATGGTTTCTTGGTGCAAAACGCACAATTCTCGAAGATGAACCGCGAAACGAGCTGAGAGACTGGAGGATCTCTGATGGCGAACTGTGTTCCAACTACTCCGAGCCAGGGCCACCGGCAGCCTTGAGCCAGTGAGACTGGTTTCTGTTTTTGCTCCCATAGTTTCCATCCTTCGAAACTCTTCGGTAGTTCATCCTTCTTCGATTCTTTTAAAACTTTTTATTTCCACCTTTGTGCCTCGTTGGCTCCCTTTCTTCTTCATCATCATCATCCATCTCTCTTTCTCGCTCTTTATCTCTCATTCCTCCATTTTTTAAACTTTTTCTTTCGCTCGTATTCTCGTTTTTCTTCGGAATCTTAGCTCGCCATCAGTTCGCTCCCTGTTTCTATTGAAAATCTTTCTGGACCACACCAACGGAGATTAACTTCATTAAAATACCTTTTCATTTTATTGTTCATTTCAGTTCCATCTTATCTTCGTTTAATCTCAAACGAAATAAACTTTAAGAGGATGGATCAGTGATCCATCCTCTTAAGACAATTTAATTAGGAACAAATAGGATCCGATCTACGACATAAGAAGCATCCGAAGGAAGCTGTGATTTGTGCATCGCTCTCAACACAAAGCAAATTGATTGTTCATTTTTTAGCTCAAAAATGGAGTGTGGAAGTTGTGACGATGAAACGATTTCAATAATTTAACGACCAGGAAAGAGCGCAAAACATAACTGAAAAGTGCGAATTGCACCGTTTTAGTCGAGAGAAAGTGGCTTTAACAGAGGATACATTCACTCGCGAGCTTATATTTTGCCATTTGGACGATTTACAAGAGGCTTATAAAGGTGAGCATTTACCGAACGAAAATCATGGCTGTTCCCACGACTTACTTGGATTTTTCATTCCTCGCGTTCTGCTATAATTATTGAAATTTTCTCGCAATTATATTTTTCCAGGTATAGAATGTCGAAGAATATTTTTCGTCCAAGTAAATAGGCCGGAGCCAAACGAAAACTTTTTTTCAAAGTAAAGTCGATAGAATTTGAGACGAACGAGGAGCAAGCATCGAATATTTATTTGGATTCGTTCACGTATTCGAATAATTAAAAGTATTTGAAATAATGATCGACAACGAGGAAATACATATGATAATTTTTCGAGGAATCAGCATTCACGATGATTCTGGTATAAAATCATTAAGAATATTTTAAGATTACCAGAGTTGTTCATGTCCGAAGTTAGGATCGAGGGTCTTCGAACTAATCTCATTAAGTCCCGACGAAACTTTAGCGAATTAAATAAATCTGTTTTATTTCGCGTAATTCACGTAGAAACGTGGAGAATTCAAAGCTAAGGAATTTGCATGTAACTGTTAAAAAAAGCGTCAAACGACAACACACAGGAGAGAAAAAAAGTTTCGAAAAAGGCATTCGGGGAGGGGCGGGGGGGGGGGGGGGTGGGAGAGGAAATGGAGGAAGAAATAGGAGAAGCGATCCTGATGATGCACGTTTAAGGAATTGTCGTCACTCTGAGAGAAATCTCGAGAGATACGCATCTCTACCATTTAGAGCCAACGTTTCGTATATGAAGGCACATATGTGTATAGTTATACAAGACGAAAAGTGGCCCTGACTCGGGTTATCTCGATAAAAAATCACGTCGATCTGTCACCCGTGCGAGATTTTTAATTACCGATGCCTCGACGTGTATCCATGAAACGGAAGACGAAGAAAAATTTTTACAAAGCCAAAAGAAACAAGAAAAAACCGAATCCTTCAATGCGTGTCTCAAGTGGAAGGAAAAAAAATACGAAAGTTTGGGCGTAAATTTCTATTGAACACGAGCGGGGTGGTCACGCGGTTGAACTATAAAAATTCCACCGGGTTAAGCGCGTCGTGAGGTCTCCGCGTGTAGAACTACTCGACAAAGCCCATATCGCAATTTACTTTTTAACTTCTCGTCATCATCAACGCCATCATCCTTTCGCGGTCCACCTCCGAACGCCTCCATTTTCGGTAATAAAAATATCCTCCACCCGAGCCGAATCGCCAAACTCCCTCTGCGTTCTCAGCCCCCCTCTTCTTTATTTCTCATTTCAGTTGGTCTCTCTCCGTGACGAAACGTCATGCAAGCGGCGTTATTAAAAGGCCCATTTACACGGCTCTCCAGGATACGAGGTTTTCCGCAAAAACAGTACGCGCACAGAAGAAAACTGCATGCTTCGATCTTCCACTGGAACTCGAATATTTTCAATCCACGCAGAGCTGCGAATCGAAGCAGCGAATTCATCATCAGCTCTCCACACACATTGTTAATAAAGTTAAAAATTCGATAGGCTCAAAAAATGTCAAAACTTATTCCGCACACAAAATTTGCACTCATCGTGTTGACGTAATCGCGGAGAGGATCGAAAATATCAAAAGAGTCGTAAAAAAGGGAAGTTGCAAACTTTAGTACGGAATCGCCTCTACACAAACACTGAATATATAAAACGAAGTTTCTGGTCCTCTCGCCTTCGCGACTCAACACCGGATCGGTAACGCGATTCTATATAGGTGCGAAGCCGGTCTCTCCGTCGCACTTGCTTAATACACGGAGTCTTTTTTCTAGCTTCTCTCTCTCTCTCTCTCTCTTATTTTTTCTCGTTTTTTCTCTCCCTGGTCTTTCTTCCTTCTTCCGTCGTAAAACGCCACCTAAATCGAATACCGCGCCTTTGCGGTGGTTATAATGGCAATAAAAGACTCTCATTATAATCGTTTATTATACTCATATATATACTACATGTATCTACAGATATATAGACACATTGTTGTACAGATATATCGAGGTATTATGAATAAAACGTAGAAATATGTCTTCCACCTGTCGTTTACGCCTGATGTCCTTTTCTTCGCGTTATTTTAAGAGCCCAATAATACGTCGCGGGAATTCATCCCTCTTTTTTCGATCTGCCCCCCCCCCCCCCCCCCCGCCCCTCTCCGTGTTTTTCGAAAGGATCCATCGGTATGCGTGTATTTTTTATTGTTATTATTGTCATTAAAGAAGGTATCGGTAAGTCGAGCAGCAACACTTGGTGCGCCATCGCGGTGTATTACATGTGTACATTTTAAAAGTCTGTATAGATTTAGATTTTTTATGTATACATCGTAAAGGCTAAAGAATCGTCGTAATTTTCTAATATAAAAGTTGGAATTTGACCCTCGAGACTCTCACTCGTTTACAAACGAGGGACTTTACCATCTTTCCTCGGCACGTTAATATTCTTTTTTCCCTTTCCCTCTGGCTCCCTCTCTTTCTCCGGGGGTTTCTTAACGCCTGCCGTTTTCCGCGCTTATTGCTGCACTTGACTCATGCACGCGCACCAAGGTGGCAGTAAAATTGGATGATAGTCGCAATAAATAATAAATGTCGAGTGTTTTGTCAGCTTTTTGGACGCGCCTGGGAATATCTTTGGGATACGATCTCGGGACGTGAGAAATTTTGAAAATATTTCAATTACGAAATAAGCGTTGTGGTGTCCGAATGCTGGAATATGTTTTCACGCTCGTATATATATCCGATCATATATTCTCCCCTGCTAATTCGTTTTGTTCATTTACGGATTCCTCGTCCGTCTCACGTCGATTTTTTCCTCCTTTTTTGCCTGCTTTTCCGTTCATATTTTTTCTTGTTTTCTCGGCGCTTATGCGGCTCCCTCGCGAGAGAACAAGAGCGAGATGAATGCTGTGATCTCGGTATCTGTTGTACACGAAGCTCGCGAGCGCCCCCTATCGGACAGGTTGAGCTTCTTTACCTGCTGCTGCAACTCCACCGAGACTCCGGTACACGCACAGCATCCGAGTACCATTTTACAGATTATATACGAACGCGTATGTGCAGCCTTGTATACGTGTATATAACGCTCTTTGCTCGATGAACGCGTAGCATTCCAGCGTCGACTTCTTCTCCTCCAACAACCCCTTTCCCTCCCCGCACGTACAAACGTATATACATACACGCTCACGGGAATTTTTTTATTCCCAGGAGAAAATATACCTCCCGTGAGGAATCTGTTCTTTCTCGTCGTCCTCGTCGCCTTGTCCACCTCGTTCTCTTCGTCTCTTTACTCGCGTATCGCTCCTTTATTTACCGCACGCAGAAACGAGCCACAGGGCGAAAGAGAGAGAAACGATCCCTTCGGCTCGATAGAAGGATCAATGGGACTAACACACACCCATACACGTGGCAATGGGTGTGCGTGCATGAATATATAGCGAGTAACAGTATACTTGGCATACTAACTGCCCTATTATCGCCCCACCAGATTTCTCATTCACCTGTTTCTCTCGTCTTTGTAATCAAATACCCCATCAATAAACTTGCACGTTTATCCGATGCGTTTTTATATTTGTTGTACCAATGCACCGGCTATTCCAGGGGACTGGACAATAACTTACCTTTTCACGAATTATTTTTTGACGAGTATCTTGTGATTTGGCTTCGAGGAGAAAAACAACTGTGGATTATCGTTCCTGATGATGCTCCGAATCCTCCTGTTTTTATTCGGCTTTTATTTTTATCTAATGCTTTCCCAAAAATCGTTGTACGAAGTCCAAGTGGAAAATTGAATTTTTCCCATTGAATTGACAGACCCTCCGAAGGCGTCGCTTTTATTCCGGTGGTTATGTTTTTTGGAAATGGAAGAATTATGATCGGTGAAACGATCATGAGTCTTCAATAGATTCGGGTCGCCAGAGATTTACGAGGGTTGTTTGAATGTGATTTTGGCATACGAGAGACTCCGATTGCCCCTTTTCCTTTTTTCTTCTCCCTTCGAACTATACGCATCTCGGTGTACACACCAGCTCGGAAAGGGTTTCTAGGAACAATTGCGCGTGTTGTAATCTGCCGCGGACGAGGATCTCGGACGCCTTGGCGAGATGCGAGGAAAACGAGTGAGCCCCGCATTATAGAAGCAGTAGGGAGGATACGATTATTACCCGTAAGTGCCCCCAGTCGGTGGATAGAGCGAAGCGTGAGCGAGCACCGAGCCAAAGGTTTGCCACTCGCACACCCAACAGCAATGACGAGTCGACAAGTCTCATTCTTTCTTCGGGTACTTTTGCCTCGCACTAAAGCTTGCAACCGCGGAGAAAAATCTTTCTATTATACGCTAAGGTTACGTCTACGCAGGTGTGAAATATTCAGAAATAGTAAAATACAGAGCCGAAGAACACTGGAATTCGAAATAATCGATTCGCGTTTTAACGAGAGCAGGCATTCGCGCGAGGCTGATGCATCTGCACCTCAAACATTTTGCATTTTCGGGATTTCTAAAAACTTTCAATATCTATTGGTCTTGAAGAAATCCCTGATTGCAGCAATACCAAAAATCAATCTTTGCGGTCCGCAAAAATTCTCGAAAGTAATTGTCAATTCTTATATCGCTCAATGTGAAACTACGAATGAATCGTTAGTGACAACGTAATTGTAATGAAAATAACAAAATCGAGTGGGCTCAAAAACTACGAAGAATTCCAAATTCATCATCCGCGAAAGAACCATCAGAATACCGTTGAAGAAAAAAAAAAACAGCAAAAATCGGTGCGTGAAAATGGAAAATAAAATCTCGTTTTATCTCGTTGGACGAGATATATGGGAATATTAGCATGAGAAAAAAGCAGCGCTACGCTCACACAACACGGACGTTGTAAAAATATTTAAACAGCACACGGCGGTTTCCATACTCTACTTTCGCACGTATATACACACTCGTTAATGCATGTGAATAATAGTTAAAAAAAACGGTGTACCACTATGTACGCACTTTGTACGCCAACACATAAATATGTGCGTATCTGTATAGGTGGCACGCGGTAATTACATGGCTACTGTTTCGAGTCACATCCTGGCTCGTATAATTCGTACTGGACCAGCATAACCTCAGTACTATAATGCCAGTAAACAACGAGAAGAGCTTGGAGAAAATGCTCTCGCCCATATATTCGTACAATCATTCACAGTTCCTCGGGGTGCTGCTAAAAAGAAAGAGAGACAATTGAGTATAATAATAGTCGGTAAATAGTAATAGACTCTCGAAGCCCGAGCCCCCATTATATCATATATATTTCGCAACCACAAAGTTGTAGTTACAGTCGATACTCATCGCGAGAAATTCGCACTAGTCACGAAATGTTCTGTTTTCAAACAGAACGAGGCCTCGAGCTTTTCCCACTTATTTTCATCTCGAAATTTGATGAGAAATTGTCGTTTTGGTAATTCGATAAGATAATTCTCGGCCGCTTTTGTTCTGCAAATGCGTTCCGACGGTGCGGAAAATTTTTGGTGGAAATGAGCCAACGGAATTCGTCTCGAGGGAATTGGCAATTTTTCAGATGTTTTTCAGTAAAACTTCTGAAAAGTGCGAATTCCCAGGAAAAGCAGAGTCGAAAAAATGTATTGGAGGCTTTTCGTTTGACTTAAAAGTTGTCGAAAATGAGCTCAAATATTGGTTTACAATATCGTTGGAACGAGGAGCTCGTAATTGTTCTTCCAAGTGACTGTACAGCATCAGGCATGGGAACATTTTTTCATAACTGCTTGGCGGAAGTTTGTCGGCACTTTCTGCTGATGGTTGGTAGGTGCGCGGTGTGCGGATCGGTATAATAATCGATAACGAGGTCGGCACGATTTTCCGTTGGCAGCATATCGGCGAGTTACGGAATAGATGAACGAGTTCACAGTCCTGGACTGCCAAATACGTTTGAGATTGACTTTTAATACGAAACTTTTCAACTGGTACGTGCAACTGGGTTCATGCATCGTGAATTATAGCGTGATTAAGCTAATTACCGCGATTCGAACGAAAAATAAGTCGGCGAAAGCTCTAAAGATACTGCCGAAGTTGATGGCTATGAAAATGGAGCTTTTTTTTTTTACAAAAAAATGGCCCTCTCACCAGTCGATACTGCGCACGAACCTTAGAAAATATAAAATTATTTATAAATTATTCCATATCTGGCAATAATCAAAAAAATAACAAATAAAATGAAGAATTTATATTGGGAGTTTAATCGACAGATATAAAAAGAGAACTTAGAATTAAGCTAAGACATATAAAACTACTGTTACATAGTAAATAGATAGACGACATAGCTCTCGGCCGGTCTAATAGCTGCCGGTGTTATTATCGAGATATTCGAGAGAGTCGTCGTGTGCTCGGAAATCTCAAGCTGTAGTTGGACTAACGACGACAAAGACGAAACGTCCAGAGAACAAGATCGAACGATTTTACGACGCCGAATCCCAGCAGTGTGTATCACAACTCCTCGTCTTAGCGTTTATACATCAGGAATTCTGGACCATAACGATAAAATCTCATAGTTTCAAACGTCACCCACTATTTTTCATGTAACTATTAGGAATTTAGATCATTCATCACTTTTTGGAATACATTCATTTATTTTTATCCCACGATGAGGATTAGCCAATAGGAAAGCATCGAACAGAGTCTCCGGAGCACTCGAGTTTGAAGTTAAATATCCAGGGAGCAATTTTCTCAACGGTGAATCACTCGTGTTGCTATATTTTTCAATAAAAATCTTTCCATCACCCAAATTTAAGGAACCGCAAAGTATTCTCACTCTCATTTCCATATTTTCATGTTGAATAGCAAATAAATTACAGCAACGAATGATAGAATATTGTTTATTTCCCGTTGAGAAACAACGATGGAGAACGAGTACGTAACCTGAAACCAAAAAACGTTGAACAAGTGCGAGGGTCATTAGCCTATCGACGTAGCCTAGAATCGCCCATGTATCTTCGCACACGTGTTTTTTATTCGAGTACATACATATGCGTATTTACATACGAAAATATTCATATAAGTATGACCAGGAGAACAGGAGCCTACAGAGAAAACACATAGAAAGAGAGAGAGAGAGAGAGAGAGAAATGAACAGACGCAAAAAGGGGGACAAAGAGAGCGAGAGAGAGGGAGAGAAATCGATGTAACGCCTAATACGAGTTAATTGGACGCCAAGTTAATCATAGAAAAAGGTAGAAACAGAGAAAACGTTATCCTCCATCGATTTTTTGACGTCTCTTTCTCTTTTCATGTGTGCGTGTATATTCGAATGCATATAAGCCTGAGTTACCGCGAGCCGCCGGTTTCGAAGAGACATTCCAGCGCGGTTCACCCAATTATCGCATTGGTTTCTCGGTCTTGGCTCAACGGCAAGGGATACCACGGCTTAGTATTATACAAACACTCGCACCGCGTGCCTATACGCCGTGCGTATATTAGAAGATTTCTCCATGTACGTATACGGGGCTCTAGCGCGTTCGCCGCCTCCTCCTCACGCGCGCGCATTAATTAAGTTATTTTTAAAGCCGCAAAAGCTTGTCTTTCTCTCTTTTACGCACGGAGACGGTACTGCTGCTATGGTGCTGCCAGGATGTGCAAGAGAAGCCTTCTCGGGCGATGCCTCCGGGGCCCACGGGCACCCGAGAAGGACTCGGGCACGTAATAATCTAATGCTATAATATATGCTCTTACCATTTTATAGCAGGTTGTCGCGATTCGTGCTTTTCAAATTGAAAAAACAATAAAACGATTTGCTCGCCTCTAGCCTTTTGGACTCTCGAAATTTTCGTAATTGCTTATGATTTTTGAGTAGTCATAAAAAAAAAAAAAAAAAAAAAAAAAAAAAACACGTAGGAAGATTCTACGGTGTCTGCGCGTTGTGACACTTTATTCGATAAATATTTTTCGTTGGTGAATTGCTTCAAATACTTTATAGCGTAAGATGACGGAAGTTTAGCAACCGTTTCTTCCTTTTTTGCGTCATCTTCTGCGGGCGAGTGATTTCTCGCTGCTTTGTGAAACTACTTTTTGCCTCTTGCGTTCTGGCCCGATAAACGTGCGATTCTTACAGAAAAAAAGGGAACGTGAATGATTAATTGAGAGTGAATGATAAATAATAATGCCCTGGGATCGGGTTATGAGCAATTAAATTCAATGTGGGAGCTGGAGGCGAATTATGTGCGAGGCTTTGATTCACGGTCAGGCAAAAGCGAGCCACGCAGTAGCCACCGAATGAACACGCTGCTGCAACCAGTACACAGCAGTATTAGCAGGGTAAGCAACAAAAAAAGGGGCAGTGAAACATGACCGAGGTTGACTTTTTCGCGTTCTCGAAGAAGCGGACGACCGAGGATCTCGAGCATTCGAGTCTTCGATGTGTACTTGAGAAATCGATGATCGAGTCGTGTATACAACGCATTGTGAAAGAAATGAGATCTGCAGTGGAGTGAGAAAAACGAAAAAGAACGAGAGAGATCGAGGGAGAGGGGGAGAAACTACATTGGAGGGAAAAAAGGAGAGAGAGAGAGAAAGATCGAAATGTAACGAGAATAAAGAATTTGTTAAAACTCATATTTTTCATTCCTCGTTACTTAATTATAATGTTATGACAGCAGTAATTATTATTCAATTATCATATCGTTTGATCGCTTATTATTCGTGGATATTATTACTGTTTTTATGATCCATCCTTAAGGTGGATGATTCGCGTCTGACCCTGAATATGAACGAGCGCGCGCGCGCGCCTTCTTTTTCGACTGAGAAATGAGACAAGAGCAAAAACGACTGAATATGTTTTGAGCGAAACAAGAGAGTAAAAGAGAGAGCGAGACGCGAGTATGGAGCAAGGAAAAAAATTAAGCGAGAAAACAGAGAGTACGATAATTAACGCCTCGGACACACTCTCCAAGGATCTCATACTTCAAGTGTGTGTGTGTGTGTGTTGCCCTCCTCGAAGAGTTATAACGGTATCGCGGACCGTGCTCGCGCCAAAAGAAAGAAAGAAAAAATTAGAGAAAGACGGAGAGGATAAGGATAAAAAGGTGTTGGGATCCTCGTTAGCCTTCGAGCACGTATTTGCGCCTTTTTTCCTTCCCTTTCTCTCATTTCCTTCTCGTTAATCGGTCTCTTTCTCTTCCTTTCCCTCGCAGCCCTCTCCCGCGCCTTTCCGTTTTTTCTATCTCGCCATATCTCGGACATGAGATTGTATTCGAAAGGACAACACACTGGGCGAAAGTGTTCCAAACACTCGTGTCACTGTTGTGTCCTTTTTCGTGCGCCCCTTCCCCCCTTCTTGTTTCGTCCTTTTTTCGAACTTCCTACAAGGCTTCTTATTATCGTCTTACAACGACCGATTTCCCCGGGGACTTCCACCTGTCCGGATTTTCCTCGAAATCTTTTTCTAAATCTTCCAACACACGATCGTGAAAAATGTTAAATTTCTTGAAAACAATCGCTTGCAACGCATCGAAGTGTTTCCTTTTTTAACAATTTTTTTCTCCTTCGTAGATCACAATTTTGTGAACAAGAAAGTTCAAACGCATACGGAAGGATGATCGGAGTGAGCAATAAATTGGAGAAATCTTGAGAGCGTTTGACCATCTCCATAAACGAAGGGATGAAATAATGAAAGAAAAAACCCATTGAAATATTGGGACCTACATTTGAGTACGCGATTCGAGATGATCTCTTAATAACCGTGGCGTTGCGACCATAATGAAGTGTCGAAATCCCAACAAATTATCACCTCGCATAAGAGACTCAGAAAGTTTTCTTCATCCAGTGGGACGAGGAAGGCGCGAAGAAAAATTTGGAAGCCGAAATGAGAGGTAGCGGAGGATTGAGTAAGAAAAAACCATAAAAAGGTTGGGGCACGCCCCCACATCTCCGTGGGCAAGATCTCACGCGTCAAGAGCCCGTTGGTCACGTTTCCTAATTGTGGCGCATCACCAGAATTTATTTCGGGGTGGGCCATCTCATTCTTGGCGACCTTCGAGACCTTTTTTCTCTCTTCTCTCTCCAATTCTCTCTTTCCAAGCTGGACCATTTTTACTGGACATGTCGCCTTTTTCATGCTCCTTCTCGAGCTCGACTCGTCGCGTCGTTTTCAATCGAAGAGCCACGATTTCATGGGATTCTTGTTGAGTCAATGGCTTCCATAGACACCAGGAAAGATGAGACCCGAAAGACGAAACTCTCTTGAGCTTAGTCACGCTTCGCAATGAGCATCCGGAATTTACATATACATATGAAAGTATACACAGCTGTAAATTGAGCGTGCTTCAATGTGCGAGTGCCCCGACTGTACGTGCTCGCCACTCTCCACACATGCAAACAGATATAGAAATTATACGTACACCGAGGATTTTCTACGGTAGAAAGCCCTCCGTACGAGCCTATTACGAGGCGTTATTGGTCGCTAATGGATGCGCAGCATCCAACGAGTACTCCGGAGACCATGAGAATATGCCGATTATCAGGTTACACGTCCCAAGAATATCATAAACTGTTAAATTATAGAGGAATATATATTTCGCTTCATCGTTTCAGATTATCCATCGATCCGACGCTTCACCCTTCTTCACTGACCAAAAGGCTCGAGAGGAATCCGAACAAGATTCGTGGTCCAATAATTATACTTTCGTTTCATTGAATGGAATATTACGAGCTTTTGTGCATCGACGTTCATCCACGTTTTATTCCTTTTTTCATATTATTCCATACAGGAAAGAATAAGGGACCTTTCGCCGGTCACAGAGATTCGAATATACCGGACGAAAAAAACAGTTTTCGAGCCCTCGTGTCAGGGAGCCCATCGAAACTTTGCTTTTTGAGAATCGTTCCGTAAAGGATGAAAAATAATGAATAATAATACTCCAAGAATAATATATTGGTACGCGAATACAACCTTCTTGAGTTACGCGAAGGCTCATGCCCATTATTTCTCATAAAATGAAAGTGGTGTGGTTTACTTCTCCATCAGACAACGCGTGTACGAGGGTAGAGAGAAAAGTGCAAAATCGTGGAGAGATCGCTGCGCGTGTTTCCATGGGTTTCTCAATGAGCCAACTCTCATACGTGTTATATTTTAACTCCCCTTGGCTCGCGGAGAACCCTTGCCGTAATATACGCACGTAATCTCAACGCAATCTACGGGCGCGCGCGTATGTGTATACGAGCATGCATTTAACTGTACGCGCCCAACGATCGTGATCGCTGAACAAAGAGGGGTGAAATTCGATCGTCTCGCTTTCTATAACGTTCTAGATGTCCTTACTTTCAATACGCACTCTTCCGTCGTTCACTGTTTGCACTTTTCCATCACCCGATGAACGTGCATCATTTGAGAACAAACACAGCATTGATCTCTAGCACGCATCTGGACTCTCCACCCATTCAGGTCTCATCCTACGTTTTTATTCTCGCACGTGGGATCCTGTGAATTCCACTCGAGAGTCTTGCAGCTTCGGAAGCATTTATATATTCGATCGTTTCTTCGTGTTTTTGGCTGTTTTTATATCAATGTTCGACGACGACGATATTTTGACGGTTTCAAATAAAAAATTAGCCGGTTTTGATAACCGCGAGGGAGTCCGCAATCTCATTATTTTTTATGGTCGACAAATTTTTGATTTTTTTTCCATGAATGACGCACTCAACGTTATATTTTGACAGAATTTTATTCATTTTTCTGAATATATTCCAATCGAAAGGTGCTACTGTTTGAATTATTATTTTTATTTTCCAGGATTAAAGTACCCTTCGAATTTGTTATTCGACGAGGGTACGAGGGCCCGAAAAGCCCGCGCAGGTGCGTACTTTTTGTAGCCCATATGCGCTGAGCTTATGAATGACGAGGAGATGACGAGAGTACATGCGAGGGAAAACTCGATCACCCGAGGGCGCGCATCTCATTCAGCGCCAAGTGTTTTTTAAAGCCCGTACTGGCAAAGGGAGAGCCCGAAGGGAAGTTTGCGCAAATCTCAAGCGAAATACATTACGGAGCTGCGAGAGCGTGTTGCACCGTGCTCCCGAGCATCTGTTGCAATCACCGGGACTATTGTCGACTTGGCAACGGCGGGGGACGCTCCACGGGACTTTTAAACGAGAGAGTTAATACCCTTGCGCTGAATACATGAACGTAGTTTATTGTGAATCTACATAGGGTGTCTTGAGAGCGATCGTGGTGAACCGACGAAGTTTCGGAACTTGAAACTCCGATCAGTTTGGTCTGTTGGCTTTTCTTTGATGATTTTTCGAGAAAATTTTTCTTCCTTCGTCGGTTTTTGTTCTCGAAATTCACTTTTAATTAATCAAACAAGTTTTTGCTGTTCGAATTTTCAACAGTATAGTTTCAACCGTCGATTAAGTAGACACGAAATTATTCGTTCCAAATTTTCACCGCTTCGTCTTATTATCGTCTTATTAAAATAACCGGATATCTCGTCCGGACAATTCGCTGATGGGGGAGAACACGCACGAGTATTTATGAATAAACGCGGACATTAGTCTGTGCACACTCGTCGGCACAATGCAAGGACCTTCGTCCGCTCGTGCGGGGAATCGAGAGCACATGTGATCCTCCGCACGTGCTCATGAGACCTTAACGTATGTATAGATATACCGCGGATATCGTTGGATCGGTGCTAAGAGGGCGCGGTAAGGAGGAGACAAGTGTCCTCGAGGCACAGCTTCTGTCATCTTCTTCATGTGTACTCTATTATTATATCGCGGTGTACATGCAAAAAAGTAGGATTAAGTACACGGGGAGTTAAATTGAGTCTAATTTACTCGGAGAAGTTGAAAAAAAATGGAGTTTCGGATATAAAATGCTCGTCAGGCGAGTGAGAACGTGAAAAGTTTATTGACGATTCGGAATGTCATTTTTGGAGTGAATTCGTTCGTTGAGACCTCGAAGCAAATACATTTGCGACCGAAAAAAATGAGAAGAAAAATCCAGGCATTTACTCCAACAATTATTGAATCATTTATTTTGAAAGAGCTCATTATTTTTCAGTCTTCAGATACCGAGCGAGCAAAAGTGAGGAATGAGAGTCTTGGGTAGCAGAGATCGGAGTGGAAAAGAAAATGGATATAAATAAATTTGAATTTTTTTGAAGATATTCGAAGGGGAATAATTTCGCATGAAATATCCCGTGTAGAGTGCGGTATAGTGGCACTAGAGGAAAGGATTCGTTGCAAACTCGAGGAAAAGAGAGGGTTGAAGGGTAATCCGAGAACCTAATATATCGTTTATGACCGCGGATCGCGCGGGACGGCGATTTTTTTTCTTCAATTCATCTCGTTTGTCGTTGGGGCTTCTCCGATTTCTAGCGCACGAGACACGCACAAGTTGGGCATTGAGGGGCGTTAGTTTCATTCATTTTTTTCTTCCCCGCGCGTTATTTCTTCGACAACGAATTTAATTTCATGATGGCGGCGCCAAACGTCATTAATACGAAGTGTTGAGGTTTAAATTGAGGTTGGGCCCTGCCGAAAAGACTTTTGTTTTCTCCTTCTCTCAGAGTTTATACTCTCCGGGAGTGAGAAAATAAAAAATGCCCCCGTGACCGAAAGAGTGAGGGAGAGAAAAAATACGTGAGACGCGTAACGATCTTAATAGTATATCGAAAATCCGATAATGATATGGCCGAGGAACGCGGCGGCATGACGAAGCCATCTTTTTTTATCCTCTTCATTACATTATACTTTGTGCTATATGTGATGTGAAAAAGCACGGAAAAAAGTATTAAAAACGAGTTATATACAACGCTGATGACGTGCTTGTCTTTCGTCCTTTTCTCCCTCCCCCTCGCCCTCTTTTCCTCTCTTTCGCTCGATCTTTCTTACTACGAAAATTATACAGGCAACGCGTAACGAGGATCATTACCGAGAGACGAGGAAATTTTTAATTCGGCTTAATTAAATTAGATTCAATGAGTATACTAATAGGGATGATAAGCCACGCCAGCGATGAAAGGAAGAGAGATGGGAGAGAGGAAACTTCGAGACTTATCCAGCCGCCTCTCGGATGCTGTACGTCTTATACACGAGTTGTGGCACTTTGTTAAATTCAGAAACGTAAGCGTGATGATGATAATTAATGTGACAAGGGTACAGTGCTGTATTCTCTCATTCTAGACTACAGACTATTCTTCTAGCTCTTCGAATCACTATGAACACACAATGGAGGTTTAATCTCGTGGTGAAAAAATGAAAAAGAAACGAAAATGAAATTGGTCTCTGCGTGTTCGTTGAACCCGATGCCCCGACGTCCCATTCATTTATTCCTCTATGGATCCGGTCGAGGGTTCAAATTCACAAAAGCTCCGGGGCTGCTATGAACAGACTGCATTTCCCACACGCAACACCACCCTTCATCTGTCCCATTCTTACGCCTCACTACATTTTTATCGTGGTAGAAAATTAGACTGGATTATTTGAGAAAATTTGAAAGAGCCTTTAATTATGAAAAAAAGAGGATTTAAAAATTCAATGCATTTGAAATCATTGACATTCGATTGTATCGAGTATTTTTAGCAATTGCTTTCTCTGCTCTCAACGTATTTTTCCTGTTTCAACTAACTTAAATTAGCCAAACAAATCCAAACATTGTTTTTAAGGTGGTCGTAAATTATTTTGAATTATTCTGTGCTTTTTTCTTAATAATTCTTTGGATTTCTCAAAACTTGGTGTTAGGAATTTTTCAGTGATTCATCATCTGTTGTATAATTTAATTTTCCATTCACTTTTACGACTACTTTTACCTTCACTGATGAAATTGAATTAGTAGATTTTTCACGAGTTCGATGGGCATGGGACAATCGACAGTTCGATTATTCGTGTTCCGTTACGAATGCTCGCTATGCGCGCCCTCCTCGCGTCTTCTTCTTTTTCACGTATTTATATTCCCTCCGTTCTTGATCTCTCGGCCCTCTTTTTCTCCGATCTCGCTTGCTCTCCGGTGGCTTCCAGTTTTCCGGGTTCACGCGTCGTTACTTCGGCAGGACGGATCGATAGATTATTCTCTCTTCGTGGATCTCTTCGACTCCTACATTTCCCCCCCCCCCTCTCTCTTTCCTGCCTTCCTTTCATGAGGAGGAAAAAGCAGAAGATCGTGGCAGTCGATCCATCGGCTCAATGTTACGGTCTTATGGATCGAAGTATTGCGGAAGTGACAAATATTTTTCTCGGTCTCTTGGCTCGGAGTGGGTCGATGATTTTTTCAAAACGTATCACACTTGCCATTCGGGTTTGAGGATTCATTGGAAAAACGATTTCATCTTTGATGAAATCTCTTCAACGCGATCACAATTTCGTGCGGAGTTTTTTTCGAAATATTCCCATCCAAACTCGAGCTCTGACGAGATTCAGAAGTTTCTACCCAGTCGAGGGAGGGTCACGGATGTTAAGTGATTTTCAAAGTAACGTAAGAATATTGATCGACTTCAAAATTCCTCCAATATTTCGAGCGCGATCAGACTGGAATACATTGATTCGTCGTATCGGGTTTGGCGAACTCCAATAAATTTATGGCCCGAGGAAGAGAGAGAGTAAGCGCGGAGAGTAACGCATCCAGTTCATTAATTCCCTGGCAAGATTTCCAGTGCTCGAGGTACTAAAAATCCATCATTCCTGAGCGCACAGTGAGAAAGAGATGGAAAGAGGAGCAAAGCTTTTGGCCGAGGAGAGAGCGACGGTAATAATTTAAATGGAAGTAATATAATGGTGGGTTGTTGTCCTAAAGAGACTCATCGGGGCAGGTCGTCTCGGTATCGATCATTTTGCTCCGAATCTCATTGGCTCTGCGTCGATATCGACGTCGTGGGTTATTAATTATCGTTATCTCGCGTTAAGGTGGGCACGCGGTGTTCTTTGGTGGCTCGAGAAATCGTGCGTCCCTCCCCCTTTTGCCCCCCGAACCGCCGCTTCGTCTCGAAGTAAATAAAAGTATTTAATTTATCCCGTCTGGTGCGTGCAGCAAGTTTTCTTTAAATTTTTCATGCACGTAAAAAGAAAGAGAGAGAAAGAACTAAGGCGGGGGGGAAGGGAAGAGGAAAAGGAAGAGACACGGAGAGCTGAGAATTCGAAAGCCAAGAAGCGCTTTCGAACCGACAACTGTGTCTGAGATTGATGAAAGAAACTTGCGAACACACGGCTAACTACATTTGTTTCTCTAATAACCAACGACGTCGGTACTGCCTAGAGTCAAGTATGTGCTGAACGTACAGTCACTCTCATAACGTCGAATAACCAAACAGTCCAAATTCGAAGACCGATTTGTCTCGTTTTTCCTCTGAAATGAATGAACCGTTCTGCAAGCAAACTGTTTGGCCCAAGATCTCATGAAATACTTATTCCCCGAGTGCTATACGGTAAGAGAGGCTATATCATTACACCAACGGATAATCGATAAAAACATATGAGATAACGTCGCTCAGTACTTTTCCAGAGTGAAATGACCTTTCCCGCTTCAGAGAATCATTTTTTCAAGATCGGCTCACACCGATCAGAGACATGTGCACATATTTTTTAGTCACTGAATATTCGGTTAACAAGTGTCGATTCGAAAAAAATCGAATCGCCAATGAAAATGACAGTTCATCGTTACTAAACTCTTGCAGCAACACTGAGACGAATATTTGGGACGATCGGTCAGAGTCGAGTTGCTTTTGGACACGGCTGTACAATGTGTGAATCCTTGTAACATAACGTATGTGTATCTACATATGTAAATATATATATATATATATATGTATATTTAAGCACCTACCTGTTCGCTACGAAGAATAATCATTCGACCATCCGGCATGTAATGTAATTTAAATTGACTTTGTTGCTTTGCCTTGACGCGAATTGACGTCGATCCCACCGCATCGGTACACTTTCCGAGAGAAAGAGCGAGAGGGAGGAAAAGAGACAGGGAGAGAGGGAAGGAGTCAAGGGTACAAATGTACTTGGATCGAAAATTTATTACACGGAGCAACGAGAAAGACTTTTTCATTTCTTTTCGACGACTTTTATTATCCCCTTTCCGCCTTTTTATGCGTGTCCCTTTATTCGATCGGAGTCTTCCTGGGATGGAGAAAACGAGTCCTGGTGAGACGAGGTAATTAAAGCTCGGCGGGCATGCAACTCTCCCATAAGCCACCGAACGTTGGCTCTCTTACATTTTCCTACATACAGGCCTGTGCATTTTAAAAAATTTTGTTTTCGGGAGTACGAAATGCCATTTTAAACTTTAAGCCGAAAAGTATCGTTACAAATTGAAAACTTGTTCGATCTCTTCGGGAAAGAATCGGCATAGGATCCACAGAAATTTATCATTTTTTCCCAATTTCTTGCCATGCTGTTTTTCATTTATAGCCGCACGGTTACGGATAAATTGTTTGAAATTTCGTTTCATCCACGGCGAAGGAATTATTCAACGGCTCAATTTTTTTAATATTCGAATCGCAATTATAAACCGCAGCTTTTAGATCGAGACGATCTTTTCTCACGCACCGCGGCGGCCGAGCGTGCACGCTATAAAGATGCACCGAACAATTTGCCTCGCCAATGAAAAAACGAATGGAAGAAATAATTTGAGCATTTCATTTGTGATACATATATTTTTTTCGCATAAAATATAATCGAGGAAACTCTGAATGGCTCTGTACATGCTCGCTCGCTCGCTCGGACGAGAGGATATCGCGCGTAGGGTCTTTTGCAAAGTTGCGTTCTGTGGCTCACCGCATGTCCTACACGGTTTCTTCTCGCTCCCTGATGCCGTAAACCACCATTACCACAACCGTATCCTCGTACACCTTAACACACCAACACTCCACACTTACGCACATTAATGCACGTAAATATATATATGAGCGCATCCCTCGATCTTTTATACACAAGTATCAGGATAATATGCATGGTGCTATATGCACGCCGATGCCACACGATCGAGCACCTTTTATCATCCGGCTTTCCGACTACTAGCCCCGTGGTGAACCGTAACGCTCCGACGAGAAATTTCCGGCCATCTTTCCGTTCAGATCTTGTACGTTTTATTGAAAAAAAAAAAAAAAAAAAAAGAAAAGAAAAAAATCACCATTGTATGGACAGAAAAGTTCATTCCGCTGTCATGATTAAATGGACCAAAGTTTTTCGGAATCATACGCGAAAGACCTTTGACATTTGGCATCTGATTGCCCTTTTTTTGCATAATTGAATGCTCATTATTCGACTTCTCTTTGCGGTAGAATTTTGTTTATGGGAAATACTTTGAGTTGTGAGAAAATTTGGAGCGTTTGATGCTCCGAATTTAGTGAAAAATGCAAGCAAAAGTGTTGGAACGTGCGGATAATTTCGATTACGATTAAGAGGAACCTAGGAATTGGGAAATTTTTCGTGAATTGAAATGGAAATGTGATTATCGCGATGGTCCTTTTCCGAGAGGCGAATCCAAAAAAAAGGACGCGGAATCATTCGGTTCGAGGTGAGTTTTGAAGGTTGGTGAACGAAAGAAGCTTCTTGGACGCGAAATTAGCTGAAATTCGTGGGATATTCGGGGAGGCGATTTGTGCAATGCACCGCGGGGTCGATTCGACTGACGGGACTCAAGGGCGCCCCCGCACGTACAACAGATTACGATCATACAACATACTTTTCGGAATCTTCAAAGTTCTGATTAGAATTTATCGAAAAAAATTCTCTCGGACAGTCTCGTTTCCATCGTTCGTTTCCTCCTCGCACGCTCTCTCCATTTTTCTTATTTATTAAAACAAGAGCGGCTTTTTCGTCGGGGAATCACGAAGCGATATCCAAGAGCATATTAGCTTTTGAGAGAACGCGTGCGCCCGCTTATTAACTCGTGATAGGCCCGGTATAAACAACGAGATAAAAAGAGAGAGAGAGAGAGAGAGAGAAAAAACTGGCGAGTATTTTGTTCAAGGGGTATAATAATGGTCAGGGCTTCCCCATGAAATTGGATATTATCACGCCATTTTGAAAGATCGACGTTTTTTTTTCCGTTTTCGAAGTAAACTCGTATAGAAACATTTTACGTCTCATTACGGCCTCAATTAGACTCTCAGTTTTTCAGAACTGAGTTTACGAAAATCAAGTAATCCCTGGGCTTTTAGCCAAGTCAAAAAACATGGTGGCTTTTAAAAAATATTCACGTGTGCACCGTGCCATTTTCACAGAGCTCTCCTTAGAGCATCATAACGATCGAATCAAATGATGAAGACCAAATCAGGATGAAAGAAACCGCTCAATTACTGGGAGCCATTTATCGAATCTACAAACTTGCGTGAATAATTCTTCAAGCGATTTCTTTACGCTATAGCTGGTGAGTCTCTTAAACGTTTTCAGTTTGCTTCAGAAGCAAAGTACCGGGAGCATTCCAATTGTTTAAAATTGCGCTGCTTTTTATAAAATACTGTAAATTTTTTGTCCATTGATATATACAGCAAAACGTGCCATAAAATATCAAACGTATAAGTTTGTGGAGGCTCGAGGACGACACTGTATCCGTATATCGAGCTGCTGCTGCCGCGTCTCTTTATATGTTATATGTATACACGTATTCGCGAGCTCGATGACGCAAAAAATGACTGACCGCAACCTGACGAGCCGATTTCCAGGATCTCCCCCCATCTCGTCTCCGATCAAGTTTTTTTTTCACGAATTATTCGAAGATTCGCGAGCAGTCAATGCGTTTCTTCTCTCAAACTCGGTGTGGTCCGGACCGTGATACTCGGACCTAATTGATGAACGCACAACTCTCGGCATCCTCTCGACATATTTTTCTCTTTTGGAAGAATATCGATCGAATTTTTGCCGTCTTAAGTAGCGAGGAGAGAGCATGCGAGGATTAGACGGACGATTGCAGGCGTTCGAACGGTTTATCATCCAATTTCGATTTTTTTCTCCTCTCAAATCTCACTTTTATCGAGGCTCGAACAGAATTTTGGGACGAAATTCAACACCGAAATCTCAACGTCGATCGCCACCTCCAGCGATCTCCAATTATCTCAACGGCCAATAATTCATCAACGAATCGATTCCAAACAGCGGAACATCTTTTCCCCACTTTTTCTATTCGACAAAAGCAATGAGAGCTCCGATCGGATGAACCGTTGTCATCGCTCGCCACCGATTTTTCTCACAATACTTACCGCCGATTGGCCGTAACAGGTGCAGAATCAAATAAATAATACTAATTCCGAGTATTATTGGATCAAGGCTTTCGAAATCTGAAATATAGTGACAAGGAGCATGCGGTTTCTTTTCATGAGTAAGTCGATTATAATACCTGTTATACATAATCTCGTGAATAATCTGTAGAGTCTTCCTGGCCTTGGACAAAACGTGTTGCACGCAGAGGTTAAAAATGATGAGGAAAAATGGCCGCGCGGTGAGGTTAATATTGATATACATACGCGAGAGAAGTTAGCTGCTCGTGGGCGCGGAACGAAAAGCTCGATACCTCGTTATATTGATGAAGCAATACACGATATCGCGATGATCGTTACGAGACGCCGGCATAATAATAAGCAAACTACCGTAAGCTCTTGCTCCGTGTACAAATACGTTGCACTTTCCACTACACACATCCGGAATTTTATGATTTATCGTGTTAGGGGACCTTAGCTCTCTCGCGGTGCGAAGATCATCAACACTACCGGATATTCCATGTATCGAACTCAATTTCTAATATCCATACTCTCATCCCCGGTTTCTCACAGCACTTTTGTTTTTCACTGATAAATCAAAGTATAGAGGAGTCATTCTTGGAGGGAGAGACTCGTAAATTTACTCGCTCGTGAGTATGAAAAATAGACTGGAATGTACGAAGAACGAATTCACGTACACTCTTTTTGAATGATCATAAAAAAGAGTGATTAATCGTCGACTTTTTGAAGTATTCCAACAAAACTGCTGGCTGTTTGAAATAAATTCGAACACTTGATTTATTTACTTGGACCGAACCATTGACGAGTATAACACAGCGTTGAAAAACGAGTGCAAAGAGACATTTTTCAGTCACGATAATAATCGGAGAAAAAACAATGAATCCGCGTAGCAATTCGTTTATCATAGAAATAATGTTCGAACCGTAGCAGGCAATCCTTGATAACGAGCCTAACGTTCAATTGATAACGCTAATTGGCTCGCATGTGTCCGACCATTATTGATAATATATTATCTGCCTGGTCTCTCGTCAAAGGCGGAAAAAACTCATCCTTCCGGTCGACTAGGACAGAGGAGATCGCAAACAAAATAAATTCCGTGTAGAAACGTCCAAATTTAAGTAATCAATCAACGAAGCGATGCGATTCCGCCCAGTACATTTCCAGTTATTTGTTTTCAATGGGAACTCTCACAACTTTCATTGCGTAGAATCGTATTTCGATCCAATCGATCTCATAAATATAATCAGTCGATACGATTTTTATAAAATTTTTCATTTCGATTAAAAAAACCTCAGCCAATAGCACGAAGTGACCGAACCTCCAATTTTCAAATGCAAAATCTCTGCCCACGCAATGACAATTGAATGTAAGTGCGTGACGAATTAATTGAAGCCGAATTTCATTCTTGTCTCTAAAGAATAAGAATCCTGCTTAGATTCGCAAATAGGAACTTATTCGAATGTGGCCATAGGCGTGCACGAATGAAGTGAATTTGCTACTAATAAGGTACAAATTACAGGTTAGTCGAGAGTGACATGTAATATATTCTGGTTGGTAGGATACGGTGCTTTGTGTGATTTCCTGTTAGCAGATGGGTCGAAATCTCCTTCTTATTCTCGCGGTCTTTCCCGCTGTTGGAGGACCAGCTGTACTAATCCGGGTGTGGTAATTATTACTGTACATAACACATCATATGTATTTACATATACAGAGAAATATTTTACGCACTTAGGTCCTTCTATGTGTGCTGCACGGTGGAATATTTTCGTACTTGTAGCTGTGTATGCTTCGTGGGATGCTGGGAGTGTGTTCGTGAATATATATGCATTTAGCGAGGGAGAGGCAATTCATAATTGTCGGCTTAGAGGAGGTGCTGTAGCCGTTTCCTCGCGGTAAAATCACGCACCGCGACGAATCATATCTACGGCTTAATTCCGCATGCCGAGAATGAATAACACGGTATGACACACGGCGCGAAGAAAAGAGAGAAAAATAATGCCCCCCCCCCCCCCCCCCCCGAGCCAACGGGTGACCGAAAAGCATCAAATTTATCGATCGCAAATTTATTTAATGAGAATTATCACCCAGTCGAGGTGAGGTTTAAAAAAAGATTCATTAATTTCTCTATAAATAGAAAGATGCTTTGATAGTTTAAGAAGACACTAATTTGAAGCGAGTTAATTTAGTTTTCAGCAAAAAAGGAGAAAAGATGAGGGATTTTTATTCGACTTTTTTTCAACGATTGTACATTATCATCGAGTATTATCGTATTTAGAAAATTCCTATCATATTCGAGAGCCTGTGTAATCTGATTTTTTTCTATTACCGAGCCCCTTTTGTTTCCGGCCTTCAGAAGCGGCGACGATAATGACAGTAGCGAGAGAATCTTGAACAGACTGTCATTTTTTCAGTGGAGTACAAAAGGCGAGAAAAAAATGATGCGAAAGAGCGAGAGAGAAGCCGGGTATGCTCTCCGGTCACAGAGCGAGGAGGGCAGCGATGAGTTTCTATCGCTCGACCTCCCTCCCTCCCACCCACTCTCTCTCGAAATCGTAGAATGGGAGTTTGGTCCAGGAGACGTAGAGCGAGTCTGCGGTGGCGTGTGAGTGCGAGCATCGAACGATGCGAGCTGCGACGGCCAATTTGACACAATGGCACCGGTTAAACACAATAATTACCTCACTGAGACTTTAATACGTGAGTGGAGAAGAATTTAAAAAAATAACAAAAGAATGAAAGGACAGGAGAAGAAAGAGATAAGAATTAGCTACGAGTGTCATTATTGTTGCTGGAATTAATGGCCACGGCGATCGATCCTTATAATCGACACTCATCTCGATATCTCTTGCAAATCTTTCTCTCTCTCTTTCTCTTTTTCTCTTTTTTCTCATTCTCTTTCGCTCTCGATCTTCACGGTTCAGCATCATTTATAATGCGAATACTCTAAAACCCGATTGACAGAAATTGAGCGACGAGGGTTCCCTGATAATTCGACTCTGACCTCTCGTGATACCCTCGAGTGTAGAATGCCAGCAGAGGCTACAAAAGAATACGTAACTTCATAAAGCTCGAATGTCATCGACGATTTCATGCCCAATTTGCCATTGTTTAAATCCTTTTTTTTCTCGTTCTTTTCGCACAAGTATTTCGACACAGCTGCGTTACTATGATTATCGAAGCACTCCCTAATCGTTAATTGTTTTGATTACGTTGATGCTCCGATTTTCTAAATCATTTTTCAAAAATGTTCTACGCCTTCGATGTTTGTGTATTTGTTTTTAATCCTTTTTTGTCGTTTTATTGACAAAAAAAATAATTTAGCTAATCGTTACATTATTACACACAGCCTCGCATCTGACAATAGGTGGAAAATCCTGATACAATGAAAAATCAAATATTGCGAAGTGTGGAGGAGAATGAAGTTAGTGCAGCAAGTATCGTAGGTTGATCGAGTCGTCACGAAATCTCTGATACACGAATCTGTTCTCTCGGTACATAAAAATAGCGTTGGTGTTGGATCGTATTGTTTGGAAGATTACGGTTGTACAGTGTGCAATAATGGTGGGCCTGCGAGGCTCTTTTCCTCAGGGTTTAAGCCAGGGGATCTAGATAATTTGTGATTAATTAGATATTACAAGCGTTATTGATGGTAAGAGCTGGGATCGAGGTAAGAGTGAAAAAGAGGAAGAAATGAAGAGAGAGAGGGGAGTCTCTCTTGCGAAAAGGGGAATCGGGAACTTTGCAAGACGCGGACAGAACGAGAGAGAAGTATAGGAAAAAGGGAAGAGAAGAGAGCGAGAGAGAGAAAGTATTCTAGACCGATCCTCGACGAATGAAGGAACGAACGAGCGAAAGGACGGGACACGAGACGGACGCACGAACGAGCGTTGCACAGAGAGATCAGATCAGGGACGGTAGGTGGTCCATCGGCCCTTACCAGCATCTCAACTCTCCTTCACAGCTCTCCATCTCGTTCTCTCTCTTTCTCGCGTTTCTTGTTCTTGGCTCGACGAGTTGAGCTGCTGCGATGCGCGAGATGCCGAGAAAAGAAATCTCTCTCTCTCTCTCTCTCTCCTCTCTCTTCACTTTATCTCACGAGAAGAAGAGTGAGAGAGATGAAATTCTCTCGCGGCAATATCCAGAGATCCTCTCAACTCTTTTCTCATTTCGTCTCTCTTCTCGTCGTCGTTCAGCCCTTGGAGAGCAATCCGCTACACGAAACATTCATCCTTTCATTCGTGTTCTTCCTCTTTCTCTTCCTCTTCTTCTCCTTCGTCTTCACCTACCGAAGAAATACACCAGGATCATTCGCGCTGTCGCACATTCGATTGGCCTCTCTCCCCCCCCCCCCCCCCTCTTTATACTGCATCCCAATGTGTATGCAGGTACAATTCGACCACGTTGATCAGGAACTCTATACAAAGAGCAGCGCACGCTAGTGTAAAAGAGTTTGCGCCTGAATACTCCACTAGAGAAACCGAGAGGGATGTAGAAAGCAAGAGAGAATACGAAGATACAAAGACCGAGAGACCAAATGCACGAGGGACATGCGTTTCCCGTTGAAGATTTTTTGTGGGTCGATCACGCGGACACCATTCGATTCAACTTGACCCTCGAGTATCCACATATTGATATATATCTATATATCCACATATAAATATGTATAATATACGTTTAAAAGCAGTTAAGAGGACGAACCGGTATATGAAGCTGCAAGGATTGAGCGCAGAAGCGCACAGGAGCCAACCGGATCGTCCGGTTGAGAAAAAATCCACCAAACGATCGACCTGTGCCTGTTGCACGCACCGCGCTCAGAGAAAAGTCTTACGCTCCTTTTTTCTCTCTCGCTCACTTGCTCATTCACTTATTCGCATAGCCAAGTACGCAGCACGTTTTAGAATAATGATCGACATAATGCGTTCAATCGAAACTGTAAATTTGTTATTTTGCTCGAGCGTATATATAATAATTACTCTCATATTGACTTCGAGTGATCGAGTGTGAGAAATTGACACTCAATGAACGTAATTACGTAATGATACGTATTCACGTTTATTAAGCATGGGTGAGTTGGCGAATAAAGATCCCGGCGACTCCGCAACTCACCAATACCACTCACATCTTCACCGACGTCAATTAAATATCCCTGCGCGCTTTTCTCGCGAGACTCGGGAAATCAATTCAATGAGTAAATTGTCCCGGGGCGGTATCCTCGACCCCCTTAAAGCTAATATCGTATGGAGGAATTTCCGTGCAACAATAAATACTCGATTAAATTCAAGTTACGGACGAACGAAGAAAAAAATAACGCAGAATCTTATCACTGCTTCTTGGATTAATGGACTCTTGATGGCAGCAATCTTGCAATGAAAAAATTCGTGTTTCCTAATTTCAATTTGTTCTCGTTCCTTTTCTCACTCTTGCTCACTCTCGTTTTCCTCTTTATTTCTCGGCGCTTCGTCAACTCTTTGGCATATACGAAATGCAGTGAAAATGCTTCGAATCCAAGGAAAGTAGATGGGCAGAAGCGACATCGAATTTCGTAGTAAGTAAATGATTCCCGTGTCGAGAGAATGAGAAAAAAGTATTGGTGGGTTCGTGAAGCAGGAATTCTATGGCAGTCTCAACTCGCGATGCTGACTGGAATGTCTTTTTTCATTCTTCTTTGAATGGTCCAAGGTCATATTAGGATGACCGCAAGATTCAGAATCGCGAACATAAATTCCATCTGATTTTCCCCTCCGGATAAATACGTACGTGCAAATGAATAATCGACATAAACGCGAAAACAGAAAAATGTGTGTACGCGCGTGTTGTTATAAAAGCTGCATCTATCCGGCGAGGAGATTCGGATGAATCATCGAGGATGATGCTTCGGTGTTCGCACTAAGAAATCTCTGTGGGAGCTCGAGAAACTACAAAACTCTCGCTCGAAGGACGAAACCCTGACGACGAGACGTTGCGACGTTCACACACGCGTGTCTCCGCCTTAAATTCGAACGGGCGTATCTTTCATCTCGTATCAGCCAGCATCAAACCTCTAAGCATTTGACTTTGGAATATACATTTTATAACGTATTTATTCGATGAGATGAAAGTATCAGAATCTTCTCGTCGAGTGTATCATTCAGTCTTGGTATGATTCGAGGAGAGATCTCTCGTCGTCATCCCGAGAATGCGTATCCTTCGTCCTCCAAACTATCCACATCGTATATCTCTCGATTTAACGAAGCCATTTTGTCGTCCCTCGTTAGTATAATACTGCGAAAAAATTACGAATTTCGGAGACAGACCAGGATTGGAGAAAAAATTGTTAGTTAATGAGCCTCGGGAGGATAGTTTTATTTGGCTGATAATTAAGGAGCGAATAAAATTGTTCGTGAAAAAATGTTGCAATTAAGGTCGAAGAGCTATTGACAATAATTCGGAATATTTTATTCCCTGTTGTAATCGCCATGACAATGAAAAATCAGCATCAATTAAGAAATGTTTTCGAAACATCGAGTTTTTTTGCTTCTTTTTTCGAGCTGCCTCTTCCCAAGTGCTTTTCTCTCGTGACTCTGTGTTCATGTGCTATTTTCGTAACAATGAGATTTCACGCGGCAGTTGAAGGGAGACGAAAAAGAAGAATCACAATATTGGCGACGGTCGTGGCACGCTTGAAGCTCGATTAATTGCAAGAAAGAGTCGAGAGCGCGCGCGCGATCGACTGAAAATCAAAGCGTTAAAGAGCCGAGTTAACTCTGGCCTGGGAAGGAAAAATCCGGGGGATCGAGAGGCTCGAAGAATCGGCGAGATGCGCGATGGGGAGAATAATCGCGGTGATGGGAAAAACGGTTTATCGTTTTTGATGCGTTCATGTCGAGGGAAGCAGGTCACGCCTGTTGGCACGAGCTCTCCTTTAGTCACAGTGCTCCATCGCGCGTCCCTTTCGAGGTTGATATCGTACGGGTGGTCATCGAAGATGCGGTAATTAGAGGCGGATCGATCGTCTCGGACATTTTGTGCTTGGGACGAGCCTGCAGTGGGAGAAAAAAGGAACAAAAAATCCGGTCTCTTTCTATTGAATTCTCACGTAATCTTTCTCTCCCTCCCCGCCCATCAATCTGCTGCAGTTGAAGTAGCCATTTTTCGTTTTTTCGCTCAAATGTCCCGTACGTTGATTGGAATGCTCGGACAAATGAGAAAGGGATCAAGCGATCGAGGGAAAAACGAACGGAAGAGTCCACCGAGAGGCTCA
This sequence comes from Venturia canescens, assembly GCF_019457755.1. Taxonomy (NCBI): domain Eukaryota; kingdom Metazoa; phylum Arthropoda; class Insecta; order Hymenoptera; family Ichneumonidae; genus Venturia; species Venturia canescens. Next base: position 13,715,271 of record NC_057424.1, on the reverse strand, counting down.
AACTCCGCGCTCTTTTTTCCGCTCCTTTCGCAAAAGTATTTCCACTCTTTGAAAAAGGCTCCGGTATAGAGAGCGCGATATCTCGGAGAAAAGAGATGAGTCGGTCTTCCTCCCTACGTGACCGCGTCCAGCATCCACCGAGAGAAGCCTCGCTCGTATCTCAACGCGCCCTCTCGCTCTCCCGGTTACTCCAGCTTCACTCTTTCCCTCTCTCGCGCGCTCCCTTCCTCTCGCTCTCCGTTTTCTTGATAACACTCTCTTTCTCTCCCGCTCTCTCGTGGCTTCTCTTTGGCTCCACGTTCGTTTGTGGTCATTATACGAGTACGTTGAACCGTTGGATGAGAGAAAGAGAGAAAGAGGGAGAGGAAGAAAGGAAGAGAGACGAAAGGAGCAACTACGGTGAAAAGACTCGCGCGGTGGTTCGAGAGTCGAAAAGATCCCCGTCTCACCCAGCAACAAATATCGCGATATGTATGTAAGTATGGGCCACGCAACTCGGCGAAAAGAGACTGACCACCGTCTGGCAACATAGATCCTAAAATTGCTTCAACTAAACAAGAATCTCGGGCTCCAGAAAATTTCAGTTCATCGATTATATTCAAAGCAATTAAGCAGCATCCTTCTTCCTGATAAATTTATTTGAACGCGCTTGCTAATCGTTGATATTGCTCGACTCCAATGTACAATTGTTTACTGCAAGTCGTTTACTTGAAAAGTGAACTTGCGCGACCGAGGACAGTCGCGAAAGTTCCACTTCTATTTGAACGAACGTGTAGCCTCTCTCTAGCCCTTGCATCCCCTTTTTGCTCCGTTTCCCTCTCGCCCTTTTCTGAATCAGTTAATGAGGCAAAGCCTGCATCATTTGAATCAGTAAACGAGTCGAGAGTAACGAACGAAATAAGCTCTGCTCGGTGAGCTCTATAGAGAAAGAGCGAAAGAGGCCGATGACTTTCTTGCTTCTGCTTTTCTCGCATTTTGCCAAAAGAGCGAAACCAGCTGGGATTAAGCATTTGTTGCACCTCCTCGAATCCCTGGGAAGAAAAGAGTAAAGAGGAGAAATTCTGTCTCGAGACCGATTCATTGGTTTTTGGCACCATGTGGCGAGCGTGATCGTTAAATGAATATCTGATTAGAGTGGTAAAAAAGAATGAGCGAGAGATCCAGCGATGTTTGTACCAGGTGAACTCGTACAACTCGAACCTTCAAATTTGCACAAAACAATGAATCAAAGTTCCACTAGGAAAGATCGAAAGTTTCGAATGAAATAATTGAAAAATATTTCAAAGAGTGGATCAAAAGTTCCGAGCTCAAGGAACCGCGCAGGGAATCGCACTGCGGCATCAACCGAACTCCCGGTGATAAGTCCTTGGAAAATAAAACCGAATAACCCACATTTTATGGTCGCCCGTTGAGTAATTACCGTAACTACTGCGTTCACTCTAATTGCGCATAATCTGGATGGATTTACTGCTTTGCTCTCGTACATGAGGAGAGAGAAATCCCGAGACAATCCACGAGCTGTCGTGACGAGCGAGCGTGGGCGTAGTAAAATACACACACGAATACAGAGCCTCCCAAAAGTTGTGAGCGAGATTCGGAGGATGAATAAAAATTTAAATTCCCACCGAAACTAATTTCTTCGGCTGTTCTACTCACAGCTCACCGTTGATCTTACGAAATCTCAGCAATACCGTATATCGGGGTAAGAATACAAATTAGAGTTTCCTCTTTCAGGATTCAGCTCCCCTTCGATCTTTCAGCGTGACTTTTGTGAGGGCCAGTACGAAGTAAATATTTTGGCGGTTTTTGAAACGGCGATTCTCTCAAATCGTGATTAACTGCGTTACATTTGTATTTTGTATCCCGGATGTATCATTACCGTGCGGAGTAATTGCGAATCGATTGATCGTGTTGACTTTGCCCTCTGTATATCCCGAGCTCTGTAGGTTCAACAAAACCTATTCTCGCGAACAATAGCGAGCGAAGGTAAGTAGAATAGGATGGGAAGAAAAGACAAACGTAAAACGATAAGATTATATTTCAGTTGTACCGGGGAAGATTGATCGTTTCGTTGGAGTCTCGTACGAAAATCTACGACGAAAAAAAAAGAAATATCTAAATATCTATACAGTTCTCGCACGCTTTATTTTCTTCTTATTTTCGGGCTCTGCGTTGCGGTCAGATCCGTCAGAGTTCCGAAAGATTCGAGGGATTGACTGATATTCTTTTTCCACTATTTGGCTCTCTCACTCCCACACATACACACACGCACACACACACACACGCACACACACATAGACATTTATTAGTTAACTATAAAAATGGCGTTTTTTCGACAGCGTCCAAAAATCGAGACTGAAATCCTGCGTGGGTTTACGCCTTTTTGATTGCCACAGACAAACTTATGTGTAAATGTTTCTCTTCGGGTTCTAAAAGCTACGCAACATCGGACTCCGAAACGAAACGCACAAATAAGAGAGAAAGAGAGATGGAGACACTCTGGTTTGGCACCACGCAGCGATCGTTAAACGGAGATCAGATTAGAACAAAATGATCTAAATTCCGAGGGACGAACTCTTCGAAAAAATAGACAGAGAGAGCCAACGAAATACATGCTACGGTTGTGTATACTACAATATAAAATACACACTTACGTGCATCATTAAAAAGAAAGACAGATCGAGAGAGAGAGAGAGAGAGAAAATCGCACAAGTGTGCGAATTCGAAGACAAGTTGTCATACGAGTTGTCGAAACGAACAAAAAACCTGTTTAAGTTTCTTCGGCTCTATCGCGCCCTCTCACAGTCACATATGTATTATAATAATAAATGGATATTATAATATCCCGGAGAGTTGGAAGACAATTTTATGATATTAAATTAAGGAGGCTTTTCGCGGTGACCTTTTTCTCTTCCTCTGGTCTGCTCTCTTCGCAAAACAGAACGTCTCAACTGCCTGCGTTTATATTCGCTTCGCATTTATATGCAGATATATACTGGTTTGTTAATTTGTGTGCACGGAACCTACAATATTCCTAAGACCCGTATACACCAAAACGGAAGTCCGCGGTATAATTAATAAATTCGTTTCCCATCAGAGAGACCATTAATCCTACATTGAATTGGCGTGGAGAGATCACGCTCGATGTGGTGTCTCGATCAAGTCCGATTATGGCATCGAAACACCCGGCAATTTCGTTTTTTTTTCGTATTCGTTAGACAAACCGCAAATTAATAGAGAATAGTTTGGAAGTCGACGGAAAAGGTGACTTTTTTGAATTCTCTTCTCGAGTGAAATTGAATTTCTTAAAAATGATCGATTTTCATGAAATCATTCAATCGCCACCGATCGACATACTCTTTTGTACCGATCTTATAATTGTGTGCTTCAACGCTGCGGGGTTAAAATAGAAAAAAATGTTCTGCACCCTGCAGGACTCCGATCTCTCGATTTCTCGAGGCATCGATCTTCATCGCCTCGTGCGGCCGGCTATCGTTCCAGTTGTCGGCTCGATAATTCATAATTGTAATTGATCGATCGTAATACAGCGAAAGATGAAGCGCGACTATAAAGAAAATTGCAATTGATAAATACCCGTATATTTTCAATAAGCCTCGATCATTAATTCCATTTATCGCTCTCGAGATTTCGAGCTCTAGTGTCCCATCGCTTTCTGTGTATGCGCATGCGGAGGTACACGTATAGATATATATGCATAATTGGTCAGTCGAAAAGAATTCAAAGGATTCGGCGAGATCGCAACAATCTCAGCACCACGAATTCGTGCGTGTCTTACAAAGACACTCGCTTCTGTATACTTTGTTACATTGAATACATACGTGTCTATATATACATGTATATAAATAGATCCTTAAATCTCACGCATACTTGAGAACGATCGCGCGTCGTTAAAGAAAGATCGGATCGGAACGAAGAGGATCGCGCGGAGAGAAGAGGATCTAAGGAATTTGCAAACGAGAAAGGCGAAGAAGGCGAGATAGAGAAAGATGAAGAAAGAGAAACTTTTAGTTTGGGATTCTCGGGAGCCACGAAGTAACAGTTCCCGAAGAGGGTTGCGCGGCTGAGGGCTGCTCGAGAGGGATCGCGAGCTGGTTCTACGGTGAGAATGTATGGAGTGCGAGATCGCGTCGCGTCTCTTCTCTCTCCTTTTACTCGGCTCGTCTCTCCCCGCTGACCAAGCACCAGGTCAATCTCGCCTCCTCCTTTACCTATCTCTTGTGCGTCCTACTGGAGTTTTAAAGATCGAGCGAGAGACGCAATGGCAGGATTAGGATTCTCGAAAATCGAGAGACAATTAATAAATTCATTGGGAACGAGCCGGGATTAATAGACGCGGCAGACTGTATATAAGGGAAACGAATGAATATGTGGGAGAACGAAATGGAAAATAGAGATCCGTAATTAATCGCATTTATCGGGGAGCCGGTAGTCGATGGAGAAACCTATGCCGTCGTTAACTATCCCAACTAAATATAAAAGCGTATAATAAGGATTTTTTCAACGTGGACTTGAAAAACTTGGAATTGGGAATGAATTTCCCAACCTTGCCGACGAGATATCTTATCTCCGCACTGCTGTTAAATTTTCAAAGTTCCGCCACCCTCTAACATTCCGACGTGTATCCACGGTGAAGTGACTCCAATATTCATGAGTTTAAAACACACCTCAAGCGACGGTCACCTCATTTCTCACACGTCACTTAGAAACTTTCTGATAAAAATTTCTTTCCCCAACTCTCGTCTGTGCTTACAGATTTTACATCCAAACATCGATACTTTATGAAATTTATTTTTCTACAAAAACCTGAATAGCGATCTAGAAAACGACGAGCTCCGACTCTCCCATTCGATATATTTATTTTCTTCGAAAACGAGAAACGTGCCGAGTCCCTTCGGTACTGAAGAACGCAGCAATTGTTTCAGGGCTGCATAATAGTGGCTGAAATAGACGAATTCAAAATTCCCCGCGAGAAAAAAGGACTAAAAAGTTTTATAGAAAGAGCTGCAACCTGGAATTCGCAGGATCGTCTACTTTGTCGTGGTCCCAGAGTCGGGCGAGGACGCGAACCAAACAATCAAAAAGTTTTGCGACGAGTACGCGAGAGATCAAGCGAAAAGAATTGAGAGGCTCGCTCTCACTCGCTCCCTTTCCTCTCTCGAAGAGAGATACGTGCGGTCAGAAAAATCAGAAGCAGAAAAGAAGAACGCGAGATCCAAACTTTTACGAGTCCGATCGGGGCCTAATTATTAGGCCGCCGAATGAGAGAACCTCTTTTATGCTTTCCTTTCGTGTGCGCCTCGCATATATATATGTACTACAAATATCTACGTATATACGCTCGCGTACGTCCTCCCATAAGTGTATACATGTATACGATGGTGTTTGAATACCGGTTTTTCGATCGCGAGAGATTCAGCATACACTCTTGGCTTTAAAGAATTTACTCACACACACACACACACACACACACACACACACACATAAATATATAACGTGTTTTATACACACAGGTGGTGCTCTCGTGCTCAAAGATTCTCTCTTTCTTTAGATTTTTCTCTCTTTTTCTCGCAAATACCTCTCTCACCCGCCAGTCTTACACGAGACACCTTTTACGAAATAAGCCGCCCTCGAATCACGTACAGCATCTGTGCTCACCCACCAACCTCCTGCTCCCATCTCGTTCTCACACCACCGCGTCTCTTTCGCGCTCGCTTTATCTCGCTCTTTCTCTCTCGTTCGGCTCTCGCGATGTCATTACGCGCTCGCCTGAATTCCCCTGTACATTTGGCCATTTCCACGAATCGTAAAAATCATCTGCACATCTTAAAGTGAGATAATATATACACAGATATGCGCTTATATACGTATGCAGTTGTATATTGGTGAGGTGGCTTTTGACGATAAAAACAGTAAGCGATAAACAAAAAAAGCACTCGCGGAATCATCCGAGCTTAATAAAAGTTTGATTGGAATTTAATCGAGGATGTATTTGCGATAACATTTTTTTATATTCCCCTCGAATGAGATTTTTCGTGTCAGTTATTGAGAGCGTGAACAATTTTCATATGCTTGCATCACGTTTTTTTTCTTTTCTTTCAACTTTTATGTCTTTTTGATTCTCTTATAATCTAACTTCAAGTGAATTATTATTCTGCTAAAGAAGATATTGAGAAAGATACACTCTGCTGGAGTAAAAGGAAGTCTGCTTAGAAATGAGCTTACTCGAGTTTGAATTTCATTGCCCAAATACTGCGTAATAGATCGCGATCCTTGAGCATCTGATCATTTGCATCACTCGGCCAGGAGGTACTCGCGGGGGTATCGGAGAGCCGTTTGTATTTACAGATATATTTTTATCTTTCTCCGCTAGAGTTTCCATCTCTCCTTTATTGGGATCAGCTTGGAAGGCCCTGGAGCCGACATCGTTGGGTAAGAAAACTGCTGCAGAGCAGCCTCGACCCGAAGGCTTTCGATGGACAGCGCGCGGGGAAAAAATTTTTTACGTATCAATATGTGAATCATTCTGTGTCAAATGAACAGCTCATTATTCAGAATTCGTTGGATAACTTTTGGAAGCTGTCACTCGCCTGCATCGGTCGATACACTCTCAAACCTGGAGAAAGTCAATTCGAATGATTTACTTTTCGCGAAAGACTTTTTTCGGTTTCATTTTTTTTCCATACCTCTGTAATTAATCAACGGAACATTCAATTAAATCAGTTCATCCAATCGATTCATCGAATTGGTCAATCGAGCATACTAGACGCGAATTAATGGGCGCGCTCCGTTCATTTTTTCTTGCTCGTTCGTACTCGACATCAGAAACTTTTTCAATCATTATATTCAACATGAAATTCCCCATAAGTTTGGCTACAGTAGGTACAGCTCGATCTCAGGTGGTTGTTGCGCTCTGCTGCTGTTGGCCAGGGGTTACGACCCGATCATGGGCCTGTTCGTTCGCAAATGAGAAAGAGCGAGAGACCGGCGGGCATGGCGGGGGGGGGGGGGGGGGGGAGGGAGACTGAGAAAAGGAAACGGAGAGTCAGAATGGCGAGAATGAAGAGTGTGCTATGGAGAAAGAGAGAAAGAGAGGAACGACGAGATCTCGATTTCGAAAGGAGCCGATCAGTTTGCCGAGTATCCCTTGTTGGATCGAGCCACGTAGTGGCCAGAAATGCTCGCAACTCCTCTCCCGATCGTCTCGCCCTGCTGCGAGTTCTCGTTTCGAAATTATTAAAGTTATGAACCGAGGAGACCAGTGCACACGAGCGAGCGAGCGCGCGCGCGCCTGCGAGTGAGACGAAGAACGAGGAAAAAAGGAGGGACGAGGACCAAAAGCGTGAGAGACTTTATCACGAGGAGAGGAAGCAGGAGGAAAGTGTTGTATATGTGGCTCAAACTTTTGGGTCGTGTTCTTCGTGTCCCGAGTGCAAATAGCTTTTATTATCTCCAGTAACGAATATTCGATCGCCTCTCGCAAACGAGAATACAATTTTGTAATATCTCACCGTTCCGTTTGCGAGCAGCATCCCGAGAATCGAATCGATGAGACCAATCATTGCTTTTTGACTCCTTACATCACGATTCTTTCGACTCTCCGTGAAAAACAGTACTCGCGAATGTACGCCAAATTTTCGAATCGTACCTGCCAGCGATAAAATTATTGATGATTCATTCATCCCTCGTCAGGTATCGTTATCGCGATGTGCTCAATTAGAAAGAATCATTCAGTCAACTCGCACTTCTTTTCTAAACCGATCATTGATTATTATCGAATACAGTTAACAGCTTGCATATTCATCGATGCGAGTTTCAGCAATTTTTTATCAACATATTTTGTCCCTCGATTCATTTTCATTCGACAGCAAACTAATTAATGTATGAAATTCATAACGCATTTGGCACCGTCGTTTCATCCTCCATTCGAGTTATTCATAAATTATTTCATCTTCTTTCGATATATTAATTAATACACCGATCGAAAATTAACATGAAAAAATATATTCATATTTATATGTTAAGTGACGGATAGAGGAAAAAATGTTCTCATCCCTGCTGGTAGCAGAGTGTATAACGGAACTGTTTGCCAGCTTCTTTAGGATATCGTTTGCTATAGACTTATATATATATGTAGAAAGTTGTTGCAAGTTCGCGAGGCAAGTAACTCCTTTGGATCCTCGACGGGAGCCCCCGATCGCCTCCGGGGTCTTCCTCTTTATATACACTGCACAACACGCTCTGAACTTCTCGTTCTCTCGCTCCCTTTCTGTTTTTCTTTCTTCCTCTCGCGCTTATTCGTAAGTACAGCAGCGCTCGGTAATTGGTATCGTAAAACTTAAAAGAGGCTGCAAAGAGCCATGTGAAACGGGACACACCAGGAGCGAAGTGAAATGATGATTTCGTGTGGATGCATTTTTATGCATCTTCTCTCGCTCCTCGGGACTCGCGCGCTCTCGATTCCTCGCGTCGTTCGTTTCGATAAATTCTTAGCATTCCTTGCCCACGGAGCCTCCCATTCTTTTATAATTTTCCAGGACTCGCAAATCTTATATAATAATTATGGAACTCACTCGTGCTCTCGACCAATAGGCTGAAAAAGAAATTCATTCTTAATCCCAATGGCACATTAAACTCATTAGAACTTGATGATCCGACATTTTTTTCTCGACTGCTCCTATCTTTTTGACGATTCGAGAATTTTGTTAGGGCTCGCCAATATTTTATACGCAATATTTTACGATCGGATATAAGAAGAGAATATTCGCGACAACCTTCAGGATTTCTCGGTCTCTTCGAACCTTTTTTCTCTCCTTTTTCGTATAAGACCATCACCGAAGTCTCATCTCTCGCGTGCTTACATTTTTTTGCCCTTTTTCTCTCTTCTGCTTCTTTTGATTTCTCTCTCACTCTCTCCGAAGTAAATTGAGCTCGTTCCCTGGCCAAGAGTCATCGAGGAGACGAGGATGCCGCGTGTGTACCTGTCCACCTCGAAACTGTGTTATACCTTCTGCAGCATGCATACAAGTTGCACTCTTGGTGCATCTTGTGCATACCTATATAGCGCCACGTATATGTATATTTATCTTATATCTACACTAGAATCGTAAAGGTAGGCTTTACGAGCCGTCTGAGAGAAATTAATACACGTGTCTTGCATTCTCGAATTCGTTGCCAATATATTCTTACCTACATATGAATATAATAATGGCGCAAAAAGGTCACGATTTTTTCCCTTTCAAAAAGCGAGACCATCGTCGTTGACAAGGGAAAGTATTTGTTTCAGAATTCGGATCCTTCGTCAAAACGTGTTTGCCTTTTCTCCAATCAGACATTTTTTTCTGTATTGTCACGAAAATTCTTTGTAAATACTAATACGAAGAATCGACATTTCTTGGCATTCCTATATCAGGGGAAACGAACATTTTTGCTTTGGTAGGCAAAATCAAATTATGTTGAAACATTGTAATAATTTCTTGCACGAACTCGATAAATTTTTTTTGTTAAGGCGATTTTAAATATCGAAACAAAGCTTTGCACTAAAACAATAAACTCCATCGAAACGTTTCGCTGCGTTTACGGTTTCAAAAAAAATGATCTTTTCAGTGAAAATATGTTATGAAATACGACTTTTTGTTCAAGAAACACTCGATCCCACAAATACGCTCTAAGAATTTTCATAGAATTTTGTTCAAACAATTGCTCAAAATAAATATACGAGTTTCTAACGTTTTAATAAATTACGTGAGGGATTTGATGAATTAATAATAATGTGCATTTATATTTACATTGAACTTAATACATAAATATTTATATCTATATATATTTGTGAAGTTATACACGTGTAATATATAACCAGTAGTATCGAACAGATATGGATAGGAAGATCCGAATATAATGACGTGCCATACTGGCACTCGATATTCTTCCTCCTTTCTCGTACTCAAGTTCATTTATTTTGTCTCTTTCTCCTGGCTTCTCAATCTTACTATCGTTACACGTCTATTTCACGACGAGAGAGCGGATGCGCGCTGAGAGATGGTATCGAGAGGGTGCCCCCCGTCGTGGACCATGATGTATCGATCTTGTACGCCCTTGCGAGGAGAACACTCGCGAGATGAGACTGACCGCTTCTCGCAACCCCATCGCCCGAACCTTTCTCGACCATACCGCGTATGAGGCATTCCACTCGAATTCGATAGGCTTATAACTCTAATTATTTTCAAAAGTTCACCTCAGCCCCGTGAAGGATTAGCCAACACTATAATGTGAGTGAGATTTTTCTTCAATTTTCTTTGTCCGGGCCGTTTTCAGGTCTTTCGGAAGCGATCACGCTTTGGTTTGTTTTATGACCTCGACTGCACCCTGCAGCCCCCACTTGGATCGTTTTTTAAACTTTTATCTAAAGTTTGAGGGGAATTATTCTTTTTGGACATCACTTCTGATTTTTCATTATAGCTAAATATTATCAGGGAAAGCTGGAAGCGTAAAAAGGCGTGATAAAATTGAGGACTTTTGAATATTTCAATGACAACGTTTGCACAAACTTTCGTTAGACTCCTGCTAGGATTCGTGATCACAAAAATCGTAAACTGCCAAATTCGATTTTCGGAGTTACCAATTCCTTTAATTGCAACGATTCCAATGGAATATTGAGCGTATTGTAGGGTCATTAAAATCAACATTTTTCTAATTGAATGAAAGTGTATGCGTGTACAAGATTCCGAGTGTGCTGGGAAGCTAATTACGAGGAGCCGGGTGTGATGATAATTATGTTCGTTTCGTCTCGTATCTTTCGAATCTTCAGGATCTCTGTTTCATTGGATGAAATTTATCGGGGCGTAACTTCCGGCACGAGGACACCCACAGACTCAGTAATAATTCCTTACGGGAAAATACTCGAGCGCGTTCTCAGCTCGTTTATTGCACTCTACGAGAACTGCCCGACGCTCCAGCGGGGAATCCCTCGACGGATATAATACGAGCAGCGTGTCTCGACTCGTTCTATAATACCAAGTTCAAGAGTCCTGCGGTTCGATTCGCCATTATTTCAGCATTTATGGTGTGTATGTACGTGCATAGAAAATTCAGCTTCATAACGATGCACAGTTCGGAATAAAATGATACTCCATTTCTTCGATTCTTACATTGTATTAATGAACCTGAATTTATACCTGTCCATTTGTTGCTGTTTTCGATCGAGCTTCATTAATTTCAAGCAAAAAAGTTATTCATAACTCCCAACTTGTTTTCCCATTTCATACATTCTCCCCATATATTACATTTGTAAACAACAAATTTACTGTATTACCAACGTCCACATTCAATGTTTCGCGTCCTCAGGCTCCAAGAGTAGAACCTAAGCCAATGAGACGACGACGTTGAAGTTGGCAACGTTGGAGTCCAACGAAATGATCTAAATAAGCAACAATTCCATTAACCCTCCAATTTCATTTCCTACCGAGTTTACAATTCGTCATTTAGGCGAATTACAAATGTTTTTTTTTTTTTTTTTTTTTTAAATTCGTTGGACTCCAACGTTGCAAACTTCAGCCTCTCGTATAAGACGATTTTTTTCTATCCTTTTTCCCCCGTATCTCGACAAGCGCATCCCTTCAGGTTCCAACTATGAAAAACCGATGGATTTACTCGCCACGCAGTGTAATCCAGTTCCGTGCGAATGACCGAAATCCAAACGAAGCATTTACGAATGGTAAGTTCAAGACGAATGTCCCCATATGCAAACATGTATTTATGCGATATTGGTAAAGCAGTTTTGAAACGTGAAGCCTCTTCTACTTCGCAAATGAAATAAGAGTTAGACGCCGCGGTATAGATGTGTATATGGAAAGTGCATTGGTATAGTACGAGCCGAGGGTCACGCATGGTCGGTCTCACTAATGGCACGCTAATAGCCCCGTTTCTCCTAGTTTTAATTTATTGCCCGACGAGGCTCCGTAGCCCTCCCGTTTGCGATACTGCTCTCGTACACACGATGATTACATTTCGTTATAACGTTCCCGCGTGTTCCTTGTCGTCCTTTTCTCTTTCTCACACCCTTTTTTTGTAAATGACCCTGCGTACAGGAGGTCCGCCTCGTCTCCCTCGTGTGCGGCATACGTGTACGAACATATACGCAGAACATAATTACGAGAGTGTGCATCGGAGGCTACGTGACTCGATGAATTTGTCACGAGTTCGAGCGATCCTCGAGGTCCCCATTTTCGCGTCTTATCCGCAATTCCTTCGCGCGCGATCGTAGGAGATCAGATTTACGATTATCATGCGTACTTTATCGTGCATTGATCGTCGATAAATTCCGTGATAATTATTTGTCATTCGTTGATGTAGTTTTTATCGGTTTGAATGATTATTTTTATTCGTAATTTATATTATGCGACGATTATCGTCATGTTTACGATTATTATGAGTCGTTTATCGTGACTTATGATCAAGTCAACATTTATATGAATTTTTGCCAACTGGGATTGTGCATTTATTTCATTCGTTTCATTGAAATTTACTGCGAAACGAGTCTCATGAGTACAATCCGCTTCCAACGCTTCGTAGGACGAAAATTATTGTTGTTTATCTGAAAGGCTTCGATGGAAATGGCTCTCGAATAAGAATCCACGAAAACCGCATGAATTCGGAATAATTTTTCTGTATGAATATTTTTTCTACGTCCATCCATATTATTGTGAAAAAATGTTTATATTGACTTGCCTCAAGAACGATTGAACGATACTTGCAACGGAAATATACTCGATGTTTTTCTTCTTCGTACAAGATTCTCCACGTGTTTAGTTCGCTAATCGGTGAGCTGTCGTTTTTTACTTTCTTTTTTTATCTCTGTATAACGACAGATTTTTAAATTCGGTTTCAACGGGTTGTAAGCAATCTCGTTCGAATGTGTAGAAACGGTCGAATGACGTCTGGGGCATGTCCGTTTGTCCATCAGGAGTTCGAACCGATCGCGATCCTCGTTACACTCCGCCGGTACATAAAACGTCGACGTCTGTTCGCGTATCCATTTCCTCCCCAGTTGGTTTCTCTCACTAATTTTTTTAGTTGCTTCTTCACTCATCCTTTTCGCGTTCTCTGAACGCGCGAGATGTCCGAGTACCAATCTTTTTTGTCGGTCACCTCTCGCGACTTTTATTCTTATCCCTCCGTGAAACTAACTCGAGTTTCTCGCGCGCACGATCATGCGCCGTAACTTGACGACTCTTCGCAATCTCTGCACACTTCTTCTTTCTCTTCTTTTTCTCCTTCTGCTTCTCGTCTATTCCTTACGAAACGATTCAATCTCTCACTCACGCGAGACGACACGAGGGTTTCTCTCGCTTCTACATTGCCGCTCCTGTTTGCTGATCGTATCGACATCCTTTTCCACTTCCTTCGCAATATTAAATCAGGAAACAACATTTTCGTACGCGATTCCAAACAAATTTCAACGGCGAGTCTTTTTCAGCGTCGAAAAACCAAGATACTGAAAAACCCAAAAAAAAATATCTCCGTCCGAATCCCGCAATAAGCTCGACTCGAAAGTAGGCTGAATTCCAAATAAACGAGTTCGATACTCAGCTCCTCTCGTTTTAGGATGATTCGCGGGTTTGAGGAAATCGATGATTGGAAGATGCGCGAGAGAAAAATCGCGTGTCGATTTATTGGCTAGTTCTTTGCGCCACGAGGGCAAATGTAAGACGAGTACAGAAGTTAAGAGGGACAGAAGGAGAGGAAGGGCGTGCGCGAAGCGCTTAATCGCTGGTTTTACGCTTTTTATACCGTGGCGCTTGCCCGAGCCCAGGTTACCGAGCCTTCTTTCGCCTGGCGATCATTTTCCCACAGAACCCTGCGGCTCTTGCAGCCGCTGGGATCTCTCCTCTCTTTCTCTCTTTTTATCGTTCTCTGGCGGTTTTATCGAGCTATAGATACGTATAATAAGTGCATATATATACCAGGTGTCCTGGGATTGAGAACCATCGAGCCAAAACCATATCAGCTACTAAATTTCGACCCAACAATTCTTCTGACCTGTTCCATGCTCAGGAAAGCCTGACGACGTCATTGCTATTACATTTTGTTTAAGGGGCATTCGCACCACGATGATGGAGTTCGATGAAGGGCGCGCCCCACCCTCAATAATTGTGCCGCATGCGCTCCTGCTCCGATTGTTCAATAACTTTGAAGCTGCGTCGTACGAAAGAATCTGCAAAAACTTTCGTCCTCGGTATTTCGGTCTCTCGGTGCTTTCGAGCCATTGATCTCGAATCCACCGACACCCTGTGTCGTATACGTCTCCGTTGCTCGTAAAGCTCACGAAGCAGCGAGGCTTGTTATAAAGTCAGAAGATGACGTCACTGCGCGAGGGCACAGCGAAATATCTCGCCTGCCGGTAGATCTTGTTCCGCATTTCGTGATTGCCCCCTCCCTCCATTTATCTCGCTCAGCAGAGACTCCGATTCGCACAGAGATTGCAGACATTAATCTCTCACTCTATTCCGATAATTACCAATTATCCTTTACGATAATGATGACTAATTACGTGGATTATTATAGTTAGCCGATAATGAGGATCATTTCGATCGATGCCCAGCAGGCTCGAGCAACACTATACATTTTCACTCTTCTCGCGCTTCACTCTTTCCAATCGTATCAAATCCACAGGTGATGAGCTCAATCCCTTTACGAAAATCCAGGGACATTGGACATCCGGGGCACATTGGTTTTTAATCGTCCATTCGTTTCTGGCGCCTCAATCAACATCGCTGCTGGGAACATCGAAGCAGCCTCAAGTATTTCATCGTCCAATAGAAATGTGAAGAAAATTCAACTACCGCGACGGCGACCGTGTTTTGCAATTTGGCGAAAGAGATATCTCGATTACGAATCCTCTCAATTTCTCGACACGGGTGTTACTCATACGATATCCCTAGCACCTACCACACCACATACACGCCATAGAAATTTATACACATGCAACTCCGCGCTCCAACCCATAAAACATAGAATCGCCATGTCTATATGTACAGTAGAAACGCGATGTTATCGCAGGGTTGGAGGAGGTTCCGCGTAATCTATCCAATTATCGTTCGATCGGAGAGGAGCGGAGAGGTCCACTACGGAGCCCGGCATCCCTGCGGCTGGGACGCCACTTTGAAAAGATACGATACCACTGCGGTGTGCGCTTCCCGAAGGATCTTTCAATGATGTTACGTTTCCGAGATTAGCCCGCTCGATGTTTCCTAGTTTTCTGAGACGGCTATTCTACGAAGACAAATGGAAGGACATCGTAGAATGAAAATCGTATACGAACGTTGATATTTTCATTTACGTTAACTGCGTCGAATCGAATTTCAATCGTGCAGACGTACAAAACGACGCCAATTGAATTCTCCTGAGACGATTAAGAACGTGGAATTGTTCGTTTTTTTTTAAATTTTGCAAGCATCGAATAATTTCAGGAAAAATTTACAAAGAGAAATGTAATCGCATTTAACGAAGTGGAATTAAACATCTGAGCGGGGAGATAACGCCACGGAGGAGCAGGGAGCCTCGCGAAAAAGGATGCTTCGCGTCAACCGCGTCGTTGCCAGCCCCGGGGCCCTGGACCTTTGTCTCATTTCGCACAAAAGTTATTAATTTCTCGGTCGAACATTTCTATCGAAGCTCAGCATTGTTAAACTTGAATTAAACTTTGGCAAAGATCCAGAGGATACGATAAAAAAAACGAGTTCCCTGAAAATTATAACCCAATTCCTCAGAGAATCTTCCGAAAAGATCGAAGGCAGGATGAAACTATTGATATTGTCGAAAAATGAATTATTCGTATGTTTAGCTAACGGCTCCGGGGTACGAGGTGATTGAGCAGAGACACTCTGGCCAGCGTATACGATTTAGCGTCAGGGTTCGAATAAATGCAAGGAGTACAAGGGAGGAGGAGAGAGCGAGAGAGGAAGAGAGGGAGAAGAACTCGAGGATCTTGAGAAAGAGGTATAGTTTCATGATCCCGCTCGTTCTTTCTTTATCCTTCTCGATGGCAAATACAGGAGGCGTCTCTCGCTGCTGGGCGCGGGTATGAGGCCCCGAGGGCCACTCTCGGTGATGGCCACGGGAGAAACGCCGTCGGGGCTTTCACCGTGGCTGCCTTTAAAGTTAGGTACATCAGAGGCTATTGCGACGATGCGGTTGCTGCTGCTGCCGCCTGTTGGCTGCTGCGAAAGGTCCTGCGCGGGCTCCCTCTACGGGGGCCTTATACCTCCATCTTTTCTCTACTCCTTCGGGGCGCTCTCTGCTGTTGCGCGGGACTTGCGGGTCGCGACCTTAGTGCGGTCCACTCCCTCGCGCTTGCCTTTCGTGCCTCCGTTTTCTTCCTCTCCTTCATTTTTTCTCTTTTCTTCTCGTACTTCATTCTCCTTCTGTCTATTCTCTCGCGCTCTTTCTCTCTCATTCTTCTTTTCCTTCGTTTTCTCTTCCTCTCTCTCTCCATTCTGTTTTCTCATTCTTTCTCTTCTTCAGCTCTTCGTCCTCGGTACTAACATGTTCCATCGTTTTTTTCCTCATCTTCCTACAAAACTCTCTCCTTCTCTTCATCCTTTTGGTCTCTTGAAATATCTCCCGGTCTCCCGATTGCTCATCCGCTCACTCTCGCTCTCCAGCCCTTTCTTTTCCCCTCTCTCTCGTTTGCACTCGGTGCACATGCAGGTTTCACCTAAGCCCTCCTTGTTGCCCCCGCGACCATAAGAGCGTGTGTACGATGGACGGACGGACACTCGCCTGTCCATTCGCCCATCCGTCCAGCTGATCACAATCCTCGTTACACTGCGCTCTTGTATATAAGCCCGCCACGTCTGTTCGCTTGCTCTTTTTTTCATTTTCTTTCTCTCTCTCTGCTTGCTCCCTCTCTAGTTTCTTTCCTCAGTTACTTTTTTCATCAATTCTTTCGGAGTCTCCTTCGATGCGGGAAATACTCACCTTCTCGGCTTCAAAGCGACTCTGGACCGAAGTCCGTATAGACGCGCCGCGCGTATACCGATCTCGATATAAGTATTTACCGGCCACCTCGGCTGTGCTCGCGTCTCTCTGCGCGCATGAAATTCAGCCGATTTCGCTTTCCGTTTCGCATCCTTTTTCCCCGTCCAATGCTCTTCCTCTTTTTCTCCATCATTTGCTCCTTCACCAGCTCTCGTTGACACTACGCATTCTCGCCAAATGCTAACTCTTCCCTTTTCCGTGTGAGACGATTCAATCTCTTTGCTCGCGCGCGCGCGAGCGAATGCGCGACAGTCTCTTCGATATTTTTGCACCGATCGCTGTAACCGATTCCCCGTGCCGTCTTCTCATATTTTTCTACACGAAAACCGAGGCCACAAAAACACAACAAACTTCCTTGTTCATATCCCCCTCCCAGTCTAATTTTTCCCCACAGAACCGATACCAGAACCTTTCTTCCGAGGCGATGAAAATTTCGTTGAAACTCATCCGGAAATTCGATAAATAACATTGTTATATATTTATAGGCGTCGTGTAAACGAGTAACTTGCTACACGAAAAGTAACGATAACATAATTGGATACAAAGCGAGGCATATTATTATATCTATTCGCCTGATTCCGCGAGATAAAAATATTTGTAGGAGAGACCGCGCGTTACCTCGCGCTAGTTGATGAGAAAATTGCGATGGCTCTTGTTTTACAGCAGCGCTGTCGGTAATAACGAGGCGCGCACCAACATCATCACTCGCCACAAATCGGGTAGAGAGAAAGACATTCGATGGTCTATCGAAGGTGTACGATCGTGTGTGTCTTGCTGCTCTAGCCCACATTCGTGTCCCACAATATACAGAGTCATTCAAAAACTCGAAGGCAAGTCCATCGAATAGTTTTCCATTGCGTCGAATCCGCTCATTTGAGCAGAACCATGCAGGAAGGAAGATCGTGACTGTTAATCGTCAAAGATTCAGGAGCTGCTCCGCGACGATTCAGGAGCTGATCCGCTCGGAACTTTCCTTAAAGCCTCGGAAGCGGTTATGCTGCTGCCTGTACAAATATTCTTCTGTGTACGCTCACAGCGGTACGCGATGCGCGATACATATGTTTATACGTAATACTAATCGTACTGGTTCTCGTGCGTGAGTGTGCACGTAAGTACGTAAAGCCCGGAGTTGCGCTCTCGATTTAATAATATCGTGACTAACCATTATTAACTCTCGTCCCATAGCCTCGAGTGGAGCTCGTGGTGATTGCGGGCCCTTCTCAGCAAAAACTGTACGTATATCTACTAATTTTAGCAGCGAGCATGTTCGACGTGAACACAATATATTCGTCGTAGTAGGTGCAAATTCCGTTGCATCGATCGGTTGTTCGATTTTCCAAAGAACTGCGATTCGAAAGCAAAAAATAAATAGAAAAAACGAGAATAACAATTATTTCGAAGAGTTTTTTATTTATTGATCTAGAATAAAAGTAAGACTTGGACGATTTTTTTATGGAGCCTCGGTGTCGCGGTTCGAGTAATTAAAAAGACCCTCCATATCAACAAGGAAGGATTATTCCAAGAGAGAGCATATTGCCATGGAATTTCGAAATGCTTGTGCGCGCACCAGCTCGAGATTTGTGTCGATGCTTGCGAAGGAAGTTCTGAGCGGGATTCGGTATCACGATGAATGCGCATGGGCATCAAACGGTAGTGGCAATAATGCAAAAAGAGGAGAGCGCGAGGTCGATCGTGTGACCGGATGCACCGGAGGCGTTACCGATCTCGACAGTTGGGGAATTATTTGTGTGTCGTTGAAAAGTATCAAGGAGCTTGTACAAAATATATACGAGGGATGGACGCGCAGCTATGAAAAAGGATATTACGGAGGAAAAAAGATTTTTTTCCTTTCCTCAAGTTCACTGTATCATACAATTTCTCGAGAGAGTCTCGTACGAAATGCAGGAAACTTGTAGTTTTCTCAGCAACGAAAAAGCGAGCGCAAGAGGGACAGAACGATAATTCACATTTCTTGCTGCGTATACGGAAAGCCAGAGGTCCGCGGTTTCTGAGACACCAAACCGGGGAAAGAGCAGAAGAGGCGAAGAACAGAAAACACACATAGATATGTGTATACCCCGCGCCCATGTGAGAAGATAAGTATCTTATAGTTATCATCCGTGAGTGCTCACGCATCTCGTTCAACCCGCCTGTGTTATTTTATACTCTCAGACCCATATTTGTGTTGCTCTCGCGGTCCATGCTCTCATTAATAAGTATACGGCGTAATTCGTAATAAGAATCGTGTACTGCACAGTAGTACAGGCGGAATATATTTAATATACGTATGCAGCATGAGTGTGTACGTGTATTCGTAAGATGCCTCTTTTTGTATGCTATATTCGTGTGGTTTAACAGAAAATCTCTGGGTATATGTGCAGGTATGTAATGTTGTACGTATAATACGTTCGTATACTGTTATAATCTTTGGGGAATTGTCCTGGCGCCTCCTGAACATTAGAGTGAAAAAAATTAGAGAAAATGTAATTATTTTATCGAATTATTTATCGACAGTCTGATATTCGTTTGATCAAGGGCTATGTTTATTTTATAAATAAAAATTGGTTGGATAAATTTGAATGAAACGTCGTAAATATCTTTTACGTACTCAGAAGTAATGGAAACATTTTTTTTTTTAATTTTTTTTTCATAGTATTTTTGTGCGAAATGGTGCGTTGAACATCTCGGGACAAAAAATCAAAAACATTCTTAAAATATATGCTATTGGCTGTCGCATGACGCAGGGGATTTTCAAAATTATGTTTAGAAAATAAATGGCAACGATTCTGAGGAAAAATGGCTCCCTACAATTTCCCCTATACAGAATGCAATTTGAATAACGTCGCTGGGATAAAAAAACTCTTTCCGTTTTGCCGTCAACGCCGATTCAAGGGGTGCCATATTCAATATACCATTGAATTTTTTTTTCTTTTTATTTCTCCAGTACTTAACTCCAGTGTGTAAAAGACGCGTACAAGAAAACACCTAAAATTCCAACTTTTGCACTGTTACAGCCCCGAAAAAAATGACTCTCGTTCCATCGTGTTTAGAATGCTGCGAGGATTCGTTGGATTTTTATTAAAATCAGGATCATCGTGTTCGGCTGCTATACCCAAATGGTGGATTGTTTATTTTTAAAATTCATAATCGAGAGTGTTTTGCGAGGACGCGTTGTTGTCGGATTAGGAAAATAACGTCGGATGCTCTTGCGATGCGAGGAGAGTTGCAAGATTCGTTGGCATCTCTCTCTCTTTTTAACTGTAGAACTACGACTGACGGGTGTTAAGCACGAAGAAGGAGTCGAGCAACTGTTGAGGATGCGAGCTGAAGCATCTCTTCCTCCCGATGATACTCTTCCTCTCGGATAGCGAGCAATCGGCCTCTCTCGCTCTCCCTCCTTCTCTCTCCCTTTCTTAGAGCCCATCGAGGAGAGAAGCACAGCGAGAAGTGGGTACCGCTATCGCCCTCTGACCTCGCTCCGAGCGCAGAGCAAAGCCGTACAACCCAGCCGCTCTCGCGAACGAGGCCTTCCTACACTTTCCTATAGATATACGGATCCGTTCGGCTCGTTTTTTTCGTGTATACAATACACTCGATCCTGAACGCGTTATGGTATACCCCGATAATTTTCCGTTCTTGACTCCGCGATGAGGACTTCTTCCTGGTTAGAAACTCTCTGTTCTCATTCCGAAGACTCAACCCCTCGGTGCAATCGCCAATCGTTACTGGATCTGAGAAATTAATGATTCGGTGGGAGCAATTAATTTGAGCAACTTTGTAGAATATCCGTTGTTCGACAGCGAGTTATTTTTTCTCCGATTCGAGAGCGATTCAGTGACGAGATTCTTCATTTCTGAAAGCCCTTTACAAAGGTTGGTGTAAGCAGGATTGATGAAATAACAGAAAGTATTTGTGGCATGATTCACCGAACGATCAGAGCGCTTGATTTAATCTGGAGTAGCTGAATCACACTCGGAGTCATCTCAAGGAATATCGGCAAATTGATCTTTCGAGAAAATTGACTCATTCGTTTTCTCGGAGAGTCACGAATTCGTCGTGTCTAACGAACTTGCGATGAAATTTTTTTAGAGGACAGAAAAGATCGGATAAGGAATAAGACGAGCGACGCGGATTCTTAGCTCCGCGAAAAAAGTTGAAGAAGCGGGAGATACCGGGAGAAAGATCTTGCAGAAGCGTCTCGTTCTCAAGGACGGCAAATTTGAAAGATGGGAAAGGAGCTCGCGTTACGTACATAACTACATATGCGGTACTTCTTACCTCGGAATCTTGCGTACTTCTGACCGAGGGAGGCAAATTATTCAAATTACAAATGAGCCGAAGGAGCTCCGAGAGTTTCACCATATTTTGTCTCTAGTTTGTATACGTATAGAGTTTTACGCCTGCGAGAACGAATGTATATATATTATTTCCAGTGTATTTTTAACGTTCCGATCGAAGGATCGAGCCACGAAAAGTGTCCGAAAAAATGAAGCGAAAAGATTTTTTTGTGCGGTTAAATTGAGGAGAAGATGAAAAGGGGCTGCGCGCCCTCGCTGTATATTTCGAAGCCATAGGATTCTTCGGGAGACCACAAGCCGAGCGTGGTTCCGATATAATGATGCGTTATTGGCGCGCATTACTTTGGCCTTTGTCCCATCGTAGTTATACCGGCCGTGTGTTTTTGACCGTGAAAAGACACGGAGGACGAGGGAATATGTGTAATAGAGTTCAGGGATGCTGCAAGATAAAGAGGAGAAAAAAAATTAAGAGAGAAAAGAGAAGAAGAAAGAGATATTACGGGTAGCGCGCGCGCGCGCGCGCGCGCGGACCGGACGCGAGGGATCGGTTCGTTTTAATCGCTAATCACCAATTAACCGAGCGTCCCGCGTCCGAAACCCCCAGAAGCATTTTAACGAGCCGCCGTGTCGCCTGGCCTCGGAATTTAACTTGAGGCTGCTTCCGAGCTCCGTGTCTATATAGGAGCCTCTGTATCTCTCTGGACTTGGTCCCCCCCTGCTCCCCCCTTCCGACTCTTTTCCTTGGGCCTAACCAGCAGCAGACGCGGTCAGTCTTGGTCCAGCTCACGTGGTTTTGATCCTATACACTTGTATTAGCCGCCGTCGTCCCCCTCGTGTGTCTCTCGGGGACATGTTAGAACTCGGAGGCATCGTTTCTTCCCCGACTATATGAGCAATCCTAACGCCCTGCGCGATTCTCCCTTCTCGTCTCTCCGGGCCAGCCTATTACATACGAGTATTATTGCCCCGTTGATAATGCCGCGCGTTCGTGTGTGCGCGCGTCTTCGTGCACAAAATTCAGCGCCGCGCACGAACGCATTCTATCCGGCAAATGTATTCGTGTGGAAAGGTTGCTCCAAGAGAAAGCGCACCAATTAGCGCATATTTCGGCACGGCGTTGCCAGCACAAGGGTTGGGGAAAGAAAAGAAGTCGAGCGCAGCGCAGACCCACCGCGCGAGATACATCGGGATCCTGATTTTCGAGGGACACGCACAATCCTATATCCCGCTTCCATTGCACTCCAATCTCCTCTTCGTACCATCCTCGCGAAACTATACCTCTCGACCCACAGTTTCCTGCCAAAATCCGCCTCGCGACTTCAACGAAACGCGGAGTCGCTCGACTCGAACCGCGTGTCCCGCTCAGACTTTCAAACTGGGTTGCAACGTTATTCGCGCATGTAACGGAACTCTTTTTTCCCCCCCCCCCGGTACACGTATCCACCGAATCGCATATATATCGAGACTCGCTTATATTCGCGGTGAGAGTTCGCGCGGCGTCGTGAGCCCACGAATCTTCTCAGCAGAGCGCGCGCGGTGTATCCTCAATAACCTGTTGACGTTGCGACGCTAGAGAGTCGAAGATTTAATGTATATGCGCGCATATTCGTGGACGGTGTACCTGCGCTGCTGAGACACCGAGCCGTGTGACTAAAGGGCCTAGCCTACCTCGGAACGCGTTCTCGAACGAACCAGCTTCGACCTTTTACCTACCAGCGAATCCGCGCCGGGGAACACACATGTGTGTATACGTGGACGAGTCTCGCGCGCGGGATGGTTAGGAGATCGATAGCATCTACGTGCCACACGGCGCGATCCTGTGTACGGGAGGGATGCTTTTTCGTGAGAGATCTCGATCACGGATCCATGAGAACACACGAGCCACGGAGGGAAAGACAGCGAGAGAGAAAAAGGGGGACGGAGTGTCCCGGCTCAATCGATAGAGGCCGATAGATCGCTCGTTGATTGACGATTCTCCGAGGCAAACGCCAACGTACCCGAATCATGATAAACTATGGCGTTTTCCTTTTTTCAGACTATTGTCGGACACAAATCTTCGAGAGAAGCCTGACAACAATAAAACAGTTGTTCTAGGACGACTATAAAGGGAACGTCGTTACGCTTCCGCGCGGGTGCGACGCACCTCGCGAGGTTCAACGATATAATTTACCTTCGAAGAATTTAATGATTTTTGTGGTTACGCGTTCGGCTGCTGGCGAGCCTCTTGACGATCGTCATTTCGATCTGTCAAAAACGTCACCACACACGACGTTTTTCCAAAAGGGTTTCATTAATTTTCCAAATTTTTCGTGCACTCGAAAGCTTTCGTTGAACGATCGGTATGTCCTGCTTCGGGGGCACCGTGGAGCAGCTCTATCTTCTCGAACTAACGATCGACAAGCTCAGGCTACCAGCGGAAAAATTCAAGGACGTCGCGTGCGTCGATGGCGCGGATTGTTCGATCGTAGTTAAAGTAAAATTTCTCGATTTTCCCACGTTCGAGATATCGCAGCGGGATTTTTATTTCGCGAAGGCCTCGCCTCGGGACTCCGAAGGCTCTCTCGATTTCTCGTCCGGTAGAGCCTGCCTTTTTGTTAAACAACCGAGAGATCTCGTCCGGGAGATGCAAAATAAACCGCTTAAAATCGGCATCTTTTGCGCCGGGGACACTTACCCGATCGCGGAAACGGAAGTTCCCCTTGCGGGATGTCTCTGCGATCAGATATCCATGGCCGCTAACGATCGCGATCATTTGCCGCCCTCTTACACGATAAAAGGAAATTATTCCCTCACCGATCCCGGAGAAAATCCTTCCGGAACGATCGATCTCGGCCTGAAAGTTTCCTGCCTCGGAAAATCGGTCACGACGCACTATCAGCTCAATCCGAAATCTTTTTACTTCAAGAACGACGGCGACGATTCGAAATACTACGTAAAGAGAATTTTGCCTCCGTCATCGTGCGCCGATGAGGCTGGAGAAGGTGCAATTAAGTGCGGGGATTCGATGCTACCGAGGATCCGAGTCGACGAGGAATTGGAGCAGGTTACTGCGAAGAAGCCGAATGACGCAAAGATTAATGACAAAGTAAAGGCTAAGAAGGGCAAGAAAGATAAAAAAAAGGCGAAGAAACAGAAGTGAAAGTTTTATCGAGGCGGTGGCACGCCAGAGCTGCTGACCGATTATTTCGAAACCGATCAATCGTGGTACATTCCTGTCGTAGGATTTTTCTCTACCTCCGCCTTTTAAAGTTATATACTTCTTTGAGATTGTTTGTGGCGGCGTATGGGTAGTCGTCGTCGTCCGTCGTAATCGGTCGCGTATATCGTTACCATGGCAACGGGAACGAGGTGGACGACGGGAGATCATCGAATCATCTACGATCTGTGCGTCAATGCTAATCATGGCCTATTGATCGAATCGTTGTCGAGGTTAAGCAGTGCATCGGACGGCTGGTGACCTCGGTCCTTCAAAATCTCCGGAGTATTTATTAATGAAAAGGTCGATAGCAACCTATAATCAAGTATCTTTGAGAAGAAAGAAAAAACTTTGAATTTTCGTTTAGAAAGTGTGAAATGTCAAAGGAAGTTGCCACCACGAGCGGAGCGCCAACTGATTCGGTACCAAAAATCTCACCCCCTCTCGGGGTTCCCGGTGCATCACCTCGAGTGGGAATATGCGATCCGGAATTTCGCAAATTAACGAGCGCCGAGAAGCTCAACGACCGGAATTATCGGAAGCTCGTTTATCAAAGTTATCCAGACGAAGCGACGTGCGCCTGTGAGCCGGAGTACGAAGACTTCGATGCGGCAAAAGCGGCAGGGAACTTGCTCGTTTGTCGGTCAGGCTGTAACAACGCTTGTTGCTCGAGGATGAGGCAATCGGGCGTTGCGTCTTCCCGCTGCCGGGGCAATGCTAATAAGGATGACAAGGTAGCGCCGTTTATAGCCGCCTATTGTGTCGGAAATAAAGGAGACGAGCCTCGCTACGAGAAAGATGGAGGGAGGAAGCACGCCGATCACAATGGTGACTACTGTTGCGTCAGGAATCGTTTGCGCGGCGGTGGCGAAGGTGGAGGAGCAAGAGGCGAGAAAGGAATGTGCGCGCACTCCGGAAAAGTAAGCGGGAGTGTGGTCCGATGGTTGGAGGACGGGAGGAACGGGGGTTTTGATGCTGCTCCCGGGTATTATGCGGAATATTCGAGAACGTACTCGCTCGAGCAAGCCCAAAATTCAAATTTCAACCCAAGCAGCCTGTACCGTGGCCAGGTCAAGCACGACTCGTTGCCCGGTGCTTCGGATCGGCCAGTCGCAGCGTCCTGTTGTTGTCCAGGAAAAGAAACCTTCTCAAGCGCCATCGTGAACCGAGGAGATGGAATTCGGGGCCAAAGAGAACTCCCGCTTATCGAGACTCTCGTTAAAACTCTCCGGGAGACTCAACAGTTTGTAGATTCGCTGGGCAGAGTTCCTGGGCTCCCTGGTTTGGGGCTGATGGATCCAACTGAAAGCCCGTATTTCAGTAGACTCGGGAGAAGGCAATCGGACCCGGAAAGTACGAAAACTCCCCGTGAATTCTCCGCTCAGGGAGCCCTGCTGCACAATCCGCAATGCACGGGGCCGTGTAACGCGCCGGCTCTGAGATCCCCGGATGCTCGATGGCCGGGCTCGTCGGTCGGCGCTTTCGCGACAGGTGCCCCGGTACGTGGCGGGCTCGTCAGGGAAGCTGTGCCTTCTCTGCCCGAGCCAGGCTTGACCTATGCCGAGGAGCAGAAACGAAAAAAGGACGACGGAGATAAGCCGAAGGAAGTGGGCCCTGCTCGTGGCGCTTTATCGGCGGTGCAGCAGGCTGAGCAGCCGAGTCCCTGCGGTGAAGCATCGTGCAAGTCGAAACGTCGGAAAAAGGAAGTCCCCGAGGATCCCGCTCCTGCGGTAGAGGAAGAAGAAGAAACTGGGCAGAAAGTCGTCACAGTCGTCAGCCCGAACGAGCGAAAGCTTTCAAGATCGGCGAGTAAAATTAAGGCCATCCAGAAGTATCGTTCCAGCCGAAAAGCTTCTCGCATTTCGGGCCGTGGTCTCGAGGCGAGGAAATCTTCGGCGAAGGTGGCAAGAAAAATCGTTAGTTTCGTCTACTCTGCCGGCGACACGTGGACCGGGGAGGGCTACGGTCACAAAAAGTGCGTCGAGGAGCGTCGACGAATACCCGGGAACATGGGCTGGCTGTGGAATTTGAACGAAACGGTCGGCAGGCTGAAGCCTCGCCGAGCCGGATGGCGCCCGGGCGCCATCGGACGACGCGTCCGCGAAGTTCTCCGCGAGGCCCGAGCACATTCCCTACGGAAGGCAAGATCGGGCCGATCGGCACGCTCGAGATCGTCGAGATCATCGACCTCTCGCTCAGGATCCGTACCATCCAGAGGTAAACGTACGAAAGCTGAACAGGATCCGAAATCGGTGAAGCGACGACTGATGAAGAAGAAAACCTCTCGGAAACTGGAAACAGAACCGCCACCGACTCTCTACATCCATCGCAAAGACGGAACTTATTACGTCACCATGTACCCCATCAAAAAGGGCGCCATGGACGTGCCTAAACTCGAAGAACCGATGAAACCGTTGCAATTCAAAATAGCGAGAAACAGGGACGACCCGTCTATTGCATCGAGCTCCACCGCTTCTGACATGGAAATCGAATTTTCACCGCCCGCTGCTGTCAATCGCTATCGGAGAAAACCAAACGTCATTCACGTCGGTACTCAGGTCAAGCAGCACGAGATTATCGAAGCTTTCAAAAAAACTGATGGCGACAAAGTCATAACGGTGGGAAAGAGACCGAAAATGAACAAAAAATGATCGACGATCGGGGTTAACAATTATTTTTTAATTACACAACAAAAGGATTATAAAAAAAATTGTAAAATTATCAGCCGTCGGTAAACAGAGTTAAATTAGAGAGAAACTGAAACGTATGCGTCAATAAATGACTGAAAAAATCTGCTTCGATTTATTCAAAAAATTGGCATTACGATTATGATTGATAAAAAATAAAAAACATTCGTCCACTCGCGTCTGCTGATTCAACTTTCGAGTCTTGACGCGCGCCAATCCCCTCTTCCCTCTGCGCAACGACCGTAATTCAATCTAGCGCGCATATAGGGAAATGAATGAAATTTAGAAAAAAAAAACAACGTGATTACTGATTGTGGTTATTCTTAGCGAAGATCGAAGGCGATATAAATCATTGAATGAAAGACAACGATCTCGATGATTATCTAACAGGGGTTTTGTTGATATTTATGCGGGTAAATAGTTCCGAGTTCCGAATGTCATGCGCGATGTAGTAGTGGAAGAGGTCGTCGCGAGCGTTGTGCAAGTTTTGTTATCGTGCCTGTCACTCAACCGTATCGCCAGAAAAGGATTTCGTCAATAGGTAGCCACTATTACGTTAGAAACGAAGGAACAAAGTAAATTGAAAAATGGGCGAAAAAGCACAGCAGGAGAGAAACGAGATAGTGCGTAAAAAAATGCTCGATCTTCGTGACTTTTCGATCGGTCCAATGCCTCAAAATTCCCCGTGGCTAAGACCGGTTAGAATCAGCTTTCAACAAGACGGTGTTCAGAAAGCGTGGGATCTTATGAGAGCTCACGAAAGTGTCAGCATTCTTATTTTCAATACAACCCGAAAGAAATTGGTATTCGTCAGACAGTTCCGTCCTGCTGCTTATTACGCTTGTATACCCGAAACTAAAGGACCTGTGGACACCGAGAAGTATCCACCTGTCATGGGACTAACCCTCGAACTGTGCGCAGGCATTGTTGACAAGGATAAATCTCTCGTTGAAATTGCTCGGGACGAGTTGAGAGAAGAATGTGGATACGAGGCTCCTGCGTCTGCTTTTTCCAAAATCGTCACTTACCGGTAAACTTTTCCTTCTTCGTTCATTCTCATTTTGCACAAACTTAAAAAAACTCATTGAAAAACGTAAATGAATGGAAACAAGCTGGAAATTTTCATAAATTTCGTATAAAATCTCCTTTAGTTGTTGGTTGACTTTAAATATTTTGGAAAGCATGAAATCCCATTCAGAATTTTGCAAATTCAAAACAAAGCAATGGGCTAGATCAAAATATTTAGAGGATCCAAAAAATCTTGGAAATTATCTCATCTTGTTCAGGAATATGATAAAAATGAAAATCCACCAGAATGAAAGCGGAATAACATTTTTGGATACAAAGATGAAAAATGTAGCAGAAAAAACATCTTTCAAATATTTTACAATCGAATAATGATGAATACGAATGTTGCAATGTTGCAGGAATGTGTCAACAACTGCAACGAGACATACGCTGTATTACGTTGAAGTCACAGACGACATGCATGTTCACCCTGGTAAGATATGCTTCCCCCTATTTAAGAAAATCTAATGAAAATTCATTAGGGTTCTGGTAAAATTGAAGTTTCAACGCTCATTTGTATTAAAGGTGGTGGCGCTGAAGAGGAAGATGAATTGATCGAAGTGGTCGATATGAGCGTTCGAGAATTGAAGAACTACATAGAATCCGACGAAGTTCAAAGTCCACCAGGATTTTTATTCGCGGCGCACTGGTTTTTGTCAAACAAGAAGGAGCATTGTTCGTAGAAAAACAAAATAA
This sequence comes from Venturia canescens, assembly GCF_019457755.1. Classification (NCBI taxonomy): domain Eukaryota; kingdom Metazoa; phylum Arthropoda; class Insecta; order Hymenoptera; family Ichneumonidae; genus Venturia; species Venturia canescens. The sequence goes on along the minus strand of NC_057424.1, from coordinate 13,686,271 downwards.
CGTCCGTAATTCCGCAGTACTTGTCTCAACGCAGAGTTAAATAGTTAGTGAATTAAACCTGAAGAACTATTTCACGAATTCTTTCGTTTTTATTTACAAACGGGAAAAGGGAATAAGGTATTTACACGAGTGAGAGAAAGAGCTAAGGAAGGAGAAAGAGACGGGGTAGACAGACGTAATTGATAAATTAGGCGTCAAGGAAAATAAAAGAAGAAAATAACCGAAGATGGTTCAGTGATCGTTGTCATCCTTAGTGAATTGAGAGCTCACCCAGGCGAGGCCCCACTTCAAATTGGTCAGTAAAAATTTGAGGGCTTTGGTCCACTGTTCCTCGGAATTGAACTGTATTCTGGAAGATAAAAAAAGGAAACGAATATACATGATTAAAGATTAATTTAGCAAAATAAACATTGAAATAGTAAAGGGGAGAAGAAATGATTTGCTGTGATAATAAATGAAAGTGAATACATAAGAAAAAGAAATAAATTATTTCAACAAATCGATTTACTTGATTGAATAAGAATTTCCAGTCGCCGAATCTTCGATCTTGCCACGATCCATTTTGTACGGCAAAGAAAAGCTGCTGTCTCCTTTTTCCACTTGTTCTTTGAACTGTTGGAGACAATCGAGAAAAGCAACCATGCCTGCGTCGAATTTCGTATCCCACAAAAATTTGAAACCGCCGCTACCGTACAATGGCAATTCACGATGTTGTCCGATGACCTCGATATAACTGTGATTCCCGTAAGGCACCACTTGAAAGCGTTGAAAACGAAAATTCATTTTGCGCGCTAGAGCCGTAAGTAGAAGGGCCGTTTGGCCCCATGCCGCATTTATTTCACTCCAATCCACCGGCGCACTCGGTAGACGGCCCAATCGCAACGAATTTATCGTCCCAAAATGACCCATGTGCCATATGTGAAATGTCGCGTTAAATACATTTGTTTTTTTCAGTCTCTCCAGCTGCGAAGCTGCATAGGCCAATTGGCATTCCAGGCTGAGAACATTAATTATCTATTACAGTGTCTGTACATACAATTCATGACAAAAAGATCAATTACTACTTGTTCAGAAATCATTTTGAAATGGAAAAAATGTATAAAATGCGATGATTAAAAAAAATTAACAATTCTAAGATACCCTTCAATTAATGATATAAAAGAAAACGTTTTTGCATTTCTTCTAGATCAAAACTTAATCTTGGCATAGGTCACTACTACCGGTCTCAATGATTCCGGGAATTTCAAATACTCGTAACACTTGAAGAAATTAGAACTTTCTGGTTTTTTTACTCGGTGATAGGAATTCATAGTTAAATGGGTACCTGCGACATTCATCTTCAGCCATAATCAAATCTCTTCTATGTCTTGAATATTCTCTCCAATATCTTTCTTCTTCGCTCTTTAATCTTTCTCTCTCCGTTTGTTGCTGATTAATCGCATTTTTGGTGGCTTCTTCTTCTTTCCTTAATGCTTCGAGTTCTCTTATCATACGATCTTCTTCAGCTTTGACGTCTTCCAATTCTTTAGCGAGAGTATCCATCTCGAGACCCTCGTGATTTTGTTGCTGTTGCTCGAGCTCCAATTTCTTCAGATACTCGTTGTAATCAGACCACTCGCCTTCCGTCATCCTTAACTGTTGATCCATCAGCATTAAAAGACTGTCAGTGCACTCATCGCACAGAGGATGATCCGCCGAGCTGCTGCTACTCAATATGTCGAAGAGTGTAGCACGAACCTAGGAACATCAAATTTCAAAATTGAACATTCTTCATTAATTGATTTTCCATTGTTTTATTCCAATCTCTTAGTTCTCCAATGGGTAGGAAATTGTGATTTCACTTACTCTGAGATGATGACTGAGGCTCTCGGTTTCACCAGAGTCCCCAACCAGCATGAAGCCGTTAGTTCCATTTGCTGACTCGGTCAGTCTGAATGGCGGCACCAGGTGCTCCAAGCTGCCGCTTTGAGGTTCTATATCACTTACTACTTGTTGCTGTATTGGCACTTTTTACAGAAACAATAAATAATAGTCAAGAACAAAAATTGAAATTCCATTTTTCATTAATTTTTCAAATTTGCTTAAAAATGTACTCACTTGATACAATGATTTTATATGAATTAACATTGCATCTAGGAGCTTCTTAATATCGGTGGAAAAAATAGATTTTTCAAAATCTCCAAATGATTTATCAAGCAAAGCATATGCCATTTTGCAAAATTCAGATTTTTTTCTTTCACTTGAGAATGAATCAGCTTTTTTTTTAATTTGCAGGTAAAAAATGGAAAGCTGTGATGGTTACTGCGGAAATACTTCCATCAAAATGCTCGGTCATAAAATCTTGCTTCTAGACCGTGAATTTTTTAAAATTCCATTTATTGTTTATCTATTGATTGTCATTCAATATTCCATATCTCAAATTTTGTTCATCAAATACATGATATAATTAAAATCGTTTTAAATTAGAATTATAATGATGAAAATGAATCTGATTTTGAAAATGTTAATTTTGATTGGTGTATTATTATCAAGTATTACAAAGCAGAATATTTGAACTTATAGTAATAAAGGATAAAAAACTACCAAAGATAATTCTTTCAATTGTTTTAAGAATAAAAAGCTTATCAGAGCCTCAGATATTTTGCTCTCCTTCGCAATCACAGAAGATATATTGAAAAAAAAAAAAAGGTTTAGCAATGGAAAAAGCTGTATTGTGACGTATCGTGATGAAAACAAAGTATGATAATTAATTGCGACGTCTTCCATTTAATTTGTTGACTAATTGCAAAACATAACCTGTAAAATGAACTCGATGGATTTAGGAATAAAGGTGAATAAACACATGTAAATGAAAGAGTGGAAGGGAGTGATTAGCATTGACGAAGAATTGGAAATAAACACGCCCATTCGCGATAAATGTCACAACAGAAATTACCTACATGACAGTTCAGCGAGTGTGTGTTCACCAAGGTGATCGAAACTCGGATCGAGTCTCAACGGTTGGAGACATCGTTGACACGAAAAACTAACGGTATTCTTAATGTCCACCATTGCTGGAAACTCAATTTATCGAACAAACAATAACGTCAGGCCAGCCGCCTGACGCGAAAATTCTTATTTGTAAATATGTCTTTGACGCTTCACGACAATATGAAATCGCTTTTTATTATTTATAGTTAAATAGGTTACTATTGCACTAACTCGACTTGAAATATTCCAAGCTGATTGGTTCGACGTTAGCACGTAGCGGTCTCCATCGACGGTTCATCGAACAACGAGAACTCGATATTATCGACTGAGTCATTCGCCATCTGTCGGTAATTTATCAAATGAGCGTTCAAACTTTGAGAAAGAATACAAGATTTCAGCGACTTGCCGCTTTGCGAAGACGGCGTTCTTGGCGATGCCGAAGAGCAGAAGTACGAAATGGAAATTACGAAAGGCCGTGTATAGTATAGAGCCAACGGAAAGCGGAAAGGAATACAAGCCTGCATCAATTGATACAAAGAAGGTAACACAATTAATCGAATTCACGAATAAATGATGAGAAAACAAATGTAAATGAAAGAATCGCTGTCAGTGCTCGCCCAACAAAAGCTCATCAGTTCCTCAAAAATTTTGTCATCACACATTTCTTGGTTTTGACGTGAATTGCACATGCAAAATCGACAGGAATCGAGTCGCACAGAAAAAGCGATACGAAAAAAGTCTCCTCAATACCTGCTTTATATACGTAATAGCGTATAAACATAATCGGACAAAACGAATGGACGAATGTATGGGACGAAAGAATATATCGTCGCGGGGTCCTTAAGATCCAAAGGACACTTACCGACGTCGTACGAATCCTCGAAATGGCTCTTCGCGTTACATATCAGACGCGCCGATCTTATCCGTAATGCAGTATTACCAGAATATATTTACAATACCGAACGAGGCGCTACAGGACATTTCAAAAGTTGATTCAAACAAGTGAGTACCGCGATTCTAAGCTCTGACTCTCAACACGTGATTTTTCTTCCTGAACGATCTCCGCGCGTCCATCAATCATCGAAGCGTCGAATCCACGGCGCTGGTGCGGAGAAGTAGCGATTGTCCGACGATAACGACATCGGGTCGCGCGCTCCCCACACTCTCCGTTCGCAGCGCACACCGGATTGGCTGTGCTCCATCACCAGTAAATATCTCGAGAACGGTGCGTCGGAGAGAAAAAAGTCTTTGAACTTTTCGCTTCGAAATCTCGCGAACTTTCGTCACCGTAAATTAAAAACTCGAATTTACGGACACTGAGTATGCCCCGCGGAGTCGAATGTGAAAAAGTACGAGGAGGGCGATTCGGTCTTCGACCGTCAAGCGATATACACAGACGCATTTGTGTACACGAGTATCAGATTCTTCAGCGTTTGCTCTTTCTCGTCTCTCGTGAATCTCGCAACTTCGTTGGGAGATCATCAGGGGCGATCGGTCCAAAGTAGACCAACGATCGGATTTATCTCGCTAGGCCGATCTTTGTCTCTCTTTCCCCGTCTCTTTGACTGCTGGTCGCCTCGCGATCGAGGCGAACGGAGGACAGAGAGACGAACGAGACACGGCTCTGCGAAGAGGGATGCTCAACGGGGAGGCTGACGCCTCTCCAACCTACGTGTCTATAAAGCGGAGGTCAAAAAATAGAAGGACGAGAAAGATCGTGTCCTCGTTTTTTTACCCTTCAGCTCGATCTTCAACACTGCCATCGCATCACAGTTCGGGCGGGGGAGACAGTGTGCGGGAGAGAACCGTCGAACGATTATTCCCGAGACAGATAAACGGCTCCTTCACTCGCCCTGCTCGTGCTCGATATACACACTCAGCCGAGATGCGTTCTCTCCCGCTCGTGCACCAGCTAGTTTATACCTGTTCCACGGGTTCTATGTCCAACTCGGAATGAACAGTGCGACACTCTTCGCTCGGGAACGAGAGAGAAAAATATCTATATATACTTATAGAGATAAGTTTATGTTAATGTCAGCGTCGTTTATAGCCTCGGAAATGCTTTTTTTCACGAGACATATTCTGTTACGAAGTCTCCCCCCCCCTCTCTCTCTCTCTCTCTCTCTCTTTCTCGCTCGTTTATATTCGAGTGTAATGGCGTCTCAAAAGATTACGTTTGACCCGTTTGACGATCCGCACCGGGCTTCGCCTCCGTATACACGTAGATGGAAGTATTCAACAGGTGGCGCCTTTCAGAAAACTCGACAAGCTTTTTGTGTCCTTTCATTATACGCTGGGGCGAGTATTGATTTCCGAAAGGAATGCCTCGTCGCGGGCTCGACATATTTGGAGGGACTGATGAGAAATGCGTTTTTGTTTCGATTTTTTCTACGGTCGCGATGTTAATCGGATAATCGGAGTGTAATTCGGTGTTTTTAATGAAACGTTCCGTTCGAGCTTCTACTTTTTTGTCACTAGGCTTTTGAAGCTAGAGAAATAATGTTTTTCTCTCTCTTCACGCATTCCAGAGAGCGTAGCAGCCGCATGGTTCACTGCAAATGTCAAAAGATTCATTGCAAAATAAAGAAAACGTGGAAATATCTGGTGGCAGCTAGAAAATTGAATAATCAACGATAAATCTTCGGCTTTCGCGTTTTCTTCACAATTTATTCTTCATCTCCTGTCTTGTTCGCGCTTGCGCGTCTCTCCGCCGAGTTTGCACGCTCGAGTGTCTCTCGATTATTTTCGAATTGAGTTTCAAGGTGCAAAACACCTCTCGCAGCGGCGAGTACTCCGTGCTTTACTGCGCGTTCGAAATTTTCATGTTTCGTATACTCGAAAATGCATTTGTTGTTGACTCGAGGAAAAGCTGCTGCGCGCTCGCTCGGACGAAACGAGCCAGCGGAAAGATGCAAACACGAATGAGAATGCGGACCTCGACTTCTGGCTAACTCGTCATTGCAATTTCGCAATCAATCACAATCCAGGAGTGCATGAAATTATGATTTTTCTGGAGATGTCAAAGGTCGTTCGTTGAACCATCGTTGCACATTGAATCGGAGTGATTTTTTCAATTGAATACCATTTAAATTATGCGACCGACCGAAGAATCATTTAATTCGAACGTCAGTCAGTCGCTCCTGAGAAAAGCGATGAAAAAAAGAATTTTGAAGAATCTAAAACCTGCTCGGGAGCGCACAATGCTGAGGAAAAAATGTAAATTCTTCGCGGTTTTCACAACGATTGGAGATGCGCGACTAATCGACGAATATACGCACGTTAGAAACACGCTTACGTATACGTGGCTGAACTCAACGAACCCCGGATCCAACGAGCTGTCACTCAATTTCGCAACGCTTCGCGCCCTCAGGCGAGAGAGCATTAAACAGTAGGTGCAATCGCGCATTCGCTAAGTGTTATAATAAAATAAAAGCTGGGCACGAGGTTCGAACGATTCGCGCGCGCGATACGACATCGGCCGAAATTGAAGGGAGGCGAGAAAACGCTCGTGGGGATGACGAGCCTCTTGGGATGGAATTTTCTCTTGGGAATTCGGTGTCGAATCTGCGGATTCATACGATTTCATTTTCCCGAAGGTTGAAGCTTTTCGTTGTCTCGGTGTTTCGCGGTTTTTACCTTTCCGAGTTTCCGCGCGCGAGCAGGCAGTCCCGTCACTCGCGAGCTTCATTCCTTATTCCTGCTTTCACCAACTTTTACGAACTTTTATCTTCGTATACGGAGACCTCGGACGAGTGTACGGTCCACGGTCACTCGCCTCTAAAAACTGGTAAAAACTTTGGTCAAAACAAGCGACGAAATATTAAAATGAGTTTGTTGGCAGCACCAGGAAGCGGGGAAAACTGAGTGGGGCTTGACGATGAATGCGAGAGCCGGTGCAACACTGAGCGGCCACCCAACCCGGTAGTGGCTTCGCCTGAGCCTGTTGCGGAGCTCTAAAATTTTCAATTCATTTTCCGCTTAGTCAATTCATAATATTCGTTCGTGGAACATTTTTTTCTTGAGCGTTATGCGTGACGCTAATTTATCGTTGTGTAACAACGGATTTTGAATGAGCCGAATTCGCTGCTCATTTTTATACGAATTCGTATTCGTCATCGAGCATCGTGCTCACAAATAGACCGTAAATTTAGGCTCGATTGCGCTATACGATTGGCTCGATCCATATGGATTTACTGCGCTTACAACGCGCGGAGACATTTTTCATTCCAAGTCTATCATTTAACCGATAAGAGAACAAGTGCGCTATGTACAGTATCGCTTAAGCTCCACTTTTTCCTATCGCCGGTTATTCGAATTCCCGGGCTGATATAACGCTCAAACGTGTACACGGTTCTACCATTTACTCGGCCATTTTTTCTCCGCATTCTCCTTATTTTTAAGCACGATGTTGCCGATCGATTTTCTGCTTTTCGGGATGTTCGAATCCACACCCAGAGTTTCAAGACTTTTTAGTCAGTTTCATTGACACTTTTTCAAAGTATTTCTTCAAATAAATCTGGAAAATTCGGTAAGTGAATTGTTCCGTTTGATTCGATGCTTTTGAAAAATGAATCCGCACCAGAAATAATGGACGGTTAATTGATATCCGCGAAAGCGATGTTTTCCGCGGGCTCCGGAGCGGCGGGAGCGAGAATTTGAAAATACATCGGGAGTCTCGGAGTGAATAAAATACGTTTCGTGTGCGTAAGTTCCAGCGAAGGGGGTTCTCGGGAGCGTTTTCGTTCGAACGTGTAAATGTGTAAGGCATTAATGCACAGGTGAGGAGACGTTGGCGTCGGTGAATCGCGTTGGAAGGTGTGCGAGCGAGGGTGGGCGGCAACCGGCGCGGCAATCGCGGCTCGGTCTTTCCACTCGAGGAGCTCGCCACTCTCGCGTCCAATTCTCGAGACTTGAATCGCGCCTCCGATACATCGGGAAGACGAAAGAGCGAGCGAGCGAGAGAGAGAGAGAGAGAGGGAAAGGAGGAAAATGAGGAAGAGAGAGAAACGGCGAGGGGAGAAGCGAAAGATGAGAAAAGATGGATAAGGAAGGTAAAGAGGAAGTAAGAAAGAGAGAGAGGCCGAGTAAGATGGAAAAAGAGGGAGAAAAAGGTACGTAAGAAAGAGGGAATTAAGCGGAAGAGGAGTGCCGCGATACAAAAAGGGGCGAAAGGGGAGGGGAGGGGTTGAAAAAGCGCGGCGGAGCTTCGTCGAGTTTGAATTCGCGTTCTCGCTGCTGTTCACCGGTCCTCTTTCGCCGGATTGAGTGAAGCGCGGGCGTCACGACGAACGTCGGGCGTCCGGAGCACTCCTCCGCCAATCCGTCCCTCAGCGGCCATGTTGCCCGTGTTCCCGGGGCGGAGCACCGAACCTCGTACACTCTTTGCTCCATACATATACATATATGAGCGCGTATACATTCTTAGCGATCATGAATACAAGTGTTGGCCGTATGGTACGTGTATATGGACGACTCTTGACGTTCGTCTAACAACGCGACTTTGCAACTAGTGTTTTCTCCTGTTATCAGCTAAAAAAGCGAGATAACGAGAGCTTATAAGTCTCTCGACCTCGCCTCTGCCCCTCTCTCCCTTTTCTTCGAGCCTGCGGCAGCTATTTCCTCCTCCTTTGAAACAACGAAGACTCGGAGTTGCACCTCGCACGTGGGATTCGATCCAACTCCCTTATTTTTTCGTCGCGTCTGTATCAGGGTGACTCCTGATTTTTAAAAATGGTGGCTCCCTTCGAATTTGGGGCTCGAAGGGCTGCTGCCAATCTCTGCGCGAACGTACCTTTGCCTTTACTTTTGGCTCTCGAGTTCGCTGACACTTGGCCTCGTCAAAACGCTTTCATTCCGCGATAAAAACGACGGTGGTTACCGAGTTCGATGATTTTTCGAGCCTCCGCCGCCATTTCAGGCGAAATTGCGACCGTCGCAGCCATCTTTCCCGTCCCCGCGTTATTCCTTTCGTTATAATAAATATTCCGAATCGTCTACTAAACATCGTTCGAGTATCCTACCGTTGTCGGAGACTTACCGAAAAAACTCCTGACCACGTGGGCGATTATATCTAATAAAAAAGCCTCTTTCCCGATGCTATTTTCACCCTGCTTCCCACCGCGGATGCGAGCACTACACATTTTTATAATGATTACTCCATAAATGTCTCGCCGCCGCACAGATTATACAAATCTTAAGCCTCGAACGAGTCAAACAAAAGCCCGCGGAGCTTGCAAAATAAGACAAAACAAGCGGAGGCTCGTTCGAAGCCATTCTCACAATTTATAGGGGCTTGTAAATCATCGTACGGATCGGAGATACCGATATACAGATTGAAATTAAATTATGAGTCGTATTATTTAATACATCGATAAGTTCAGGCGTAACGCGTATCTATCATCATCTTAATACGTTATAAAACGCATCTTGCTCGGGCATTTTGCCGTCGTCGATAATCAGCCAGCGAAACTTAAGATGTAAGATTATCACGAATTATTCATTCATGCACGTCCATGTGGGGCGTCTGTGTCTGTGCGTGTGTTCATAGGATATTAATCGTATGCGACATACGTGGACGTCAACTTATGATTTACGGGGTTTAACTGCTGCCACGACCGCTTGGCTCTTTCCTATTGCACCTTTTCAAACACAGTCTCGCTACGCAAGCCCAAAGTACACACGTACCCACATTTATTGAAAATTGACAGCGAAGCTATAAAGTGTTATAATTCATTTGAATTACAATATTCGAACTACGAATATTGGGCTCACGAACGCGCCGATCCCGCCGCGTCGATTGACAGCGATTTTGGCAAATTTCTTAGGAGACAGTTATTGCGCACGCATCGCGATTGACAGTAGGCGAATCGCGTCGGGTCTGACCGCGTCGTTGGACTGCTTGGGAATGATTTTTTTTTTTCTGAAGCGAATCGTGAGCGTTGTCATTTGGTTTTTGCGGAATTTGGCAGAACTGTTACTCGGTGAGGATTCTCATTTTCAGGGTTTCTCGACCACCTACGAATATTTTGCAAAACACTCCTCAAGATTATTTTACGATCGTGTTTCTCGTGGCGTGCAAGTTAATTAGAGAAATATACGGTTACGAGCGATCGGCAATGAGGCAAAGTGCGCTTTCATTGCTGTTGCGCGCTTGAGTTTACCGAGAGTTGACTAAAAAACGAGCTCCTGCTCAATGGATTATACAAGCTGGTCGTTATTTTTATTACGATCGAATGACGACTTTTATCACCGCGATTATTTACGTATTTTATTGGGATTAGAATTTGTTTGATATTTTTTTTCGGCTAATTTTCGATTAGAGGGGAGAAGGTGCGACATTTATTATTTTTCATTATTTATGGATTTTACGCATTAGAGAACTTTTCATTTCGTCAAATGTGATTTTAACCGAAATAAAAGGGGGGAAAAAGATCATTTTTGCTACCGCAGTTTCTGCGATGACGAAATTTCTTTCGCCGTTGATTTATGTTTTTCCAATATGTTTAGTGGAGTTCTTTTGGCACTGCTGGCCATCGCTGCTATAGTTGGATATGAAAAGGTGAATTGAATTAGTGATTCGGGCTGGAAGTTCGTGGAAATTTTCGTTAAAACGAGCACATCGTTAAATAGAAATAATTTTATTTCTACTTTCCCGAATTTATTTTCAGTTTCGAGCACATTATTTTTAGCAGTCCGTTCGCGTCAAAATTATCCGCGTGACAGACTCAAGCGTGTTTGTTATATGATAGATAAATTTGGTACAATTTTATTCATAAAGAAGACGACAATAGCGAGGACGAAAGCCGAGCTGAGCTTATGAATCGATGATGGAACTCGGTGCCTAAAAGAGATGTTGTCAAGTTTCTTCAACTTTCTGATGACCTTTACAGACGAGAGTCTCGCCAATGAATAATCCACGAACCGTTGAAAATCCTTTAACGCGTCTTTATTCTTTCATATTCGAATATATAACTGGCTAAAGTAGTTTGAACAGCGAGATGAAAAAAACTAACATATTCGGTCGATCCTTCAATAAATTGGCAAGCATTTGATTGATGCGACTGATTTTTACTTGAAATTCATATTCCTTCGCATCATTTTAATTCGCGAATTTGCGCCTTTTTTTTTATTGATCGTAACTTTTTGTGGGTGTCAAAAACGGTCGCTGTCTCGCGGCTGGCAATCAGTTAAATTATTCGGAATTTTAGCAAGCAATTATTCTGTGTAGCGAAGTAGAATTCATGAGAAAATCCTCGAGCACGAATTACGTTGGAAGAACAATAAATTTTTGTAGGTGATCGAAAAACACGATGAAATTGAATGACACCACGATCAATGGAGTTCGAGTGTTTTTGCTTTTGCTGATTTAAAATTGCGCTAAAACCGCGTATTCGAGCCTGTTTCTGTAGGTTCGATCCTGTGAAATTCATCTCGATAAATGTCCAGCAAAGCGTATACTAATTAGAACAAATCAGACGGAGGTATTTCTCGACAAATCGAAGATATTCTCGGAGCATGGAACTAATGATACGGTCTCCGAAAATCTCAGATATTATCTTGACAGTGAAAAAAAGGAGAACAAAGAACGGACTAATTCTTTGGGAAAAATGTTGACTGGTGCGAAAGGCGACGCGGTGAGAAAGGAAGCGAGTGCTGCCAAAACATTGAAAACTCGCTGGTTCGGAGCTTCGAAATTCTAATTTACGATGGATCCGGTCCGCCCACGAGAGGCGCAGAAGCCTTTCTCAATTTTTACAATTCCCTTTTTCTCTCTTTTTGTTGTGATTTTTTTCTCTCCCTCCAGAAAGAGAAGAATCCCGTTTGGTGTTATTGCACGAGTTGGTTCTTTTCGGCGAAAAGAGTATGAAATAAGGGGCTGAAAATGGAAGAAGCACTGGCGACCTACGAGTCCGGGCTCGGCTGTGATCGAACGTGATTTTTTTCTTTCCTATTCGCGCGGGGTGGTGTTGACGCGAAAAAAATGAAGAAGTCTGCTTGAGGAAAAATAGAAAAAGAATCGATGAGCTGTGTATTTTCGATCACTTGTATATACATATACGTACATAAATATGGCCATTTTTTTATCGCCGTTCTGGCCGCAACGTCATAATTCATTCTCCCCCCCCCCCCCTCTCTCTCTCTCTCTCACTCGCTTTTGCATCATGCAAAAGCAGGAGCAAAATAGCAGCTGCGCATCGAGACAGACGAAGAGAGAAGAACGCTGGACTACTGGGCTGGCCACAGCCACCAGTTTGCCTCTTCTCTCTTCGCTTTCGCTATCCACCGGACGCGCGTTACGAACAAAACGATCGCATTCTAATTTCGCTGATTGGAAACCGGGTGATTTGAATATGAAATAATGATGCGCGCGAGCTCGTTCGATGGAATGGGAGAGATGGAAAGGGGAATGAAGCGGAGTGAGAAGCGATGAGAAATTTTCAAAGGGCAGAAAATTCGGCAAAAACTTGAGGAAATTCGAACGAATCCTAAAATTTCAATATTCCATCGTATTCGGTGGTTGAGCTTCGATGCGATAATTCTTTCGAAATTTGGTCCCCGATCGAGGTGAGAAAACGTGGCAAAAGTTCGAGGACTCTGATAAATTGAAAAACGGTGAAGGCGCGAGTCGATCGGGACTTTTCCTCCGCGTTTTAATGCTCGCTGCGTCGCAACTAGGCCGATTTAAGGGAACACTTGACGCAAAGCTGACACGTGGTACATGTAATATTGAAAAAGAGCGTATACTCAGAGGATTTGCAAAAGGAAAAAATGCATGCAATAAAAGTGGATGAAATGCACTCACGAAGAGTGCAACACGCGTCCGTGTTTGCCCGACATATGGGCCCTCCCATATACGCATTTTGCACTAAGCTTATCAAATGTTTTTTTCCGGTTTTTATATTCACCAAGAATCGAGAGGCAGGGGGGCCACTGGGGAATAGGAGAAAGTGCAAAAAATTAGCGATATTTCTCGCTTCCATTAAACCGTCATCCACGTGTGAAGAAGTCAAGAGCTCTCCGCGCACGCGCGCGCGCACTATTATTGCCGGTGTTTATTCTTCCAAAGTGTCAAAAGTTACTCAAAATACTGGCTTTTATCGCCGTAGGAAGCGCACTTCGATCGCTCCGCGTTCATTTTTTATGCACATTTTATTCCTCGATTAATCGCGCATCGTGTGCATGCCTTTCAACGAGAACGATAAAACACGCATGATCAGCTCCAGGTGTTCGGCAGCTCGATGGTGCTCATTTCATTTTATCACTAAATGAAAAGACAACTTTTCTTCCTACGTACGCACGTAGCGTGTTTTATTGAGCTGGTATTTTTGAATTGCTAATTAGCACGTTGTGCTTATCTTTTTCCCCCGGAGCTTATGCGCGTGGCCAATAACAAATTTCGATTTGCCCAAGGATTCTTTACTACGGAATTACGCGACGATTCCAACGACGATAAATAAATTCGAAACATCATTCAATTAGATTGTAAGAAAAATGTAAAAAGCTCACCGAAAAACGATCCAATTTTCGGTCACCCCCGATGCTGGGAACTCCGGAAAATCTTTAGAATCTAAAAACAAAAAAAAAAAAAACAAAGAAAATTGGATTTCATGGACAATCGCAATCGATGGAGATTTCCATCAGGGAGGTCCGCGCCACTGGCTCACCTCAAACTATCGATACGAGGTTTCCAAGAGTGTTATTTCGCACTGAGGGATTTCCATTTCAAAAGCTTATTCAGAATGTCCGGCAGAAGCGGCGTTGGGAGCGGTTAAGTATTCATATCTGCTGGTTTATATGTAAGGAATCGGAAAAAGTAAGCAAATCCGATTAAACGCTTGGCATACCAGGGGAAAGAGCGAGAGAAAGAGAGAGGGAGTGAGAAATGCTGGCTCGAGTTCATGTATGTGCAACTTTGAAATTTCTCTTCGTTTTTTATCAGGGAATCACGGCAAGCTTTCACGCGGGCTGTTTTATATTGCGATATACACTTGAATCTCAAGGCGCCAAGGTGAAATACACGTTTTTGCATTATAAGACACGGTAAAGTCTCTTGAAGCAGCTTGTACGGGAGAGAGCAGGAAAAAAAGGGGAATTGCTCTATGCTGTAAAATCCTCGTGTGCGGTGTTAAGAATCCTGCTTCGCTAACCTTCTCAGCCAAAATTTCATTCAAATTCCAGTCATCGATACTTGGCTTTCCCCTTTTTTCTGAAAAATCGCCAGATCGACCATTCGTTTTACAATTTTGTTGTCCAAACTTTTCCTCGCTGTGGACAGAGCACTTGCAGACATTTTCGAAGGGTTCGCTACTGTTTTATTTTCAAACGTTGTTCCTTCTTTTTGAATCTTCACTTGGAAGAAACGAGAAAGGAAAATAGACCAAAAATTTTGCCCGGTCCCGACCCGGTCCTGGGCAGCTCGCAATCGATGAATTTATCGGTAATTTTATCGACGTCTGATTATTTGTGACATTTCGAGAGTAATTTAATTCTCAGAGAATTGGAATGAAAAAGATTTTTGGCTGGGAATGTATGTGTAAAACATCCTTAATGCGGCTCTGATACGCCACTCTCGAGTCTCAAGAGTTTTTCTTTCCACTCTGTACGCCTTGAGAGCGGCTATTTATGTATTTATCGTTTGGAAATATCCTTCTTGCGTTAATATCGCTTGGGAAGCGCTCCACGGGAGTCCGCACTTTCTTTCTTTTTCTCTCTCTCTCTCTTCCTCGTTGCGCGAGTCTTTCCCGCGCAATCAGTTATTTATGATCGAGATGAAGGGAGCGGGTAAAAAAAGTTTAATCATAATAAGCTTGGAGAGGAGTGCGACTCGGGGGTAAAGAAACTCGCGCGATTTGTGGCGTGAACGTCGTCGCTCGGGTGTCTCGCTCACGTCTCTCCTGCTTAACTAAGCGGCTAGGCAACGTTCCCTATTTTTTAGTGTCGCCTAGAAAGCGTCCTCGTGACAGCGTCATCTAAACTCCGTAATTGAATGATAATTTAGGGGCTTCTCTCCAGGGGATGTTGCCTGCCTCGCGAAGGATCAAATTAAAAAATGATTTTTTTTTCCCGTCAACTATTATTTCGAGCACTGAGTTGTGTCTAAGGTTATTGCAGTTTCGGGTGCGCGATCGAAAGCGATGCTGAATATTTAAGGGACTTTTCTCACCAATTTTTCCCGGAGTCACGTGCGGTCTTGTCAATTAAATGCGAACGTATGCGCGAAACAAGCTTATCAAAAGGCTTTCGCCGGAGAGGACACGAGTTATGGGAGACTCCGAGGCGCCTTCGTACCTTCACACTCGAATGGAGAAACGCTGTGACTTGCGAATGTCGCGGCTAAGGGCGCGGAGGGATCTTGTTAATAAAAAATACGATACCCATATGTGCGCGCTCACGATACAGCTGTGAATCCAATTATGATAACGGCCGTAAGCTCGCGAAACGATGAATTTACATGAACGGCTGTGCTAAATGCAACGAAGAGACAAAATAAATATAGAACGGAGGATAATAGGTGAATGCGGATTTTCAAGTGTCGCGCGATAGGAAATTTAAATCGTTCGCGACGCTCTCATATGCGACTGGATGAATCCAATGGATTATCGCGCTCGTGTCAATAGCAAACCCAAATTCGAACCCGTTGAGCATCGAAGCTTGGGCAGCAAAACCAGAAAATC
Organism: Venturia canescens; assembly: GCF_019457755.1. Lineage (NCBI taxonomy): Eukaryota > Metazoa > Arthropoda > Insecta > Hymenoptera > Ichneumonidae > Venturia > Venturia canescens. The sequence goes on along the minus strand of NC_057424.1, from coordinate 13,670,627 downwards.
CCTCAAAAAAATCATGAAATTTCGTCTGTGAATTGAGAACGAACCCCGAATAATAGGAAACCGATAAACGCTTATTTCATTCTGCTCAAACGAAGAGTTTTCTCGGTTACTCTCACACCCAACAGCCTCGACTTCCATTTACAGTGTGATGCACCTGTCGGTCGCTAAATCGTCATTAAGATACGGCCTTAAAACATTACGCAGAGTATAACTGTCTGATATTCAATTACTATAAAACGGGAATGTTTGTCATTGGAATTATCAGTCCTGAAGATCCTACGAACGGCAGTTGAAGGGGAGAAATAAGAGACAGAAAAAGGGGACCACCGATAGTTCGATAAATGTGTTCTATGTATTTTTGAACCTGTTGATGCAATCGTGCGGGTCTTTTCCTCCATGGGCACACAGTAAAGTGCACTTGCTCGCGATAAATCGGGTTTCCGTCGGCGTTTTTCATGCCGGAAGCACTGTACCGGATGCCCGAGTCTCCGGATCTCGTGCGTATATTTTTTTCATTTTTTGTTTTTCTCGGACTCGCAACAAATTCGATAACTATAAGAGCTCTATACAAACAGCGAGTGTCAACGGAGCGATTGGTTATAGCGATTATTGTCAAGTGAAAATGTCGATGCAAAGCCCGTTTCCTTCGACCGGGAATCGAAAAACCTCGTGGAAAGAAAGTTGGTGACGATATTGCGACTTTTTAAATCGAAATCGTGCAGCACCTCGCCCGATACGGCAGCATTTTAAACGTGCGTGAATCGATAATCCGATTAGACGGGACACAATAACGGAAAAAGAAATTCTCGGCCCCACGGGAAGATGGGGGGGGGGGGGAGGAGGATATTTATTATGATTTGTAATTTATAATCACCTGTCGTCGTTAAGCGATCAAAAGTGTTTGGGCGATACACTTGCAGTAACGTAATAAATATAACCCCCGAGGAGTATAATATCCTCCGTTGAAACTCCACCCCCTTCCGCGGCTGCCCCTCGAGGATCTTTCGTCTTGTAGTATAACGCTATAATACGAGAAATAGAGTTGTTTACGTCACGGGGAATGGCAGATGACACGGCTTTTCAGAGAGAATTCTCTTCGCGAGGGAATCATTAATCACCGAAGTCGCCGAAGGATGTGGCTCGCGCGCGAGCTCGAGTAGCTCAAGCTCTCTCCCGCAGAAATATATACTCGGTCTTACAGAGAAACGGAAGGAGAAAGAGAGTCCGAAAGAGCGGCCTGAGAGTACATAACCCGGTGTAATATTCATCGTGACACCGGGGACTCTGCTCGTTGAATATTTGCTTACCGCTTGCGAAAAGTGGCCTGCGCGCAGGAGTTTCGACACGAAAAGGGCCCTCGCCAGCAGCGGAGTTCTCGAGGAGCCCGCAGCGGGATTCTCCGAGCTTTCTTTCTTCCCGAGATCGAAATCTTTATTCGAAAAAGAGAGAGAGAGAGAGAGACGAAAGAAAGTCGTCCGGGCCGATCGGTCGCCGCGTGAGTAACGACTAGCATCGGGCGGAGGGATGAATGAGAGCGTGAGTTGTACTTGGGCGCGAGCGATAGGGACGCTAAAAGTGCTCGTTTCATGCGGGTGCGTTGCGATTAGAATTTTGTCGAACTCGCCGCGGCGACGCCTCATCGGGAGACATTCCAGACGGAGGAGTTTCCGTCATGATACCTGACGGCGAAGGGGTGTGGTGGATCGCTAAAAGAGAAGGAGGGCAAAATATCCCGAAGAATTAGTGAAGTTTAAGGGATGAAAGGTATAAAAGGTACAAGGGTGTACAGACAGCAGGTGAAATCGGCTTCTTGCCCGCCCATATTTGACGGCTGCGGGTTAGCTTTGGGCACCTTCGGCTCTAACGAAATCCTGACCTCTGTCTCCGCTGTGCGTGCATGCGCGTCTGCCTTCTGCCAACGAAACCCCCTTGCAACGGTCTCGCTTCTCATTTTTTTCTTCGTTTTGCTACGCGCGACGAGCGAGCACCAAAGAAGTTTAAAAAGAGTGGCAAGGGGTGGTCCACCACATTTTCGCCGGGGCATTATTCAACCCTGCGGGTGATCCTCGAGCCCCGTCGCTTTCCCTTCTGCCTTTTCTCGCCGTATTCCAATCGCTCCTTCTTTCCCTTCCTCCGCCCCGATTCCTCTTTCTTCTCGCACTCTCATCATAGAAATTCAAAGGGGGATCTTCCTCTCTCTCTCTCTCTCTCTTTTGCCGACTGAAGAGGGCACGGGGTGCATTGTGTGTGTCACAAGCGTTTCGGCAGTCGGGAACTCTCGGCACATCTTTTCCAGTTGGACAACCATGCAGCTAGATATGCGCTTGTCCTTTTCTCAGGACCCAAAAAAACCCCGGAGCGCGACATGACGAGTGTGCGTCTCTCTATATACGCGCGCAGACGCGGCATTATAGTTATGTAGATCGCAATAAATGCTCGCCATACATATTCACGTTTTAAAACGCCGAATGGAACGAGCGTTCAAAGGTGAATCAGAGAGCTGAATATATCAGGGACATTCGTCGAGGGATTAGAGCAAGTGGTCTAAAAAGATATTAAGAGCTCTTCCTAAAGTTTTCTCGCATCTTTTTCTCAAGTGCTAGCAATTGAGAAATTCTATTCTGCGGCCACATTTTCTTCGTTTCTTTCTTCATGGATTCGTCAGAGTTCTAAACTGCAGTAGCTACTCGCGAAAGTGTCGAGATACGTAAGAACATTTGTGCGAAAAAACTCGATACTCGAGGGCACAATAAAACGGGGGCAAAATGCACAAATATATTGGAAAATATTTTTGGTAACGTGTAAACGTGTTTGTCGAGATTCTCTCACAGTCACGTCAAAATCTCGTCGCAACACAGTCGAAAACAGCTGTAAAAACGTGTGTACGATTTTGATGAAAGATTTTTGATGAGTTCGCGCCTTCGTCGAGGACACTTGCGGTCATGTGCTTTAATAGGTTACGGGGGAATGATTTCTCTGTGGTCGCGTCACAGAGAAAACCGCGACGGAGGAACCAATTTTTTCCAATGTTCTCACATCTCTAACTAAACTATTCGAATCCTCCTCTCCGGAACGTTCGAACCTGTAATTACCGATTACACGGCGAAACCTCATAATTTTCGGTCCTCCAAAACGAAGAAACCGAGGCTTCGAGACACCTGTTGAAAGTTCTTGGTTTCTTTCGCTCCGTGTGGCTTCTCAAATTTATACATATATACACATTCTTGCGAGTGCGCCTTTATGTCTGACGCCTCGAAGAGCCCTCGGGCTTTTATCGATGACCACGAGTATCTTCACACTCACGAGGGGTTACATTGTGTTGTGCCAATGGGGGGGGGGGGGGGGGGATAGGGCTACAGAAAAGAACGTTGAGACATCGATGGGGAAGAATTTTGTTGACTCATCCGATGAAATGGAACTCTTTAAGAAACTTTAACAAATTTATTCGGGCTTGAGCACACTACAAAATTCGTCGCAACGAAGAACTTTCCGAGTGATCGATAATAATCGTGTCGGAAAATTTTTGACGATTCTTCCTAAATGCTTTCGTACAATCGACGTCGATTTTCATTGTTTTCCTTTGAACAAGTTCTTACACAAAATTCTATTATGGAAATCGAATTAAGGTGAAAACTGAGTCTTAACAATTGAAATTCGTCCCACAGGAAAGAATCGGATTAAAATTTTTCGTCCGCCGCCGCTTCCGAATACGTCGCGGAATGTTTAGTAAAATGCTTTACTTTCACATTTTCCAAGGATTTATTTGAAAACCGTGGCGAATGTAAAGGCCCATGGGCAATGTATACAAACGTATATATTCAAAGCGCTTAAAGGTATAACAAAATATAATAGAGCTCTAATCCAATTTATTATCCGAATTGCGAGCGTTTCTAATCCCATTATAAAGTCGCATTTTCAAGGGAGAGCAAGAGCTTGCCGGGGGGGTGCAACGTAACGGGAGACTCTGGTGGTGAGTATTATGACCGTTTGCGAGAAAGAGAAAATACCGAGGAAAATGTGGAAGAGGAAATTCCAGAAAGCAAAAGTTGTCGCCGTGCGCGCGTTCACGTGCAAGAGCAGAGAGGAAGGGAGAGTTCGGGCAGCTAGCAATTTTCCCTGGCTTCGATTTAAGCCCTTCCTCTCACCCCTTTAAAACCCGATCCGTGTTTATTGACCTCGTACCAAGGGAGAACAAGGAACGGGGGGCTCGTTTTCGGACCTTCGGACTTCCGAGCCCTTTTTCTTTCCTCTTAATCGTGAATCGCGGCGTTTACATGTCCGTAATTTGAATTTCGCCCCATGCGAAATTCCCCACCGTCCAATACGGAGGCAGCCTCTCGGGACTTGCATTTAACGCTCCCCCCGCCCCTTCAGCCGGCTAAAAACATAACGTATATCTCAATATTCCTATACTTGCGCCTCGAGTCTGGAACCTCCGCGGAGCTCTAGCAAAGTCCTCTTATGGTTTTGGGAAGCCCGCGCTCGCTCCGTAAACGCGAAAACTCGTTAGGAATAATTTTGAATGGATTGTAATGCGGAAATAATAATAACACCGTAATTGAGTAAATAATTGGAGGCGTACGAATAATTTATAAGCCCCGGACAAATGACTTTGCCCCCGAGAAGTGATTCGTAAATACTGTTGCTTTGTAGAAAGTGTACTCGAATTATTATTTTATTTGAGGTTTTCGCTCGTCGGAAACACGCGTCTTTCAATGGAGGAGGTTTCCCCTATACGAGAGTCATATTTTCATGGGTGTGTATAACTACAAGGTCATTACTCAGGCTCTCGCAGAGGTGCGAGTTTATGTTTGAAAATATGGCATCCGTGAAATATGGAGCGAATTTTCGAGAGGGTTGTTTTTTTAAAGCCAAAAGTCAACGACGGAGCGAAATGATTGGGTGCGGAGGGGGCAAGAGATGCAGAAGGCGAATGAGGAACGAGGAATAAAGGGAGCAGGTAGAAAAAAGACTAAACAAGTAAGAACCCCGATGCAGCTATGAGATTCGGAGGCTGAGTTTAGTCCATCTCGTCAGAGCAGGTTTGCAGCCCCAGAGACATTTAGAGCCTCGACGACAAAACGATCGATCACTCGTCGGCCCGGAGGCCAGAAACATTTTGTCCTGTGCAATGAGAGACAGAGAGACAGACAAAGAGAAAAAAATGGAAGAGTGGAAGAGAGGCGAGTGCGTGAGAAATATGAGACGTGAAAGAGCAGGCGCCCTCGTTTGTTGTATTTTTTTTGCATCCCTACAGCTTCCGCTTACCAGTTTTTTCATCCGACGACGAATCTCGTCATCATTCGTAGCGACCGTCCTCAGGGCGAGATCGACTTTTATCCAGATCGAGACAAGGAATAATTTCCTCGTTTTTCCGAGGGTTGAATCGAGTTCAGGCGCAGTTACATGCGCCGATAGAAGTCATTGGAAAAATGGTCAATCACCGTGATGGAACGGCGAGGCAAGGATCGAGAGCGGATTACCCTTGTAGATTTCCTGGGATTCGTTTCCTCTTGGAAAAACCTCTCAGCGTCTCCCTCTCTCTCTCTCTCTTGCCCTCGCTTCCCCTGTGTCTTTTCTCCTTCTCTCGTTACTTATATCGGAACGATGCAAGCGCGAGGAAGCCTAAGCTTCGGGGTTACGGGGTCTAATGCCCGAGACTTTCGGTAATCGGCAGATGCGACGAGGAGATGGAAAAAAAGAACGAAAAGGAAGAAAAAAGACGAAGGGAGAGGGTTTGAGGGAACATCTCAGAGTACCGTGATGCTACGTTCTCGAGTATTTCTCTTCCACAGCCGATACGATATTGTACAAACGACTCTTCCAATCCTCCGCGCACAGAGTAGGTTTATAGTTCAACCACTTGGATTTTACTCGATCCAATCTACGTCTGCGTATACACACGCATTTATAGATACACGTACGCACGAGTGCGCGCACCGCGCTCTCAACATTTGCCTGATCCTTCGGTTCCCCTCTACTTTTACTCTCTTCTCGGTTGACTCGGTCGCGCGGCGGTGGCGCGCGATCAGTTTGATTAATGGTCCACGCTCGAGGAACGAGCGTTATCGCAGGGGACGCCGGAGCAACGCGGCAGGCACACAGCCGCGTAACCAAAGTCCGTGCGGGACAGAGAGAAAGAGAGAAGTAGAAAGTGAAAAAAGAGGAGAGAGAGCGAGAGGGAGACGAGGATCCTCGAATCGCTTTTGGATTTTCGTTTGCGGGGCAAACAAACGGGGATGTCGAGAGAAAAAGAATAAGCAGGGGCGAGGGAGAAAAAGTGAGAGGGACGCTGGTGAGGACGTCGCGGAACGCCGGTGCTCTTTTCGTCATGAATAATCCTGATTCTTCTTCTTTCTCATGCCACTATTATATACACACACGTATCTACATACGCACGCATGCACGCGGATATCGTGGCAAGGTAAACCCAACGATGCTCTATAATAATTTTTGTTTTTTTTTTTTTCACTTTTTTCTTTTATTCTTCATTTCATTCGGGGTTTTCTAGACCCGTTTCTCCGATTCGGACTCACTCGCTCTTCACATCCCGCGGGAGCAGCCAAAAATACGAAACCCCCGAGAGAGAGAGAGAGACTCGCGTCCGTTTTGCTCTCCATAAAGCGAGGAGAGACCGAACGAATTTAATCCGTCATGAATATGTAGGAGATGCCTCTACGAAGAGACAGAGAGCGAGCAGGGAGGGGGACGGAAAGAGAGAGCGATCGTTTCGGTTGTTATGGCTGAACCTGACGGCCGAATCGTTTCGGCGTTTCGGTGAATATTTTTCGAATCTTACACGCGCGTACACTTATATAAATGACATTATGTATTTTCGAGGGGTATATCTCTTTCGTGCTGTATAAAAGCCACCACCTGACTCACTCGCGAGTGACGTGGGCGCGGGCATTAGTCTTTTAATGTTTGCCGAATGACAATCGATCCCGGGGCCTCTTCGCGCTGGTGACATAAAGACTTCCATTCTTCTACGAGAATATTTATTGCGTCGGGGAATAACGAAAAGAGAGAGAGAGAGAGAGAGAGAGAGAGAGAGAGAGAAAAATGTATATGAAGGAAAGAGTGTTCGAGTTGACGTTCGTTGCTTCAGCCTGATAACGATTCGGAGACAACATTTCGGCTTATTCGATACCTGTAAATTAGTTTATTCTCGTTTCAAGCAGTCGGGGATGCCCAAAGTCGTTCCGGGGCTCGAACGATTTTGCACTAATCGCGCTTGCGTGTCCCGGTAATTCGATTACGCGAATTTCCCACTCGAATGATCTTCCTTAATGAGAGGAATTACTGTCGTTACTCAAGCTCCATTCAGTCTTTCCCTAAATCCTTCGTTTCTTTAAAGGAGGCAGACTTTTATGATTGGAAAAATAGACGGAGGAAAAATGTTTTGCTTCCCTTCAGAAAGAGCAATGGCATGCACCCCCTCGGACATTCGGCGGACGGCGCCTTCGACGATCGCTCGTGCGCGAGGATTTCCGATTCATTGATTCGTCGGAACGTTGCAGAATATTCAAATCATTCAACAGCATTTTTGTGACCTTCGATCACACTTGTGAGCGAATATTCATGTCGGCAACGTCGTAGAAATAATTTTCCACAAATTTTTGGATCTCGAGGATGCGCTGGAACACCGAAACGAAGGTTAGAAAATTAGAAAGGGCCAAGTGCGACGTTTTTTTTTTTGACGAAACGCGATGTGCTTACAGTCATGCAAGAAAGCAAAGCCACCCCCGGAGGGAGTCGAGAGCAGGGGCGAGCGTGTTCCAAGGGTTGTTGGTCGTGTATTCTGACTTTACGACTCCGGATAAACTGCTCGATGTTTTTGGTCGAGCTGCGGACTTTCACGTATTTAGGAGAGAAAAAACGAAGGAGCGAGGCGTGCGAGAGGCCAAGAGAATGCTCTCGTTGCGACTCTCCGTTGGGCCAACACACGCGAGGAAAGAAAGAGAGAAAAAAACGAGAGCTACTTATGTGAGAGAGAAAAAAAGATGGAGAAGGACTCTGCGCGCTCGAGTCTAAAAGCAGTTAAGTTTTATTGCGCCCATAGCTACAAGAATATGGTCCTCGCGCGGCCTCTGTGGATATTAGGCATACCGTTTTTACCGTCTTCCGTAGCTTCTTACAATGTTACCATACACGATTTGTCAGGACTATTACGGTGCCATAAATTGTACCCGCGTCCCATCTTTACACCTTGTTCATCCCTGCGACTTCTCTTTCCATCTCTCCTCTCCGCCTCTCCATGAACAAACACGATATACACGAGAGATCAAGTTTTAAAAAAGAGCATCTCCGATTACTCAGGTATTTCCGAGATCGGTTATTAAACCAACGATGTTCAGGTTAATCTCTCAGGTTACGCGATAGATCATTTTTCTCACGAATACGAGCCATTTTCGTTGATCCAATGCCAGTGATTTTTCACTGATTGTGAGAAATCATTAATGCGCCACTGTTGGTTTCTCTTCGAAAATATCCGCATTATTTTAACGACGACGGTCGTGGCGAAGCTCGAAACGCTTTAATAACGCATCAAATTTTCAAAGTATCTTCATATACCAAAATTAAGCCACGGCTCGCCATCCTCGTTTGCTCTCTCGTATGAGTTCCCAATGAAAATTCTATCGAGAAAGATCTGCTTTCGTAAGCAAGCAATTTTTTGTCAACCCGCGTGCATTACCGAATTCATCGCACTCTGCCAGTCTCATAATAACTCGAATTGCAATCGCTACAATCGGATCCTAGCTACGATAGAATTGATGTTGGTAAGATTGTTTAGAAAGGCTATTAGTCCGAGAGTGGAGTCAGAACCAGAATATCGAGGGGATGGGTGTGAACGGAGGGTTATTCGAGTCTGCCCGTGACCGGGTCATTTTCGGGAGGGTTCCTCGTGTCGGCAAATGTCGCGCGTCGAGAGGCCATGAAACTTCATGGAATTCCAGCGACGAGATACAAAGCTTCGTATAAGGGCCGGTCGAAAAATTCACGGATTCGTCCCAAACGAAAGAAGGCAGCAGGGGGAGGTACGCGCATACACGCACACATGCGAGAGGACTAAAAGGTCCTTCATAAGGATTATACATATATATATATATTCGTACGTCAGCATTCACGTAGGTTCGTCCAAAAAAACACTTACGAAAATGTGCGTTGCAGCTTGCGTGCATATAATATGAGGGGAAAAAGAAAAACACGGTGGAGAGGAGACGGACGCAGAGTGGATGGCAACATTTCTACGAGGATATGGGATGCCAATGGTGCCATGGGATCGCTCGTACGCGACTTTTCGTCCCGCTCGCACCGGGTGGCAAATGTTTCATCTTTTTTTATTCTCTTAATTCTTTCTCGCGTTTGCTCGTTGTTGCATATTTTACTGTTCTTCCTCCAGGCCTCGATGTTTCCTCTCGGTTTTTCTCATTTTCTTCTGTTTTCGATCTCGTTCTGCTAAATCCTTTTTCCTCCCTTTTCAATTGGTTCTTGAATTTTTGTATTCTTTCATTTCTGTTTGAGTTCCGTTAGCTTCATTTGGACTTTCGTCGTCGCAGATTTTCCAAGCGAATGATATTTTTAAAGGAAGAGACAAAATTTCGAGGAATTTTGCGATTTGCGCGCGCGGCCAATGGGAAGTGTAGCGAAACGCGATAAATCGGTGCTCGCGCGGTGTTGAAAAAGTTTGATTCGTGCGGAGCGGGAGATTTCGCACTGACGCATCGACAAACTTTTCTGGCATTTCGATTCGTCGTCGGGGGACGCTTCGCTGCTCGTCGTGTCTTTCGACGGACCCGCGCGAGGAGGCTGGGAGGGTCAAGCGCGCGCAACACGCACGATATTCCTCGAATCGACGGGGGCGCGAGCGCGGAATTTAAGGAACGAGAACGACTCGGTCGAGGCTCTTTTCAAGAGGAGAAAGAACGATGAAAATAAAGCAAAAAGCGAACGCGAGCCACGAGAAGGAGGGAGCGCGAGCGAGAAGTGAGAAAACACGCCGCGGGAATAGGAGAGAAAGAAGACGCGTAAAATAAAGAAAGATGAAAAATGCGAAGAAGAAAAAAAAAACGTACATAAGGAAAAAGGATAAAAAGAGGGAGGAGAAAGAGTCAACGAGGTTTCGAAGAGAGGAGAAACGGAGATCGAAGTTACGTGCGACAAAGGTGTGAGAGAAATCCTCTCGCGGCGAGAGATCCTCGACCAAAGAAGATGCGGAATAACAAAATCTATATACACGAAGAAGAAGCTTGGAATCGACTGCAGGCGTAGTAAGATGAGGACAAACATAATTCAGAATTATCCGAGCGCGGAGGACGACTGTGCAACTCTTGCCCCTTCCCATCGCCCTCCATTTCTCATATATCATCCACCGAGGGGTTTGTCCAACGAGACACATACGGAGTACCACCGCGTGCATATCCTTGTGTACTTTTCTCATACACACAGGTTTGAGATCAAAAGTGTCAAAAACGTAACAAACAAAAACGTTCACCTCAACCGCGGAGGAGCAAAATTGAATAATGTACTGCGCAACGATCCGCATTGCTCGCGTAGATATAGAAAAGCCTCGAAAGCATGTGCGCGACCTCGTACGAATGACTGTTGATCGAATGGCGATATTTTAATATAAAGATCGTGGAAAACGTGAGGAGAAAATAATGAGCGAATTAATTTTTGCGAATGTGTGAAAAATGTGTCCAATTTGTCGGTTGATGCTCGACTTTTTCTTCCTCGGAGTTTTCACTCGCGGTTCGCAACGGATCCAAAGTATCAAGGAGTTCTGAAACTTCATGGAAATCAAACCACCTTCCTTACAGGTGCGAAGGAACATCTGCTGTCATTACTTTCGTTCCATCTCACTTTCCCTCTCTCGTGTCGCCTCCGATCGTCTCACTCTCTCTCTCTCTCTCGCTGTTCTCTTTTCAGTTCCGATGGGACAAACAGATACAACGATCCTGACTAATGTTACAGGATGATCCTTCGTTTTACAGAACGAGATAAATTGAGCGAGAGTAACAGAGAGAGAGAGGCGAAAAGAATGAATCGATTCGTTATAATGAGTGAAAAACTTCTTTTCGATTCCTCATGGATTCATCACGATGCAGCCTCATATTTTGCTCGATGCACTGCTCGCGGCGTACGCACCCACATTTTTCCAAGCACCGATCGACTCTCTACGCTCAAATCGAAATCTGATGCGTTCGTCCGAACGCAGCAATAATTTTCCACTTGACTCGGAGTTAAATCGCAATGAAATTGGCTGAAAAGATGCCCGGTTAGGAGAGTTCGATAAATTCGTGTACGGGAGGTCGACGATGAGTTTAACGTGTCGCGTATCGTCGAATATTATTCGCCCCTTATCTCGAATGGGTTAATTAAATTTTTTTACAACTCGACATCGGACTTTATAATCTTATTATCTCTCGCGCGCTCTTTCTTTCTCTCGTCGCCGGGAGAGTAAAAACGTCGACGGCTTCCGTGCTAAAAGCAGTGAGATTTCATCCGTACAGATACACACTCGCGGCTTTTAACGTACGTATATAAAACCTCATGTAATACATAATTCGTGTGTACTATATAATTATATACGTGTGTGTATCTATACCGCGGCGCGTTGGAATATTACGTATACGTAACGCCAAGTCTAAACTCGGAGCATAAAACATTCTCGGCTCGCGTGTGAAGGAGGCCTCTTAAAAAGCTCCCCGTATAGGGGCGTCAGTATTTACGTGAGTTTCGGCCTGTACACTCGTGTAAGAATGATGATAAAACAGGAGCAAAAGAGAGAAAGAGAATGGGAGAGGGAGGGAGAAAAAACGTAAAAGGAGAGAAAGATTTCGAAACTCGCGACAGTTTTACCGCTCGTTGTAAAACAAACGTAATCCCCCGTCGTGCTACCGTGGCCCCCGCGGGTTAACGCGCTATCTTTTCCACCGGTACACTCTGTGCTCCCTATATATTTGCGAGCGTCTCGCGAGACTCGGCCTCCGCTTAGCGAAACCTCCATCGTCTCAATTCAGCATTATTCTTACAATCGACAGTTGCTTCTCGAAGAACAATTTAATTAGTCCGATAGCGCATTGGAGCTGCGTAGAAATATTTCAACGACGTTTCAGGCTTCGTGGAGCAAGAAATTTCAGAATCACGGAATTATTTTGCAGTGCGAATTTTGAGGATTTAGCAATCGCAATGTTACTCGGTAAGTTGATTAATCAATTTAACGGAAAAAACTCGAGATCGAAGATGCTCCAACATGGTTTTCGTATTACAAAGGGGAATTGTGACAAAAAAGACCGTTTCGATGCGTTTCGGGAGATAAAAAAGAGCAGGAAAAAGCGATCTCGACCTCTGGCGGAGTCGCGATGCAGACGCTTAACGACCTTTTGCGCTTCCCAGGGAAGAATCCGCGGATGCCGGAGACGCACGATAGCTTCGTTGCATTCGCGAACGAGGAGCGGGAGAAGCAGGGAGAAGCAATCGAGTTTCGAAGACGTAGACGACGAAGCGCACGAAAGAACATCATCCATTTTCTCCCTACAGAGGTTTATGTAGATCTCCCTGAGAGCGAGAGCACATAAGCATAGCGAAAGACCAGGAATCACCGGCAGAGTTTAGCTCCAATGCTTTTCTATCCTTTTTTTACGAAAAATAAAATAAAAACGAAAATCCCGGGGTTTCTCTCCTTCCGTCTCATTTCCCTCTTCCTCTATCCCCCGTTCTCTCTTTCTTCATCTTCTTTTCTCTATTTATGCCCCTCCACCCCGCTCTCTCTCGGTCTTTTTTCTCCTCTTTGACATCGGCCCATATAGCGAGGAAAGAAACCTCGCGAGTTTTGCTACCGCGAGATGTTTATGCAGATGAGCGAGAACCCTTTGAGCGCCAGCAGGAAGACTCGCCAAAGTCTTCGCGAATGTATACGAACGAGACGAGAAAGCGGGAGGAAGCGAGGGAACAGGGAAAGAATAGAAGAATGATTGTGTCTCGGAGAAAAAATCACGAGCGTTTCCACTTTTTTCATTCCTCGTTTCAAATAGCGAAACTCATCGTTCGCGATGCACGAATCGCGCGTAATTTTTAAATTGAATTTTATTGCGTCAATCGGCATCGATTTTCTCTCCGAATCGCTGGTTCTTCAATGGAAAATCATTTTAAAAAACCTGCTTCGAGAAGGGCGGTTTTGCAGTGTCGCTGACGAGTTCACGAAACAAGCAATATATATAGTTCTCATAATTAATATAGAACACGCTTCGTCGCGCGGGCTCGATACATTCCGTTTGATCCCTTTCCTGCGAGCTTTTTATCTAACGTCCCGAAGCGTTGCGCGGAGAGAAGGAAGATCACTGAGGGAAAAACAAAAAAAGAATACGAAAAAATGGGTAATTCCATTTTATCTATGGGTCGGGTGATTTAATAGGATTTTTGCCTTACCTCTGAGACAAAAAGACGAGAGAGAGAGAGAGAGGAGCAGGCCAGAGGGAAACGCACGGGTGAACGGGAAAATTTTCACGACGAGGCTTTCGTCGAAGCGCGGTGAGAGTGCTGGAAAAAGAAAGGGAATCGTGTGCTCCGTTAAAGGGAAAATGTCGAGACACGATATAGGAGAATTGCCGGAAAAGACTAAGTGACAATTTAGCTAATTGCTGGCCTCGTGTGCCGGCCAGCAACGCCGCTCAATCACCCTAATCACCATCGCCTAATTATTCCAGGCCGCGGAAATCCGATCAAAGGAAATACCATTCGACGTATATATACGTATATTTATCCGCGCAAGTGTATATAGCGTGGAAACAGAGGCGGGGAGAACGAGAATTTGCGGTTTTCCGCAACTATATCGTAGCGCGAAGGTCCCGATGAGTTTGCGCTTCGCTAACAGCGCAGAGCTCACCTATTCCCGGGAAAAGACGAGAATCTACGCTCGTAGATTTCTTCATTCCATTCGTACGTTTTTTGCCGAAACTCTCAACTCTCTTTTTCTGTATTCTCGTTTCCAAACTCCCCCGCCGCCTCTGCTTCATTTATATATCCAGCAAGTATACGAGTATGGGCATTTTCATTCAAATATATCCAAAGATTCGGGCGTACGCTTTCAACGTCGAATTAGCGTGTCGCGATGAAAACTGTCAGAACGCCGCAGTTTCTGGTAATAAAATTTCGACGAATTGGCGCGGTATATTTGAGATGCGAATGCGAGCGAAAACGTTTGTCGAGTTTCCTCGCAACGAGAGCGCTCCGCGACGGTTCAAAATCGCCGAAAATTAAGTGAAATTTTTGTATTTATACAAAAATATTAACGAAGGTTGGATTTCGGTCGATGCTTTGCTCAAAGCACAATAAACTTTGTCAGAATTTTCATTTCTTTGAGCGATTTCACTGAAAAAACGACGTGGAAAATACATTTTTCAATCCTTTATCGAGCCAAATTTTAGTCTTAACATTGGATGAGGATTTCACGAGTTTACGCGAAATTTCCTGTGTATGCGGGATATTCTATTTCCATGTATATAGATTTAGCGTCACCTTTACGAGACTTTAGAGCGATATTCGTACCGCCAAATCCCGATTTCCACGAGAGGGAAAACGACGCCTTCTTCACATCGTCGTCGTCGCCGTCGACTGGACGATACGAATGTCCCGGATTAAAAGTTTTCGTTATACCGAAAGCGCTTTTTCGAGCTTGCGAGTGTTATTTATATCGGCCATTTCTTAGCGGCTCTTTTCGTCGTCTCCGAAAGAGAATAAATGTATAGATATAGGAAAGCGTACGTTGCTTTTTCCCTGATGGGATTCTCCACTATTTTTTTTCGCACTATATTTTTTCCCAACAATCTGCAAACTCTTTTTCGCGCAGGAGATTGGAAAGCTTTTCAGGATTTATGAGATTTACATAAAAGTCATTTCGATCAAAAGCATTTTTGAGTAAATGAAATTATTTTTTTGCCCATCCTTCTGTATAGGATCTCGCATATAAAAATGTTGAGAATCGAAACATTGACGATAAAAACGAAAACGTTGTTTAAACGAAATATTATAAATGTTCGTCGCGTGATAAATGATAAGAATTCATGACACGCGATTAAAAATTATTTCACAATCGCGATTTTTGTCCACGCAGAGTCGATCTCCTCCACTAGAAAATGCGAGGAGAGTATAGCTCCGTCGATCCTAATAACCCATGAAAAATATTTTCGACAAATGGATTAATATTTAATATATCTAAAGAAACAAAAAATAATAATCATCGTTATCGTGACAAGAGTATATATTTGAATTAAAAATGTATACGCTCGTGAATTTCGATTGTGCAATTCCCCAGTGAATTTGGTCTGGTGCGAGATGACAACCTCGATAAATCTTTTTTGACCAGTTTTTCGGTGTTAAAAGAGGACTTTTGACGGAGACTCACGCATCGGGCATCGACGAATAGAGATACACGCAACTGATACAGACTTCGTCATAGTTTCGAGTAGTCATAATTAGACTCAACGGAGATTATTGGAATTTGCTGTACAAAGAATAAAAAGAGAGAGAAAAAAAGAAATGAGAGGGAACGAGCTCGAGAGCGTGGACACAGTCGCCATACTGCGTATATTCGCGATTAGCATTTTCCATTTGCATATTGACGGCTTTCGTAAAATGTTATGAATATTTTACACTCGTATATGTATATACAGATATTCCGGGACGAGTCAAAGTTATCCGAGTACGCGGCTCTCGTTGTTGGAACGTTGGAATATCTTTGAAGCCAAAGCGAAAAAAAATCAGCCGAAGAAGTTGAAAGAGCGAAAAAAAACGAAAAAAAAAAAAAAGAAACGAAAAATGGGAAGATCCCATATTAATGAATACGAAAATTCACGCGTCTTCAAGAGGCTTTTATGCTACTTTTTTTATCGTCATTGGCCTGTTAAAATGACATCAGTGATAAGAGGATTGATAAGGGAGCGATTAAGCACTATTTATCATCAGTTAAAGTGTCGTTATCAATATATTGCGGGATAAAAAGCATGCACGGCGGTTTTTGTTCCGAGCTTATTTCGCCCCGACGAGACACTCTCAAGAGCTAAAATCCACTCAGGATCGTGCTCCTCCTTTTTTTATGGTTCTTTCTCGTTTTTTTACGTTTTTGTTTTTTTTTTTTTTTTTCAAATTTCTGTTATTAGTTGCCACAACGTTCGGAAAGAAAGGAGTCTGGGTGATCTCGTATCGTCTCAGAATCCCTGAATGATAACGTTGAAACGCGAGAGTTTGAATTCCTGGAGAAAACTCGATCGCGATGCCGACGGGAAATTTTGGCCAAGGGCCTCGCAACGGATGCCAATAGGTGGCAGCATCGTTCGCTTTTGCTCGGACTCGCTTCGCCTCTAACGTTCTCGAATAGTCCAGTTTGAAATGAAGTTCCTCGCCGGAAATTGTCGGAAATTCAATACTTTTTTGACAATTCGGATTATTATTATTATCTTTTTTTATTACACTTTTGCATAGTTCTGAAAATCCCGAGAGTTTTATAATGATGGAAAAAATGTTGAATTAAGAATTTCATGTTTTTGAGAATAAACTTTTGTTTTGCTTAACGAAACTGTCAGACAAAATCATAATGAAAATTTAAAGTTTTGTTTCTGGGTGGACTGTAATTCGCGATACTGACAGGATGCACGTGTTCGAATAATAGGCGAGCTTAAATTTCGTGGTTCGAACATCGAAGCAACAATATTTGCGCCAGCAGAGAGTATCGCTCGTAACTCACCTTTCCGTTCTCTCTGTTTTTTTATCTCCTGCTCGCTCGCTCGCGTTTGTACGAATGCATGAGAACGCAAGAGCAGCGACCAATCAATGTCCCGATTACCGATAGTTTCGGAATTTCATTATCGCCCAACGAGTCGTAAAATGGTGATTATTTCGAGTAAAAAACAAAACAAAACAAAAAAAGTACAAATGTCCATTTGCGAGAGCGCGCTCGGGGTAATAACACTGGAAATGTAACGAGGTTTTGTCACGCGAAAAATAAGTTTGTAAAGGCTATAATACTCCCGGTAATTCGTGATAACCAGGCGCGAAATAAAAGTCGCATGACTAATTGAAAAGTAAATTTTTTAAATCTAAAATACGCCGAAAACGAAGAAACTCGAAATGAAAATGATTTTTTCTTTCTCTTCCGAATTCTTCGGGCATCGTCACGTAGTAGCAGCAGCTTCGGCACGTACAGCAGTCGGAACCGATCGATCGATCAGCTCGTCATTCTCAATCTTGAAACAATGATTTCGCGCTCATCGAAAAATAATTGATCGAAAATGAAAAATAAGAAAGAAAAAAAAAATAAAATAAAAATAACGACGCTCCGATGGGAAAAAGGAGAACTCGAGAAAAAGAGGGACGCGGATAGAAGAACCGTCCTATGTCGGACGAATTTATTTCATAGTATACCGATGAAGCGGTGAATGCGACGCGACGTTTCGATTTCCAATTTAATTTCCTGAGATCCCGTAAATAGTAATACCCCGAGAGTAGGTCTTTTCAGCGTTTCTGTTACGTTCTCGCACTCTTCTTCTATTTTTTGCTTTCTCTCTTTCTTCATTCCATTCGAAATAAAATCAAGCTGTATATACTCGTGTATGTATGTAAAAGAAAAAGAGTATTTCACGTGTACACGTATCTGTATAAAGGTGAAATAGACGGTTTTTCTCTTTTATGGTATCGCGACACCTCACGTGAAAACGTGTATGCGTCTATCGCGTAACGCGAGGAGAAATGGCGACTGGGAGGAAAGCAGGACGCGGAGCGCGAGGGGCTGGTTTCAAAACAACCGATTTATCTTTTCTGGACCAGTGCCTGAATTGGCATGGTGGATTTTAGAGAGAAAAATAGAGAAAATGAAAAGTCCGAGAGAGAGAGAGAGCGAGAGAGAGGAAAAGTGAGAGAAAATCGTGGACGAACGAGGCGAAAAACGAACGATAAAAAAGCTTTATACCAATATATAGAGGGAATAGAGGGAGGGAGGAGAGAGGAAAAAGAGATCGTCTACGCTCGGGGTGGTGGACGAAAAATCTCTGTAAGCGTGAATGAATATGGACGTTTCGTTTAGTGACTGCGTATTTGAGGATTCAAATGGATACTTGTGCAGCTAGAAATGAAAATATTGTTGGAAAGCTGAATGCTCGAGATGCTAGGACAGGAAAATTCGAAGCATCCATTATTCGTGGTTGAAAAATATTTTCGATCATATACAATTAATTTTGGGAAGAACCTTCGAGGAAGGAATGATCCGTACGGCAGGATGCGGCGGCAGTGCACTGCGAGGCGCAAACTCATCTCGCGCGTCACTGCGAGGAATGGAACGAAAAAAGGAAATAAACGTGGACGAGGAAGGCTAAAAAGAAGAGAATGAGACGGAGAACGATTACTTTATCTCTTCCTTAACCTTACTTGCAACTTTTTTTATCACGTTTTTGTTTTCGTATACGAGAGAGGGAGAGAGAGCGAGTTTTTCAAGGATATATTCTCATTGGCTACTTTGTTTCGCGGGCGAGAAGCCGGTAACGAGCTCCCTCGGAGCGTATATATTCGCGACTTTACGGGGCAAAGCGTCTCTCTCACAGTTTCCTCTTTATCGTTCTCTCACGCTCCCTCCTCTGCTCTCTCTCTCTCTTCCAAGAGCGAGGAGAAGAGGAAGAGGGAGGCCGGAAAAAATGAGCAAAGCCGCGATATCCTCTCGATATCACGTTTATACGATTCTCTCCCAATTAATTTCCGCGCAACTTCGACCGCTTCTATACTCCCATTTTTATTCCCGCATCCACATCATTATTATTATCCTAAAATGAAGGCTATTTTTGTTGTTTTTTATTTTTCGTTGAAATCTGTATTGTTATCATAATGCTCGAGAGTCGAATGTGATTTTGATTGCTCCGAGTTAATAAAAGATCATTTAACCGCGAATTATTACGGCGATACCAAACTTACGAGAGAGCTCTCTTTCAACCACGCGGCACAAAAGTATAATATCGATAACGCGCGCACGATTGAAAATAAATGACTTATCAGCAATCGTATTCCCAACGATTATGCAGACCGTTCTTATATTGTTATTATTGAACGAAACGTCTAATTATTACCGACGCTGCATAATAGCTCCGAGTTCCTGGTATAAAAAAAACGTAAATGCTTTGAGAATGAAATTGAAAGGAAAAAAAAGAAAAAAAAAAAAACGATCGAAAGGAATAAAAGGCAGGCAATGGTCATAGTTTGCGCTCCCGAGGTCCAGCCTCGATTATCCTTCCCTCCCTCTCCTTTTCGTCCTCCTCGCGCTTCGACACAGCGCCAGATCAAACGTCAGGTATATAAAGACTCGAAAAGGTGTATTGTGAAACGAACTGCGGAGATACGTATCGAGACCCGGCAGTGGCCATGTTGCAATGTTGACTCGTGTATGGGGCCAAACGCTCGGAATCGACCGCTTTTAAAGAAAAAAAGGATTCACACGTGTTTCCAAAAACTCAAGAACGAAAGTCGGAGAAATTCGTTTTTCGGAGCGGAGTGGCGAATCCATTTTTCGAGTATATGAAGCAACGCTACAAATATTTGATAAGATAATTCTTCCTCGAGTCAAATCGGACTGAATTTTTTCCGAAAATTGCTCTTTTCAGACCAATTTTTCGTGGTTCCTCCATGGCAATGCTTTTTCTTCTTCGATCGTACTTCGTTGTAATTCAACACCCGGTTATTGAGCTCCAGCATATATTTGAGTACCGCGCAGGAATAGTTAGTTTTACGTGGAGCTGCCAATAGCTGCGCTGGTGTTTTTTTGTGTGTATGCATGCATTGTGTATATAGATATACGGATGCGGGAATGTGAGAGAAGAACTGAGGGTGCATGGAGAAAGGCTGATGGGCATCGCGCATAGGTTTTAAGGGCGGAGCACTGTCCATCTACCTGGCATCAATTGAGATCGAGCCGAGTCGAGTCGCGAGAGCGAGGAAGAGAAAGGAGGGGTGGGAGAGGGCAGATAAAAAGCGAGGAGAGCGCGCGAGTCGGAGAAAGATATGGAAAGGGAAAGAGCGAGTGGTCAGCATTCTATTAATAATCTATATAGGAGCCATGGAACTCAATGGCGTTTTCGGGCTTGCGAGAGAGGGGAAAAAGGGGAATAACTTGGACAACGAGAAAGAACTCGAATGAAAGAAAAGAGGAGGGAAAAGGAAAGAGGTGCTGGCGGGATGAGCATACATTTGTATAGGCTCGAGGACGACACGGACGCGAGAGAGAAACGAGGAATTAGAGGAGCTTAGCTTCAAAGAAAAGAGCCCATTATGGGGGCGCAGCGTGGGTGCGCGTGATCCTCTGACTAAGGCGCGAGGGACAGGGAGGAGAGAAACTGAGAAATAACGCGGGAGATGGATTTTTGGAAATTCCATTTTCGTTAGCGCTCGAATCAAGCAACGGACGAATGACACTTTTATTCGTTCTACAACTGCGAATATTTGACTCGCACGAGCTATCAGGATTTGAGCGGAATTCAACTGTCGGCAAAATGACTCGCAATGACGAAAAAAATTCTTTTTTTCCCCGCAGAAAATGCGATTGTCGGCATCGATCGCGCTTCGTCCCTGCTTTGCTCGAGTTCCCACTCCATTGAAATGACACTTTTTTAAATATAAAACCACTCCGCGTATGATAAATAGAAAGGAAAATATCGTCGACGAAAAGTATCTCGTAAATCGTTAGCTTCGTTATCGACAGTAGTTTAGCTTTAGTTTGTCCTCAAATCTGATTCGATGCGATCAATAAATTAGCATAAAATATATTTATCAATGTAAACGTAAGCGCGTGTACGTGTGCGTTTAATACTGATATTATGGAAGCCGTGTGTCGATTCCCTCCCCGATAGCGTCTGCTCTCGTCGATCTCGTTTGTCGCAGCGTGTCGTAGTTTCTATGTCTCTCATCTGTTTTCTCTCGCGGGGTGTTTGACTGACTGGCTCACCGACTGAGTGACTGATGTCGAACGCCTCCGTCTCTCGATTCCGATGGCCTAAAATACGTGCCGATCCCGTTGGATCGCCGCGCACGAGCGGCAGCAGCACCGACGACGTGTTACGTTTTTCGTAATGATTTGTTACACGATTGATTTTCGGGCCTCGTTCGCGGTCAACGGAGACGCGTCGCTATTGACGCGAGTTGTAACTGAGTTACGAGGCGGTTTCGACGAGCCTTGGCTGATTGAGATCGCTCGAGGCTTCCGGTAAATCGGATGCGATCGATCCTCGTCCAGAAAAGTCGGATAGGAAGAACGGAAGCCGACACACCGCTGTCCGAACACTTGTTGGCATATTCTCAAGTTTACACCCGATTTCCGTGCACTCGCATGAAAGCTTCGTTTCTTCTCGCCATTCCAAATATTGCATCTCGCAAGTCGAATCAGTCTCCAAAGCACGATTTTTTCAATACGGCGGTTTCCGTCGACAACAAATTTAGCCGTTAATGATACCGCAAATATTGCACGAATACAAATTCGTATCCACCTTCATACCCTCATAACTGAACGATCGTTTTGTACAAAATATAAATAATACTGAAAAATGCTGATTTCGGTGGCCCGTCGACGCCCCTGCGGAGCTCAAAGTTGCCTCGCTTTGCGTATACAATGTTTATGACATTTGAATATATATATATGACAATTTGGCGTGGCTACGATAAGCGCCGCGCCATAAGTCACCACTGCGTATAATTACGGGGTGTATACTATACGTGCGTATGTATAAATTCATATACACGCGTGTGTATAGGTCGAGAAATGTGTATAACAGGAACGTTGTCCCATGTCACCACTGCAACCGCAACGCTTTACGCGCACGCATGTTTCGTGCATCGAGCACTCGGTGCTCTCACGCGTTCACCGAACGTCCGTTTCGCGTTATATTTCCTCGATTTTCGAACTGTCCACGAATCAGCGTGTTGCTCGCTGCTGCCGCGGCGGGCTCATACCTAAAATCTTTCTCAATCAAATACTGGCCAATATAATTAATCTCGATTGAAGTGACGTCGCTTTAAAATCGCTCAGGATTCTTGGCAAACGGTATTTGTTCAAAATTACATGTTGCAGGAAACGAATAATTGTTGCATTTTCAATGATAATGGTTCAAATCTGCGCACGCGCACGAAAATTTCAAGTGTCTGGAACTTCAAAATTCCTTTCTCCAATTTGGCCATTTATCTATAACGAAACTTTGTTTTTTCATTTTTGAAATCATTGTAATCGATTATTGAGAAACCCCTAAAAAGTCTCGTTGTAAGATTGGATTCCACGAATTCGCGGATGAGATAAAAAGTTTGGAAAATCGAAGTGCAAATTTTTGCACCAGTTATTTGGAGAGTGTGTGACCTCAAAGGGTTAAAATTGCAAATTGTATACTCGTGATATGGTAAACGACGAATAATGGTGAACTTATACTCGAAATTTAGGGTTGAGGATCGTACTGGAATGTTCTCGTATGTCGAATTTCGTTGCTCGAAGAGAAAGAAATTTCGGAAGGTCTTTTTGGGGATTCGGTATAACCGAATATTATTTATAGAGGCAGTATAGACGTTGAACGCACACATGCATAAATATATGGAAATATGGAAGTCGGAGCCATGTCTGCGAGAAACGGGGAGAGAGAAGTCGAGAGGGAGAGAGAAAGATTTGATTCTCGGGGCGTCCGGTAACGACGTCGGTTATACCCCGTAATGGGACGTCCGACGAGAGAAATTCTTCGTCCATCTCTCTCCCTCGCTCTCTTCTCGAGCCTCCATCTCTTCGTACGGCTCCGGCGTTTTGAATGGTGGACCGCCCGGACGCATTTGCATCGCTAATGAGCGAGTGAGCCGAGCGAGGCCTCCGCGTCCTCCGACGCCGTCCATCTCTCTCCCTCTCTTTCTCTTTCTGTGAGGAACGCGAGAGAAATTCTCCCTCTCCGGAGCACCACGAAATAGACGGACATGGACGGACGTCGGCGGTCGCTCATCGAAATCGAATTACCGTTACTCCGCGATATATATAACGTCCGCGATTCTCTTAATCCCAAAATATCGTGTAGACTGAATTGCAGAGTTTTTGCAATTATTCATCATTGCCACATTGATTTTGTGAAATTATTTTAAAAAATTACCGCTTTCCTGTATTCGATCGTTCAATTAAATCAAAATGTTTTCAGGCTAAATGTCTCGTAAATTGTCTGTCGATTGCAATGACGAGCACTTTCAGCAAAAATCCCCTTTTTTGCTCGTTTTGACCGTCGATTATCGAAGGAAAACGTAATTCCTTACGATCAAAAGTAACCCTATGAAAACTCAAAAGATCGTTTTCGATCTAATATATAGAGTCATTCGTTCGATTTTTGAAATTATATTCGAGTACGAAAAATATAAATATTTTCTACAACTGCACAAAGTCCAGCCTGGTTAAAATTGGTAAACGAGAAGAACCGGGTGCAACGAAAAATCGGATGCCGAATAAATTGGAGTAAAACAATTGCTATATAAAACAACAGTTCTCCGGGATCATTTTCTTTGCTTGCTGTTCTTTTTTTTATTTGCTTCTTAACTCGAGGGCACGTGGATCTCAATTGTGAGAGCCCTCGGAAGTATCGGCACAGATATACACGCACGGTTGCGCATCCCGATCGGAAAATGTCTCTATTTTAATAATAATATCGCCCTGGGGAACGTTACTCGACGTTTCATAAGTTTTTTGTTTTTCTTTTCTTTTCGTTTCTTTTTGTTCCATGCTGCACGCATAGATAAGTATCTAATGATGCAGGCAGCGTGAGTGCATCGATCGGATCGCGGTCAGTCCCTGCTCGCTCTCGGGATCCGTATAAAAATCCTTTGGCTCTTTCCCGATGGCGTGCTATAGAGTATTTTTTTCGAGGCTTTTTTTTCTTCTTTCCTTTCTCTCGGTCCTCCTTCCTTTTTCATTTTCAAGCGTCGGCGATGCGATGCATCATCTCTTCCAACGAAAAGCTTTTTCGATCTTTATTTATTTATTTCTTTCTTGCCTCGAATCTTTCCCTTCCTTTCACTCTCTCTCCTTCTCACACACGCTTTCTCCACTCCGGAGCACGCGGCTCTCCTCTCCTGTGTCTCTCATTCTCTAAGTAAGTGAGCAAGACCAGAAAGGGCTGCGACGAGAAAGATCCTCGAGAGCCGATACCCTCGGCGACCCCAACCCCCTCGCACAGCTCCGTACCCCATATGCGAGAGGAAAAAATCAAAATGTGTATGTGTATGCTTGGCCTGCCAGTCATCCACGGAATTTAGTCACAGAATGGAATCTTTCTACAGCCTCTCTTACCGTCTCTCTCGCTCTCTCTCTCTCTCCTCCAAAGTCTTTTCGAAACACGTAACTTTCGATTTCTCGCGATAACCCTCGTTTTCTTTCCTTTTTTCATCTCGGCCAGAACGTTGAAGATTCTTGTTTGCGTTAACGAAAGTCCTTAATCCCTTTGTTGAGACGCTCAATCTCGTTCCGAAAAACGTAATCGTATTTTTTGTGTTTCATAATGAAATGTGTGCTGCGAAAACAATTCGACAGAATTAACAATTGCGCGTCATTCGTCATCCGCGCGGATTCATCGGAGTCGATCACTTTTGTTGATAAAGATAAAATCAGATCGAGACAGAATTGGAGAAAGTGACTCGTGAAAAACTCCACACAATTTCGTGTCCGGCCCGGCCGGTGACTCCATCGTGTGGTAGGAACTCGAACTCTTCGCTGCTCTGCGGTATTTCGTCTTGCGCTGGAGCATATGGAGACAAAATCGTTTTGTTTGTCAATTCAACGATCTTTGTTTATTCAACTTCTTTATTCAGTGATGATCGAAAAGCTTCAGGAACATTGCAAATTATATTTTCCTCTTTGAAAATTTTCAGGAAATCTGATAAATTTGCGGGTCCGGGCGAGCCTTTTTTTCCTGTCCTCGACTCCCATTGCATAAAGTAATCGTTTTTTCTTTTGATCCTTAAAACTTTGATAGAAATGTGAAAACAAGACATCAAGATTTGTCGAAAGAAGGAGTTTGCGAGTGCCGAAGAACGCGCTCCCTCGTCCGGGACTCTTTCGTTAGTCTGACTGGATGAAAACTGAAAAACATCTGGAATTTCCCTCACACGCTCATTCGCTTTTACGCTCTTCTCTCTCCCCCTCCGAATCGTTCGCCCACTGAAACAGAGCGTTCGTGAAATAAAAAGTCTAGTCAACAGTTTTTATTCTGCCCGACACACGAGTGCCCAATCTTTTTATTGCAATTATTTTTCATATTCCTCCATCAACGAGACCATTCGCACATAATGCATCTTCTCTTTCTCTCTCATTTTTTCCTCTCTCGCTTTCTCCATGCTTCGAACCCGAACGATAATAATTATATTTAGCATCACGCATGTTTGACCCCTCGAACTCTCGTCTCAAGAATATTTATGAAGACAACCATTTACAGTGATGCATGTGAGTGCATTGCTCCATTAAATATTTAGTTTTTGCAGTTTATCATTGAAAGCCAAAACTTTTCAGAGGTTAGATTTATCCTTCTATTTTCTATTTCCTTCTATTTCATTTCAAATTCTCAAAAGAAAATCTCATAAAATTGTTGTTTTCACCACGAAATCATCGTGTTTTGGAAAATCCACGGAATTATTAAATGCTCAGAATCCTTGAGCACACAAAAATAATTTTTCATCAAACTCGTTTCGGATTCGTTCATGAGAGACGTTCTGGTCTCACGAAGGTCAACTGTGGAGTCTGGAGCGAAAAAATGTCTCAAGATTCTTTCGAGCGATCTGCAATCTGCAATTTAGTCACTTCAGACTTGAGAAAGAATCGTAAGTGCTACGAAAATTCTCCAAATGGCCACGAGCCTCAACAGCTGACCTACGAATTCGAAATCGATGAAGGGATTTGGCAGTGACGTTTTTTCATCTATTTCTCAGCTGTTTATTTTAGCCATTCGCCAAGTTTTCTCTCTGCTTCCGTACAATCCTGATGGAAAGGTAGTAACAGTATAGGTGCGCGCATGTTCCGCGCACTAGGCTCGTGAGGGAGACTCAGCAGTTCGAGGAGCGTTTCGCACGGGCTTTTCTGGTGAGGTTGTCGCAGTGCCTTAGTCCTCGAACGCGCTGGTTTAATGGGGCGCGGATGTGTGCTCGTGGGGGTGTCGCATTCACCGTGAGGTGATCGATCACGAGCCATCCACCCTTACTTCAGTCCTCCCCTCTTTTTTCCTTCATTTCCCGCTTGTAAAAGCACTGAAGTTAGACCGCGCGCACAGAAGCTCACGACTCTCGATCGTTTGAACCCGATACCCAAGCTTTTTTTACTCTCATGTATAACAAAACTTTTCTGTACATTGGTTACACTAAGCACCTTAAAAAAGAAATAAAGTTCGATCAAAGTGGGAAGCACGTTACTCATTCGCGTTATAAAATCGATAAAAAATTTGACGTTTTCTCTGCGTTCATCGGTACAAAAATTTACTTTGGGTATAAATAACATTCGCGTGTAGAAAAAAGGGGGCGATATTTTAAGGGTAGAAAATTATTAGAATTTGGGAGTTTCCCAAGTTACGATTCCTTCGATAAGATTGACGAGTTCGGCGACAAAATACTGTTTTTTTTTTTCAATTTTTATTGAAATACTTTATAAATTGTGAATTTGAATCGTTTATTTTTCGTTTTTCGTGAACTAAAAATTCAGCTCAATGATTATAACAATCGAAATTCAGAATAGGATCAATAAAAAAATTCAGAATAGAAATGTCAATATTTATTAACAAAAATGCAATGTAAATTTGATAATTCAATTTTAAAAATCGTCTTTTTTCATGTGACTTGCACTCCGATAGTTAACAATCTAGATTCTTATCGTGCGATATGCGTTATTTTGAAATTTTACAAGTTATTATGCACGTTTATGGACTTTTATAATTCATTTTATAAAAATCCCATCGTGTAAGACGGTTTCGTGAAAGTAGAAAGTACAAATCTATCAATGAAAAATACGTCGATGTTGGCGATGAATACACAATTTTTGTGGCATTTTTACACTTGTATTATTGCATTCAGGCACGAGACACCAATTATATATTCTATTGTGACTCATTATTTTCACAAATTTTGTTACTTGGTGTTCCGCAATCGTATTGTTTACTAACGGAGTGAGGTCACAAACCGAAACAACACGGCGGTTAGCGTTTACGCGCGAAAATTCAAAATTATAATTAAAGAATAATTTTTAAGGCACCTTTCGGTGTTATAAAATTGAAATAAAAATTCTACTGGTTCGATTACGATTTCGGGATTACTTTAAAAAAAACAGTTTTCAAAAAAGGTGTAATCGCCTATTATTTAACTTTTTTTCAAATGTTCACCCGCTGCAATGCGCCCTTATTGCGAAACACAAAGTTGACTTTCCGAATGGCAGGATAACGGTATAGTGCAGGAGAGACAAGGGGCTAAGTTATGTTCCGGAGGCTGTTAGATGAAGAGTGGAAGAGAGAGGGATAAAAAGAGGAGAGGAATCGACAAGCACGTAACCGTAATTTCACGCCGCTGATTAAGGACGAGGTAACGAGCGATCCGTGAAATTTCGTATCTCCGTGAATTCTCTCCTTGGCACCCTCCAAATCGTGTGGGTACCTCGCGCACACAAATTCGGTATTGATCGAGAATAAATTCAATCAAAAACGAAACAATGATCGACGATTATCGTCTGATAAATTTATGACTTTGAGTATGATTAAAGTTTTTAGTTATGAGAAAATGCTTATCGGGACGAAGCGTTGCATTATTTGTATATAAAGTTTATTGGAAAATGTCAAACGTCACTCCACCTCGAGCTCGTAACTTTTAAACAAACGACTGTGTGGGTACACTGATAGATTTTTTTTCTCACGCTCACGGTACATGAGAATTAATCGACTCTCGAGTGGTATCACATTCACACTACGCGCACGTTAGTGCAAGTGTGTAAACGTGTGAGTTTCAAGTAGGCTAAGATAGCCAGGACTTTGGAGCGCTCGTCCATCGGTCCTGGAATTTATTCTCGCTCTCCTCGAATTACATAAGCACACTTTTACAATTCCAAACATTCGCGAGAGGAGCGTATCTATGTATTTTCAAAGACTGAATAGCACACAGAGCTGAAATTTGTAATGTCGTTGAACTAATTGAAGTTGGCACACACACCGAGAGCCAAGGATGAATGTTGCAAAAGTGATGATACACAAAATTTAATAGACCTTTGAATATACTCGAACCATGTTTCCTGGCTGTAAGCACGTGTTCCGATGACGAAAAACCATTAGCTCATGATTAGCTCTGCAAAATCTTAATGAATTATGCTAATTTTAAATGAGTTAAAAAAGCAAAAGGATTTGACGACCGTTGCTGGATAATGGAAGGCACTCGATCCTTTTTATCTATCCCCAAGGCTAAAATTCTTCAAATAAATCCACCTTTTTGCAGTTTAATGTCTTCTTTCAGTCACACTGAGAAAAAACATTGTCGATCCAATAACAATTGATGTTTTCTTCCTTCAAGTGCAATGTTTTCGGAGAGAATAAATCCGTAGTTTATTCTAAAACAATTTTGGTCATTCAATCGCATTTTTAACCTCGTAATCCCGCATTTCGTTGCTCCAATGACTTTTTCTTCTCGCCGTGTACGAATTGAAGCAGCAGTCTAGCAATGCGAGGAACTTATAATGAACGCTCATAGTAAGAATCTTCGGATCGTGAATAGCGCTAAGAAAAGAGTATGAAAAGTATGAGGCACATGTCGTAATGCAGGAAGGGATACTGGCACATGCACGTGGGGCGAATAATCGTGTGGGTAATAAAATGCAATAAAGTAGATGTATAAAAGCTGCATATTTATAAGGCTCGTCAAATGATATATGTAGTAATGTTGAGCGGAGAGGAGGGTGGTCGGGGAGAGTGTGTACTTAAAATGTGTATGTAGATCGGTGGCGCGGATAATCGTAGCAGGTCTCTTTTATGCGGTCTCCGTTGGGTGTTCTCGGTGAGCGAGAGAGAGAGAGAGCACGCGCACGGTTGCGTTGGCTCGTCGCTCGTTTTCCTTACGTGCTCTGGTTCGAGCAAATTATTATTGCGACCAATTCCCGTGCGTTCCCGTTATCCCGAGCGTCAACTCTCGTCGTCATCGTGCTTTTCGCGTTCGGCGAGCTTGCACAGTACAGGCACGCACCCGGAGAGAGGAGACGCGCAATAAGGAATTACGCACATGCGCAAATCCTCGTCAACGCGCTCACGGACAGGGAGCAATGCCGCGGCGCGGTTCTCAACGCTATGGCGGAAGCTCTGACACATGCACCGGAAAATTATAACGCAAACACTCGGAAATTTTCGCGCGCACACGCGCCCGCATAGCGCCGAGATAGATCCGAGGCTGCGTGTGCATAATCGCGTGTTCCCCGAGCGTTCTTCCATCGGAGAAGGAACAAGCCGAGCCCACGAATCTCGGTGTAAGTGCCAGCGCGAACTAGCTAACCGCATCGCACAAGTGCGTGCATCGCGATCCGTCCCTATAACCCGAGCTCCGCACCAACGAATTATAATTCTTCCTTCCCCCGTAATGGTTAGTCCACATACGTAATTCCATGGATAAAGCAAGCCTTGTATACAGATCCGTGGACACGAACGCGCCGCGCGCGTTCGAGTCTTGCCGACGCGATATCGCAGCGGGAAAAAACCACGAGCTTTTTTACCGCCGGATCGCGCGATCGGGCCATGAAACCTGGATAACCGCGAGCAGCGATAAAAGCGAGAGCCTCCGAAAAACTTGGACGCAGAAATAGTATTGAGAATATTCGAATTCGCGCTGAGCGCGGATCGTCGTGGGA
Source organism: Venturia canescens (assembly GCF_019457755.1). Taxonomy (NCBI): domain Eukaryota; kingdom Metazoa; phylum Arthropoda; class Insecta; order Hymenoptera; family Ichneumonidae; genus Venturia; species Venturia canescens. Next base: position 13,640,743 of record NC_057424.1, on the reverse strand, counting down.
AAATCGGATGCGAATCGACGACAGAGGCGACTGACACGAAAGATATTGGAAACGAAGCAAAAGACGAGCGTGGAGAGACCAGAGGCCGGCGGGGTTCAACGATTGGCCAAATCTCGCCTGACGAGTTGCCCAAGTTGCTGGATCATGATCGCGCGTCTCGAAATCGATCGCGTTCTGCATCGCGGTGCCTCAGGTATCCTTCTCGATCGCGCCACACAGCCAAACTTGCCTCATCTCGGATGAGCAGCGCTCAGGTTTCATCCCATAGTTTAATTAAACTATCGATGCAATCGGGCTAATGTTTTAGTGACGTCACGCGTTGGGATGCTGACCGAGTAAATACGCGCGAGGCTACCGGCGGCACGCAGCATCTTCGAGGCTCACACCCGCGCGCGCGCGCGCAAGCGGAGCACACAGACGCGGTGCTGGACGGTGACGACGGGCCCGGAACCCTCAACGAAACCGCCGGCGGAGATCGACGGATATTTACACGACTCCGTGTAAACGTCGACTCGAGTTATATCTGGCGCGGGGTGATTTATTGCGAAATAACAGGGCTGCACGGGCGAGAGAGAGAGACGGAGAGCGTGTCCGGGCGCAGTACAGAATGTTCCTTTTCCCCTCTGTACTCTCGCCGTGTCTCTTTCTCTCCCTTCGGTTTCAACTTGCGCACACACACGCACACGTAAAGACAGAAGATTCGCAGTAGAGTAGAGCAGTGTTCCTGGCTTCGGAGCCAGGCGGGTGTTTCCTCCGCTGCAGCACTCGTCAAGCTCAGACTCCTTCGCCTCTTTTTCTACGCTCGCGCGCAGGTATAAGAAAAATAGAAAAGTAGAGGACCAACTTTAGGGGGTATAAAGACAATTCTATACCAAGTGGAGGACAATATGAGAACGCGCGCGGTGGGGACGCACCGACGGTTCGAGCTGAGCCGCAGCTAGGCGCTTCTCCGCGACGAGCGGGCCTCGCTTCTCGTAAAATTGTGTACGCGCGCTCGTGTTGCGCACCATGACCTGCGGAAAGAAATTCCTCATGGGTCTAGGTCAGTGGCCTCTAAAGAATTGGTACGGACCTCGTCCTTACCGCGGGAATGAAAACTCTTCGAGGAGCATCATCATGCGCGATGCGGACTAGAGAATAACTGTGTGGACGTTCCGCTGTGGGGGTTGACACCCGATAATTTAGCGATGCGAATCGGAACCTCGAAGCTTCAACTTGAGGAATTTTGGCTTCCGTTCTCGAAGGTGGTTTCGAATCGATATCACATTTTGAATGCAGGCGCAGGCAACCGAGTCCCGGAAATTTGAAAATTTCACGAATCCCCAGCACCGGCTTTCCTGCCTCATTCGACAACGTCCCTTCGCGCTTCTTGGATTCCACAATTGTAGGATCGCCTGCTCCGCTCTCAGGCTTAAAGCGCACCAACGTTGCTCGAGATTGACGCGCGCGCGCGCGCGCGCGCGGAGCTTTCGCTTTCGCGAGGCTTTAAACATCCCGGCGCGTATACGTGCCCCGGGGTCGGAGGTCGTCGACGTATCGATGCGAGGGCTCCGGGTATATACGAACCTATAGTCTGGCCCATCTTCGATGGGGCGGCGTATACGCGGGAATGCGGATGAATGCAAGCGCCCCCGGGATCCGGGGCAGATACACAGGAACGCTCATAAAACCGAGGCTGTAGGCGAAGGCCAACGACGGACGCAGAGGGCGAGCGAGAGCGGGAGCGAAACTACGGGAGAGACACTGAGTGATGCCGGTGACAAGCGCGGCTCGCTCTTCCTCTCGCTCCTGCACGCCGCTCGCGCTCTCCTTTTCTCACCCTTTCGTGCCTGGCCATGTTGCTGGTCGCGGCGTGGCTGGTCTATCATCATCCCTCTTCTCTTTGCAAGCCCGCTAGTCGTTCGGCATACACGAGGCCAAAGCATACACAGCGTGGAGCACACGCCGGAGCAGTTCCAGCTCTCTCGGCCCCCGTTCGCCGCCACCCGACGCTATTACTCACCCGACTACGAGCGAATACCATTCAAAGTTCGAAAGCACACGTTCGCGCGACCCAATTCCCCGGCATAGGGGTCGGCGAGACCGCGCGCGTGAGAGTCAGCTGTTTCGTTCACCGTATTTCACCCTCCTCGTGCTCTCTTGCGTTTACAGAAGAACGGCGCGTTATTCGAATCTCATTATACGCGTGGACATACGCTCGAGATAAGTTGAGTTTAATAATAATTCGAATGTTTTACGAACTTGTCGAATGAAAGCGGGGCCCCGCACTCTCATGGGGAAATATCCGGTGATTAGCTCCGCGGAATATGCTCCTGTAACGGTGGAACGTCTCCGCGGGAGCGTTCTCGGAGGTAGGTCGACGAGGCAGCAGCCTGAACGAACGGAGCCGGTCTTTCGACCAAGTCCGCTAATCGTACGGAGCAGGAGTATAGCATCGGGGCAGTATGAAACGTCAGAGAGCTCGGCCTGGCAAAGTACGAGTGCGCCGAGCCTAAGATCGAAAGAGTCGTCGAAGGTTGCGGCGGCGGGAGCGTCGAGAGCCGATCGTGCTCGAGCGGGAAAGCCGCGCAAAGACAGAGCCAAGAGTCGCGGAGGAAACGTCGGAAGGAAGGCCGTGGCTTGGGAGCGCGAGTGTGGTGGGGATGCGGCGCGCGAGAGTTGCGCGTTCGGGGTGGCGCGACGGAGAGAGGGCGCGCGCGTTCTCGCCGAAGGAAGTCTTCCGGACGGGAGAGAGGGCGAAAGAGAGAGAGAGAGAGAGAGAGAGAGTCGAGCGCAAAGCCACTCGGGCGAGCCACGGGCGGGCAGGGAGTGGGAACGACGAGCGAGCCGGGCGAAGCGCGCGCGCCGGTGAGCAGCGCGTGATCGTGGCGCCCCGAGCGGCGAAACGGTGAGCAGCGTATAGAGCGGAGTAGGAAGAGAGCGAGAAGGGCGCGTGTACGTGCACGAGTGTGTTCGGGCGCGTACGCGTCGATACGTACGCGAAGATGCTTCGCTCGGGAGCCTTCGACGAGCGTGTGTCAGTGTAGCGATGGCGGAGATCCATTGATGCTTCGAGGAGCCGTGCGCGGCGCCACGGTCAAAGGGGGCGGACGATCGGGGCATTGGACGTGGAGGAGGGGCGTGGCGAACGATCGTCCTCCCACTCCGTCCCGGTGCACCGCGGTGATTGACAGTTGGCGAACGACTGCGGACGGCGCAGGATCTAAACGCAACGCGCTTCCACGGCTCGCTTCGCTCCTTCGTCGCGATTACTATTTAACCCGTAAAGCAACACGGCGCGCGCGGTTTATATATTATTATATTATTACGAACGATATTGTAATCTCGGGGGTCCCTCGCGCGTTCCACCTTCGCTCATTGTTCGCGATACTCAACACCGTCCTCGTTTCTCCTTTTAACGCGATTTTTTATTTATTTACTCGACACCTGGAACACGGGCTTAAACGCGCGCCCGCGTGCCAACAACGTCCGCCGGAATAAACAACGCTACGGATAAAGCCTTCCGATCTCGTCACCGATCGTCGCACTGACTACGCCGCACCCCCACCCACCCCCTCCCCCCTCCCGCCCCGATCAACCCCTTCCTCGCTCTCTCTCTCTCTCTCTCTCTCTCTCTCGCTTTTTCCGCGCCACCAAGATTCTTAACTCGTGCGAAGTCGCGCGGGACATCGTGATCGGGTTATCGGGCTAAACGCGCGTGTTCGACGTCGCTCGCCGGAAGCTGCTGTTATACCACCGGGAAGACGCTACTCCCGAGGAATCATTGTTAACGAGAATGCCTGCGGGGAAGAACCCCCCGTAAATACCTCACACGATACACTTATTCTAAGGTGATAAGAATAATACGCGTGCTACAACAACTCCCGACGAGATAGCAGGCTCAACGTGTGTCGTCGTCGTCGTCGTCGTCGTCGTCGTCGTCGCACTCGCTAAAGGATTAATGTACATACGCTGATACATGCATACTTACTTGTGCGACGAGCTCTGCTCAACGAGCGTCCATGTGCAACGGGATATGTAACGAGAGTTATCGAGATTATCGGAGACGAAAAAACATAAATATAAACAGAAGACGGCCGGCCTCTCATCTACGACTATCAGCCTTCTCGTGGTTCTTATTCAGAGTGTGATTCGAGTGTGTTTGTGCGTTCGTGTATATCCATATATATATATATATATTTTTATTTATATACATATATGTATACGCTCGTCGTGTGTGCGCGTGTGTTTCTCTTCCTCTCCTGTCTCTGATTGTTACTACGGTGTAACGGAAATTCCTCGGCGGTCACCGCACGAGTGTCTTATTTATTGGTATACGTCACGACGGTGTCGTCGATCTGCGACTATCCGTAATATCGTATTCCTCGCTCGAAAAACCAGCTGAAAGACGCAACGAAAATACGTTCGGTTGAGGGATTCGAAGACGTATTTGTCGAGCAAGAACGTAAGCGGAGCAATATCTCCGTTGTTCGGGGCTGCGGATCGAGATTTTCGACACTCTGAATTTTTGGGTCGAGTCGCCGAAGCCGAGTGGCGGGAATGAAAAGATCGAGGGAGAATTTGCCGTGGTCGGAGCTACGTTAACCTCCTGGAGAGTGAGACGATTCGTGAATATTTAGTGCACTTGAAAGTGAAGAATTTCATTATTTTTGTTCAGTTTATTTGTTTGTTCGTAGCGTGATCGTTCGTTCGTGAGCTTGCCAAACGGTTTGACAGGTATCGGGTTCTTCAGTTAAGTGACAGTGCGCGGGAACAGGCAAGATTTACATACTCCGGTGTATGTAAAAAATCGTGTGAATAATCGTCGCTCAGGGGTTACTTGCTCTCCGGTAAATATCGGCACGTGCCGAAAGCTCCAGCAGGAATTTGTTTCTCCCGACTCCTCGGCATGACTCGATCTTCTCGCTGAAGCCCCGAAAAAATCGATCGCTTTTCGTTCAAGGCGATAACACCACCCTCTCTCCCGAAGGAGCCTCAGAGAATAATTAAGTCGACACAAGAAATATCAGCGAGCGGAGCAACGATGAGGAAGGACGAGAACACGAATTCGTCCCTAGCGACGCTGCATTGCTGACGCCGCTCGCGGCCGGTTAATACTTGTCCCGGGCCTCTTAAAATAAGCCAACGAGAGAGCTCAACTCCAGCAGAAATATAAGCCTCGGCGACCCAAGCATCGTCCAGGGGGAACTTGACTCGATCGGCATTGGCTATTTTTCGAGATCGAAACGTTCGAGATATTCCATCATTCGCCGGGGCACAACGGAAATATAAACTACGAGCCCTTGTACCATTGGCGCCGGAGGCGATCCCGGTCGCGAAGTCCCGGGTCGTACGTCGACCGGGAGGAGGTGTCGACCAAACACCTCGCGTCGATTTAAACTCGTACGCTGCGAGTATATCGTTGTTTATACACGAAAGGTATATTACGAACCGGGAAAAGTTGATACGGGTTAAGAGACCGAAAAAGGTCGAATAAACGAGAGACCTCTAAAGTGGTGCAAGTTCGAGAGATAAAACCTCGTCGTTGCGAGAGAGCGCTCCGAGAGAAGGGTGCCGCGAGTGTATTTAGGGGGTTGTATCTTCGTTACTCTGGGAAAATACAGCCGCTACGGTGGCTCAGCACGCAGAGTTCCCCGGCGCGGCCAGGGCGTTCATGGCGCAGCCAAGGGTACGTCTGTCATTCGACTACTAATATAAATATACTGATGCTATGTACAATAATGTTAGCCCTTAACGAGGAGGAACTCGGTGCCAACAAATAAGACTTTTCTTAGCAATTAATAATTATACTGCGAGTGTGAAACGTTGAAAATTTGCGGCGGGGGAAATGGTTGAGCTCGGGACTCTCGAAGGCTGGCGTACCTCCGACGCTTTTCCAAACGTTTTTTTTTCTCGTTCTCCTTTCTCCATTTTTCTCGCGCCCTTCTTTATCCTTGTTCTCAGCGTTCGACGCAAAGCTTGGCCCGGCGAGGTAAAATGTCTCTTGACGACGTGTCGCGCGTTACGACGAAATCGCTTCCGTCGTATAAACTTTTTCCTCGCGCCCCGCCGCCGGACGGAAGACCGGGGACGAGAAAGAGAGAGCACGAAAACACCGATAATCGCCCCGCGAGGATCTCGTCGAATAGAATCCGTGAATAAGTTTACAGCGCCGCTCTCTAGCGCTCGCGCTCGGGAAAAGTAAATTCGTGAATTTGGAATAAAAGTGCAATATTCCCCCGGCAGCATCGATTTTTATCGGTCTACTACTCTCCCGCCGTATTTACGATCGAGAAATCCCTCTTACCACATGTATAAAAAACATTTCAACTTTACGCGCGCGCGCGCGCACCCTTTGCGATGAACGCGGTGAGAGAGAAGAGCATGGAAAAATCGTCTGAAACACTTTGACGATCTCGTAAACACACGAATTACACGACTCTTATCGACATTCAGACTATCGATGACACCATCAATGATTCCAATGATAATAATACTCTTATTATTATCGATCTCGATTCGTAACTCGAACTTGAACTGCCACAGTGAGAAAAACCCGACGGCCGAACCGCACGCACGTGTGCCCCTGTCTCTCGACAATCTTTCGTGCTGTGTCCTTCGTTCGTTTCTGTTTATATTCGCATGTACGTCCGTGGATTCCTTACCACAGATTCGTAGTTTTCTCGTGTCGATCCCCGAATGGATGAATGAATGAGCGAGCTCACCGATCATTTTCCTCCTTCAAATTATACTCTGTTTTTCATTTACAAAACCAGATAAATCCCAACAAAGACACGGCAAGAGTTAAATTTTCGGGGTCTTCGAATCTCGCTCCATTTCTCAAGGTTTTTGGGGGGTCTTTGGTTTTTCAATTTCGACAAACTCGGAAAGATTTGCAGCTGAATTGTCAAAAATCTGGAAGCAACTGTTGTCACGCCTGATTTTTGTTGACTCGGGGAAATAAAAATGTCGCGATTCCCTTGAGAGGGATTGAAGTTGTGAATAATTTTGAATTTTCTCGAGGGTTTTAGTGAAAACGTGGGAGAAAAGTGTGTCTGGCGAATGATTTCCACGCATCTGTTTTAGCTAGCGCGCGTGTTTCTCGCTCGTCTCGTTTTTCCGTCAGGATGATTTTCGCTTCGCGGTCTGTGTGTGACAGCTCGAGAGTTCTTAATGCGCGTCTGTCGATAAATCGTGAAATATCGATCGATTGATTACTTAATCGTATGATAATTGGCTCGTATTGGCATTTGGTTTAATTTCGAAGTTCTGCCGGCTCGGATACGCCAAATTTCACATTGACAAATGCGCGCACACATTTCTCCGGGTGATCGAGATTTTTTCAATGCTGCTCGCGCGAGCCTTGGTCGCTCGGGATCCCGCGGCCCGTCGCATCGTGAACACGCGTCACCGAGAGAGACTTTGTACAAACAGAAACCATTTTCCCAGACGTTCAGCTCTCGCTCCCCTCGACTCTCCCTCATTTTTCCGGGACCGTTGGAAAAAAGATTTTCTCTCTCTTTTTCTCGGCAGCAATAATAATAAAAAACTGGAAATTTTTTGTTTGAGAAATTGTTCGAGCGCCGTTTCGTGTCGATTTATTTTTTCTCTCGTTCCTCCGTTTGCCTAACACGATAAAAGAATGTACACGAAATTATACGTACGTTTTATCTGCGATCTCGTTGATTCGATAAGACAAATATACGTGCGCGACGACGGTGAGTAAGAAAACTCATATTCAAGCTATAAACGCGGGTGTATTTCTGTACGTATTTAAAAGTAAAAAAAAATGTACATATACACACACACACGAGCAGATTACGGTCAGAGAAGCGTTAAAGCCAAGATTTCTCCTCTCGAAAGTGACGTCACGTTTAAATACGCGATGGATTAATCGTCTCGTGGATATCGGAAATCGCCAAATTGATAACGATCCTCCGCAGCTATTTCTTCGATTCTCGTTTTTCACTTTGGAACGCGCGAGCTCCCGCAGTATTGCTAGCTGCTATAGTGACGTGAACAAAGTCTCAAATTTTTTCAAAATCAGTTTTTTTACCCTCTGAAAGTGACTGCCAATTTCTGTTGCTAATTTCCCCTGTGCAGTCTCACCCGTCGGGAATTCCGGGATTTTTTTCCCGGTTTGCGCGCCACGGTACGCTAATCGAGTGTCAAAAAAGTGCGGCGATGTCGTCGAGACTCGAGAATCGTTGGAACACATTTTTCGGCTCATTTTTTCACGAGATTTTTTGGCCTGTGTCCTTGCTACCAAAAATTAAGAGGAGAATTTTCGGTGCAATGAGATCTCGAAAAAAACGCGTGAAAAATATTTTGAAAATCGTTTGTTCAGTTATTTATTTCCGCGAGTGTCGATCGGAATTCGCTTCCGAGCAGTTTATTCATCGAAAGCGGAGTCGTCCGAGTGCAATTATTTGTGGGATTGTTTGGTCCCCGAGTTTAAATATTTAAATAATAATAGAATATAAAAATAGCGGAAAAGCGTTCTCCGTCGGCGGATTTTCACGTGTGAGCATGGACACATGTTTTTACGTGCGAAAACAGCGTTCGAACGAGCGTGCTCGATAAGCCTCTCATTGTTGTCGATAAATGAATTTCGATTGTTCTTGTACATTCATTCAAACTCGTAATTACATTGTCACTAAATAAAATTGAATCTTTGAATAAAATAAACGAACCACTATTCCGGTCACGTTGTAATCACCGCGTCTCTCGTTATTTACGTCTTTGGTGCCTGACTCTCAGACGACGACGACACAAAAGTTGCGAAGAAAAACCTTGGTCGCGTTTACACGCAATTTACCGCTCAATTTGGCCCCAGGAACGTCGCGGAAAAATTGTGGCTAAACAACAAAAAAACGATATTGAAAGGAGCGAGTGACAGCGCAAAGTTAATAAAAAACGTGTTTATTCGAGTTGACACGGGAGTTGACCAAATTCTCACCGAAGAGTATCGGGTAGTTGACCAAAAATGTTGTCGATGTTTGAAATAAAATTTTGATGCAAAAAAAGAATGAAAAAAAAGTCGATTCCCCATTATGCGAAATGTCACGAATCCATTGTGCCGAATCGCGAGTAATTTTATGATTATTTTTTTCAAATGAGCGATGACGTATAACGTATCGCGATCGATGCCGCGCAGAGAGATCAACGACTTTACTCCACGCAAGAAGAGTATTTGAAATGCCGCGATCCCATATGTCTCGTTTTCAAGCGGTCGCGATATCCCAGAGGCTCGTGTGTTTATGTACTTTTTCAAATGTCAGCATCAATCGACGAAATAATGAGTAGCTGATCGCTCTCTCTCTCGGTAATTTTCGACATCTGCGTCAATTTTCGCCATATTCGTGCAAGCTTACACGGTATGCGAGGGGAAAAAAGAAAAAAAAGGCAAACGCGATAGGCTTATATAAGCGTGTCACAATTTCGCGGGCCGACGACGGGAGATCTAAGAGCTGACCCGAACAGATTTTTGTACCTGCAGCATTCCTTCGATTCTCCGATGCTTTAAACTCGTCAATATCACTCTCGCGATCTGTTGCTCGAAGTTTCACCATTTTTTTTATCGCGAAGAAACGCGCTCGAATCGTTGATTCCTCTATTTATCGAATAAATTGGGAAAATGCACAAAACCGAACGAAAAAAACGGATCGTGATATTAGCTGTTGTTCAGCGCTTGACTTGGTGTTATTTTGTAAGAAAACTGGTGTTTGCCTCGCGACATCTTTTTAGCTTTGTCGCTACTCGGGCCGCGTACAAGGACTGCGAGGCGTGCCCTCTCGCGGTGGCGTCGAATAACTAGCGCCGTTGTTTCTCGATCAGCTCGCTCAGTAGCAAGCGAGTTTGCGCCTGCATGTCGTCCCGTAAACTTCGAAGTATTTAGCTGAGAGAGTGAAGCTGAACTATACGCGTAAGCATTGGTAAGCGAACGCGGCAACGATAATTAGTGACCTTATAAGAGGCAGTCGGCAGATCTCGCAGAGATTGTCGCGCAGCCTGAATAAGTCGAACGCTGTGACGCGCGAATGTCCAATAATATTACGCGCGCGCGCAGCGTCACTACGCAGATAAATCTGGCGGGATAGCACGTACGTAACGCGTTCGCTTATGTTATTCCGAGAATTCCGATGGATTCGAATCTCAAAAAACTCTTGTCCATTGTTTTTGTTTTCTCATCTAAACAATTCTTCCATCTCGTGAATTCTACAAACTTGTACTCGAGTCCGAACAAGAGAGTGAGCGGCAATAACCTCAAAATTCTAACCGCGCCGGAATCGTCGAGAATAGCCGAGGAAATTCGCAAATTGAACGAAAGCCCCACGATTGTAAGTAATCATTGCTAAAACTTTAAGGATCCCCTCGAAAATCATAGCTGAAAACGCGCATGCGAATCCGTGACGAACATTTCGAAATTTTTCAATACGCCGAGGCACTTTTGACTACACAAACGCACACAAATATTCACTCGTATATATATCACGTGACTTCACAACACAGAATCTATTGCTGGATATACTTCCTCGGGGGCTCGTGCGCAACACGCGGCAGTTTAAAATATATTCCACTCTGTGTGAGAGAACTCGCGAGAAAATCTCTCGGCCGGTGGGAGAAAGAGAGAAAGAAAGAGCGACAAGTTCTCTCGCGACGAGTGATATCTTCATATAGCTGGGTAGCATAGACACACGGTGAACGTGAATTATTGGCAATGCCTTTTTTACTTGAGTCTCGTACATATTAAACTATACAAACGTGTATATAAGACTCTCTCTCACACACACACACACAAATACATTATTTCTTTCTTTTTATACCGGGGAGTCTGGGCAATTCGAGTTTCCATCTATTCGCGGCAGTCTCCGAACGTATTCACCTATAATACAGTTATGCACAGAGTCACCTGTACGCGGATAATAAATTACATATCGCGCAAGTTTTTTTTCTCGTTTCAATGCACTAAAGAGTCTTCATTTTTGTGTTCCCCTGAGAAAAATAGTGCTAATAAGAAGAGTAAGAATCCGGGAGTTACTCGGTCCGTGTGTGTGTGTGTGTGTGTGTGGTGTTTTTCGTTGCTTTATTCGGCGCGAGCCACTGCTTGGGAAAACACTCGCGCCGGACTTAACCTATACGAATACATTTTCGTGTTAATTTTTCCTGAGTGAGACGTATATATTCAGTCGGTTTTTAAATATAAGTCAACGTAACAAATACACGCATAATCGTAAATTCGTGGGCTAATTAAAGCAGATTTTTGTTTTGGTTTTTCTTTTTGTTTTGTTTCGTTCGCTTTTAAGGGGACTACCGAGGCCGGCTAATCTACTCGTGTTTAGGCTCACGGAATGTATTTATAATAATGTTTGTGTGTCGGCCCGATCAGCATATACATACTTATATATATTTATATGAGAAAGACGACGAGGAAGAGCCAGACCCGGAATGATAATTAGCGTCACGCGACGAGAGAGACCGTTCAACATCCATTCCTCGCGTATACGCGTATATATGCACGAATAGAGAAAAAATATGTAGATTATTTCTTAATTTCGTTTATTTTTTTCTTATTCTTCTTCCCTCCATCTTTATACCTTCTCGTCAAAACTATTTATGCTAATTTATCCGCGCTCTTCCTTCGCGTTTACTCGAATCTTAACCACAGCTTTTTTCCTTATCTGCCGGCCACGAGAACGTCGAGCAGGGGATCCTAATTATGTTACAAAGTCGATTATCCTATTTTTCACATTCTTCTTCCGGCCGCGCACGATTTTTTCTCATTCTCGTTGTTCTCACCTCGCTTTGACGATTCTTGAATTTTCAGATCACAGAACAGAGACCGAAGGGTTTGCTTCTTTCGGCGTTTATCGGGGGTCGCTCCCGGCCAACGGATTTCTCGCTGTTGTAGAGTCGATTGTCAGCCGTAATTTTCCTGGATTTCCAGAAACGCTGAAAACCATTTTCGCCAAATTTCTCACGACGCTTCAAACGGCGAGCTGGAGAAACGCCACCTGCGCGAGGGCGCTCGCCCTTCGGATAACGTTGCAACGACGTATCTCATGGGCGTTCGCCTTTTTTTTCCAGTTTTTTCGATAACCGCACATTTCTTTCTTCCTCCAAAAAATAACACATTTTTTCTCCTCACATTTCCTTTCCCATTTTTTCTTTTCTTCTTATTCTTCTTCATACACGCCGCGAAAAATATGGGAAAAATGTTGAACAATGAGACGGAAAAGGCCTGTGAGGGCTTCGTTCGTTCGGGGCACTGCTCCGCCAACGGCGCGTTTCCCCGCGAGCGTACAGACGTGCCAAATGTATCATTAATTTCGTCAAGTACCGGTTTAACCATCCCCGCACACGTACGCATACTCATCAACATATGTCCACCTTTGTATAGCCATGGCTACGCTCTACGGTGTGAACGTGTACACGCACGAGAAACGAGGTGTGTACGAGGTGTTTTCCTCTCCCCCCCTTCCCCGGCCCTTGCCCTTCTCCCAAATCCTCCCACGATCCACTTAACGAACGTTTCTCCCTCCGCATTACCTACTAATATCGACGCAAACGTTTGCTCGTACAAAGACTGCGTTTTTTATGGGAGTGGAAGAGAAGGAGAAAGTCAATGGAAGGGCGTGTTTCCGAGTATTTTTGAGAAAAACCCTCGACGGTTTCACACTCGTAGAATAATTGATGGGAATCCAATCGAAAAGTGAGAAAAGTGAGAGTATAACTTATTTGGGATTCTTGTTGCTACGATCGCTCGATTAAAAATATTCGCGACGGCGTGCCTCAATTGATAAAGTTTCGGGTGGCTGAAATTTTGATGAATCTTTGCAAAATTTCATGGGCCAGAGAGTTTGGAGTTTATTGATGAAGAAACCATAAGCAAAAGACGCGTGATAAAAATTCTAAGGAGAAAATAGTAAAATTATGACGAAATGGAATGAAAAAAATGTTGAAATTTTTGTCTGGAAAAATACTAAAATCGATCTGTTGTGAATTTCAGTACGACGATGGCGCGCTGCACGGGGGTTACCTCGAGGGTGGCGGCGGAGGTGGTGGTGCAGGGCTGTACGATCCTCACGGAAACGCGCGAGGTGTATCGGGACTCCATCACAGCCCTCACCTCGGTGGTATGGGGCCGACGCATCCTCAGTATCCACCTCCACCACCCCAACCTCCGCAGCACGTATTAGCAGCGGCAGCGGCTGCCGCCGCCTCTGCCTTACCCGAGGTCCAGAAACGCGACAGAGACGCCATTTACGGGTAAGTTTGAAAGCTCCGATGCCAATTTGACGCTTCCGTTTTATTGTACCTTCGGCTCCGTACCCCAATTACAATGTCCTACGAGCTGGAGTACTTTGAGGGCTTTTTTTGCACACGCGAGCTCGAAACGTCGCTCTCGGGGCTAGAAGAATAGTCGTTTGTATGTGAATAACTGTAATAAAGTAATGAAAGCGGGATTATAGCTTTGGAAGGGGCTCGATCGATGTTAGGGGAGGGAGATGCGAACGAGTCAATTTTTTAATTTCCTTTATTTTGCTTATTTCAGGATCGATTCTATTTTTGGGTATGTCGCTGAGAATTTATGAAATTCAAACGAATCCAGCGATTCGAGCACGTTGAGCTGCTGGCTGAAGCTTTTCGTGAGGTGAAATAGTGGAGGATAACGCGACTCGAATTTCCTTAGCAGTAAATGAAACAAAAAGCTGGAAATACGAATACTCAATTGGATCTCTAGCACTGGACACGGTCCAGTTACTTTTACGAACTATCGTAGCCTCATTATCGTTGGAAAAGTCGTGAAAAAACGAAGAAAAAAAAATTTGCTCGTCCGTCACGAAGAAGTAAAAAGTTGGGATCGAGGCTGCTGCGCTGTTGTTGCGAACGCGAAAATTAATTGCACCTTGCACTCCCAACAACCCGCACGCATCTCGGGACAAACCGCGGGAGCGATTTTTTTACTCCTTCCTCTCCCTCTCTCTCTCGCGCTCTGTCACGCGCCTCTCTCGTTCTTTCGTCGCTCGCCCAAAGGCTTGCAAACGGAGAATAAGACGTCGATAATGGAGACATCGAGCTCCAAGGGAACCTTATCGGGCCGTACGAACCGATCCGTTTTGTGCATACCGACCACGATTTCTCGAACACCTTTTTTGCTCGTTATTTCATTTGTTGTATCGACAAAACAAGTTTCCATTTTTTTCTTTTCAATCTTGCGAGAAAAAAAGTGTACTCGGTCGACGAACCAATGCGATTTTTATTTTTCACCATCGGTGCATTTATTTTTTTTAATCAATTGGAACTAGATTTGAGGGAATATCAAGCAGCAGGACAGTCAATTTCTTTACGAGGGAAAAAAAGTTTCCTTTTTTTATGGAAAATTGGCATTCCCTGTGAAATGAAAACTGTCACGAAGAAACATTTTTCATCAGGAATTGGGATTCGAGAGCAACATTTGCGAATCGCCGTGTGAACGAACGAGGAAGAGAGACGAAGTAAAAAGGAGTCTGTGCAAGAAGACAAGAAGCGCATTTAGCGCCCCTTCCCTTTCGCCTTGTGATTTATAGTCGCAAAAGATGGCCCGATTTCTGGTATACCCGTGCGAAATTTGAGCGCGCGCGCGGCAAACGGGAGCTTATTATTTTCTGCTAACCTGCAATTTGTCTACTCGTCGTGTGCCCGAGATCTCTCTTTCTCGCTCTATTTTTTTCTCTCTCGCTTGCTCCCCCTTCGAGGGCGATTCCCTCAAACATTCTCGGAACGCCCGGATATTATATTCCAAGTTTTTCGTGCATAAGCGAACTCTTAAAAATCTCTCTCTCTCTCTCTCTCTCTCTCTCTCCTTCACCCTCGGAGGCCTCGCGCCCCCGCCCGAAATTCGAGGCCCCTTGGCCCAGAAAGATTCTCGAGTATCGCATTCTTTCGCGCGCTGAAAAAGGAAACGAGGAAGGAAGAAAAATAACGCGGAATATGCTGACGGAAGGAAATTTTCTCAATTAAGACAAACTCATTTTTTTCGACGTTCCTATAAAAAGTCCGCACTCGGGAATCAACCATTTCCGTCAAGTGTTTTATCCTCATTATTTCATTCGTGTGTTCTCGAATATTTCATCAACTCAAATCTTTCAATTTATAATTACTTTTTTATTCAACGCTTCTCGAATTAAAAGTTGTAAAAAAAGTTCATACATACGAATATCCATGCGAAGCCGACAATCGTCGTCGAGAAATGAGAGAACGCGGCCTCGAGGCACTTTTTTTATCGAACCTGATTAATAACGCAATTAAAAATATGCTTTTTTAATTTTTATATTTTTACATACATTTTTTTCAATTCTCAGTCTTGTTCGAACAAATTTATGTGGACACATTTATGTTCTCTTTTCTCCTCGCGTTTCTTATTTATCCGACATTTATTCTCGACTCTCGTCACATTTTCGTTATCAGCGAGTGCGCGTGGATCACGACTCCGTAACCGGGATAACAGCAGTCTGGACCAGACGCTAACCGTCTAATTGATAAGCTCGGACAAAAACTGTTGACTTAGAATTCCACGTTCCCGCAATCGCCAGACGAAAAATCTCCAAAGTCGTAAGATTTTGATCGTTATCTTGACCTTTTCTCTATCAATATCGGGATCGATAAATTGACAGATTAGAAGGAGATTAAAAAGACGCAAAAAAATGTTGAGAAAATGGGTTTTTTCGTATTAGGACAAGGAGAAGATGAAAAAAAATGTCTCGAAAAAAATGCAGTATAAAATAAAGGAGAGAGAAAAAAAGGAATGAAAGGGACAGAAGGTCATTGGGAAGTTGTGTGTCGATGGTAGCCGGGGCGCGAAGTAGTAGCGGCAGTAGGTTCACGGCCTTATGGCCCGGGGCATAAAACGATTCGGAACGAATTTCGACAAATTGACGTTGCCCGCGCAGACAGCGTCAGCTCTTACAACGCTGCCGCGCGTTTCTTCTCTGTGCGTACAATCGTGCAAAACCGAAAGGAGCTAAATTGACGATAGAACCGCGAGCGCAGGCGAGCCCGTGCGCCAACGTTTTAAGGGCAAACGATTTCGCGTCGTTTCCAGGAATATCAGTGCCCAGAAAGTCGATGCAAAGACGGAGAAAAGTATATCGTTGCCTTTTGAATGAAGAATTTTCCAGTTTTTCCGATAGTTTCGAGGCCCAACGAACGCAACGTTTTTTACTCGCCATTTTTCAAGTCCTCCCTCGGGCCTCCTTCCTTCCTCAGTGAGCTGATTGTCTCCGTTTTTTCTTGAGCCTTTCTGTTTTTCTTTTTTTTCACTTCTGCTTCTTCGAATAATGGTCTCAGTACGCGGAGAAGCGAAGAGAGGAAAAAAGTAGAGAGAGGAAAAAAAGCACAGGATGAAAAGAGAGAGAATCTCGCTGAACAGAAGCCCCATAACCGCCCTCGCAAGAGAACGGCCCTTAATGCGAGATCGTGCGCGATAACTTGACCGAGCACAGACTCCCATGCACAGTAGCCGGCTAAAGTCGAGTGTGAATCTTGCCTCCTTCATGTTGTCGAATATAAAAGAGAGAATCTGTCTGGTGTAAAAGGAAGAAAAATTAATGACAGCCATTGCAGCCTCGTGATCGTCGGGCATAAAAAATTAAGGGATACAAAAACATCCTTGAGACTTCATCAGTTGAGAAACTTTGTTGAGAACTTCATCGATCGATGAGATCCGACACTGGAGCGCTAAATCATTTTTTTTTCATCGAAGCATCCCTGAATTCAGGAATTCAAAATTTCTCGCTGTTTTAAAATGTACATTCGCCGGATGAATCGGTAGGCAGAGAATCGCTTCGTAAAAGGGAATAAAAGTGTGCGGTTTTATAAATTCAAAGTAAAAGATAAATTATACGGTGCTTCGGACGATTAAATCTCATCGTCATGTCCGTATTTGATTCTCGAATCAAATTCCTCCGGCTGTTCGGTAATCATAACGCACTTGTATATTCACAAGCCCGTAAATTCAATGGAACAATGAAAAAAGGCCAAACGAATGTTTCGCGCCACGGGTTTGCTCGGCAAAAGCCGGGATGCTAGACACACTTCTCTTTCTACTCTTCCGGAAACCACAAAACCGCAAATTCCCCAAACAGCGTTCAACGACCAATC
The DNA here is from genome assembly GCF_019457755.1 of Venturia canescens. Taxonomy (NCBI): domain Eukaryota; kingdom Metazoa; phylum Arthropoda; class Insecta; order Hymenoptera; family Ichneumonidae; genus Venturia; species Venturia canescens. The sequence continues at coordinate 13,623,622 of NC_057424.1, read as the reverse complement.
ATATCATTACCTTTGCGGTCACATCGTCCTGACACCTTGTTTATCAGTCACCGTTTTCTCTCTCCCTGCATAGTTCCCCACATACGACGTGCTCCAATTTTTTTACACCTCGTCGAACATTAATCCATTTCGACGTAACATTTTTCTCGTAAATGTCATCAAATTCACGAAGATTCGTCATTAAATCGCGAAAGCTGTATCAATTCTCCTGTAAATCGGTTCTCCGTGCAGGGAAATATTTTCATTCGTTAATTTCAAACGTGAAACGTCCAATTTTTCAATCCCTTTTCCCTCAAGTTTCACAAACTTGCAATTTTTTTTCACCACTTTTGAGGCTAAACACGTCCTTGATTCAAAATTTATTTTCCCACAATTTTCAACACTCGGTATTTATTTTGTTGTGTTCATTACGACTGATTTTTCGCACGAAATTTTCGTTAGGGTCAAGAGTTTTTAAAACCAACTGTATCGAGTTACCGCGAGAATCGATGAAAAAACGATCTTTTATGCCCATATACGAGTGTGTATAGCTGTATACACGGCTATATAAATTCGAAGAGAAGAAGGAGGATCAGTCGAGTCCAGGGTGCAACGATAAACAGCTGCTTCTCTCCCTGTTCTTTCGGCAGATAGTGTTGCATGCATGCTCGCCAGTGGCAGAAGCACCGGCTTCCGTCGGATCGAGAGAACGTTATATTCGCGCGCAAAGTCCCGCCTTTTGCCTCCGTTCTTTCCTGGCTGGCATGCACACACACACAAGCTCGAGGAAGCGCATCGACGGACACATGCACCGATGCTTTGCTCTCTTCGATCTTGCTTCCGTTATAAGCTCCTCGTAACAGCATTTGATTCAGCCTCGTTTTCGTACTTTTCAGATTTTTTTTCTTTCGGTCGTTTTTCTCCTCCAAAATTTCACGGTTTTAAGGCTGCTTTGACGCATTTTCGTATGATTTTGTTTTTTTATCAAATTTCTGCTCTCTCGTGTATTTTTCTGGACATCGTGGTCGTACCGTTTCTGATAAATTTGTTGTTTTTGTTGCAGACATCCCCTGTTCCCGTTGCTCGCACTAATATTCGAAAAGTGTGAACTCGCGACGTGCACGCCACGTGAGCCCGGTGTTGCGGGCGGTGACGTTTGTTCGTCCGAGAGTTTCAACGAGGACATTGCGGTCTTCTCAAAACAGGTGAGTCCTAATTTCGTTGAACGCGAGTCAGTACGAGATCGGATGAAGCAGAAATGTTTTATCGGATAAAGTCGAGCCGGAATTACGACTGAGACGTCATGAATCCGAGGACGTTAATCTGGAAGGTATTTCGGAGGGGAAATCCTCTGAAAAAAACGATCATTCGTCCATTAGGCACTTTTTTGTTCCGACGATGAGCAAGGGGGGAGGGAATTCTCGTAGGAAAAGGACTTTCAGGGGGGGGGGGGGGGGAACGACTGCGTCGAAGATAATCGGCGCGTTGGGAAAAGCGTTTTTAAGAAGCCACGTGTGAGACCGAGGGAAGAAATCCGTGAAGAATTTTCGACCCTTTTGGCTTTCCCTGTTTTTTTAAACCCACACCGCACGAAAATGAGCTCCAGAATTATTTTTGTATCCCAACCGCTGTTTCTGTACCAACCCTCTAAATAAATCCCACGTTCCGGACTAATTTCTTCGGAGCGAGAGAGACAAAAATTGAAAAAAAAAAAAATATCTTCTCCTCTATAAAAGTGTGCTGTGAGACGCAGCCCGACGCAGCGACCAAAAAAAATTCAACGAAATCTTTTTCTCGACCTGCTCCTCCGGGATCTCGAATCTCCGACCGACTCGTGTTTTTTCAAGTTTTCCAACAAACCCGCAACTCTTTCATTCGATCCATCAAATAATCCAATTCCCATTTAAAAAATCGACTTTTTCCCCCCAATCTTCCGACTCGTACGCGCACGTTCATGAACATATCTATGCAACACACTCCGGGACGTAATCCGAGAACGGAACGCGCGTGCGGTCGCGGGCGCGAAACAATTTCGGTCCCTTTTAAAAACTTATATATATACAGCCATTTCGCCGTCTACATTCCAGGACGCAAACGTTATACTTTCTCTCTCTTTCTCCCTCTCGCTGCCGTGCTCTTTATTTTTTCTCTCGCGATCTCTGGGCCAGCCGGGCAACTTAAAAGTTGCTTGCTTTTGCTGCAAATTTCTTTTTGCCTCCTTTACGCGCATACATACACGCGTGTATACATGTATGTACATTCGAAAAACGCGATCGATCTTCGTTGGGCATTTCTCTCAGCAGCACACGCTCGAGAAAAGAGCAACCGGTTATTCGAACGTTCACCATCAGGAAACCTCCTCGGCCGAGGCCCACGCTTCTTCTCGTATTCTTCATCTTCTTCGGATTTACTGGCTGCTCAAGAGACCTCGACGGAATCTCCTCTGCTCCCTGCCTCCCTCCCTCTTCTCCTCCTCTCGTCACATCCGTCTTTCTATACGTATATATATTACTTCTGTAATACACGCTCTTCCATGGGGAATTATAACGTAACGAAAAACCTTAGCCTCCTGCGCACATCGTGTCCCCCCTCTCCGTGCACTCGAGTACAAAAGCTTGGAGCGTTCGAGAGCCTTTTTTTAACAGATTTTCAAAATGGAACGATCGTTGAACGAAAGTCGTAAGAAAGTTGAGTTTTCAGTTCGAATTGTGGCGTTGAAATTTCGTTGTGATTTTCAACGAGGGAGAAAAACAGCGTGAAAAACATAACGAAATGATAAATAATTAGCAGATAAATGAAAGTACGAAAGAAAATTTGGGATCGAATGATGAAACGTGGAATAAATGAAATAATAATGTAGCGTAGTGGGTGATACGGTGCGCGAGATAAAACCTTCGTTTTACCGAATTATATTGCGGGAGCTGTAGCGAGAGTAATGTGTGCAGAGAGATCGTGTGGCGTTTAACACCGTGCGCCGCGCGCCCGCGGTTGGCACGGTTCTCGCACGACGTCTTTTATTTCCACGTGTGTGTTGATTCTTGCATTTTTTTAATTACCCAGCACTTTTCCTCTCTCATTCCCTCCGTCGTTTCCTCTTCGTCTTGCTCTTTGGGTCTGCGCGTTGCCGAGATTTATTCTCTCGAGCATGCGCGAGAGGACGAAAGAGAAAAGAAGGGAAATAATGAAAAAACAAATTGTCGACAGGTAACACGGGTAGCTGGAAGATCTTGGGCTTTTTCGAGTGGCTTCTCCCTCGCGATAACGGAGATAAGAGTTAAGCCCTCTACCGGCAAAGCCCTCGATGCCACATCATTTTTTCTCATTTCTTATACTCTTATACGTGTTTCTGCTCAGGCTGAGACGAAACTCGTGCGTCTCGGTCGAGCTTTTCTCACCGGTTACACAATTTTTCTCTTCACCTCCGTTCCTTCGTACTCCACGAAAATGAGAATAAAATGATTTTCTTTTTTCTGTACTTCGTAGTCCAAACTCGAGGTCTTTTGGAACAACAAACATTACTCAATTTCTCTGCTTTCGTGGAATTTCTTCTCCGATTCTACCGTACGAATCGAAGGGATTTTATTTTTTTCTTTTTCATGATGGATGCTGAAAGAGAACAACGCTGAAACTCAGAAACTCTATACCGAAGGTCTCTCCCTCGTCTCTCTCTCTCTCTTTCTCTCTCTCTCCCTTTCGAGCAGGTAGAAAAATTCAGGGTTCAAAGGGTTTCGAATCCTCGACTCAAACGGCTCACAACTCCTTCTCACTCTGTTCCACGCACCATGATCCACCATCTTGCACAGCCTCCATCACGAATGAGCACGTTCAATCGTTTTCCTGCGTTTTTTCAAGTTTCAAAGAGAATTTTCTTTTCCAGAAATTTAACAAATTATTTCGAAATAATGCTGAGGGATCGCGAAAAAAAGTGAAACAACGAGTTGAGAAAAAATTTCGTTGGGCCCCAAAAGTGTTTGAGAAACACATGCGGAAAGTTGGAAAAAAAAAAATACGAAAGTTCAATCGACCCGACGTAGCGTAATTAATGCTTCCAAGTTTCATTGAAAATCGGTACAATTCCGATAATTCTGGCACGCACACACGCCAGTCTGAAACTCGAGACCCGAGGATCCGTGTGTGCCTTTTTCATTGGCATTCTACACACTCATATACCGTAAAAAAAACGAGCACGCCGTGGGCTCACAAGATAAGCAGGTGACAATCCTCTTGCGGCCATTTTTTTTTCACCGCACAACGTGCGAGGGGCCATAAGCCGCGCGAGGTCTGCGTCCTGACGACGTCGTCACTCGTCGATAGTTGCCCGGAGATATACAAGGCCCGGACAGCTCGTTTTATACCTAGCGAGACGACAATAATAACAACAATAATCACAATAATAACAATAATAGCGATAATAATAATAATAATAATAATAATAAAAAAGCGACCGCACACGTTGCTCGTCGTGTAAGACTCGCGGGAATATTCATCACGAATTTTTTAACATTCGAGCTCAATCTTGAGCAGCACGTGAAAAATAAATTTTTCAGTCAATTATTTATTGATTCGTTGCGATATTGAAACGAAAATTTGCATAGAAGAGAAAAAAAAAAAATAGGAAAATTTATGTAGTACCTCGTTGCAAAGATCCAAAGTTGTCGAATATCGAGATTCCTGAAAAAAAATGCGTCCAAATAACGAATTTTTAATTCAAATGTACGAGGCGATGCAAAAAAAATGTTTTGGACGCTCGTACGAAGTACGGAGGGGGGCTCCTGTCGTTGAAATAATGTTGGAGAGACGGGAGAAAATAGTGATCACAACACCACACGAGGCATGGGTCAGAGAGTCGGTGAGTGTGTGCATGGGCATAAGAGGGAGAAGAGCAAAAGGGAAATAAGGGCGCTGCTCATTTCGTTGGCATTGTAAATTGATCTATTCAATGGGTCCGCGCTATTATCCCCCACGGGTCCCCATCTTTGTGCGTCTTTCTCTCTCTCTCTCCCCCCTTTCTCAATTCGTGGTCGGAACTGCGGAGTATCGGCTTCTGCGGCGTAAAGGGCAGAAGGACTTGGGTTTCGGTGAGGCAGGAGGTCTCCGCATCGCCGTTCCCGGCATGTGTGCGTCGACGTATCTAGGACAAAGTTTGGAGATGAAAAAGGAGGCAGGAAGGTCGCGCGAGGCCGCGAGATTGGCCCTTTTGAAAAGGAGGCGATATGACTATATTCGTGAAAAAAAGAAATAAAGCGATCGGGAGGGGTGGGCCGGTGAAAAGGGCCAAAGGAGGAGGAGAGGGGGGGCAAGAAATTTTGCAGCTTGGTTGCATCGCGCCGAAAACGTGCCACGAGGATATCCCGCTGAGAATTTCTCGGTCCCGCTGCGCCCGTTCATTGTTATTCCCGGCCCTTTTTCTTCTCCCTTCGCGCACCAGGGCCCTCTCTGCGCGCGCGCGCGCGCGAGGCTCTCTTTTACCTGTGCTGATCCACTTCTGCACGCACGCGCATGCGCGGTGCGCCGTGAGACTACTCTGAATTCACGTAAACTTCGATTGCTCACGAGAAAAGGGCTCGAGCCGCTTTAATGCGCTTTCAATCCCTTCGGCTACGCCCTTCCGCTCTTCAACACCGCTCGCTCTCGTAATTACGCTTATACACTACTTTTTTAATATGCATATTCTACTCCGGGCTGAAAGGGAGAGGGGGGAAAAATGGCTGACCGCGAAGTGAACAGCACGGAATGAAGAAAAACGCAGCAGGACGTCGTACAACTTGTCAATCTATAGATATTCGCGCATACGTGTTTATACAGATGAACAACGTGATGTAATGCAATATAATGGATGGTACGTGGCATATTGAGTCGTGAATGAGTCGAGCGACTCTCAAGGGATTTGTTGCATGCCTTTTAAACGAGTTTCGCAGTACCGATCGTGCCTTTGAAATTATTATACGCGCACTCCCCGCGACGAGTGCTCCAGCTCTCTGTTTCATCTTCTCGGCTGGCTCGCTCAACATCCTCCTCCTGCTATGCCAAGAATGACAACGGAGTCGTTCCGATAAAAATACATGCGCACACAGAATCAATGAGCTTTTAAATCGAGTAATTATTTGTTGTCCAATGTTGTCCAATGCTTTCGAAGGCTCTTGAACAACTGTCAAAAACCACGTGGCCCTCTGACAGTTACCGTCCTCCAATGGCCCTCCCAAATTCAAAGTCTTTCCTTCCCAGCCTCGATTCAGCCGAAGAAAAAAAAGAAGCTCAGCATTTTCTCCGAGTTAAAAGCTACCTGGCGTTCAAAATTGTCACGTTTTTACCGGAGCCTGCAATGTTAAAACTCCAAATATAATATATGAATACAAATCTATATACTTAAATTCATTTATAATGGTAGCTATGCCAATGACACGTACTTGGCCCGATCTGCCTACCCAAAACTACCGATACCCGCCGTTTCGACTGTTGCTGTTGCTCCTGCTCCTGCTGCTGCTGCTGCTGCTGGATTCTCCGTTGGGATTTATTGGCGCAATTAGAATGCACCTCGGGGGCATTAAACCCTCGTAAAACGTTGGCCCGCACTGACGGCCTGACTAATGCCCGCGACATCGGGGACCATACACACCCATACACGAACACACTCACGAATCAACTACCAAAGTCCGCACACCGCGACGCACTTACGAAAGCAAACGCGCGTGCTACCTGCCTGCTCGCTTGAACTTTCGCGCGCCCACGACACCCTAAAATTTCAAGTACACCCAATAAACTCTCGACTGACTTTTATATACCTTCAATTTATACGAACACATCTATAAATAAGCGTCTTCTTGAGCATTTTTCTATCAACAGTATCCTTCATTTTTCCATCTTTATATATATACTTTTTTAAATATACGATCCATTGTATATTATCGAACTATCGATCAAACGTTTTGTACAATGCTTGCTCCTCTCATCAGTGCAACGATGACAGTTATTTATTGTCACCATTGGAGAGGGATTATTTCCTGTTTCCTGCCCATCAAACGTTAAGGTTTTTACACTCTTTCGGCCACCGCGTTATTTCGGATTGATATTTATGAAATTTTCGGTCAAATTGATGGAAATGGGGTCGACGGAACGACGAAGAAAGTCGGTTGCAGTGGTGCGGGATCGTGAACTGATCTCTGATCTGGTGAAAATGATCGTGGCTGCCCCCAGTTTGGTATGACAAAATTTCGAGTTTTTTCATACTTTTCAGTCGCGGATTATTTTTTCCATCGCGGTTCTCAACGCCGCTCGTCGAACGTATTCTCGTGATAAAGAAAAACAGTTTCGGATGGTGGCGCTCCCATGCTCGGGCGCTTCGCATCTCTCTTTCTCGCGTTGGCCTTTTTCTCTTTCTCGTTCTTTGCTGTTGAACAGCGTAAACAAGCGCAAAGCCGGATTATCATAATCGCGATAACAACGCCGCCGCAGGCCGGCCGCGACCGCTTCGACGACGCGACGACGAATGTCTCTCTTTTCTCGAGACTTTGTAGCTGCATTTATACGCGAGTTTCTCCTGTCACGAACTTATATTTTTATAATTCCCTCCGCCGAAATGCATCTTCCTTCCTCCCTTCGATCTCCCTTCGAGACTTTTTTATTCTGTATTATTACAAACATTTGAATACTCATTGAAACAACGGCGACTCGGATCCGATTCTTCTGGTGAATGAAACTTCAAAATCAACTATTCGAGCCTCCTCAAAAATCTAATGGCAGCAGCTGTTGCTCATGCTCATTCGTACCCAACTCACTGCATCTCAAAAGGGACTTTATTTATCATTAAAATCACTGTTTTAATCAAATTCTCATGAGTACATCATATTACGTAATTAAGCAACTTTGTGCATATTTATCACAAGCTTCCTTTTTAACGAGAATTTTAACACTTTTGGCGCTAAAATAAATCATCGGTCAAGCGAACGGGTCAGCAAAAGAATTCGTGTTCTCGACACGAGTTATAATTATATATATATATATTCATACGACTCGCGTGCGTGCGTGTGTGTTATGTCGAGAAGACAGGAGTGAGCAAGTGAGACAGGATTCGAACCAGTTTAGCTCGATGACGTCAGTTACGAACGATCATGACGAGTCTCTCTTTCTCGTAACGTAAAGCGTGCGCGAGGCAGAGAGAAAAAATGAGATGGATCAACGTCGGAGCGTCCTGCAGCGACTGATGATTCGAGACCGATTTTCGCATTTGAGTGAAAAAAAATTTCCTCGCATGTCTACTGAAATCAATTATTTACGCGATAAAGTTTTATTGGCACGTTGTTCTTACTGTGTGCAGAAATTTAAGGGAAAAAATATATTTAATGACGTTTCATTGAAATTAAACTTAAACTATCAATTACTTGAAGTTTAGCATGGTTTTTTTTCCTTGGTTGGGGAATGGAGGGCAGACATTTAGGAATGGTTCGAACTGGAATTCGGTCGATTACGTTCTCTAATAGTTTCATAGTGGACTGCCAAACTCAAAGCTCAATTTGGTCGTTATGTGACGTGACCCTCACTTTGGAAGACAAAACGACGAATTTTATTAGCCCTCGCTGTACGATCATTCATTTTTTTTCTTCTCCTTTTTTTTCCCCATCGTTTCTGTCTTTTTCACTCCACCAAACCTACAATTTTCGTGATTATCGCTCGCCCGATTTGTTTTCAGCTCTTACACAGCACGTTCATCCACTCGTGCCTCAACAGAAGGCGTCGACACTTCCGGCCTTTCGGCCAAAACACGATCATTATCCAATCGTCCCATTTTTACTGTCGCCTATCGTACTCGATTCGTTTAATCTATCGCATCAAAGATTTTTCATGATTTTTTTGACGGTTTTTCTTTATCTCGTTTCTCCTTTGGAGCTCTCGCAGTTTCGAGTAATGAATCATCGAATCCATCACGAGGGATACTTTTAATTCCCAAGGAAATTCAATACTTTGTTTCTCAGTTGAATATATCATCGACGAAACCTTCGAATTGGAGAACGCCGAATCAATAACTCGAGCAAGAACGAGAAAGCTATGAAAAAGAGTGAAAAGTTTAGGGAAAGCAAATAAATTTCTCGCAGTCACAGAGGCAAAAATCCCTCAGGCTAAAGTGAACACGAAGGCGCAGGCGAAGTTTGAAGGAGGATTTTAGGAGCCTGAAAAAGAGCGAGGTACTTGAGAGGGAAAAGATTCTCGCGGTGACCTTGCTTGGGAACTCCCGCATCACAGTTCCGACGTTACGAGGGCGCAAGGTCCCTTCGCTCTCAGGCGGCGCCAAGGGCCCGCTTGAAAAACTGACCAAACTGAATTCGTTGTACATTGTTTTACTGTCCCCATGGGTGCGTACCCTTATTCACAAAACTGACCGAGTGAAAGTCACTCCGAGTTATATTTTCTTCTCGTGCCCCAAAATTTATCTCCCATAAAATATAAACCGCCTGAAAAAATTCAATCAAATGAAATAAACATTCTCACGTGATTTTCACTATAATTTTCCACCTTCCCGTCATTAATAAAAGTTTTTTAAAAAATTTGATTAAAAAATCGATTCGTTTCGAAGCACGGAAATGGATTCGAAAATATGGATTGATTTTTATTGTTGCAACAAATCGATCGTATCGATCGTTCGAAGCGGCGATCCGATACCGTGGACAACTGCCCGGTAAATCTTAACGGAGGATCGAGCAACTACGTGTATTATCGAGTGTAAATCGATGCTCGACGATCACAAGGGCGTGGGTCGACGCTGAATTTAATCGGCGTTAGCGCCATTTTGTTTTCGAGCCATAACGATATTCGTTTTCGAGCCGAGTTCGTGCTGCTTGAACGAGCATGTACATCACGTGTGTAGTTCCAATCGTCAGAGAGCAGAGCACCGAAAGGATAGGAGCACACTCTCGAATTTTCTTCCTCGTTACATCGAAGGTACATTCGCGGTGGCGCGATTCTCCAAATATTGGCGAGCAATATTTTTCCACTGGGTCTTTCAAAAGCTCCGAAATCGCGCGAGAGAATACGAGCGATGGGAAATACACGGAGAGTTTATTTTTCCTGCCAACATTTCACCGAATGTTCCTTCCTGCTCTTTCTCCCTGGCATGTTCCTCGAGCTAAAATCGTGTGCAGTTCGACCAAAAATCTGCGTTTTCTCTACAAAACCGAACGATCCGTTGTTGCATCAGTTTTATTTATTTTCACAATTACGGCCTAATTGAAAACGTTGGCGGAATGCAAGTAAGCTCATTCGATCCAGAAATAAAATGTGTTTTTCGCTTCGAATACCAGCAACGAGCCATTCTTCGCTCGGGATCTCCGTTGTCAATTAACGATATTTTCATTTCCTGTTAATGAGATCAAACGAATGGAAGGTAACCAAAAAAAACCTTCGCACCTCCGTAGAACAGTCCAAATAAACCGGAACGATGAGCATAAAAAACGTGAACCGGAGCCTAATCATCACCGTGACTATTGTTTCAATCAAACAGCAATGTTTTTACGCGTTCGCAATAATTGTGCGAATTTGATACAATTTACGATCCTCCACGCTCGGTTTAACCTCAAAAATTTATCTTGCGCCGCCGTACTACTTTCCGAACAAACCCTCGCGCGCATTTCTCTCATAATTCTATCTCGCTCATAATCTCCATTTCCGTACGAATTCAACATCGTTAAAAGTGTTTTACGTTGAAAAATCATAATCAGAGTCGTTCTACGACTTCCCGCTAATGAAAATACGCGTAATTAAAAGGATTTTTACTCCCCTTTCGATCGGCTCACAATCTAACTGATGATTATGCAATTAAGGCATTTCTTCACAAGCAAATTCATACGTGGATCGTCGTGCCTGTGACTAATAACGAAAAAAAGCATATAGAAATTGGAAATGAGTATGAAACTCGATAATAACGATGATCAACGGCGTAAATATCCTCGGACAGAATCGCGTCTTTAATCTCGGTGATCCCGCGAGTTTTATGGAATTCCGGCGTATATCCGGCTGCTTCTGCGAGCGATGATACAGTCACGGCGCGTCTTTCCTCCCGTTTCGTCGCTTCGTATAAGCGCACACGTAGACCTCCTATTTAGGTACGAATTGTTCGGAAAGGAAAGAGGCGAAGGGAGGAGGGGCGCGGGGGAGGAGGGACCGAAGCTCCAATTAAGTGGGAGCACGCGAAGGAAATTGCTTAGAGTGCCGCAGCTTAGATACGATCGTTTCGTATACCCACATGTATAACGCTTGTGCGTATGGGACGTTCCAGCCTCAATTAGCTCTGCCGATGGAAGTCTCCATTTTTTCAATCAAATTTTCCCATCAATTTTTTTTTGTGAGCTCTGGAAGCATGCAACTAACTTTGCTTGATTTTCTTGCCAGAAAATCCAATTTTTCCTTTGGATTTATTCGAAAATTTCTTTGAAAGACTTTTGGTTGCTGATTTTAGGGATTTTTTAGAGGATGGAAAATTCGATCGAAGTCGAATTGTTCACGAATTGCACTTCGGTCGCAATTGTTGACTGGGAATCAATGAAATTTCGATACCGACTGTTCGAATGCCCCCTTTCAATGGTTCATTTCATCTCGAATTCTCCATACACAAAATCTAACACTCTCACAACCATAATATCACAATTACTGCTACCTTTAATTATCGAAGCGTATACTTACGGGGTTCTCTTACAATTGTGTTGCAGATCAGACAAGAGAAGCCTTACTACATTGCCGACCCGGAGGTAGATTCGCTGGTAAGTTCAAACTTATTTTTAATAGATTATTATTACGAATATAAGGAAGAAATTTATGAAAATACTGAGAACGTTCATTAGCGTCGAAGCAACGAGAACAATGATGAAAAACATTCGCAAATCTTCAAGCTGAAATGAGAATTGTGCGTCACTTGAGGGACCGTTTATAAAAAATCGTGACGATGGAATTTCGAAAAGAACCTTTGAAAACTCGAGGCGAATCGTCCCTCACGAGAATCGACTTCTCACACGCCAAAGGGTCCTTGAAAATTTTCAAAATTCCATAGCATAAAAAATCATTTTTCCTCGTGACAATTTCTCGGCTCCCGAGACGTGAAATTTGTTCTCCACGCCGAGCAACACCGCGCGTATGACGTCAGAGGAGCGCAACAGCATTCGCGTACAGGGTGAAAAGAATTTCTTTCTGCCTCGTTCCCTGTTCTCTTTCTCTCTCTCTCTCTACTCCTGCGCGGGTTCATTACCTCCGTAACAAATCGCAATCTACGAGCAATGAGAAGGCCTCTATCGTTAAAGACTCGAAGAGGATAAGTTCTCGTGGTTTTTGCTATCAAGCTCACCGTCTGTTCTGCAATGGGGTCGCTCGTACCCCTTTCATAAAATCCATCTCTCTCTCTCTCTCATTCAGGATCACGTGTTTCATCTCACATCCTTTGCTTCCATTTCCTGCTCGACCGATCGAGCTCATGCTTTTTTGCCAGTAATTTTACCACTACGGAAAATAACAGGACGTTCCACAGATAGCTCAGCATATTCGTAGGCATAAACGTGTCTCTCGCGAATGTAGACGAAATGACTTATTTCTGTGGATTCCTTGACAACGCCTTCCCGTCAAAGATTTTCCGCGTGTGTAGCGAATAATCGAGGTCGAAAAGAATGCATGGAGGAAAACGAGCGCAGAACGAATTTGCCTCTGGCTTTTCGTTCCTTTTCTCATTTTTTAAATCCTTCCTTCCCTGTTTTTGTCTTCTACGTTGCTTTCGGTCTTCACTTTCCGTCCCTTATAGTTCCGGCTTTTTCATCATTTGACGTTCGTCCCTCCAGCTTCTTGCAGCTCATCGTTTCGTTCACGCTTTTCCTTGGCTCCCTGTGCTCGTCGTTCAGAGGCTTGCGAGCGGATCGCACCGGTTCGGAGACTCTCGTTCGGTCCTTAAGGACGAGGGAAAAGAGCGATATGCAAAGGAGACTCAGCCCACGTTGAGGCCACATACGAAGCGCAACAGTCGTTGGTCCCGCGCACTCTCCGCTCTTTCTTCCTCTCCCATATTTGTCTCTCTCGCCCTTCTTCAAAGTGTAAAAGGACATAAGAAGAAAGAAGGAGGAAATGAGGAGGAGGAGGAAAAGGGTTTAGGCACGCATAGCTACGAACCTCTTAAATAAGATTCTTATTAGCATACGCCGAGAAATGAGCCAATGAGATGCTAATTGTAGAGTCTTAGGCATGCAAAATAATTGCTGGATGGCACTCGGCCGGTATTACGCAAACGGAGTGTCTCTTTTTCCCTCTTTTCATCTTTTCTTTCATGGCTCTGTCGATTTTTTATTTTTTATTTTTTTTTTTTTCCATTTCCATTCATCCTCCACTCAACTACCGTAAAATAATATTTGATGCGCGCGCAATTAGCAGAAATATGATTACACTCATTTTCTACGATCCCATGCGAAGATCCGGTGAGATATTCCCTCTTTCAAATTCCATCTTATTTTCTTCGCATAGAATATACGAAAAGAAATTAAACGACCGCGAGATCAAATATTAATTTCCATATTTCCATCCCCTGTCGTCGCGTCAAATTTTTCACAATGCTAACCACCACTTTTGAGAAATTCACACCCACATTGTGTTGAGCAACTCGTGAAAAGCCATTTTTCCTTACGTCCTCGCGCCTTTTTCCTCTCATAATAAGTATGCTAATGGCTCCAGCTCAAAACTCTCTTTGATCCAATAAAATGTTATTAAGTTCGACTTTATTCTCACACGTTTGCAGGGGGCTTATCGACGTAACGGTAAAACGAAACGATCGACAAACAAACGTGTATATAATGCACTCGTTACGTGCAACACACACACATACACACACACACACACACACACACAGCGAGAGCGAGTGAAATCCCGAAAGGATCGATCGACGATCCCGTTCGACAGGGTTCGTACCTCTCGCGGCCGCGATGCTGCAGAATTTCGTACTCGTGTGTATACTATGCGCTCGTTACACGAGCCAATATTATATATATTTATACGTGCATAGATATAAATATATAAGAGCCGAAGGCGCCATCGTGGTGTCGTCGATCTACCGCACGCGATCTTTCGTGATCGAACACTTGACTTCGCGATCTTTTGCCCCCTTTCAAGCCTTCCTTTCCTTCCTATTAATTTAACGATATATTTCCCACTCGATTTTGCATATGCGAGTTTGAAAAAATTTCAAATACCAACAATCATATAAAACTGTATAAATTCTGAGCGTTTCATTTGCCTCGGATCTTCGTACCGTTCAATCTTGATGCTGTTACGAAAAATTCGACGTTTTTTCGTCTCTATTTTGGAGCATACTTTGACGCAGTGAAGAAAGTTGATTTTTCACTTTCCAAAGGATCATTGAAATATTTTAAATATTCGAAAGATTTTCCTTCTTTCCTTCCCTCCGCGCGGCTCTCGTACTAATTCTTAATACTGTATAAACAATTTTCATTCTTTTTCATCCTCCTTTTTTCTCATTTCCTGCGAGGCTAACAGCGTACCGAGGGTGGTCCTTGCCAGGGGCATAATTTCCAACTAAGACGCTTTTAGTGCCATTTCTGTGCAACTTTTCTTCCCTGCGAGAATAAGACGAAGGAAGAGAGAGCGAGAGAGAGAGAGAGAGAGTGTGAGGGAGATATTTTGAATGAGGAAGAGTGAGAGGAGAGAAGGGACGAGGCCCTGATGTCACGGTATAGGGAGACACCTCCTCGTATACAAGGCTGGAGGTTTATGTCGCTTGGTTGTGCCGGAGTGCAAAGACAAGAATAATAAAAAATAAAAAGAAATGCTAATAAAACAAAAAAGCACGAAACACCCGAGCAGGAGAGGCTGGAAGAGAAAGAGAGAAAGAGAAAGTTACGATAAGAAAGGGAGAAAAAAGTGCTCTCCTCGTTGCTCGTGTCTCGTGCTCTCCTCCTTTTGGCTTGTTATGGCCCCTCGTTAAGACGTTAATGTCGCCGAAAATATTCGCAAAAATGCAGGTGCAGTAAAGTCTCACGAATGCGAGACTATTCGTAAGTTGTCGTGCGTGCGTGCGTGTGTGTGTGTTTTATGTGTATCGGGCTCGACCACACGAAGCTTCCCAAAGATACGTGTGCACGGGGGACTGCTATGATTTTTTTCAATGACTCAGCAGCGGAGCATTCGTATATATTTAATCATCAATAAAAAAGAATAAATGAAGGTTCGAGCCCTTAAAAAATTCGAGTTTGCTCGAAAAGTACTTTGTTACAAATTTATCTTTGTAGATAAAGTGAGCATGTTACATTAAACGGAGCACATAAATGAGGTATTAAATGATTTTTTAACCCTGGAAATTCCCCGGAAGAAAGACACGTATGCTTGCGAAACGAAGTGAAAATGAAATTTTGTCAGTTTACGAGGATTGCAGTAGTCGCGAAGATGCTCGCGTGAGTAAATCATCGGAGGCAAGAATTCTTCAGTGTTGAAGCACGATCCCGGTGTCCTTTGTCTGGCAAAGGCGATTTTTCATGGATCTGCATATGTAGGTGGACGAAAAATACACGCATAAAGACATGTGCTCAGCTCGTATGGTTCGCAAGTGTTCGGGCGACGAGCCTCTCTCTCTCTCTCTCTCTCGCTCTCTCGTCCTTTCTCCCGGGTCTATAAATCTCCAGCTATTAAGACGGTGAACCGCGGCCGTTTGATGGCCCGTGCCACGAGACGCACTATTATCTCAATGCTCTTCCTCTCTCGTGGGCTCTCTGCTCACGTATGTGCGTACGAGCGTGTATACACGTTGCCGAACTCCATGTACATAATAACCGCGCAGTAGCATGGGCGCATTTCCTATAGACATACGTACGTGCAAACGTCGCCCTTAAAAGTGCACATGCATATCGAGTGCTCGGAAACTCATGGCTGCGAGATTCTCTCGGGAAATGGATCCCACGAATCCAAGGGGGAATCTCTTGACTCGTTTTTTTCTGTTACTTGGATGAGATATTAGTAATTTAGTGACGCAGCCAATGTAGCGCGCGGGCTTGAGACCGCCCCAGTCTTTTTACCGATGCGGATAGGTCCGCGCGCGTTATCGCTCTCCGCGTGTCCGCCCACTTCTTGCTCGCGACGAGCACTGCTACGAAGGCCCTAGTTATCGATCATTATCCGAAGAACGGGTCGGAGGAAAAATTAGGGAAGAAACGGGGTACTCGGAGATTTCGTAATCTCATTATCGAATGGTGAAGTCTGAGAGTGATTTTGAGGACAGCCCGTATAGAGCTGCGCGTCTCAGTGATAGCTCCGGATGAGTTGTAAACGCGTGGGCATTTGGATATGACACCTCGCACCGCGGAGAGGCAAAGTTATTACGAACGCGTCCGGGGAGTAAAGTATCGTTGTCTGGTATTTTTATATTTAACAAGAGACGCGACAGTAAAACGAGTGTCAAATCCCTCGCTCTCCCTTTTCCTATTTTTTCTCCTCTCCGCTCTTTCTGCGATTATTTTCACTCCGCATCAAGTGCAGCGCCTTCACTCTCGTACGCGGATAAACTAGCAGCCCGATGACGGATTTATGCCGGTACCTGCATCGCACGATGCACCGATTCTCCTATATACCGCTATGCGCCTCGTGCGAAATCCCTCGCAACGATGTTTTCTCCGCAATCCGTTAACTCAGCTCTTAACCTCTCACCCAGTTTCATTTTACCTCTTTTCGAGCTCCCGTCGTTCTCACTTATTAGATTCCAAGTCCGCATTGCTCCGCTCCTTCGATCTCTTTCCTCCGCGAGACTAAAAGCCTCGAACGATTCTTAACCCAGCTTGGGGATTCGTCACATTTCCAATGAAGTTGACCACGAACCGATCGTTCCAGTGACCAGGAGGACAAACAAATCTGGAAAGGATTGAAAAACCTTTGTTTTTCCCTCGCCTCAATCGATTTGATCTCTCGCTATCTATCTCCGCGTAGTCGCTCACAATATGACAATAACGGACGTGTTCGATAGGACACGATAAAATATTAATGAAGAATATCGTCGTTGCGCACCAGAGCGACATTAAATTTCAGCAGCACAGAGTTAAAAAAGGAGATACTCGCGCGCGCGCGCGGAGGGAGAGCGAGAGTCTAAGTCGTAAATCACGGTGAGATCGATAAGAGTTTCGCTGGTCGTGCCGTTCCCTCGCGCCTCGGCGCGCTCTTCTTCCTCATTGATAATTGATACAATTAACGTCCATTCATTAAGCGACGCGAGCCTCGCTTTCTATACGCCCGTGGGCTGCATGCACTTCGATGCGAGTGTCTCCTTCTCCCCGACGAGAATGACCTTTGCAATAATCGCACACGGCCATCTTCATAAATTGTACGTACCTCTGATAAACACACGTATACACGCATTTGAAATTAATTGTCTCCGCGAGAATACCGTTAACGATGAAACGGTACAGATAATTAGGAGGATATTGAAAAAGGAAGAAAAAATCGAGGATAAAGAACAGCGAGCAGGATCCTGCTTCGGGCGGCTTCGACTCTTCGATCGAAAAGGCGAGCCTCATTCGTGATCAGCCTTAAAAATAACTCGGAAGACATCCAAAATCGTGGCTGACAGAAGCTTCAACAAAAATTCAAATAAATTCTGAGGAAATGAGCGTAAATGAATATTCAATAGGTGAATTAATTGAGCTGTAATTAGCGATCGGTCCGCGGGTTCGTTCGCGGCAAGGCAAATTGGTCAATACATGAAACAATTAATGATTGAGTGTCTCTGCGCGATTTCTTTTCATTTTTCATGAATATCCATCACCTGTCGCTGATAAACGTGTGAGGAATTGCGATGGCATCGTGTATGCTTTTCTTTTGATTTTCTTTTATCCAAGGCACATTGCCCGCCGCAATAATTCCTGTTTTTCCGTCCCTCTTTCTCGTGCTCTCGTTCTCTTCGACTATCCTGTCGGAAATATTAGACTCTATCGCGGTAGTGCTGGGCTCACCTATTAGCGTTAACCTATCGATCTGCGCTCTCGAGATTTACGACGTCGTAGATATTCTCCTACGTCGAGCACATGCACCGAGTCGAGGGTCCGTGTCCATCTATATATTGCACTCAATAAAGTGCAATAATTTCTACGATACACTGGAACGTGTTGCTCGCCCGAGTTATTGCAGTCCGATCGTCCCTCAAACATAACAAAAATAATGCAGCGGTGGTGAGCAAAGAGAAAAAAACTAATAAATAAGAAAAAAATAACGCGACGGCATAATAACAACAAAATAAAAACTGTCGACAAGTCTGGAGCTGGGCATAGGTCGTTAATAGCGCGACAGGCATATAAATATGTGAATAAACATAAATGTGCGCTGGACTCGTTAATTAATTACCCCCCGATCGATATAACAATGCGCGTGGTTCGCGACCACGCGATACACCGCATGAACGTGTTTCACGGCCTCAAAACACTTGACGCATCGTCCGCAGGTAAAAGAACAAAAGAAAGAAAAACAAAACTAGTAACACACGGAGAATATCCTGAATGGTGGGGAAAAAGAATCGAGTGATCCCGAAGCGAAATGGACGATTGTGCAATGGAATTTATACGAAAGAAAAAAACGCGCACACACGACAATAACGCTTAGAAAGGAAAGTAAAAAACAATGGTGTAATCGTGAATATAAATCGCAATACAAAATACTCGGGTAATTGAAATTATCACGCTCTCATTACACGCACGCATAACACACTACAGCGTTCTCAAGAGTATTTATAGCAACGTTGGTGCATATGTATATGTGGATATAACACATGCTACGAAGTGCATTTACGTTTGTACTCATCCTGTCACTTCTTCGGAGCAGCCCGTCTCATCGAGTCTTATAAATAACACCATCTCCCCGGTTTCTTCGTGCTTTAATGCTTTTTATGCGATCCCACCGCCGCCTGGCCCTTCCCCTCCTTCGGTTCTTGCCCCCCCTGTTGCCACCCTTCTATTCCGCGGCTTCGGAGCGCTCTCTCGCGGCGCGTCGCCTCGGCTCGCGGTTAATTAATATCACGTGATGAGCGATCGGGGCAAAAACATCGTCGCGAGTATGCTCTTCTCGTTGAATAAGGAAGAAGGGAGAAAGAAAGAAAGGGTTATTCGATCACGCCCGGAGCGTTTTATTCCGTGTTATGGAAGGAGCCGAGGCTGCCCTCCGTTGCCCATTATACGGGCAAGGACCGTGCGGCATTTGCGCTTCTCCGCGGAGTTTAATAACACCGGAGAGACAGTCGCGCTTTTCTCCTCTTCGCTTAACCTCCTTCCTTCTTTCCGCGGGCCTCTTTTTTGCTCTCAGTTATTTCTTACGCCCTTTGCTTCACTCGTGATTATTATTCGCGTGACGCTCCCTTCGTTCGAGTGACGAGTGTAAATACCGTAGGACAGAGAACACATTGTCCAGGGTTTTGAAGCTTCCTCCTCCCTACAACAAGCATCGATCCGAGGGAACGATTGAGCCGAAGAGCGCAGGCTTCGTAGATCGCGCATGCGCCGCCAGATCGCTCCCTCGCTCGTTCGATCTACCGCGCTTGCGCCTGACTCTCGCACTCTCACCAAGGCGCGAGAATAACGAGAGATACGATCCTCCCGATTCGCCCCGACACTTTTCGTTTCGCGCGCTCCCGCACACACGCGATCCCCTCTCGTTCTGTAACGAGATCCCCTGCTTTCTCGCCGCTACGCGATTTTCGATCTATCCCGCCACTCTCGCCCACAATTTATTAATGTAAACGTATAAACGGCGGTGGAAAATGCGAAAGAGAAATGCGAGCGTATTCTCGATAATCAGGCATTCCATACTAAATTATCCGTGAAAGAAATATTCGAGTGAAGATCGAAGAAATTTATTCGCAAAAATCCACGCGTGGGGATCTCACTGCCGTCGCATTTTCTCGTATCGCTTCGCATATTTCAGTACTTTTTACGAATTCCGACATCGGCGACCATTCCTGACTTCGCTTTTCGCCCGAGTCTCCTGCGCGCGTCTTGAATTTTTTTATTCCGTGCGCTACGTCCCCGGAACCAGGGGGGTCCGGCCAGTTCCCAACTCGGTTTAACTTTTACGAGCTTTAATTTCTCGTAATAAGTACATCTTCAGCGAGTCGTATTAACCGGGATAAAGTTTAATGCTCGATCAATATACGGTGCGATTGCGATCCTCTCGCGTGTGATTGCTGCTCGTTGCTTTCGTATCTCCCGAGGGGAGCGGGGAAGAGAACTCGAAAGGTAAAAGGCGCAGAAGACACTGTGAGAGAGAGAAAAAGGACGAACGAATATCTTCGCTCTCTCGTTCCACTATCAGTTCCCTCCCTTCTCGCTTCCTCCCTCGCTCTCTCCTTCACTTCGTGGTTCCGTGAGGGTCTGAGCTCTCTTCGCCTTCCTTTTACTCGGGTTTATCGCTCCAACGGAATCATAATGGACCATAATTGCATAAATATAATGTTAATTAACAATTAAGATTGCGGGTTTGCCTAATTGAATCGACGCTGAAGAAGCCTCTTCCCCTCGTTCCCTTTCTTCTTTATATTTATATACAAACAGACACACACGCTTATATTCGTATTTTCACTCACAAACACACATATCGATGGACAAATATTATAAACACTTTCGACACATGGTTAAGGAATCGAGGGGGAAAGAGGGCGGATGCTGATCATGAGAGAGAGAGAGAAAAGAAATTCTCTGACGATCTCGAAGAAGCTTTGCTCAAACTCTCTCCTCTCTCTCTCTCTCTCTCTCTGTGTTTTTCCCTCTTTTTTTTTCCGTCTCGAGATGGTAACTCCCTCAGCTGGAAGAGCACACACTCGTCAAGTACGAAGACTCCTCGCTCGCTTTATCTTTCTACCGCGCGGCGAGGAGCGTGACACGGCGCATTAAACGTCACGGCGAATAGGAAAATTATGCGCGAGCTATACCGGCGAGAGAATCTCGCGGTGCGCATTCACGCATCCATGCATCCCTGCCTATGTGTGCGCGCGTGTGTGTGAGCGAAGTGCGCTCTGCAATGTCCCTGTTACGCTTAAACTTTTCCGCGTATACTTCATCCGGTGAATTTTTCTCACTCCAGACACACACCGACCAAGCGGATTATATTTATCTCCATCTTCCGGCCATGTTTTATCATCGAACTAATTGCCTCGCTTTACCGAGGATTTGCAACAAAAATATTTATGTATGTTTATCCATAAGAAAACGGAAATTTAACGAGTGTATTAATATTGTACTTTGTTTTTTCATTCTTACAGATGGTACAAGCGATTCAGGTCCTCCGGTTTCACCTCCTCGAGCTCGAAAAAGTAAGCTTTTTTCACTCTTTATTTATCAGATATTTATTACTCATTTTTTCCCACACTTCACCTCCAATGATTTTCTCAAGCGTTTGTCAGACTTTTCGAAACGATCGAGAGTCGGACGTTCTCGGGCATCGACGACGATCCCATTATTATTTGACAAGCTAGAAATATTCTCAGGAAATGGGGAAAAAATAGTTTGCAGCTTGCCAAGCTCGGGTTCCTTTCGATTCGTAATAAAACCGAACTTTTTCTTGAATCTCGAAAGGGACGAGAGGCTCACACCCGCTCGTAATGTGTTGCTCATTTTATGCATTGACGCTCATATTTTTTCCCCTCCCCCCCAAGAGAGATTTTTCCTAATGACGGAGTGAAAGCTCCCCGAGAACTCTCTACGACTAGGAAACGCCAATATTTCACGTTTTATCCCCAATCAACTCGTCCATGTGAACTCCAATTTCTCCCCCTGCGGTTTCTTGATTTACGCACTAAAAAGATAGACACTCTCATCGCTTACTCGCGGATATTCATTCGTACTTCAAAAGCCTCCATTCGATTCAATATGCTAAGGAGAAATAAAGTTTTTACAAGCATTTCGGCACGAGCGTAAACGATTCAATGATTTTTCTTTAGAACCTGCAAAATTGGGCTCATAGACAAAGTTTCTGTCTTTACTGTTTCTTTTATTCTTTTAAAGCTCCCACGTTTCCGCGTAGCGGAGCAGTCGGGCGTCAAATTTAAATCGAGACAAATCGACTTTTGCCAACTCATTGGCTTATTTGGGAAACGGGCTGCGGGCACTTTTGACTGCTATAAAAGAATAATTAAGAAGGGGACTGTTACCGATCGAATTGTTCTCTGTTTACGTAGGTCGTAAATTTAACGGATATTTCAGTAGAGATTTCGTTCCCGATATACGAATCGGTAAAAAAAATTCTCGTGGTTCGAGGATAAAAACGCTCGGGTGAATTCCCCGCGAAATGGCGGAGTAAATCGAGACGAAGCCGCCATTGAACGTTGTCGGAGAGAACGATGACGAGGTGGAAATATTCAAAGAGAGACGAAGAGAGAGAGAGAGAGAGAGACAGATGTTAAGGAGGAGGTTCGAGCGTTCTCGCTACCGGTCCACCCGGTTTATCGAGCAATTTCATAGCAATTTTCCTCATTTACCACGATTATATTATAAATCGATACCCGAGGCTAAATTTACGTATCGGGAGTAAAACGAGACCGATCCTTCGGCCGTTTTCAGCTGCCGATCAGAGCTCGAGCATATAACAATTTCTGCCTTTTTCTTTCGCCATTTTTTTCCGACTTTTTTCCTGCCCTCCTTGCCCCGTAGGATAGTCGGTTTTACAATCTCCCTGTGCTTCTCAATATAGCGTGTCCGATGTATTATCCTCCATAATCCGCGAAATAGAAATCTCCTCTGCACTCGATATGGGGAACAGGAATAAAATCGATTGGTTTATGACGGAATTTCACAACGTCAGACCTTATTTTACTTCGCATGTAGCTTTCATTTACGTTTTTTTCGAGAGCTCTGTCTTTTTCGGTGCACCTTTTATTTTATTTTATAGATTTCTCCTCTCTTTTCATCCTTTCCCACGATCTCTTGAGTTTGCAATTCACCTTATTTATTCGAGTCGCTTCACTCTTTTCCGCTCTTTCTTATTCTTCGTACAATTTTATTTGCATGGATAGTCTCTCGCGAGGCTTTCACCACTCGTAAATAATTCCTCGTGTTCTAGTTCCATTTCAGTAGTTTTTTTTTTTTTTTTTATGTTTTTTTAATATATTTTGTTTGATCTTTACGAGAACGCTCGCGCTGTACGACACGCGGTTTTTGTCATAGTTTTGTAAAATATTTCATAGTTCAGGGCTGGCTGCCTGTCCGAAGTAAGAAAATACGATTTTTCACGCGCGTGTATACGTTGCGGTTAAAGAATTGCGATGCAGCCTCGTTTCGTTCTTTTTTTTTTTCCCTCCCAACAAAAAATACGAATCTCCGCTTGTACGTGAATGCAACATTTCCCCTTAAAAACAAACATTCTTTCACATTTACTCGCTCATTGAAATATATACTTACATTTTTGCCACTTTTGTAATGAAGATTGAAACGTTCGAGGGACCGAGGGCAGGGCCCCGATGTCGAATCGATCGGGACGATGATGCTCGCTCTTAGCTGTCTCTCGGGGCGTTCACGAAGAATGCCGTACGAAAATAAAAAATAAAAAGAGGGGATAAAAAAAGTATTGAGAGAGGAAGAAAGTGCTTGATTCGTTCGTGCGAGTTTTCAAGAGCCCTTCCCGCCTTTTCAACGGAGAAAGGTTCCATAAATACCGTAACAAGAACGAAAGAGAGAACGAGAGAGAAAATAAAACAACACAAAATGTTGCAAGGGCAAAGTGAGTCGAGGAGAGTTGACCAATGGGAGGCCTACTTCGTAGCCCGCGGTGTTCAACGGCGCGTTTAACATTTTTAAGCCAATCGGGTATTAGCATAATTACGTTTGGCCGGTGCACGTCGCGTCGCACACAGAAAGAGAAAGGGAAATTTGTACATAAATTTATATACGTACACATGGCCACGTTGCGGTCGAAAATGCTCTGCTTGCCTTCTGGCGTGGTTTCCTCAAGCACGAGCAGAGAGTCGTCTCGAACCTCCGTCCTCCCCAAAAGGATCCATCGTTAAGCGGATTCGTACGGTATTTTCCGCGTGGTTGGGACAATTATTCTAATTTATATGTTTAATGACTCGTCGATCCTTTTATTGCAGTTATTTTGAGGACTGTTCGAAATGGCTTATCGAGCGTCGACTATAATACGAGGGAGAGGAGCGAAACGAGAAGTTTTTTCAATATGACGACTCTTGCTTCAATTTTCCGCGACCCTCGTGCCCCATGTCTATGAAAAAGATCGAGTCAAAGGGTTTTTCGAAGCCCGGAGGAATGGGGGAATAAAGAACTCTTGCACGGTTGACGAAAGTGGAGACGAAAAATGTGTAAAAGAGATGAAAAAACGACGATCCCCCTTCTCGAGGGTTTTTTCCTTCAGAGTAGAATGGCGGGAAGCAGCCAGCAGAAGATGATGTGTTTGAGGGTAAAAGTACACGATTTTTGTGGAACGCGGAACCTCCTTCCGCGACCTCGTCAGAACAATAGGGGGCGAATCGATGCGGAGGGAAAAAGGGTTGAGAGGCAAGAAAGGGTTCCGGGTTCGCTTCAGGGATAAGCGAGACCGTTTAAACTGTCTTTTGAATTGAAAACTGGTTGTTCGACTTGTTCCGACTGTGTGTACTTCATTTTCTCTCGTCTCGCTCTCCCTCTCTCTCTCTCTCCGCTTGCTTCCCTTTTCCAACTTTCCTTCCTTCCACTTGGATTTGCTCAGCATCTTCTCCGTCTTCGTGTCTGCCTCAGACACGAAAGTGTCTTTAACTCTTGGCTTTCAAGGTCTCCCTCGCGCGCACTGTCTTCCACGTGTTGAATTCAAGCAATGAACATCTCCATTGTTTTTTCAGTGTTTCGGGATCAACGACTCGAAAAATATGGGTTCGAGGATGAGCTCGAGCGTTTATGAGGCTACCGAGCATATGTTAACTGTGTTTTTCACTGGCTCAACTAGATTTAACCCGGCTCGAGTGCTCGTCGGACTTTATTGCCGGTTCGCTGTTTAATAAAATTACTTTTGAGATAGAGAACGAGGAAAATCGACAGCGAGACGAATCGGCTTATCAAATAACCGGAAAAATGTACCTCCGACCTTGGAAGAAGGTCGCCCTCTTATGCGAGACTCTCGAATTTAGGTCAGTTGCGTGTCCCATAATCGTCATGGCGTCGTCGGCACCCACCCTCAACGACGGGGATTATTTTCTGCAGGTTTACGTCGGCGGATCAGCCTCTCGTGACACACGATATTTTCTCGTTTCTCCTTCCCTTCCGCTCTTCTTCTTCTTCTTCATCGTTTTTTTTTCGCGGCATCTGCTTTTGGGGCCTGCTCGATTTGCCGCAACGATAAAAAGGCCTCTGCCGCGAGGTTAGGATACCTTTTCAACAAACGGGTCTTTGTCATCGATGACAAAGTTGGCTCACGATGTACAATCGCTTGGCTCGACATGCCAAAGGTCACCTCACGGTTCACGGTCGCTGAAAAATTTGATAACCCTCTTTTCATCGACTCGATCGTTGGTTCAACCCCTTCTGCGCATCTATTTATCGACGCTCTCCATGCGCAAAGTAACGTAAGAAAATCGTTTTTTTTGGCTCATTCCTTTGCTCGGGTCTCCGAGGCTGAGAGGGCCTCGTTAACCGTCCTCCGTGACTCGAACGCGAGGGAGTTCTTTCGTCACCGACTATGGAGGTCAACATGATCAACATGATCAGTTGATTGCGAATGAAGAAAAAATTCATCACTTTTCTCGAAGCGATCATGAAAAACTGAAACAAAAGGGTTTTTCTCTCGTGTTCTACTCGTATTCGTGAGAGATGCAAGCGGATGCAGGAGCAGCAGGTGTTTACGAAGGTAGGAAAAGATGGAGGGATAAACTTGTCAGGGGTTGTTGCTCGTACGCATGGCGGAATGTGCAACGATGAGAGGATCTCATGGCGATATCGTGTGTCGCGAAAGGATCGGTGCGAGGGCGCAGTTGAGTGGCCACTCAACGAGCGATCATGACTTTCGGGGTGTAGAATAACCCACAGAGGGAATAAGGGGATACGGGTATAAAAAAAAAAAAAAGAAAACGGCAAAAGTTGAAGAAGAAAAAAGGAATGTAAGGGTTTCAAGAAACTTCACCCTCGATCGGGTTCGTGATCGAAGTTGACCAGGAGCAGTGACACCAGCCGATGAAATCGGGTAGCGAACACGTGTCCGAGCAGAGAGGGTAGAAGTCGATTGAATTTCCGGAAGTGAAATCGATCTCTCGTCTGCTCCCAGTGTCCCTTTTTCATTTTTATCGTATTTCTTGGAGGTTTACATCTCAAGGCTGCGCACATTGGGCGAGAAAAAAATATTCTTTTATCGAGGAAAAAAGAATTAGAGAGGAATAATCGTTACACAAATAGACTGTTAACCCTTTTTCCAAGGGCACAGAAAAAGTGTCCTGCCCACTCGAGGCTTTTGACTCATTCGTTAAGGGCTTTTGAAATAGCAGACGCTCGTTCGAAACGTATTTCTTCGACCGTTATTTACATAGATTTCTGTTTTGTTTAGTGTTTATTTTTCTCTTATATTTTTTGTTCTGTTCCGCGTGATAAATTCGACGCCCTTTCATCGTGACACTCGAATGTGCCACGATGTTTCAGGAGACTCGACATTCCATTCGCCAGACAGTCCCTCAGAGAGTCCCAAAGAGAGAACACGCGAGGGGCAAGGGACGAAGGGAGAAAGAGAGATTTGTGTCCTTCGTCCTCTCGGTCCTTCTCCTCTATCGTCGATCGAGAGGCTCCGCGTTAGTTGTTGAATCTTCCTCTCTCTCGTTTTTTTCCTCATTTTTTTCACCTTTTTCTTCTGACTGGACTCTCCGCGAGGGCACACATTGTCAGGCCGGTTAGGCTCGGGTCTTCTGGCTCGGATCAAATTCTAACCAGTCCGGCATTATAGCCGCTGTGTCCTTCGAGCTCTCCTCCACCTTTTCTTCGTCTTCTTCTTTCCCTACGACTCGACGATTTCCTCCTCTGCCTCCAGAACCGAAGCCACGCTCATCTCCGACTTTCGCATCGTGTCTTTTAATCCCCTCAAACTCTTACTCTTGATCCCCAACCCCATCCAAGAATGTTGTGAACGCCTCAAAAAAAAAAAAAAAAAAAAAAATGATAGTCACGAAAAGTCCACTGAACTAAAATTATGTCATTCCGCGCCTTTTCATTACATCAAACGTATTCGGATCAGTTCTGCCCCTTGATCGCGCTATTTCCTCCAATAAACTCGAGAAAAAAATCAGCACATTTGTTGAATCTTTCATCCTTCCCTTGAACCGCGTCGTTCCAATGCATTCGCCTTTCGATCTCCTCCAGCTGAAGATCGAGTGCCGGAGCCCGAGGCTTTTGCAATGGACAGATAAAGTCTCTCGATGTATTCTGACACTGGGAGAGGTGAGCTTAGACTAAATCTACTCGCACACCCGTCCACAAGTGCTCATACGTGCGTGCGTCGTCTTGTGTCTGTGTGGATTTGTAATGCACGATGATAAACGGGTGCATTGTTCTAGGCCACGTTTTCCCATATGTATTATATTATCGGCCATTGGTGTTCGCGTCTCTCGGTGCTCGAGAATATCGTCAAGATGGCTGCCTGCGTGCTCGGGGCTGAGCAAAAGCCTATTCTCTCTTCGCTCCTCTATTACATACAAATGCCAGGGTAATAAGAATATCGCGGGGTCTTGTGAGCTAGTGACCAACGGTCAGCCTTAAGGCTCTGGCTCTGTGGACACATGGACACGCGCGGACACGTGTGTGGCGAGGAAAATGCTCGTGTACGGGCTGTATCTGTGGACACAGCGGAGTGTCGGCCATAATAATGCTTCAGCCTTGCCTACAGTCGTTTCGCTCATGTATATTATAATACGAAATGGCTTTGGCGTTTTCGCAAACGTCCACGTATCCGCGTGTATGACTCAAAGTCTTATCATCATATGTTAAATATAAAATGCAACATTGTTCGACATAAATTTATAGAAATTTCATGAACGAATTTATGCTTTTTATGCGCGCTCGTATGTGCGCTGTATTTCGATAGGAATACGTTGAGAGATTGGCCTGTGGCAAGAGTCGTAAAAGCTGAGTAAACCACCTTAACACGTTAAATTGGGTTAGCCGAGGCTGCTCTTGCTGCCCCACCATTCGCTCGATGTATCGGTACAGATTTCGCGATATACACTCTTATATCCGCGAGAATATATACGAAAAGGGTTATACACGAAGAGATGAAGAGAAAATAAAAACAATATTCATCGTAACATGGGACCGCATCATAATGTGACTGGAGCACAACGATCCCCGACTCCCTTCGATTTACATATAACAAGATAACGATTTTTATTCGTTTTTTCTTATGTGCTGGGGCGAGAGCAGCGAGCGGTGCATTGGCTTCGTCTCGTTGTTGCCCGCCGCCGCGTCTTTGTCGCTCGATATTGAATATTTAAAAAATGGGGGATCGCGGCTGAGTCCTCTTCTAGCTTGAAAATGGCGGAATTTTGCGGGAGAAAAATTGTTGTTTGTTATGGCCGAGGGTGGGAGAGCGAAAGGGCCAGTTTTATATACATGCATCGCGACACGC
The DNA here is from genome assembly GCF_019457755.1 of Venturia canescens. Lineage (NCBI taxonomy): Eukaryota > Metazoa > Arthropoda > Insecta > Hymenoptera > Ichneumonidae > Venturia > Venturia canescens. Next base: position 13,595,071 of record NC_057424.1, on the reverse strand, counting down.
GTGTACGCGCGTGTGTTTGCGCGTATACGCGTCCCTGTCAGAGCCCTCATTTGCATATATAACATTCTGCTCGACTGCGGACACCGGTCAAGCGTCCTTTCCTCTCTTGCCCTGATGCTGCATGCACCATCTTTCGAACGAGGGAGAGAGACAGGAAGAAGGATGAGATCTCGGTTTTGCGCAGCCTCGACACACAACGGAGCAAATATAGCGAGCGAGGATATATACACGCTCCAAGAGACACGCTCTCGGGGCGCGTTTTCGTCGATACGATATTTATAAGTGTCCGTAAATACCTCAGTTTATTGAACTGATCTCGGTATTTTAATCTTTATAATCTCAGCTCGTTCTTATCAACGTTCTCTTTGAACGATTCCTCCCATTTTTTCGGCGATGTTACACCACAAATTTCGAACTTGAGGTCTAACGAACCGTAGAATTTTCCGCAGCGATTTTGAGAGTCGAAATTCAACGAAAATCGATCCGTAGAATTTTCGTCAAAGCGAACTCGCGGAATTTCTCCTTCCCTCCATATGTCCGAATCTCGCTCCGCGCGATGCTCGAATTCTGTTGCATTGACGACGAGCTTCTAACGATCCGATTATGTATGTTTCCAGGTGCACGAGCTTTGCGACAACTTCTGTCATCGATACATAAGTTGTCTAAAGGGAAAAATGCCGATCGATTTGGTAATCGACGATCGGGAGAGCACGAAACCACCGGACATGGGTAACGGTCTCGACGGTGGTCCACGAAGTACAGCGGACAGTACGAGCCACACGGACGGAGCAAGCACCCCGGACGTCGTGAGTACCTCACCATCGTCAACGTCTTATTATCCGCACGACGCGTTAACCCCCCACCACCAAAATCACCACAATCACCATCACAATAATCATCAGCACCATGCGATCGGTACTAGTGCCAATACCGTCGTAAATCCAACAACCACGACAAATCCCAATAATAATAACAACAACAACAACAACAACAACAATACAACCACAAGTCCGTTGCATATAAACCAAAGCCAAAGTCAAAATCACCACCACCCGCAGCCGCCACAATCGAGCAACAACACAACCCAAAGTAGCGCCGCCACAACTCCCAACTCCCTAAAGCGTTCGCACCAACAAATGATGATGGCAGCCGCTGCTGCCTCCGCAATGGCCAGCTCGCCTCATGCCGTTGCAACCGCCGTTGCCCCACCGGCTCACGCTCACGCTCACGCAGCTCTCGCAGCCTATCACAGCATTAGCTCCGCCGTTTATCCGTGCTCGTAATACTCTTCGCGACTTTTTTCCATCCAACCCACCCCACCCCACCCCCGACCCCAACCCCCCGCCCGCCCTTCTTTCCTCTTTCATCATATTTTGTACCAAATTTTTTACTTCGATTTTTCACGAACATGGAAAATCGTCGGGGTCGCGGCCTCACTTCTCTTCGCCATTTTTTCCTATCTTCGCTTATTTTTCGCTAAACTTCCCTCCAGGTTTTCAATCTTTGGAAGGTTTTCGGTTTTGTTATCCTCGTTCCTCCCTTCTTATCTCTCGTTCAGTTTTCGGGACTTCGCGATTTCCCGGTTCTTTCATCGTCGTACTCTGCTCATCATTTTTCATGTCTTCGATAGCTCTCCGTTAGCGTAGCGATTACATTTTTTTACTCGTTTGACAGTCGCTGCATTTTTCTCATTTTTTTTATCTCTTTTTCTCTTTCCCGGTGTTGTTTCCGGATTTCGCGAAACTCTGCTTCCTCAGTCCTTGGTTATTTCATCTTTTGCTTCTTTTTGCCCCGATTAGTGGGTATGATTTGTTTCAGAGCCCCTGAAAATGACGAGTTCGCCTCAAACGTTTTTTTTTCCGTTCTTCTCTATTTTTTCTCTCCTCTCGAATCGGCAATTACTTTTTTTTTTACTTTTGGGTGACCAAATTTGAAAGAAAATTCTACTGCGATCGGTGACGAAAACTTTTTACTTCCGGTCGACTCTACTACATTTTTTAACTATCGATATTCGCCCGGCAAATTGCTCGATTCTTTTTACCCGAGAATAAAGTTCTCGTGACACCAAATGAATTTGCCAATTTTATTAAATCGGACTTTGCTCGAAATCATTGAATTTTCAATCATTTTTCGACGGCGAAAAAGAGAATTTTTTGTTACATTTCACTGTGATAACTCGCTGTGCTATTTAACGTCTCTGACTCCAATAAATTATTATTTTCTCACTAAATATTCGAATATCGTTGATCTCGATACCGAAGCAGGTGAAAATTTGGCGGGATTCCATTCGCCCGAATTCTCCTCCGAGAGAAATCGGATCTCGTATTCGGGCTCGGGAGCATCTTGGTCACTCGGATTTTGATCGATTTTTTCTCCCTTCTCGGTCTCCGCGTTCCCGTCATTCTCTCAATTCTTCAATATCGTTTTACAAGAGGTCTGACTCGCGTGGGGTCGTGTCTGAGTTTTGCTAAGGCGTCGGGGGTTCGTTCAGGTTCGCCAGAAGCGGGCGACACGCCACCGGAAAACTCGCGCGAGCGAAACGGAGAGAAAAAGAGAGAGAAAGACGACTAAACTCGGTCGCGTGCCAAAATCTATTCGGGAACGAAAAATACGCGAGGAGGCTGTTGCTACTTTTAAATATATATCTATATATCCACGTGCATATATAAATATATGTATAAAAGAGATAAACGTGTGTGAGAGTGTTTGGGCTGGTGAGCGTTTCGGGTCGCGAATTAACACGAGAAAACGAGACCAAAGTCTGTCCGAAGTGTATACACACGAGGAGAATAACGACATACCGATGTCTTTTTTCCAATTTCTCGTCTCGGTCGTGCTTTTCGCCCCGGGCGTGCTAAATAAATACATATATTTATATTATATTATATATGTGTAAATATTCATTAATAAATATGTATTTATATGTGCGCGACGCGATCGGCATGTCGTACGAGCGGACGACGGGCAAAGTGAGAAAAATGGATTGATTCTGACGCTGTAAATACTTTTATCTCCTTAACGTGTTCGTTTCAAGCTGGAAAATCATTGCTGAAAGATTATCAAAAGATCTCGAAATGTCCCTGGTGATGAGTATAGTGAATAGTGAATTTTTTTCGAGTTTGATAAGAGTGCAGCAAAGTTATGAAAAAAATCTCTGAGAACATTGAGACGTTTCGATTCGCGTTGTTGTTATTTTTCTTTTCCCGAAACGGAGAATGCATCCATTTTTTTCAATAGCAAGAGCAGCTCTGCGCGGTAGGAAAATATAGCGTGAAAAGGTGTGGGGAGCGGCGCGTCGGCGAGTTCGGTTCCGGGTTTATTTTTCTTTTTTTATCTTCTTTACAATCTTTTTCGCTTTTATTGCCAATTTTCATAGCCAAAAGACAGGAAGCACGAGATCGTCGAGAGTACGAGTAGCGAAACAAACTAAGAATATATATATATATATATATATATATATATATATATCAATTTAATCAAACTCGATCTTAGAGAGAAATAATTGAAGAATTGTAAGAAATCAAAATACGGAGAGAAAGAGACAAAGTATACGAGGCGCTAGACCGAGCTATGACAATTCAGCGTCCTGATATACCGAGGCGAAAAAAAAACTTTTTTTTTCCTTTTTAACGACCTCCCAAGTGGCCAGAATTTTTCTTTCTCTGCTTCAACCTCGCATCGCCAGTTTTCATAGCTCGTCGAGCGCTATTAATTTGCTCACTATAATGCATCGTCGTTTAGAGTACGATCAATACGAAATCAAGTGGAATTAAAGGAATAATTAAACAAAAAGAAGCAAAAAAATAACACAAAGAATAATTAATTAAAGTGAATAATAAATGGAGTTAGGCTCGAGAGTCAGGTTTAGAAAGAAAAAGGCGAAATAGGCGGGCATTAAAATTAGCGAAACGCAAGTCTTCGTGTTGCGCAAATCATTATGATTATTATTATTTTTGAGCATTTTTCGAACTTCATAGAGATAGGATGAGTTGAGCGATGATTCATTCATTTTTAAGGATTTCTCGTCCTAAATACAAAAGTTTAAATAAGGGGGAAATTGGGAAGGAGTAAAGGGGAGAGGATTGTAAAATCGTTGTAACGACGATCGACACACTTAATCGTGATCAGAATATACGTAATAGGCTTAAGGTTCGCGTAAAGAATAAATTTGTGTCTATTTTTAAAAAAGATTCAGGTTTAAGGAACTATAGTGAACGAATGAGTGAGATACGAGAGAGAGAGAGAGAAAAAGAGAAAAATCATCCCTTCGTTACGAAGTTGAGGGAGGAAAGGGCCGGGAGCGGGGCTACGGAGGGGGGGGGGGGGGGGGAGAAAATATAACAAAACGAAAAATATCGAGTGCGACTGAGAGCGGATGTGTGCGTTTAGAATAATTTTTAAATTATTAGGGTTTAGCGTTACCACGTGCTCGTAAAGGGGAAAAAAAAAAACAGGACGAGAAATAATCAACGATTCGAGCGGGGAATGCGTGTGAAAAAATGATTGAGCTTCCGTATTGAGAACGACGAAGAAGCGTCGACTAGCGAGAACAAATCAAAAACAATATCGCCTACGTTATTTTTTGTTCTTTTCTCGTGATTTTTCGTATTTTCTTTTTCTCACTTGTAGATATTATTGTATAGAAATGACGTCCGAGAAAGAAAAAATGAAAACGATAAGCAAGGAGAACCGTTATTGTGGAGAAAGAGAGCGAGAGCGTGCGAAATGTGTTGCGTCAGGCCCCCCTTAATACGCGATTCTTGAGAAAAAAAAAAATAAGAAACGAAAAAATTTTCGAAAGAAAAACTAGGTCTCGGTACTCGTAACTAGGGAGTTGTGTGAGGTACAATGTCCTGGCCGGCAGGGCGCGCGAGTCCACCCTCCCCCAATTCCCCGTACTTTACCCCCCTGCCCTATGACTTGTAACATTTTTTTTTTTTTTTATTTATTATGACAAAAAAAATTAATATGTATATTTATATATATATGTGTAAATACATGAAAAATTTGCCAGTTTTTTCATCACCGATACGTGTGAACGAATATATATAAATATATGTATAATTTTTTAGTACTGTATTCGGCTGATGCCCCGTCCATGGTGAACCATAATTTTACAGGGCTAATAACCTGCACCCCTGAAAATGTGCCCATCGCTCCTAAATATTGATGGGCGCTCTCCCCATGGAATTGATTGACGAAAGTTGCGACGAAAACAACAATGCAAAGGATCAATTTATTTTTTAAAATAGTAATTAAAAAGTTTTAATAAGCTTGAAATATTGTAAATTCAACGAGAATATAAAATTACATCTAAACTGATCTCGATGAACGTGCTCTCGTTACTCCGGACCAATTTACAAGGTTCGGAGGAGCCGAAAAACGTTCCATGAGCACGTTCAACGGGAAAAGGACCAGAAAATTTCATTTTCTAACACAAGAGAACATAAAATTTTAACTTCATTTACAATTTTCAAAGACATTGATTGAAATGAAAAATAAAAATACAATTCCAAAAAAAATAGTATCGAAGGTGGAGGAAATGCAGGGGGTGCAGGATGTGCGTTGGTCAGGACATGGTGAGCCTTGGGAGCGCATTGCAACAGCCGGAAACAGCGAAAAACGTGCGTGGGAGAAAGATAAAACAAACAAATAATTCATGCCCTCTTTTGGGGCGACGAAAAATAATCGTCCTTCTCTACGAAGGGGCCTGCGTTTACTTTTCGAGCTTCAAAGCCCTCCCACTCATGATTTTTCGTATGAAAAAATTCATTATTTTTTGTTTAATTTTTTTATTTTTCCAATTATCAATACAAGTCGATACGGCAAGTGAAAAAGGGGATTAAAGTACGGTGATTGGTGGCGTTTGGTCTCGTCGCACCTGTCGGTCGGAACCCTAGTTACGAGTGCCGAACCTAGGGCCGAGAGAAACTTTAGTATCTCGGCTTTTTTTTACTTCATTTTCATTATTCCTTGTAATTATTACTTATACGTTTATTATTATTATTATTAATATTATTATTGTTTTATTATTATATTATTGAAATTGCTTTGACTGCAGCGCGAAGATCGAAATAATGAAAAAAAAAGGGGAAAAAAACGTAATGACTACAGAAATTGAACACAATTGTACTATATTATCGTAACGAGAGAACAGATCATTTTTATTGAAATCATTTACCAATGTGTTTATATATATAAATAAATAAATAAATAAATAAATAATACGAATTAGAATATCGCTCAGTTAAGTTTGATCGTTTTGTTTTTTTTCTCATTCGTCGTCTTAAGTTTATTCGCCATCTATAATCGTTCGATCTTCGAATTCGATCGAAGTTTTCGCTCGTGAAATAATAATTAAAGTAAAGCGAATGTAATAATGTTTTTATTTGTTCGTTCGTTCGGTTATATTATCAGGAGAAGTGCGGTAGAAAATCTGTTGGAGAGTATCCGCGGGTTGCATGAAATGCGTGATAAAATGATTATTATTATTATTATTATTATTATGAACATTATTACGAGGTATGATTAACGCGAATGAGAGGAAAAAAAAGGAGAAGGGGGGGGGGGGGAGGGGAGAGTGAGAAATTGAAATGAAAAGCGAGGAAAGCGGAAAAGATATCGACGATTACTTAACGTGAATACTTAGTGCCATAGGTTGCAAGGGGCGTTTCTTGATCTCGTGTCGCTCTCGAGAGACTGTGTACTTAATTAATTAGATAACGAGAATACTGAGCGCGTAACCAAGAAATTACAAAATCGAACGAGTTGACGAAAAAAAAATGAAGAAATAAAAGGGATATAAAAAAATTGAAAGAAAAAGGAATAAATTTTGGAAAAGTGAAAAACGTGAGCACAGTCTCGCGAAATCTCTGTGTTCGTAAGTCGCACGTCGCACTGTCGTACGCGAATCTTGGCATTTGTTTTTGTTTTTTTTTCTCAATATTCTCGACTGCATTTAACGAAGATACATAGCTTTAGCGAAAGAGAAAAAAATAACGAGGAGATAAAAAAATGATTTTACGACGCGGTCGTTAGCATTTGTAGTGAAACTCGTACGAGATCTCTACTGACAGATAAAACATTTGAAAACGTATACGCGACCATATGTTTTTCTTCCTTCGTCGCGTTGTTGTTTCCATGGGCCGTCGTGAATTTTCGAAAAATCGGTGATCACACTATCGTTCCTCAGTTCTGCCGTTCGTTTGTTTTCATTGAAATAATGTTAAGTCGAAGAAGCTCGATGAATCGCGCTCATCATTTTGCGCTTGACAGTGCTCCGCGTCGTGTCAAAAACAGAATAATATTAATTATTTCGTCGAATTATTCGTGGACCCTGAAAAAGGAGAAAAATAAATTAATAATAACGATAATAATAATCATGAATAATTATAATAACGAATAATAATCATTTGTTGATGTCGTGTAGTTACGTTTTTGTTTCGTATTGTTTTTCTCTATTTGTTATGACGAAAGGAAAGAAGGTTTTTACGCGACGATCGGGCACGCGAAGATTACGGGGTTCGATATACGAAGGAGAGAGGAATAAACGAGGCGCGCATTTGTGACATACTCACACACGTCCGATGGTCCACCGCCAATAGGATAAACACACATATACGTAAAAAAAAAGTGAGCATCGACGCTATTTTTAACGAGACTTCAGGCGGGAGGAAAAAGAAAAAAAAACGAAAATAAAAAGAAGAAGCGATAAAAAAGGAAATTCACTGTAAATGTAAAAGTGTGTTACATATTACAACTCTTTAGACTGTAAGGAAGGAAAACTCACCCGCACATTGTATACGACTAGCATTATAGTGATAATATATTACCGATAACGATACTGTTTAAACTATTGTCTCAATCAGCGTATTTTCATTATAAATAAATGTTAGCCTTGTTGAGTTAAAAAAAACGACACACGCAATGGACTTTTCTTCATTTTTTCAACACCATATTTTCTCGAAAGATTATATCGACATCGAACTCTCGACGAGCTTCTCCTCGATCATCCTGCTTGCATGCTTTGCCCCTATAAGATCGCAAAAACTGTCTTCGCTCGAGATAACAACGATTGTGGCCACTGCGAAAATTGGATTGGGCGGTTTTGCTGCGATCGTACGTCGACGACGACAATCGTCGCTTGATTTCTTCCTTAAATGCTCGATATTCCAGCATCTTGAGTGGCCAATCGAACGACTTTGAAATTGAAAATCGTCACATACCCCGAAAAGGAAAAAATGCGAGCGAATCTGTGTGTCGCTCTCACTCGTTCTCTCTACGTTGTCATAAATCTCGGTTAACCCTCGTCTAATAAATATTTAACCCTTTAAATTTGCAACAACCCTTAGCGTGTTGCGATTTGCATAGGGCCTCTATTTCATTTACACATCGCATAATTGAATATTTAAATTCAATTGCCGGCCCGTAACGCGCTCGCAGTTTCGAGAGCCGCAAAACTGCAGTAAAACTTGTAACGGGGCCACTTTCCCACCGAGAAATGCTCCCTTTTTCACTCTTATTCCAGTATACACCACCGAACGCGGGGGTCGTTTCGTGCTCGCGAACAAACCCCGACGAAGCACACCTTTGGCTCTCCAACCCCCTTCCTCCAACCCCCTGGAGAAGCACACCATCCCCGAAATCGTTCTTCCTACATTTCCAACCTTAAACGAGAAAAGACACCCTCGGGCACTCCCCAACCATCCTTGAAAAAGTCTTTTCAAAATTATTACGAAGCTACCAACCTTTTCACTCACATCCCAACCTTCTTTTTCACTTTCCTCCCACTTTTGCTCAACCATTTTTCCAAAATTTATCGCCCCCTCCCGATTTACACTGTGAACTATTTTTTTTTCACTCTCAAGACTTTTACCCAAGAACTCGATTATTCACAAGCTAAATGAAAAATCAATCTTCCATCGTGCTTCCATCCGAGTTTTTCTACACACGTCGTATCAAGAAATAAAATTACGCCAACACAGCCTTGGATTGTTTTTCTTACATCTCTCACTGCTGATGCAAAAAAAAAAGCTGAAAACACTGCAATCGTTCAAAAATCTGGGTCATTCGATTTACCTTCGCTACAATATAATTTCAAAAAGCACCAACATTGCATCGAATTAAATTCGGCGTATAACATTTGCTGAAATCTGCAAACACTTATTCTCAATTCCCAACAACAACAATCCCACAAATTATCACGATCATCGTCGTGATCATTTCCCCGTCCGATTGAATCATAAAAAAACGCGATGAACTTAATATTATAATTATATAAATTTAATGCATTGTGTCGTGTTTTAAAAAAGAGACTGAGCGTTTCCAGCTCCAGCGCACAAGATTATCATTGTCGGTTTATTCATGCTAACGCGGATTGGTAGAGAGCGAAAGAGAGAAAGAGAGTGCGCGAGGTGGGGGGAAGAGATCGTAGCTCACGATAATCGCCGTGTCACAAAATCGAGGAGGCGGTCATTGTGAGCGACATACTGACAGCATAATAAATTATACAGGTACAAAAGCGCTGGATCGTATATTACCAATGTGTATATGAATAAATATATCCATATATATATATATATTCAGATACATAAAAATACATATGGGACTATGTAATAATACGTGTACATAAGTGTGTGGAAATACTTGAGCAGACATCGCTTACGTTTGTACGCGAGCAATTGCCCGATCCGTGACTCCATTTTTTCTCTTTCTTTCATTTACGAAGAACTTGCGCGGGAGAGCGAGTTAATTCGTTTTAAGGTGGTAGATAAACACTTTGATCGGGCTATTGAAACTGGAACGAGATCGTGAAATCGATTCTTTTCAGCGACTCCTTAATAAATTATTGTTATTACGAGTGTCTGGCTATCGCGGGGAGCTTCGAAAATGTCTCGTATTACTCGCACCGATTCTGTTTTTTTTTTTTAAATATTTTTTTTCTCTCTTTTTTTTTCGCATGTCGAATACGTGCCTTGAATTTCCATATAAACGAACGAGACCTCGACGAGCAAGCGCATTCTCATTCGTACGTTTGAATGACGTGTGCATTTTTCTTACGCCTTTAATTTCTTACGTCACTGAAACACTCATACGCGTCCATTGTTAATTACATGCCATTTTTAACGGTAATGCTATAGCGAGTAAGAGAATATGTGCATTAAAAGAACTAGCTGCGGATCGACCCTGGCTGGCGCCGTCGTTTCTTGGCTCCTCTTTGCCGCTAAACTTATACTTTGTGCATTTAATATCATGCACTGTTTCTCCTCCACGCCTACGTATACTCCTCCCGATTGATTCAACTACGATTGAATTTTTTACACGATGCTTCTGCCTCGTGTCCGCCTTCCCTACTCGCACTCACCTTTAACCTGCTTTTCACAAGGATTTTCGTGTCGAAAACATCGTTTTTTCATCATGGTTATTCTGAAGTGCCGATGAACGAAATGCACCCTAAAGATTTGGATGATTTCGCAGTCATCGCGACCATCGAATAATCTTTCGGAATAAAGCATTGCGGTGAATCAAACAACAATTACGAATAAGCATAAGTGACGATTTTCATATGTCATTCGACCGCAGACTTATTTCAGGCTCGCTTGTTCTTGCCTTCGCACGCCTTTCTACACCCATATGAAATTCTTGAGAGTATAAAACGCAATAAAAGTGTGTAACTACTGCCTCCTGTCTCGACCAATTGGAAAAGAGCGACGTTACGCGATGCCTATGCGCACATAGCGACAAGAAAAAATCTATACACACATACGCCGGGGACACATGTGCGTGTGTGTACGTGCACGAAGCGTAGCGGTGAACCGCCCATTTGTGTATTTTATGCCGCGCCAATACTGCGCTCTTTTCACCTGAGAATACATTCGCCATGAAAGTCCGGAGCCTTCGAGTTTGTATCGAGGAGAATAAACAACCTTCGATACACGCGAGCGAATTTATTTTACAATTCGTGAATTCAATTGATCCGGAAACATAGAAACGTTTTTCGAGAGTGTCTGACGTGGCCTCGCGAATACTACGCCCCTTTTTGCTAGTCGAATTTTACCGAGGATTCTTGTAACGAATCGTTATTAAAGTACACGAAACTGTCGTCAATTTCCGTCTCTCAACAAATTTCGGAACTTCACTTTTTTGCAGTTCGGCTAACGCCTGAATTGCGCCAATTTCTAATACTTGGAATTATTTTTGGCCGCGCATTACTTCGTCATTCGACGTCGAATAATTATTCGATGGAATAAAAATTCGAACTTCTTTCTCCAGTAGCGATGAGCCCGGCGCGGAATTCCAGCTGTCAAATTGTGATTTATTGATCCATTTGTCGTGCTAAATCATTTCCCCCTCCGCAGAGCGGGGCAAGCGAAATGTGTACAGCTTTGAAAGCCAGTCGCTTCGAGGGAAGAAAACTTTGCACTTTTCCACACAAACCACACCTTCGTTCAAAGAGAGAGAGAGAGAGAGAGAGAGAGAGAGAGAGAGGGGCGGGTGATGGATTCCATTAAGTATAAGAAAGCTTATTGATTTTTCTTTATCAATTTACCGGGTCGCGGTGAGCGCGAGAGAAAGAGAGTTCCATATCGGAGAGACAGCTTTGGAGAAGATTGGCGGAAGGAAGTTCATACGGAGAGGCGCGAAATCGGGTGCATGAAAAGGAGAAGCTCGCGGTGGTGAAGCTAGCACACAAAAGTATATGAGAATGGGGGAGAGGTGTGCGGGGTGTGAGGTGAAGGGGAGGGCAAAAGAATGAAGAGAAGAAAAAAAACGTAATAAAAAAATGCTTCGTCGCGTAGTTCGGACGGTAATTTCATTGGTACCAGCGCGGAGCAACGTCAGCTGGGGCTCGTCCTGGATGAAAGAGTATTTCCTCCACCCTCTTTTCTCCGAGTCGACGATATAGGTGTATATTTTCATAATGTAATACTGCTGTACTCGGTGTACATACGTACGCAATTGAGTGAGGATATTAAGGGCGTATGTGGAAAGGAAATTTTGTTCGAGGAGCGACGTTATCGTCCTCGAGGACGAAGGTACGAAGGAGCCCTTGCTCCGGTAACGAAAAGGGGATGGTTTTCTTTCGGGTTGGTTAACAACGAGCCGGGAGAGGGGGAAAAGTGTGCGAGGGTGTCTCGTCGTCGTTTCGGAACGTGTAGATAAATATATACGTATTTATACGTCGATATAGCTATATACGTATGTATTGATGGAGGGAAAGTACGCGAAGGGTGTTTTGCTGGTAATTGGTGCCAATTTAATCCTGCCCTTCGCCCAAGAATATAACCCCTCTCGCTTTATATAGCAAAAACTCCTGCTCTGGTGTATTAACGCTCAGGGAGAAAATGCGAGGGTGGGTTCTCTCCCGTGCCCTCTCTCTCTCTCTCTCTCGATCTTTTTCTCTCTGGTTGGCGGATATGAATCCCCCCCCTCTTTTGACGCAACACCCGCAAGTTTCTCCCTCCATGCGAGGCTGCTTCGCACACGCAGATTATGGCATCGCTGCTGGGTAGACCATGAGCCATAGAGTCGATTGGGCCACACCGATTCGTTCCCCATTACAAAAGGGTGGGAAAGCGTACACACTCGCGCGAATATATTTACTCGTCGATTCTACTCCCATGTTCGTACGCGTCGGTTATTATATTTCTATGCGTATGTGTCAGTCAAACTCTCGAAGGGCAGAGGAAGAGAAGGAATAACGAAAACCCTCAGGACACACGCCACTCGCAATGATCCACCCCCGCCCTTCATTTACAGCCCCCTTCCTCGACCCTGGACAATACACCAGAGAATAGCCGCAACGTGTTTTCTACCACCCTGGTAAATATAGACGAGCGCCCCACAAAACCCACCAGGAAAATATAATTAACGGTAATCGTTCGCCTATGTGTTCGGGATTAACTCGCACCCTCCCGGCCGAGGGACGAAAAATGCGGCATCTATCTGCACCGAAGAGTGCGAAAAACACTCATGATTTTCGTCGGATACGTTTTATCATTTTCAATCAATTCTCCGTGTGCGCTTTCTTCCGTCTTCGCCACTTCATTATTTTCATTTTTTGCTTACTTTTTTCATCAGACTGACGAGGCTCGTGCATCCGTTTGTTTGAAGTTGAAGGGCGCGAAAAAGAGGCTCGTCTTAGGAGAAATTCTTCGAGGCGGTTATATACTCGCGACAACGTCGAGAGTCCTTCTGCGAGATTTACGAGACGAAAATATAGGGGGGGACGCTAATATGGGATACGTGCCCGAGATCTCTTATCCGTGAGAAGAGCACGGGGAATTTCAAGTATTTATTAGCGGTCTTGCAACCCCCGAAATCATGACGCAATGCCAGGGAATTTCGACTTGAAATATTTCTATCCATCAAACATAACGAAAACAAAGTGAATTTTCGTTTTTCAGACAAACTCGGATTGTTTTTCTTGTTTTGGAATATTCGGAAAATCCTTTGGGAAATATAACATTGATAGAGTGAATTCGTGTTGACAAGACAAGAATCGTAGAATAAGGTGTTCCTAAAATGGTGCACGCGATGTTGAAGAAAAAAGGGCAGATAGAGTTTGGATGCTCGGTGCCATTGTTTCCGATGACCGAGACGTATCGTCGTCGCACTCGTGTCGTCCGCGTTCGGAGTTGTCTCGCGCCGTACTATAGACAGAGAGAGAGAGCCAGGATTCGTTTTCTTCGTCTGTTAGTCCGTGGGACGATCCTCGTACTGAAAAGATAGAGAGTCCTTTTCTTACGGTTGTGACTTTTCGATGGGTAAGGCCGACGAGACCAAATAGTGGTCCAGCGTCAGCGGCGGCTCGCGCCATGTCGGGAAGACGCGGAGAATGAAGAAAAAGGATAATAGAACGTTTCTCGGTGCACGAGAGAACGGTAAAGAGAGAGGGAGCGAGAGCGATACGCGCGGATAAAAAGAAGAGAGAGAAAAACGACAGAGATGAGTTCGAGGCTCGGATGCTGGGGAGAGATCTTGTATGCAAATTCTTTCGGTGCATCTCCGTGGGATCCTGGCGGGATCTGTGCAGGATTAACGGGCCGGCTCTTATGAAAGGAAGCGAAGATTGAGAGAGACCGAGACTTTTAGAAAACGAGATGTAAAGAGAGGGAGAGAGCGAGGGAGAGGGAAAGATGGAAATGAGACGAAGCAGGCTCACCTGAGTTTCGTTGCGTCTTGCTTCCACCGCTTGCTTCTCCTTCTTCTTCTTCTTCCTCCTCTGTGTAAGGATCCAGCCTGGTCTGCGTCGAGATCGTCTCGGATGAGAGCGAGCTGTTCGATTGGTCACCAAATAAGAAAACGTTGACCGCGCTGGTCCACCATAATACGAGAAGCGAAGATATGGAAGTCTGCCTCCATCTGTTTCGTTCATTCTCTACCAGAATTTCATGCTGGATTTAAGAAGAGAAAAACAATTTTAATGACCTCCGCACTCCGCGGATCCAATGGCTTTGCGTTTCTTTTAAAGTGATTAAAAAAGCTCGGCGTTCGAATGCATTGCAGTGTGTGCAATAATCCTTGTCTCTGAATATTGAATTCGTGAAGGACGCTCAGCAAAGTGATGCTTCCCAACTTTATAAGGCACAAACAAGTATTTCTGTTCTCTGCTCGTGTATTTTACTTTCTCAGTTATATTTCTGGAAAGATGCGAAACGAGAGTTGCTTTTTTCGATGCTGTCGCAACGTGATCTTTGTACATTTTGCATCTGTTTCACTCTTACACTTTTCTCATTCTGTTTTGTCCCTAAGAAGATATGCTTGTGTGCGTGTGTGTGTGTGTATGTGTGTGTGGAAGAGAGACAGAATAAAAGATTGTACAGCGTTCACATGCGGACTCTGGGGAATTCTCAAAGATTTTGTTTCCTGCTCTAATCTCTTGCTCGCTCTCTCCTTACATTTCTCGTTCTCAAGATCGACTTGTAAAACCGAACACGCGCAGCCTTGACTCTTCCTCACTCTTCTATGCTCTTCGATCTTTTCTCTGACGTTTTTCTCTCTATTTCCACACCCTTTTTATTCCCTTTATTCAAGAAGATGCGAATTGATGTAACACTCGTTTTTCTCCTGATGCTCCACCGAGTGTGTTAATTATTGCACTAAAGTACAGAACTTACAGAAAAAAAAAAAAAACAAACTAAAATTCATTTTATTGAATCCAAATAATTTTCGAATGCACTTCAATTTTGAGCAAACTCAAGTAACTAAAATATCGTAGCCATTTGCAATGAATTCAAATGAAATGTCGTAGCAAGATATGGCTCCTTTATTTACAACGTAAATTGCGCGAGTTAATTAACGAAACCGAGATGGACGAAATCACTTCCTGTTTAATCAACTCGAGCAAGATGATTTTTTCCCTGGAAAGAGTTTTGAAAAGTATGTGTGTGTGTGTGTGTGTATACAGAATAGACGATGAACGATCCATCATCGATCGGTGTTTACATTGCTCGATTATATTCCGACTAACTAACGCGAATTGTCGAGTGTGGTCAAATTAGCCTAGCAAACACGTCGACGCATCGTGGGCGTTTTCTCTCCGTCTCTTTCTCTCCCTCACTCATTTCATTCAACTCGGACCTCCCTCTCGTGATCGTCGTCGTCGTCGTTTTCGTCGTCGACGATATCCTTGAATGCTCGAGGTAATCGAGCTCGCGCGCATAAATCCTATTAGAGGATTAGAGGGTGCAGAATCGGGGGTGGTGGAAAACCTGGCTAATACACGTCGCCTCCCTTAATATGTATGTATTTATATGACGTATATACACGAGAGATCACATCGTTGGGAGCAAGAGAGATTGGTGTGTTTTGTGTGTTGGCTTGTGGGAATGTCAGCTCGCCACGTACGTGCGTCCACGAGCCGAAAGCTCTCGCGCTTCATGCAAATTATCAAACGGGGTTCACCCTTCTAGTATGATTCTTAGCATGCATACATTTGCGTTCCCCCGCCTAATCGAGATGATTTTATAGATACATTTCGCAACATCGCGCTTCATTTAAACAACCGAAAGTAATGGCTTCCTTTTATATTTCAAATTCACTTTTTTAACGTGGCTGCACAGCCGGGGACTTCCATTTGGGAGGCTGATCGGGGGGGGACACGAGAGATGATGAAATTCCGAGATTTTTGAATTTTCAGAAAATTTTTTAGGCTCTTTCGGTGCGCAACGCCTTGGGATTTGAAACGTGAACAATGTTGTGATGAAAATCTGCGGGAGACACAAAAAAACGCCTTTTTTATTTTACTTGCCAAACAATAGTGGAGTTTTCGTTAACACACGAGGTGCAAGAAATGTTCTCGTTGACACGTTGTTCCTACGTGAAAAACGATGTGTAGGGAGGACTTTTTTTGTATACGTCGTTCGTCGATTCTTCATCTTCTTTCTGGCTTTGATCTCTCTCGGGGATCAGCGGTTGTGTCGCGGTTGATCATTCGTATAGAATCGATGAAGCTTGTATGCGCGTGTGCGTGTTCTTTTCTCATCTTCTTCTTTGCGGTTTGTCTTCATTCCGTTCCGCCCCCTCGTCTCGTTTCGATGTTCCCGGTGAACGGGGCGACGAGGACGACACATATCTGGCGAGTCTCTCGAGAGTCCGGCGGCGCGCGGTGTTAAATACGCGGCTGCGGCCTCTGCGTTGCTGCGTCTTGTTTCACCGTCGAGAGACGTGTTTCGTTGTTGCACTTTCTCGCGCGTACACGCATCTTAAGATTGCACCTCTGAGAGTCACCACGGACTCCATTTTTCGTCCCCTTTTCTCTCTTTCACCTTTTATTCAATATATTTCTCTCTATGATTTTCCATGGATTTTTTATTTCCAACTTTCTTTGCATTTTTTAAAATAAAAACGCTCACTTTTTCACGTCACTTTCGATCTTCCTTTTTTTATGGAGCTCTTCTAGCCCCGTTTCCTCTCTTCGATATCTTCCTCCTCTCATTCGCCACTTCTCTCTTAACACTGTTTGCATCGTCGAAACGTTAATGCATCGCACGTACCAACGCACGCGCTTACGACCTTATCGCACGTCTTTCCCTCTCTCATCGCCAATTAGTCTGGTGCCAAGAGGATTTTTCCAGGATTCTCGTCGAGCTGAAGAGAGACGAGCGATTGAGCAGCTAGGGCGAGAGGGAAGAAATTCCTCTCGAGGACATTTGTCATTCATCGATATCGTCGCACTCGCGTAAAGACGAAAGAGTACTTTCCTCGCCCCGCCTCTCTCCTCGTTGTAAGCTCTTTGGGTGGTCGCGTTGTCGTCGCTGTAGCTAGAGAGGAGAGGCGTCGAGGTCCTCCGAGACGGGGCTTATCTCTCTCGACAATGGGCTCACGATCTCTGGCCGAGACCGACAGAGCGACTTTGTCGTCGCTACACTCTCTCTCTCTCTCTCTCTCTCTTCTTTTCTCTCTATCTTCGCCGGTTATGTGAATCGCAGCATGAGATTATGCCAAGATCTTGGACTCTTATGGCACAATATATAAATGCGTGTACGTGGACCACGCGAGGAGAGCGAGAGAGCGAGTCTCTAATTCGACGTGAGATCCTATCGAGACCTGGCTCCTGTCTTCGAGCAAACTCTCGACGTTTGTTTTCTCCCCTCTGATCTCACAACATTTTCCTTTTATTTTTCTATCTCATTCTTCGCGAGATTTATGCTCCAGTTACTCACCATTTTATATCGGAATCAAAGAATCGAGATACCCAATCTTCCTCACATCGACGAATTCTTTTTATATAAAATAAACAATGAGACGAAAAAACATAGTTATTTTTAAACGTAGTTGAGATTATTCCATTATCGTGTCCGTACGACCGCGGCTAATTACTTTTGGTCTCACATCCGCGATTCTTTATCGAAATTCCATAGATAAAATTCACTGGATCGAGGACAAAAAGAGTTTTTCTTATCGAATGATTGTGCCAAAGATTTCATCTGCAGCGAGATCGTGAAACGGCCAGATTTAACTTTTCGTTTGAGCCAAATTGTCAAACATACTTTTCATTCCCTTATGAGATTTTTCGATGGCTTTAATTATTTGAAATTTCAACGTATTCTTCCAAAATTGAAAACAGCGATTGGTATCTTGATCCATCCAAGTATCGCTTTTAATGGCTTTCAATTGAATTTTTTAAAATGACTTTATCGTAAGTGACAACTTCGAACGAAAAGATTCCTCAGTGAATCGATGAATTTGTAATCCTATTAATCTACCGCATCTCGTGACATATTGTTAAGAAAATAACAAATTGTTTAAATCGCCCCCTGAATAGTCGAAAGAACATGATGAAGTGGAGAACAGGGTTAAGTGGAAGTGAATGCTGGCAGGTGTGCCAAATTCGAGTTTCTCGGGCGCAGAAACTCTTCGCAACAGACTCGATGCTCATGTCGGCTGATGTTCTCTTCGGATCGCGTGTACAGTTCATCAGAGGCAACGACACGTTCGTGTCTCGCGACTTTTCCGCGACCCATCATCCACTGATTTGTCAGAGATTGCTTTTCACGTTGGTCGAATTTATTATTTTTTTCTCGGTCCATTTTTTATGGGTTTACTTGTCCCTTCTAAAACGACGTTTCTTCACAGCGTTCATTGAATTCAAACTGGAAATAGCTTCGAAGGCAGGATTTCGAATTTAGAAATTTGTTGGTTTCTTACTCCTTTACGTAGACGTGATTTTCAGTTTTTTTTGGACTCGCCAAGAAATGAGGATGTTTAGAATACCTTCGCATTAGAAAACGTCCTTTATATATATAACAAGTTTGAAATGCTGGCTGCTGACGAGGCTGCAAAGCAAGAGAGAGAGAGAGAGAGCTTATCGAGAGCAGGCAGCTCAACACAACTCGATGTCTATATGGAAGTGTGACATCTTGACGGTTATTCCTGGCAGCTTCGCGACAGCAAGAACGAGTCTTGCTGTCCTCTATTAACGTTGACTAAAGCTCCGAAAGCTTTTACTCTCGCCCTCTCTCTCTCTCTCTCTCTCTCTCTCATACTCTCCGCGTTTCTCTCTCGTTTGTTCGAGTGAAAAGAGAGTTTCCACGTGACCTGGTCCATGCAGTTGTGCCCCTTCTAGACGGGAGGAACTGAGAGAAAAGAAGAGGAAAGAGAGGAGGCAAAATAAGAGACGAAACATTGGGAGTCGACACTAAAACCAAAGGCAGTAAAAAGAGAGTGACGAGAGCGGGAAATACAAATGGAAAAACGAGAAATCTCCGTCTCTCTTCGTAGCGATTAGTTTTATCTCCTCATCTCCCTCCCTCTTTTTCTCTCTTCGTTAATTTCGCTCTCTTTCTCCCAAAGATCTCACTTTATCTCGTTCGGTCTCATTCGGGCGCGGGCCCGCGTCAGAAATAGTGGCACTTTCCTCAGCTTCACCTCGAGCCCACCACCAATATCTATTCCCGCTCTACAAAACAACATCCAACCCCTCATCTCCGTGCCTACTAAATTCTGTATATATAGAATCTCGAGGGCGAGCTTTTCTCGCTTCAAAAATATATTTTCGAGCATCGATACGAATTTATCCACAATCCCTGCAAGTGTACACACACGTGAATCGAACACGCGCGCTTCTCCAAGTGCGCCTTCTTGTCCCATCGAGCAAAAATTACTTATCTCCGATTGAAATTTTCCTCAAATTCATAAGCTGAAATTTCGATTAGTTTCCCAACATTTCTCGATCATTCGAATCAGTGAATATCCTACCAAAGTTTCCCATAAAAAAACTTCGCAACAATCGTATCGACCTCGATCGAAATTTCCCTTGAGGTGGAGTTCGTAAAAAATATTTTTAGAGCCACACTTTCGAAGTTTAACTTGATATTCTTTTTTACTAATATCGTATCAACTTGACCTAGTTGAAAAAAGAAAAAAAAACATCAAATATGAGGTGGAAGCGTGATAAATTCTACTGAGTTAAATCCCAACTTTGTCCAGCATCCAAAATAATGTGTCCACGTGTGTGTGCGTCTGTGTGAGTATTCGCGGTCGCGTCACGGTGGTTCGAATTTTAGTGGCGTGGCAAACGATTCCCACTCGGTCACAGAGCTTACTTTTATATAAATATATATACATATATTCGTATTTCACGTGTATGAATATATGTATGTAATAAACATACGTGTACGAGAGTTTCGTAGCGTGGCGGATGGACGCGGACCACGAAGACGACGAGACGAAAATCCACGGAGACGCGAGAAGAGACCGAAGACTTCTCGGTCTCTCGCTATATTCTCCCTTGCTGCTTTCGCTTTACCAGAGCACTCTCGAGTCGCTCCACTTCGACGTAAAAATATCTTGCAACCAACAGAGCCACACTGAGAGAAAGAGAGAAATAGGCGGGGAGAGGGGCGAGAGTCGAGAGCAAATTCGTAGTTGGACAAGACCCGAAGTGTCATCTTCCTCAGCTCACTAAATGTTGCCTTTCGTCCCTTTTCGTATATAACTTCCAAATTCAAATCGCACTGTGAGCATGCAAGCAAGAGAAGAATGAACATAAAAGAAAACGAATCTGATGACGTTATACGAGTGAAATCGCTTCGGTTTTTATATTCTACGAGATTTAGTGTCAATGCAACGTGCGAGCAATTCCAGTAATGTCGAAGATAAAAGAATGAGAATATGAGGAAGAGAGAAAAAAGTTTGTAGTACGCGCAACACCCTGGACAATGTGTATTACCCGGTGCGGAAACAATGTGGATATAGTTAGCGTATAGTATAATATAAATGTATGTGTCTGGGTGTGTACATGTGTTATATAAAGGCGAGTTCTCGCGCGTGAGAGGAGGCGAAGGTTAGCCATGCCGTAAATCACGAGAACGAGCATCGACGCCCGTAAAGTCATCGCGCACGATCATTCGTATCGGAACGAGGGATGCTGAGAGCAAGTATTATGTACCAGAGAGGAGAGAGAGAGGGAGAGTGAAAAGTTACCATATTATATACGTATATGTTGAACCATACAGAGTTTCGCGATCCTTGAATCAAACACTGGACAGATACGGATGGATTGGTGGAAGGCACGTGAGGAAGATTGATTTCGTACACTTTGCGATAAAGCAGGAATAAAAACAGTCGGAATTTTCATTGTTGGCACCCCCGGAGGATCTCATAAATTTTGTGAAACTTTATCTTCATTTTTATCGTTCATCAAGGTCGACGAAATCACAAATTTGGGGCTTCATGGATCGCACGAGAGACGTCAAGTTTTTGGAGTCGCTTATTTGCCGAGTCGATTCTTTTGTTTTTAGGGAAAAGTTTCCTCGCGTTGAAAATTATTCGAACGGCAGGAGGGGCCTTCGTGCGGTACTCTTCCTAGACATTTCATCGCATTCGGTGAATTCCCAGACCGATCGAGTAGTTGAAAATTAATGGTGAAACGTTGCCGCGTACATCGCGAGCTTCTGTCGTCTTGAAAAAAGAAAATCGAGTGAGCACAAAGTCACTGGACTTGGCGTGTACGAAACACTTGTGGAATTTTGCGTCGCAGACATTGCGGAGCTGCCCCTCTCTCTCGTTTTTCTTGTAGAAATTGGAGAGTGGAAGGTACGTTAATGACTCGTAGGTGACAGGCCTTAGATCTAGACATCTTCAAGTCAAGAGAAAGCGAGCAAGATGCGGAGAAGTACAAATGAAAAAATAAAAGTGTGCGCACCGAGACTCATCTCCAGTCTCATCCTCATCTCAGCACAATTCCCTCGTTCCGTGAGCGCCAGAAACGCGCCCCGAGTTCTTTGGTGCTCGTTGCCAACGAATAGTTTAGCATCAATCCCGACGTCTTATTATATCGTTATTAAAATAACCGTGGAACCCGCTCGCGCGTAAGTTCGCGAGAAATACTTGGCTCTTTACTCTTTCCATCACAGCATAATCCAAAATAATAATAATTATCATAATAATATTTATGCGAATACGATCAATAGTAAAAGCTTCATCGATAACTTTCCACTTTTTCTAAACTCTTGTTTTTTAACAAATTTCTATTACCGATTCACGACGATTATTATAGCTTATAAAACGATAAAAATCCATATTAAATTGAAAAAAAAAATGAAATTTATGATTATTTTAGTTGTTTCGTAAGTTCGTCTCGATAGAAATCATTTTAATTTCGTTTTTCTTATTCCAACAGTTCGATGATACAAAAATATGATGGTAACTTTTGAAAAATCGAACAGGGATACTGCAATACTGCACATTTTTTCCACTCGAGTACCTTAACGCTGTTTTCATCGCTTACGCCACGCGGGTAAGATAGGAAATGTAGATGTGTATGTCCGATAAGCCTCGTTCACACTTTTGTGATAGAATGTGTTTTTATCTTTTTATACTCCGGAATCAGCAGCTTGTAAAATTCTTTTTATATACACGTTTGGTAATCGTGATCGCTGAAGGATGTGTGATAAGATTTGACCATCCGATCGATCTGATTGAAGAGTCGGAGAACACCGGTGCATTTACAAACTTAAAAACAACAGCTGGATTCGAGTGTCATTGTTTTGAAAAGGTTTCGAGATTTGCAACAGTTCGATGGAGAAACATTTTCGAAAAATGTCATTTTTTTTTTCTTTTTTTTGAAAAACGTGAAAAAATGTTTTTTCGTTGATATTTTTCTGCGCGGACGGTGGAAAGCCGAACGGAATCATCCCCTTTTGATTGCAGTATACGATACAGCGTGTAGTATAATCGTTCATCCCCCAAAATTCTTCTCCCTTTACTGGCAAGGAAAGATATTGTATTACTGCGTTGAATATTTAACGAGTTGGTCTCCCGTCACACTCTTTCTCTCGAGACTGTATCTCTCGGTTTTCTACCCCATCCCTCGAACGAGATTCTCGAGCAAGCACTTTGTCAAATGGATGCTGGAAAAAGATGGAAAGAGAAAGAAGCAGCAGCAGCGAAGGAAGAAAGTGGCAACGCGGGGGCAAGGACGAGGAGGGAGGAGGAGCGGAAAAGTTTCGTATTTTCGTGGCAAGACTTTGGGGGTTGACTTCCGTCGCGGATCGGACTTCTTCCCAGTGTAATATTTTCCTCGTCTTTTTTAAAACTCTCGCTCTTCTTCGCCCCTCATTTTGACAAGAATTTTTTTTCCTAACGACAGCCAGGAGGAAATATTTTTGCGATACGACGCGATATCCACTTAGGCTTGGTGATGATAATACTTCTTTTCACCCCTCGCTGCACGCCCCTAAAATTTTGTCGAAAGAGAAAAAGGTGCCAGCAGCTTCTCGTGGAACGAGGGGAGGTTTTTTATTTACTGGGCTCGAATGAAAAGAGTTTTCGAGAACGGCCCGAAACAAATTTTTCTTAGGGTAAAAGGTCCGAATGATTTTCCGATTATTCTGAATTCCCGTGTTGATTTTTCGAGAAATTTTACTTTAGTTTTCTCAAGGACGTTTTGATGTCTGAGATTTCGGAGCCCCGAATGGTCAAAAACGACTCTTGAGCTCGAGAAATCGGTGTCGTAGCCACGACGGCACGTTCCATTGGTCCTCTGGCCGAAGAGACAGAGAGCAAGAGAAAGCAAAAGGGAGACCGAATAACGGTTGCGATTTCAAGTCCGCGTCCTCGGGGGAAAAGGTTCTGGATGAGAACGTACAGACAATGTTGTGTACCTGTTGAAAACTTTCTTCGTACTTCGACGAACGTTTGAGATTCGTCTGCCCCGAGAAAAAGTGTCGGCGGGTCCCCGAGATTTTTTGCTGCTGCTTTGTTAAAAATTCATCCCTCAGCGGTGTTAAAAACAGCTTGAGAAACGTTCCATCGAGAATTGAAGAATCTCTTTATTCCTGTCACCGCTCTTCTCGTCGAGCTCGGCGTCACCGCGCGCGTTAAATTTAAACGCGAGATCACGATATTGAATCGTGGGACAAACCGGCTGTTCTCTTATCAGAGCATAATAATATTGCAGGCTTGTGGGAGGGGATGAAACCTCAATAAAACGAATCGTAAGTTCGTATCACCGCGATCCGTATTTCCTTTATCGATTGCACGAGAAAATAGCTAAATTACATTATCAATGATTGTGTGTAAAAATAGTCAGCAATCCACGAAGATCATCGAAATCGAATATCGCAATGAAAATATAACGATTAATCTTCATTTCTGCACTTCGAATTCCTCCATAAATCCGAGGTTAACCTGCACACATTTGAATTGTTAATGGATACAATAAAAAGATTAAAAGATGATCTAATTGATGAATGAACTGAGATTAATGTTGGGCAATTTATCACCATTGCCAATTGAATTTCCGACACAAGATATTTCCAAGCTCATTACAAAAGTTTATGAAGGGCACATATAAATTCATGTGTATGCGTACAGCATACGGTGAACGGTCGTAAAGAGTTGAAGGGTCGTCTGACGATTACCAAATAACGTTAACGTCGAGTCGACGCGAGCAAATAGTGAAGTGGGTAGAGACGATTATTTTTGTTTTCCGGTGCGCGCTCATGGTTGGGACTCTCATTCAAATCATAACCGCCCCCGCTTGCAGGAGATTGGCATAAGGCAAATCGTCCCCCGTTTTCTCTTTTATTCCCTCTTTCTCTTTCTAGTATTGTCCTTGTTGTGTCCCGATCCCCTCGGATCATAATACCATTTTTCGTTGAGAGCAACGGAGATGCCAAGAGAGGGAGAGGCGGGGGAAAGGGAGCGAAAAAGGATACGAAGAATTCTCTGCACATTTTCGTATGCTCGCAGGTATAAACCGCGTGCCGAGGGTACAAATCTTCGAGCAGAGCGAACCTCGGTCTGTCTAAACAGGCTTTTTTTTTTACCTTGTACATCGAAATAGATAAAACTCGGGATAAAATGGACTAGCAAAGTAAAAAAATAAGAAAACATTTCACGCAATGAGAAGTGTGAACCGAATTTTTTTATTTTTTTGTTCAACCCCCGCGTACCTTATTCATGACTGGAATTAATTCAAAGTTGAAACGAAATAAATTGATGGTTGGAGCGAATTTCTGCACTAATCGATAAAATTCTTAGAAAATGTTTAATCGTAGAAAAATAACTGATGCACTCGAACAACGTAGTTGGACATACGAGGGGAAGATTGGTTAATGAAAAATGCAAGTTTTTCGTGCATGAAAAGGAAGTAAAAGGTCGTTGATTGCTCAATGGATTATGTTGATTCATAGGGAAATCAGACAAAAATACAGATGCAGCCGTCGTTTTTAATTTTGTTTCGTCCACGTGTGGTCCATTTTGCCACACATTTTCACTTTAGCCGTTGCGCGTGTACATGGATAGTATAAAGTGAACTGGTGGCAGTGAGTACAATGCGTCGTATCAAACAAAGCTGAAGCTGCTGCTTCTCCCTTGGTGGATGGGGACTTTGACAGAAGTGTGGGTGGGTTTGCGCGAGGTGTAGTATTACTCATTCAAATGATCCTCTCTCGCTTCATGGACGAGGGAGCGAGCGAGAAAATACGCGCTTTTAATCCGTTCCAGGCATTCACATCGTTTACTATAATACTATGCTCGACCACATAAACCCATTTTTTTACTCTCTCTCTCTCTCTCTCTCTCTCGTTTTCTTTGATTCTATAAAAATTTGCCTTCTCCGTTCCTCACGTTGAGCCACAATTAAGCAGCTACAAATCCAGAGGGAAAAAGGAAGATGAAAAAAAAGGATGCAAAACAGTCTTCACTTACCCTTTAGGGCAGATTTCATTTTTGGATTCTCTTCTTGCGTTCGAGAGCTTCCTATCCGGTTGGATTCCCTTTGATTGTATTTTTCTTCTCTCAAAACTATTATTCAAATCGAATCGAGAATTTGTGCCCAGGGCCCTTTAATCTCGAATTTTTCCTTTCCATCTCCGACACTGCAATTATTCACAATTTCATCGTTTTTTTATTTACACTCACCTCAACAATCATTGTCGAATATTTCTTTCTTCATGTTCAACTGAGTGGGAATATGCCACCAGAGACGCAATTGAAAAATCAATTGATCTAAAGTTATTGCAATTTTTAATATTTTTCAAAGTTAATCATCAGAATCGCATGCCCAAATCAATCCATTTTTCTCCCAAAGTCGATGCTCGTTATAATTATTCGATTAACGGTAAAAGATTTGGAGATGAATATATTTTTGACAAATCCACGGGGCTGAATGGACGCCGCAAGTTTGTGTAATAAATCTGAAAAACCGTTGCTTTCGTTGAGCGTTAGATACGCGTGTAGCAGCAATATAGTTCAACATGGAGAATTCCCCCAATTTCGTAGTCAATTGGTTCGTCCGGTTGAGCGGGATAGCAGCAACGATTTTTATATTCCACAGCGTGTTACGGCGACTGAAATTTTTTCGGTGGTGTTGATCAGACGTCAAAACATTGGTTGTCTCTTAGTCGATTTCGAGCAACGTTTACGTTCCCTAATCTTTCTTGTTCATAGAAAATAGAAAGAGAGAGAGAGAGAGAGAGAGAGACGGGGGAAGTGACCGAGAATTCAAATGTGCGAGAGTGCACCTGCATTTCTCTACTGCTTCTGTTTGCACGAGTCCCTTCAACTTGCTTAAACGGATTTCCCGAGAAGAGCTAATTCCATTGTCAAAGTGTCTGGACAATTGTGCTGCCATTTCCTTTCTCCCTTCGCACCCGATTTTTCCTTCACGTTTTCGTCTTCGTCTGCGTTTTCCTGCGGCCTCAAGACTCAAAGGAATAGGATAAATTTCCCATCGCTGCAGTTTCGATCGACGTGGCAACGTCGAAAGCAGCAAAATTGCTCCGGCAATGTCTCCGAGCATTGTTGCACACACCGAGAAGAATTCTCGGAAGGATTTCCAAAAGCTATCCCATAACCGAGACATATCTGGGGGTAAATATATACACGTGTAACTCTTGTTGCGTACACACTACCAATACAAATACGTGCGTGAATGTGTGCGTGCCCTGTCCCTCGAAGGGATGAGTCTCCTGCTGGGATTCACCATTGTGTCAGAATCGCGAGCAGCCTCCCCTTTACCTTTCGACTCTTCCTTCCAGTCCCCGCATACCCGGTTCAATCTTATTATAATACTCCGGACTTTGGATCCTACGGTGGTACAACGTAAAAGTGCCGAAAAACACGACGCGTTTCCACGCTTATCCTCTGGCTAAATCACCAACGGAATCTCTCCTGCGATGACTTTTCCTTCAACACTTTTGAGCCCGCATCGAATTTACTCGTTTCAAACATTTTTTTTCTTATTGATCAGGTTTTTCGAGCTACAGCTTGACGTGGCCATGAATTTTTTGTAGAAAACTGTTGAAGAGCACAAAAATCTAACGAATTCAATGACATTCCTCGTGAAAGAAGGAAAAAGCAATTTTCAACAGCAAGATAATTGTCTAATGGTTACGTAGATAAATTTCTTTCCTGTTGTATTTCATAAGGTTATGAATTTTAGTTTGTGGAATATGCGGCCTCGCAAGTGCGTGTGTTCTCGTTAAAATCGTGTTTACTTGTTAGTAAGGGTGTGTTTCATACAAATAGTAAGGGTAGTTAGGGGTTTTCCAGCATTGTCGCGTGAGAAATTACGGAAACGCAAATTGGCCGATCTGCAACCGTGACGGGGAATGGACGCGAGCCACGTGCTTTGCTCCGTCCTCTCTCGAGAGCGTCGATGCGTCCTCTCTCTCTCTCACTCTTCTAGTCGCAGCTATTGCGGTTGTGTAATCAGTAATGCCAGTATATTTCGAGGGTTGAAAGTGAAAGGGACTAATGCATACGTGGAATGAATATTTGCGCGTGTTTGTGTGTGTGTCTACGTGCGTGTGAATGAACGAGGGATTCGGTATAAGCTTTCGCCATATTCGAGGATCAGGACCAACGGCAAATGTGTGCCAATATTCGAGCTCACACGTTTCGTCCATTACTACTCTATTTGTACACTCTAGCCAATAACCATTTTTCTTCGACGGTTTTTTCCCCGTAAAAAGCTGGATACACCGAACTTTTTCAATCGAACTGTAGCAACAGAATCACGGTAAGCGGAACTGGAAAACTTGCACTTATTTGGAATGCACGAAGCTCCGAAATTGATGGAAGTTTGCTGGGATACATCGAAATGTCTTCAAGAGTAAAATTACTCAGGAATTTTTCAATTTATTTTTACAAAAACACTCGTATGTTTTTTATTTTGCAGAGGAAAAAAATCGATTAGAATTATCCTGAAATATTTGAGCTGGCAACGAAAGTCTGAGTGACAATTTAAGGGGCGAGGACCGGGATGAATTCTCATCCTCCGTATACGCGCATCGCGAGAGCAAGTTTTCCATTCCTCGGCACAAACAGGCTCGGCCGTTTAGGAGCATCCCTTGAAAGTACCGTGGAAAGAGGGGGGGGGGGGGGTTGAAACACGGGGTGTTTACAAAAGTCACCACCAGATGACAGAAGGGTGACGCGTACAGGAGAACACTGGCGGCGGTTGTTCGTTCGACGTTCTTTTTTCACGGGGTGCGCTTTCATTGTGCGTTATCGGGGGTGCTGTTGCTCATACCGCGCCCCCTCTGCTCACGCTCTCCCGTCTTATTTTCCCTTGTGTGTATGGTTAGGGCACGCTCTATGCCACGGTACAGCACTTATGTATTGTGTATGCTTTTGGACGACTTCAACCCCACTCCAATCCCCTCCATTTTTTCCAGGCGTATCGCGCGCGCGGCGCAATGCAACTTTTCAACCCCGTAAACGAGACCGAGCGCGTTTTGTCTCCTTTCCTCCCTTTCTCCGTCTCTCTTTGCCTTCTCCGATTCGAGGACCTCCGTGTTTGAAAAGTATCCGGAACATTTTCGAAGAGAACTCTCTCCTCCTCGTGGCGAAAAAAACGCACCCCTCTTGCGTGTTTGCGGAAGCCAAACCCTAAACGCTTTTTTTTCCCGGGCGTATCCATGTGTGCTCATATTCCATCGAAGCGATGAATTCGATAATCACTGCAAACAAAATAAAACATCCATCGCCATCTTTGCGTTCTTTTATCTTTTCCGCCACACTCGCCCGGACCGCTCCGCCATCTTTGGGTGCATCGCCGAGATAGCGAATACTCAAACAAGCTTTCCCGTATTATTCAATTTTCTTTGAATATCCCCAAAATTTCGTTATCTTTTTCTTCTTTATTGCAGCACGATTAATCGAAAATCATTCCTATTGTTCCATGCTCCTTTCGTTTATACCATTTCCAACGAATCAATGACCTTGATAATGATCGAACGATTATATTCTCGAGCGAACAATGAATTGATAAAATTTCTTTTTTTCCTCACGATAAATGCACAATCTTTGATGAGCTTTGTCCAAATTGAATTATTGTTTTAATCAATCTCGAGCAAACAATACTATTCGGGAGCGTTAAATCTTTGGCTACTTCGACGCGATTGACCGTTGGAGTTGGAGCGAGATAGTAAAATCCTCCAAGATTCGTCAGCTAGCTTTCGCGGTTATTTTGTAATATATTTTTATCAATTTTTACTCGTTGAAGCGACCGCTTCAACCAGCAATTGTTGCTTTTCATTTCTCGAAGGTGAGACATTTTCGAGGAATCAAAGGAACATAATAATTGAGAGTTACTGCGTAAAGTAGCATTTTCGACGGAGGTTAAAGTCGTTTTCCTGCGGGTGTAGGAGCGCGTTATAATTGCAATTTGTTCACTGACATTCTTATTACGAGAGCGCGCGGTACGATCGAAATAAAGCTACCGTCGTTCGCCGCCCACTCTTCGAGTATTTCCTCTTTATCTTTCTGTCTCTGTCATTCTGCGCATTCTTAAGAATTCCTTGCTCTCTCGCTCTCGAAGCAAGCACACGCGTTGTTTCTCTCTCTGTTTCTCTGTACCTTCGTCTTGGCGGCGACATGAAAGTCCCCGCCGTGAAATGCGTACGAGCGATTGTGTTCCCCGGCGTGTACGAGAGCGACTACCGTCGCGGTTCACTCTCATGCTCTCGGCACCGAGTAAGAGAAAAAGGAAGGAGAGAGATCGCTCTCTGCCAGAAGGTACCAACGTGTGTGTATGCTTTGGTCCAGCCTGGGGCAAGATCTGCTCCGGGACTTTTGCCGATATAAAATCGCCACGTGGTCAAACAAGAAGGAGAGAGAGAGAGAGAGAGAGAGAGGGAGGGAGGGTAGGCAGAGAAGGGCTGGGGAGGGAAGGGAGAAAAAAGAGCAAAGAGTGGAGCACTGAACCGAGGTTGAGATCCGCTGAAACTCCTCTTATTTCTTTCTCCCTCTCCTTGTGTCTTGCTCCCTTCTTCCCTACGAGCCAACAATCGCTTTCATTGTTTCTCGTTACATTACCTGAAAAGCAAACACGTTGAAACGTTCGTATCAAAAAGGGGAGAACGGTGAGAAAAGGTTCGCGCCGCTTCAATCGGACATCTCTCTCCCCTCCCCCCTCCCTCCTTTCTCCAGACGTTCGAGCTCTCATAATACTATTTTTAATTAAATATATATCATATCGTAATGACATTGCCGCATTGATTTATCGCGCTCATGCCTCGAGCGGAGGGACGAGGAGAAAAGATTATCGGGAAATTTCTTTGAGGGAACGCCGCTGTTGTTCAACATGCCGAAGCTTTTCAACCTCCGAGTAACTTCCGGTCGGAGGGCGCGATTGCTTCGTGACGATCGAACGCAAATTTCTCCTGATTTATTAACCGAATCATAGACGATCGTTGAAGGATCATGTTGAATGAGTTTTCACCTCATAAAGCTTTTTACATACTCGAAAAAAATCGTCGAAAGAGCGAAAAAAAGGCGTCAAATAATATAGCGGAATCGTAAATTCTTTGGAGATTTTTTCCCATCCTTAAAATCGTTGTCCTTTTCGCTCTTACGCGGAGAAAAAGCACGTGAGGCGAGTATAGGAAGGTGAGTTAGCGGGTTGTAACTGTATCAAGTTGGCCGTGACACGACTGGGTATAAATCACTTTCGCTGACCTGCCGAGCTGGAGGGCTACCCGTTTGCTGCTCCCACTCTCTATGTAAATATAGCACGGATATAAATTTATATATACAAAAATATATAGATCCTCCGATATGCCGAATATATACGTAGAAATTTATGTGAGGGCATACGCGATGAGTATAAATTTATATTAAAATTGTGTACGAAGACGGAACGATAAATTTTACTTTTTTCACTCCAAACACCCGGTGATCGTTCGCTTATTTTTTATATTTTTATCTCATTTGATCGTCATTGAGATATGTGAAACACAGAAGTACTAATTTCTAGCGACTTTATTGATGCGCTAATGCCACTTGACCGTCAACGCGGTCTTTCCTTTTCCGAAAAAAATCTTTTCATCTCAATTCTAGAGAAATACTAATTGATACATGGACTATGCGCCAAGTCTGATTATCAGTTTCTCAGCTGCGTACAATGTGGAGATCTTAATTATTGTCTGCAACGGAAATTCCAAATTCTTTTTCCATTTTCATAATACATTTTCTTTCCATACGAACTTATAAAAACCTGAAAAAATTGCGGAATTCTATATTTACAGCACTTTCAAGTGATATTCTTCTTCGTTAGAAGCGTTTTTTCTTCAAACTCGCTAAAAATATAGAATTTCGCAATTTTATTGGGTTTTTATAGGCTTAATTCGTATGAAAGAAAAATGTATGAAAATAGAAGAAAAAAAAATTTGGAATTTTTGTTGCAGACAATAATTTCAAATTAGTATTTCTCGCATTGAAAAAATGTTTTTGTACTTTTTAAATATATCATTGAAACTGTCAATCCTAAAAACATTCCCGAAAACAATCGATTTTTTGACTTTCTAAAGCAGGACTCCCCCTTAAATCGTTGGGAGAGGGTTTTGGTACTTTAATTATGACGTCACTAAATACCGTTGAATGGAGTTCCCCCTGCGCTTGTATATTTTTCTATAAATTTTCTTCCTAATTCCCGTCAGACTTGCCGATAAACGTATCAAGATATTCTGTCCAATGGAGGAGCAGTAACTGCGAATAACTTTAAACATTCGCGAAATGTTTCACTTGTCGTGCGATTTTCTGGTCGGCATAGCATTGACATTGTACGAAGGGTGGATTTCGAGGCTCGCGCGACTCGCTCTAACCGAGAGACTCTCTGCGGTGGCTGATTCAATCATGATAATTCCTCGAATGAAATTTACCGCCAGCCATCACGCACGTACACACCCTGTAGCTGTGGGTTATCCAGCGTCCGTTGGATGAGCCCCGGCCCTGGTCAGGTCGGGGGATGCGAAGGCAGGGGCGCGCTTGAGATTCTTCGGGCTTTGCGTCGCGGGGGTGCGAATCTAATAACACCAATTGACTCTAAGCGTGATCGAGCTACGAACGATTTGTCTGGTCTTGGCTTTATTTCCGCACTCGGAAGATAGTCCGGGGCCCCGCCCTTAAAGAAAAACTCAATCAATCATTTTTTTGGTACTGAATTGAACGAATGAATGTTGTCGGTATATTTTCGAGTATGGTAAATGGAAAATTGGAAAATGCAGGCAATCTTCCAAGTGAAAGGTGAGGAAGAACGTTCCAGAGAATTGAAGAAATCATTAATACGCGATTTTTATTGCATTTAAAAATAGTTACGTAACCGAAAATGATGTCGAGCGTATTCTCAAAATCGCCCCATTACTCCAAATTTTATCGTGTGCATCGAGACGTTAAGCGATCTACCGAGAACATTTTAGTATTGGGGGGTAAAAAAGAAAGACTGAAATTCTGGGAAGTGCGACCAATTTTTCATTCGACTTCCTCGTGCGTGCTCGACGATCGATTTGAATTTTCGTTGATCGAGCGTTTTAATGAGCAACGAAGAGAGGGTCGAAAATGAGGGAGGAGTTAAGGAGGAGGATACGAGACGAGGAACAGAAAAAAATGGAGACCGTGTTTAAACAGGTGGCTGTTTCGAAGGCTTTTTTTTCGGGGAGCCTAAAAACGATGTTTTACGTGGGTTACATCACACATATGTGACTGGAACGACCCGAAAATCGATCGATTTATGGACTACTCTCGTTTGTGTAGTGACGTTACACAGGGACTATCACCACTTGTCACATTTGCCACATATTTTTAATGATTTGTTGGATATTTTTTCTTCCTTCCCCTTCGTTCCAGTTAGCGTGACTCGAAGTGTCATTCTTCTTCGTCGAAATACATTTTATTATCATGAGCGGTTACGAGTTTAACGCTATGCCCCGAATGTGATATCGTTCGATCAATTATTGCATCGATAAAATTGAACTTCGAATAAATATTTATTGTCGAATAAAAGTATCGAAAGCCTCTGGGATACTAAATTGTTTCAGCAACTTTTTAACTACGAATTTTCGTAGTTAAACTCTATTTAGCGAGTGCGTTTGTGGGTACAGTTGAATGTGACAAGTCGGATTTCTGCGGTGGCACAAATTCGTCAGTTCACGTACACGAGGGTAGGCCAATCTCGTGAATTACACTTGGGATAAAAGCAAAACGTTTAACGGGATGAGCAGGACCGGGAAGAGGAAGAGAGAACACAGGCTGGGAGTTTTCGGAGCAGGGATTTGAAAGTCAATTTTCGTAGGGAGTACAAAAGTTGGACAGCCGTCAGTCAGTACACGAAAATCCCTGGTGCTTTCTCCTCTCTCTCTCTCTATCTCTCTCTTTTAGGGTATCCCGACAGAGCTGCATCTTTGCTCCGTTCCCAACCCTCCCTTTCGTTATGCACCCTCCAGAACATTCGGAAATGTAGCACGTATTGTCACGTACACATATACTCAAATGAATAAGGATAGAGAGCGAAGGAGAACGAAAGAGAGAGAGAGAGAGAGAGAGAGAGAGAAAGAGATTGACATACATAGTAACGAATAAAAGACACAGACACACGGTTCGATGGACCGACAAAGTGCCAGATGGGTGACTGATGCGACATGCAACCCCGCGAACCAGTCCCCGTGACCGAGCAATCGTCTGACAGACTTTTCCTCTGCGTGTCTTCGCGAAGCCTTTGAGCAAGCGAGGCCGACGATATTATTATCGAATGTGATGTACGAGAAAGAGCAACATTCTCTTGAGACTTTCAAATTATATGTGGCTGCGGCGATGGACCAGCAGCGGGGAAGCTAATGAAATCGAGTCGAATTTAACTTTGACGAATTTCCTCGTTACATAACAATTTCATTGTTATTTTAAAACGTGTCTGGAGAGTGTCTCGTGCTCAGAGAACTGGAAATATCCGCGGAATCCTCATTTTGGAAAATTGAATACCTGAAAACTCCTCTTGGATGCACAGTTGAAAAAAATGCATGTCAAAACGTTTTTTTGATCACACACTTGTCATTCTGCAGCAAATAAAAGAAAATAGCTTTATCAGAAAATATATGAAGCCTCCAGACACAACATTTTTCGGAAGATAAACGACGATTTCGTTTCATGCTCGATTCTGCTTACGAGTATGAGGCCCCCGAATTGAAGAGGGGAAAGACCGCGTACGTTTTTCATACCCTCATTCGAACCGGCACCCTTAAAAACTTGACACAGACACAAGCGAATGTGATGAATGCCGAACAAGGACACGAATAATGACGTAACAATGCCCGATTCAAACACGTTCATAAAAACACGATTCTTTTGTAACCGTCTTTTTTTTCTCTTGCTCACTCGCTCTTTCTGAGATCAGGGACTCGAAAAACAGGGAATCTGACTACGAGTGTGTCTCATCAAAGCATGACGATGTCATTACATCGAGGTTACTTACACAGAGGAACGTGTCGTGATTGAGGTAACAATATATTAAACTTACAATTGATGATCCGACGATAAGGATACTCAGCCTTGATTGAAAGTATCGAAGATCCTTGTAATGGATTTCTTCCAAGTCATTTATAGTCCCCAATTATCAATTTCTCGGTAAAACAACGATAAAAATCAATCAAAACTTTCCACTCTGCCGAAGCTCACTAAATTTCTGGAACATTCAAAAGATTCGTAGTCCGAGAGTTTGCTGCTGCTTTACTTTCATTGAAAAAAATACTCTTAAAAAGCATTATATTTTCATTAAATCTCCTCAAATCCACCGTTTTTGTACGTCCCTCCAGGTACAGCGATTTTTACCTCTTTTTATTTTCACGTACGAGTGCGCAAAGCGTTAACGCGTGTATTAGGTTGTAGATGCGCCCCTTGTACAGTTTAGTATACAGGACGTGCGTCCATCTGCCGCTCAAGATAGAAAGAGATGAGCGTTTACGCGAGCGCGAGCTGAATGTCAATAAGATCGGTGAGCAATATCCACACGTTTTCTATAGAGAAAAAGACCGCGACGGATCGACGGATAAATGTATACGAACTAGTGAGAATCAGAAAGGCGTAACGGTCGTTATTTTATTGCTGGCGTTTAGAAAAAACGTGGACAACTGCGATGGAAAATTCGTAAAATTTTCGACGTTTCCAATTCGAAGGTTTTCAGTACTTCCATCAGGAAGGAATCGTAAAAAAATTCAATCGATTCATCAACGTTTTCGGAATTCTTGATGGCCTTCGAGAAGAATAAAACGCTCAATGTAATGGCCAATATTTGTGGTAACGACGAGGCGAAAAAGGCACTCAAAATCGGCCATTAATACGAGATTAGTTTACAGATCGAAGTTTTTTTCCCCCGAACATTTATAGACTCGTTTGATTGATCGTAAATAATTTGGAAGTTGGAAATATCACGCGATTCGCGGGACTCGATTATGGGGTGCTCGCTCGTTTATTTAGAATCGAGCGTATCGAATTTTGGTGCCACACACGAAGAGATCGGGAGCGAAGAAACCACCGAACGGAACAGCGCCGAGGACTTTTTTTTATTGCGCTAATTTTAGTACGGTTTGCGGAATCTCATAATAAATTCATCTCGCGGATGAATCGTCAATGTGCAGACCGAATGATCTCGAGACATGCGGGGATAAATGGGATGGAGGAAAAGAATCTTTCAACGTTTGCTTTTCGTATCTGTAACGAAAGAGCGAACGAGGAGGAGGAGGAAGAAGAAAGCGAAACTTAGGCAGATGCCAGGAGAATTATAAAAATCGCGCGCAGCCTCCGCGCAGGGATGTGAAAACAAACCGGGGTGGGCGGCTGCGAGCAAGATTTTCACTTTTATATCCGGCCCTCTTTCACTTCGCGGAAGCTCCGCCGCTTATCGTTTACCAACCCCGTAGCGCTTCTTCGCGGATCAACAAACATTCGTTCGCTTTTGTAAAGACAGAGCAGGAAGAGAGAAAAAAAAGGCCAAGGAAGAGCGTACACGAAATGTACGAAAAAGCTGGTCCAGCTCGGAACTTCTGAGGCGAGAAAGATACGAGAATAAAAATACACCGAGTTTCTTTACAAATTGTGTTCCCGCGATGATTCCGTGCCCCGAATTACCGACTCGAAGATTCTTCCCGTCCACAAACGCGTGTCCAATGTCTTCTCATCGCGTCAATCAATTTGCTCGTCCGCATGCACAAAGTGGCACGTAAAATACTTTCATAAAAATCATTCCCAAAGATTTTTATTTCCGATATGACCAGCGGCCTCCAGCAACAGGTCGCTGAATCTCGGAATAGAATCCGGTGATTGCGATGACGTTGATTAAAATTCTTGACGACGTGATCTCCGATATTGCCGAACGCCTTGATTGCACGACCAATTCTTCTAGATAGACAAATATACGTACACATGAAATGTATTCAAGGCATATTGGCGTTTCGAGTTAACGAGAGCTGCTCGAAGATCAACGGAATCACGATCGCCGCGGGCAGACTTTCCTACTGTTACTCTCTCCCTGTATATCTGTACTTAAGCGGGTACGTTCGACGCTCGGGCGCTTCGGATCACTCAACGAGATTACAAAACGTAACAAGCAAGAGATTTCATGCATGTGCGAGTCGCGCGTACGAGTCCCAAAGCTCCCTGCGCACCAACATTCTGCGTCTGTATACACACGCACGTATTTATATAAATGCGTGGATTAAATATCGTGCACACTCTCGTGCGATAGCAGGGCGTGCCGCCCAACCTAATCCAACCAGAGAGCGCGTTTCATTCGTTTAAAAATCCATGTACGATCCTCCGCGTGTGTGCACAAATGTACGTCGAGATGTGTGTAATGACCGACGTCCTGAGCCCGTAATAATAATGTAAAAGTAGTCGAGCGAGCGAATCGCATGGATGGAAACGCGCGCGCGTGTGTGTGCTCCGCATGCGAGACGCGGGGGGGTAAAAATAAAAGCGAATGAATAAAGGGAAGAGTAGCCGGTGTGTGAACCGACGCGGTTTGATTTTTCAACAATGCTCGCTCGCTCCCACAGGGCCATGGGGATTCCTGCCAAATGAACAATATCATCAAATTTCATTATCGATGTAATAACGCGAAAGAGGGGCAGGACTCTTCCTTTCAATACTCGTTCTAACGGTGTCCAAAGTTCGAGAATGAATGAAAAAGTATCGGGCTACAGTTTTTGTTCGCCGCGGTGGCTCATTCTTTCTAACATTTTCAATAAACTTTTGTGCTTTAATTAACGATTGTTCTGTACAACAGAACCGACCGACTCGTTTGATGAATTTAACAAAATCCACAAAATTGTATTGCTTCTGGTTTCTCGGAGTATCAAACTGGCCTGACGATTCGTTAATTTCATTTCGAAACGTTCTTCGTTACCTTCGTACAAACAAAGCTTGATGACGTCGTTATAAAATTTCAAAAAATCCATTTGACGAAATGGGCCTTCAACAACGACCGCATTTCCGGGATATTAACCGTTCTCGTATTCAAAGTACCCCAAAAATTCGAGTTGCAACGAAACATGCCCGCGGAAGATGACGAAAATTGTCGGGATGGGTGTTGCGGGCAATCCATCTGTCAGACGGGCGCTTATATTTCGGACGTTAATTCCATGGAATGGAATGACTTTTTGAAGAAAACGGCCAAACGAGAAAGACAAATGTGAAGAAAGACGGAGAAAGAAAAAAATGAGAGAGAAGAGAAGAAGGCAAGACACAGCGGAGAAACGGCTGTGGCCAAGCTGCGGATGTCCAAATGTTCTCAATCTCGGCCTTCTTTTCGGAGCAATCTCAATGCCCAGGACCCCTCTCTCTCTCTCTCTCTCTCTCTCTTTCCCCTGCTCTCTTTCGTACACTCTCCTCAGCTGAGATCTCGTGTTGGACGTCCGCAGCGAACTCGGATGTGTTTCCATCTCACTCGTGCACGCCGCATGTCGTCTGGATGTTCGTTCGCCCTACACACAGCCTGAGGAACCGCCTCGGCCCGGCCTGCTGGGCAACCCATCGGGGCAAGGGCCCGAGGGCGAACACGCCAAAGACAACGTACACATTGACGAATCTGTGTAAACCCATGCACACTCATAATTCTCTCGATAAGAAATATTTTCTGACAATTTACGTCACAAGTGCACGCGTATTGAACGAGAAAAAAATATAAAAACGTGTCTCTAAATAGACGTAAAAAAAGGATGAAAAAATCTCGGTAATATTTCGTTCGTTCGTTCCTTCTTATTTCCTTGCTCTCTCGGCTCCGGGATCGAGATCTGAGGTACGCGCGGGATGAAGAGCTTTGTAAGAGCTACGGCAGGAGCAGGGGCTGTCAACTAGCCATCACCCTCCAATGCCTATGAATAATCATATCGTCCAATCTCATATTCATACGGTTAACCGACGATCTTCCATGGGGTTGCTCTCGCTTCTCTTTCTCCGCGCATTATCCATGATTTCGTTGCTCTCTTTCCACTTGCTCTTTGCGTTCAAGCCTTTTGAGTCGAACGTCCTGTGGGATTTGGTAGCTTAATTTCTTCATACGCCAAATTTGTCGGATCAAATCTCCGAAAATACGTTTACACGTTCGAGTGAGCGGCATTCAAACGATTTGTTGTTGCCACGCGACCAGCCGGAAATGTCGAAGATAAAAGCTCTTCGGCCTCGGAGATATTGCTGGGGATTTTTTATATTTTTTATTATATTGAATTGAATAATTTTCCTCGATTCAATGCTGAGCATTGATGTTCGGTTATCGGATGCAAAGTGACGCATGTTTCGTTCCACCGGTTCGTCGAATTCGCGGCCTGAATATTAGTGAATCGAAGTCCATTTGAGAATCCCTGAATCGTAGGTTTCTTTGACGCCGCTGCATATGTTGAGCGCAAAGCGGAATATTTCCGAAAAATGGTGTGCCGGGGACGGGGCTGAAAATCTTGGAGTCAGCTGCTTGCCTTGCGAATTGAGCCTTCGGGATCGAGCGCTGTGCCTCGTGCTCGAGGCGTGCACACGAACTGGGGCCTTCCTGGAGCTCTGAAAAGGCGCTAGCTCGAGTACGTGGGGAAGTCCCGTTTATTGGCGCGAGTGAACCGAGCGCGTCTCGCCGTTTAAATTGATTTACCTCAGTTTTTCCGGCTCAGGTAGTTCTCTTCCGGGCGTAGCTTTATATCCATCTCTTTCTTCCTTTTTTCCCCCTCGATCTTTTGTAACGAATGTTACGTACCCTCGGACCTTTGGGAGACTCGGAAGACGTCGCATGCGCGTCGCCCTATTTTTTGTTTCCTGAAAACTCGCAGTCCCACTTTGTTTTGGTCAAACTGTCTGACTTCTGCGTTACAGGCCTCGGGGCGACATCCAAACAAACACTTATTTTG
Organism: Venturia canescens; assembly: GCF_019457755.1. Taxonomy (NCBI): domain Eukaryota; kingdom Metazoa; phylum Arthropoda; class Insecta; order Hymenoptera; family Ichneumonidae; genus Venturia; species Venturia canescens. The sequence goes on along the minus strand of NC_057424.1, from coordinate 13,555,460 downwards.
TAGTTTCTCGCGTGGAGTTATCATTGGATTGAGTTTTCCATTCGTATTTAGACTAAAAAATACGTGAAAGTTCGCGATTAAACGTTGTGTATAAACGTGAATTTTCATGCGGATTTTGTGTTCAAGATTGTTGATATTTCCGTAAACTCGTATCTTTCCTCCTCCTCTTCGGTTTTTCTTTATCGCAGTCATTCCCTGCTCCGAAGACCTTCCTTCATATTATTCTTTTGTTATTTTTCTACGCGCACGCCTCCCGCCACCGCAACAGTTTCTATTGAGCGAATCGCTCCAAAAATAAAACACGTTTTTCCTTATCTCAGACACCGAACGATATTTAAACACCGCTAGTGCAAACAAAATCTCGAGTACTTTTTCGCTATCTCGAGGGCTCGGTGCGGATCGATCGTCGACGAGCAGTGTCAACCGTTCTGCGAGTACATTGCGTATCCCATATTATTCAAACCGTTTTGTGCGAATGCCTGGAGCGTAGGGAAAGTGACGAAAAGGATGATTCGGATCAGGGCGTTCAAACCCTGGCGCTAATCAAGTCCAGTGAATTGCAGAAATTTCAAAATTTCTCAAGGCTCGTGGCCCAGCGAACTCTGGAGCACATTTTCATTATCAAAATCACCGAGTTGTCGCGATCAAGTCCAAGTAATCCAAGTCCCGAAGCGTTACAGCTCAATTAGAGCCACCGATAGAAAAATTGTTGGTGCAAAAAAATGCATCGATTTGCCGCAGGCACACGCGCCAAGAACGCAGTAACGAAAGCGATGCCACACAGCGACGTTATCAGCAAGAATAATATATCTCCACGAAAAGGATCAACTTATCGAGAGTATGATGCTGCAGGAACGGATGAAATGATTGAAAAAAAAGGAAAATAATGATTCAACCAGTGAAATTCCAGTCCCCGTGAGCGAGCACGTCGAGCACGTCACAGACTACGTCGAGTCAACTGTCCGAGAAGCTGCGGGAGAGGACACGCGAGCGGAAAGGATCTCGTGAAGGTTCGTCGAGGGGGGAGGGGGCGCTCTTTCTCTCGCAATTACTCGGCGTGACTTGCGATCCGCACCCCAAGTTTTAGAGACCCACCTTGTATATGCATACACGTATATATTGTATACATTAGATACAACGACCAGCACTCTCGACCGGTTATTCTCGCCCCGCAACACAAACAAACGTGAATATGGTCACAGGAGCTGAAATTCCCAACACATTTATGAGCTACGAGAATATTGTACACTCACTGCGTACCATTTCCTCCCCATAAATTCGATGGGACCCCCGAAGAACGCCGAGGAACACGAGTCTCAACGTCATGTATACGAAAAACATATCGAACGATCGCTTGTTTCGATATCACCCAGTTTTCTACAACCCTCCTTTTTATTAACCTCCATTTTTTCTCTTCTTCTTTCCTCCTTCTCTTTAACTCTCTCCGCATCGTGTCACGGGGACTCGCGCTGTGATGACTCGACTCTATCGATCCCGTGTGTATCCCGCCATTTTTTCCTCGATACTTTCAACCGAACGGTGCGCGTTTGTAATCAGGAATTAATTTTGGAGAAAGTGGTCGAGCATTGTACATAAAATAGAAATAAATATTTCTATTTTATGTATTTTATGTACAATGCTATTTGCGCATAAATATGCGCAGCTTTTTTATTAGAAAAATATAAAAATTAAATATTTTCCTGTATCATATACGATTTGTAAACACGTATTTATGCATAATGTCCAGAATGAGAGAAAAAAACGTAGAAAGCTCGAGAGCTCTGGAGAGAGAAAAAGAAAGATTCGAAAGGACGACACTTTCGAGTTTACGTGGCCAGGAACGAGCCATCGTAAAGTTTATCGTTGTCGTCGAGTTTGTCTCTCTTTTCTTCCTCGTACCAACCCGGTATTCTCTTCATATGCCAGAGATCTGTGTGTATGAGCGCGTGTATAGATACGAGTACAGGCGTATGTGCAGAATGGCAGTTATATTCTTGTAGCTCCACACGCTTCGGATTGTCAAAATAGCCGATCTTTATGCGGTTTTTATGGCCGTGCACTCGTTGCTCCACCCGATATGTTACGAGCGTGAAATCCGAAGGTTCTTCCGGGATTCCCGAAGCCGACTTCGTATTATCGTCGGCCACGAGCCTGTGAATTTAGACTCAAATCGACGAATGGGGTCTTTGCTGTTTCAATCGGAATTTATGTACATTCATCCTCGTATCAGGAGGCGAAGAATCGTTGAAATGATCGATGATGGGTCCATTTAATCGTGTTGTTTAACCTTCTTTATCGTACCGAGGGTGCTTTTTAAAATAATTGCTCTCGTGACGCGACTGGAAGTATCTGGAGTGAATGTCACAAAAAACGTGAGTGTAAAATGTGTGTGTGTGTGTGTGTGTGTTTTTTTTTTTTTTCGAAACTCATCAAAGTGTAACCACATTTTTGTGGGCGTTGGGATGGAATTAAGAAAACGTGTGTAGATTTATCCGAATGATGATGAGCCCTTCGACAGCCTGGAAGGGAGAAATAACACGTGGCAGAGAAAACTTATGGGATTCATAAGGAAATGTGGAGAAAGCATTTTTATCCCAGTGCCAGGAACGGACCCCACGTGCTTTCTGTGTAGAAATAAATGAGAGGGAATAAACGAGAGAGAGAGAGAGGGACGAGAAAAGTCCCATCGACCTTCGTCGGTCCCGCACATTGGTCGACTCGTCTCAGATTACATTTCCTTAGCAGCCTCCTGAGCATCTCTCCTCGCGGACCTTCTGGAGCGAGGAGCCAAGATTTTTATTCTCGTATGTAAGCGAAGAACGCACACAACGAGAACCCCGCAGTGAGAGCGGGTATTTCGACTTTTCGAGTGGCAACGAAGTAGGCTCGAAAAAGAGAGGGCATAAGCTCACAGATTCCTCTGGTCCATCTCCTCTCGTTTCTCGGAACGATGTTTTTTTCCTTCCTCCTTTTCGAGTTCTCCGTCGGGGGTTGTGGAGCCTCACACGTTTCGAATACTCGAACGTTGCCGCGACACGAGATAGATCGAATTACCATCTTTGCAGCTCCCTCGCCCTCCTCCTCGCACAACCCTCGCCCTTTTTTTCGAGATCTTCAATTTTTCCGTCTGGTCAATGATATCTTTACATTTGCATTTGGAAATGTTACACCGTGAGAAATTAACTGCGCTCCGGCATCGAGGTAATTCAAATTGAACAGAATACTCATTTTTCGTTCGTATCGAATTTCATTGAAACCTACATTTACTGTCAATTAATGCAGAACTGTCTATTAATTAAAACCAGTGTCTCAAGCTTGAGAAATTAATGTTCAACTCGAAGGAAAGTTTTTGTTGTTCGATTAAAAAATAAATTTTGAGAAATATTTCGAAATTGATGGATTGTTCCACTGGATGGAAACGTTCTGATTCGGAAAGGAAAAAAGGCTTTCGAATCTTGAATGTACCAGGAAAAATCTCTCGTCGCCTCCTCAACGGTACAAAATTCAGTACGAACGTGCCAAACTGATTTATTTAATTTTCCGAGACACGAACTCGACATGACAGGGGAAAACGTGTCGTTGGAAGATAAATAGTAATGAAGTGAAGAAAGAGAAATAGAGAAGGAGGGAGTTTGCTCGCGGACGAGATTTGCTTCGCTGTTTGGATCTGTCTATTTCCGACTATTACGAGGTTCGGGCACGTCCCTACGAATAGTGCGGTATTAATATTGGCATGAGTAATAATAACACCTTGCCTCGAGAAAATACACGAATAAGAGAGTGTACACAAAAATTATAATTTGAGAGAACACGTGACACTCGTAAACATGAATCCACTTTGGAGTGTGAACACAAACATTCGAATAGCAACAATCTAATAATATGCTGAACGACAAAGACGATTGAAAATCAATAAATACATGGAATTTTCTCATTGACCAAATTATAAAGGAATCCGAAAAATTCATTTTCATGAAGAACAACGCTGTTACTTTATTAATGAAAAAATCACCGTCGTGTCCACAGGCTAGCCAAGAAAAAATCAAACGAAATAACAGTATTTGAGTGCGACGATTTATGGGACGATAATGATAATGTTCGATATCAAATACAAATTTCGATACACCCTTTTTAGACCTTTTTCTTGGGTTACGTTCTTTTTTTTTTTTCAAAGGTTGTGGCCGAATCTCTGGTCCTTCGTTGTGGTCGATAAATAATAATGATCGAGGGGATCAAGCCCCATATTTTGTGGTCGCGGGACTCGGATACGTTGTATTTCACTAAGGCACAATTCCATCGAGGTAGAGACGCGTGTCGTCGACTCAAAGACCTAGAATTACCTTCTCGTATTATTTTCACATTCGGGCATTCGGATGTAGTAACTTGAAAAAGGCTCTGCTCCTCGAGGAGGGCAAAAAGTGTTAGGAAGGTACGGCCCCGACTATCAAGCCCTCTCCGTCTTTCTTCCTTTCTTTTCCTTGCACCGACACCCCGGAAATGGTCCAATTTTCGACAAACGACTTGGGCTACTCCCTCGTCTCGTCACTCTGATTTCTTACCTACGATGCAGTCAGTTTCTTCCTCTCCCTTCCGCCCCTCTTCGTCTTCTCTCCGGCATCTTCCCTCCACCACTTCCTACCACGAGGAGAGAGAGAGAGAGAGAGATTGACGCGTCCTCGCTTCCTAATTTTTTGTCGACGAATCTCTCACCACGCGGACTTGTCCGCTACAGGAAAAAGAAGATGGACCTGTTATTATCGCGTGACGCTCTACGAGAGACACATAAAGCTGTCCAAAATGCCACGAAATATCCGTGCAAGGTCGTTCGTTCTTTCCTCTCTCAGCAGTCTTCACACTTTCGAAAGAAAAGAAAAACAATAATCTACTGTCGAGAGAATCGCAGCGTGTTGGAAGCACCGAGAAATAAAAAGTCCGGTTTATCAAACCATAATTCTCTGCCTAATCAAAAATTAGATTCCCACGGTGAAACTCGAGTCGTTCGTTTGAAATATTTCTTTGTTCCCAGTTGAAATACTTTCGCTATATTTTTCGTTAAAGCATCTCGCTTCTTTATCTTCAATTACAAAGTTATAAAATGGGAAATTTTTCTCAATCGTCACGAACGTCGAAACATGAGAAAAAAAAAAGAAAAGTTGTTATATCTATATTAGAGTCGTACAAAACATCGATGACAAATTAGTGAGGACTCGTTTAGTTAGAATAATAGTCGTTTGACTCAGCTCGGGCACGCGATAATACGAGCACGATGCCTGGCATGTCGATCGTAATTTTTTGTTTCAGGGTCGTTCGCAACCTCTACCCCCTTCGCTATTCCATCATTATTATGATGATTATTATTATTGATAATTTTGTTCTATCATGCAAAAATAGAGGAGCGAATGAAAAATCAATTTCACAATGAGCCCCGAAGAGGGGGTGAAAAGTTGGGAATATATTATGGAAAAAGCGGAGGGGGTTGGGAAGCGCACGACCTCGATTAGCCCCGTGTGCGCGACGGGATAAGATCTGAATCGTGGTGTGCGAGAGAGCGAGCGAGCGTGAGAAAGAGAGAGAGTGACTTCTTTAGGCGCAGGTGTTTGTTCCTCCGCTCAGCTGATACTTCGACAACACCGATGACGAGGACGGAGAGAGAGAGGCGAGTGTTCATTAAAAACTCGTTAATCCCTTTCTCCGGGCACTTTGGATGATTCCTCCGATGAAAGCGAAGGTCTCGTATCGAGGAAATAAAAAATTTAACAATTTATTCACGCTTTCAATTAAGATTCACCGCCTTTCGGCGTCCCCGATAAGCGCTACTTTGTTTGTGAAAACTATTCTCTCTTTTTTTTCTTCCGGACACTCTAATTGAGAAAATAAAGTGAACCCTTTCGGTACAGTCTACTCAAGATGTTTCGAAATTCTTAATTGTACTAGTAATCCTCGCGTGCAACTGAACCGACGAGAGGATTCTAATTGAATTTTAGATGTGGAATTGTTCAATGCTAAACGTTTTCTCACCATAAAAATACTCGGCGTCTAATTCGTTAATTACCTTTTTCCATGAATAAATGCAAAGTCGTTTTTTTTTCTAGATACGAACTATTCGCGAATAGCGTTTTCTACGTTAAAAAACACTCGAGAGCAAACACACACACACGTACGAAGAGTGATAATAACGTCTGGTTCAATTACCTTGATGAATTTTTCATTAGCCGCGTACCCGGTGAGTTTTATGTTTACAAAGGTGCACACTAGACTCGAATAAAAAAACGATACAAACGGTTGGACGTATATGCGAATGTGTATCATGCACGTGTGTATTTTATTCTAGACTGAGTACCGATATAATAAAGATCTCGATCGTCCTGGCGTGTCCAAGAGCCACGAGTACCTTCGTTTCATCCTATGCGAATGAAAATACTTCGAGTCACAGTCCCATCGTCACAGGAAGCTCAAACTCGAGCCTCGCTCTTGACAGAGAATTTTATTTTCCCTTTGTCAGTGCGTTGTTCAAACTCTCGGAGAATGCGGAAGAAAAAGTTTTGGGTGTGCGGCGTATGATATATTTTTGAGGTTTCGGCTATCCAACAGGATCGTAGAAACGATAAAATGGGAAGATTATTTAGAAAAATATCGGAAAGTTTATAAGCTTTGGGATTTCGTTTAGAAAATTATACTGTTGATAAACAGAATGATTGCTTGGATCGTCATTACTCGGTGTAATTTGGATAGTAAATTTTCTATTTTTGTTCCACATTAAACACGAAATAGAGTGGAGTGGATTGGAAACGATTAGTTTTGATAAATGGAAGGCCCGATGATTTATAAAATCGACAATTTCGTAAATAATGGGTTGTCAGGAAGGAAAGATCGTACTTGGGGTAACTTGGAGGCGCCGGGACGTCTCGAAAGAACATGAAAATCGGCGCGGATCGGTAAAACCGAGTGAGCGAGCGTCCAGGCTAATCGCGCATTAAATTAATTTTATAACGTGCCATAAACGTTTATAAGCGATTTTGCGAGGAGAGAAAGAGGAGAGGGGAAGGGTGAGGGCGAGGAAAAGAGGATAAAAAGGGGGAAAAAGTGAGTCGAGAGGAAGACAGGTGGTCCGTTCGTTTGGCCACAGGAGAATTTCACTCCAGCGGGCTCGTCAGAGTGCACGTGCCACACTAAAGAGTTACCTTTATTGCCAACCTTTTCTCTCTTTCTTCTAACCTTTCTCTCGCACTCTCTATTCCTTCCCTCAACGGTTTTATCCCTCTTTTTCACTTCTTCTTTCACGACAACACGATCGTTTCCATATCCGGACGTGAATCCAAATTAGTATTTTTTTATCGACCCTTTCCACGGGCCTTTCTCTTCCAAACGCCCCGAAGAGCGTCGAGTTTTATAAAATGGAAAATTAGGGAAAAACAAACCGAGGGAAAAGGAAGAAAGATGATTTTGGGTTTTCACTGTTTTTCAATTATTCTCATCGAAGGCAGCCTTTTTCAAGCAGCTTCTCGATTTTCTTTCGAGTATATCAAGCTACTGATTAATCCCGAAAGAATTTGAGCGCGGATAATTGTTGGAAGTTTCAGGTCTGAGGTTGCGATAAAAAATGATAAAACTCTCATAGGCGCCAGTAGATTAGCTACCGTGCTGATCAGACGACAAAGTTTCTCGCGCAATGACGTAGTCGTCGCCGCGTTTTATTGGAGAGTATATTACCGAGCGGCAAACGCGCTTTATTCTTGCTCACGCGCGCGCTGAGAACAAGAAGAATAAAGGAACGTTCGGTGTGTGTTACCTGTGTATAAGCATAGCAAAGTTTACACAGACAGAAAATTGTTTTCCTCGGGAATTAAAGTGGCTATTGCAGCGATGACGATGACGATTATGATGCTCCCCGGTTCCCTGATAACTGATGAAACATTACGATAACGCTTCGCGGATAATGTCTTCTCGGCAAACTCGCGATCAGCAGTTCTTACACTCGTGCATTTATATTTATTTAGAATTCAAAGTATTCGAGCAACTTTGTCGATCGATAAATATTTTATGAACAAAATATTCAAAGTAAATTCGTTTGAGTTTATTTTAAAAAACGCACTAGACAATTATTGGATGCGGCTAAGTTCCTGGAGGTAAGAGAGCTCGCACGCATCGTTCGAGGCCAGAAAAAGGGCTCCGAAATTGCCTTGAGATTCGCTACCCTCATTAAACAAACAAGCTTTGCATACCCACCGCGGGCTGCGCCGAGGCGCAGCTCTTTTTTCTCTCGGTCGTCACTTCGTTCCCTCGTTTGCATGAGTTTTGCACATTCGTAAAGTTGTTGTTGTTATTTTTTTCATCTCTGTTTTTCTTTCTCTTTTTTTCCTTGCAAAATATTCGAATATTTTTCAAATGATAAATAACGCAGGAAAATATTCAGCATTTTCGTTACGTTTGCATTCGTGTCATTGAAAATTGTGTGCGCGCGCGTAATGAATCCCAAATTTCATACGTAAGTGTCGACAATTAATACGTACGTCTCGTATTAAAGTCGCGGATAAAAATCGAGCGGGCAAATAAGAGGGAAACGATCTCGAACCTAATGACGGGAGAGAGTGAGAGGAGCGGGTCAACCGGGGGAAGGACATATAATCAACGGGATATGTAATGTGCGCATGAGTTGGCTAAAGCGATTTTACACTTAACTACATTCCCCTCGAGAACATTACCCACAGAAAATCAACAAAATGTTACGTCGTACTTGAGAAGGACGCGAGATTAAATGCTCGTTACGGAACCGCTGCGCGGTTTGCGACTTTCGAATGTGGAGCGCTTTTGATCGGAATGAATACGGACCGCTGTCAAGGAAAAACACGTCGAATGCAAACTCAAATGAAAATGAGCCTAGAAACTAGGGGAGAAAACATATTGCATGGAAAATTTGAAATGTTTTTATGAAAAAAGAGCTTCGATCGAATTTTGGACTTTCGGATAAAACTGTTTGATTCAGAATCCCGACGGTTCAGATTAATGGGGAATAATAATTGACGTTGTCACGCACAACGACGATCTCAAAATTCCCAAGATTTTGATAAATTCTCACGATACGGAAGTTTAATTGCCGCGCGTTCTTCCAGTGACAAAACAATGGAAGATCGTTGATTTTTTTTAGCTCTATAGGGGAAACGGTAACGCGTGAAAGAACGCGGAATAAATTCACAATTAGTAGATTCTCTTGGGGTACAGAAGGTTTTTGAATAAGCTTAACGCACACACGCGTTTGCCAAGCTCTTTCTCTTCTCCCACTATTTCTTTAACTCTTTCGGTCCCTGGTGTTATTTCGAACACGAGGATTGCTGCCGCCCGCACACGTCACATTAGGCTCATTTTCCACACGCGGTTTTACACGCGCGGCAATTACAATAATAACAGGCTTCTCGCGGCTCGTTCTGTATGTGCGAGCTGAACGAGCTCACCTTCTCTTACTCTTTTTCTCTCTCCTTCACGCATTTTCTCTCTTTTTTCTCTTTTCTCCGTTTCTTTGTCTCTCTCCGTCTCTCCCTGCCTATGATTTTCCTCCACGTTTCTTCGCTCTTTCCAGTCCTTCGTATTTTCCCTCTCGCCTTCTCGCCCCCTTGTATTTTTCTTCCATTCAGTTTTTATCTTCGTGCCTCTCTCTCTCTCTCTAGCGAGTTACTAGCGCAGGGTTCGCGCGAGCGTATGCACTCTGCGGCCACTTAGGAAGACGAGGCGCTCGCGCTCGTTTTCTTAAATTGATTTAACATATTCATTAGCCTATGCAAATGCCATAGTTACGCCGCGATTCCGGTGAATATTGGCTGCCCCCGGGATGAGAAAGACGGAGATGCGTTAGAGGTAGAAATGAATAGCTCTTGGGGATATTAATGACGAGAAAATGTGGCGAATTAATCCGAGATCGCATGAAATTCGGCGCGATTTGCTATAATTCACCAATTGCTGAAAATTTTTCAATAACTTTAAAAAATATTGAGGCAAAACGCAAAGTGCCATTTTTCCCCAATTGCGATATCTACGAAGCCGCAGTTCTCGGATTGCCAATCTAATGAATTACGAAAACTATTAATTGATAAATTTGATAACGGAGAGTCAACACGACTCGCGATCACACAGCACACTCTAATCAAACGCGGAGGCAATTAAAATTTGCATCGATAGATCGTTACAGGGACTAAATACGAAAAAAGGAGCAGCAAAAGTGACGAGGTGAAGCGCGAATAAAAACAAAAGGAATAAATAAGAGAGACGCCATTCGGTCAATCGGTGCTCTCTCGAGAGATACGATTCGGTGTGACACGAGAGACAGTGACAAGTGCTTGCGCGAGAGGGATCGCGGACGATCGAGAGATCATTTAATTCCTACATATCTTGGTATACGTGTATATACATCAAGAGATCTCGAATCTAGTGAGAAAAAAGAGCAAAATCGCGAATGAGAAAGAACAGCGAGATCTCGCGATCGCGATAGCAGAATCGCGTTGAACGATCGGTTCCATGAACGCGGGATAGTCTCTCGCGAATACACTCGACGTTCTCTTTGCTTGCACGGGAGATCGGCCATAGATCGTATCTCAAGATCCGTTCATAAACGCTTAATGCCGCGGCGTCGACTTCTAGACGATCACTCCTTCCATCTTTGTATTACTATATTTTTATTTTACGTACACGTACACATGCACGTAGGAGACTTGTCTCTTATTATACATTCTTGGTTAATTACTCAACGATTTTCTTCTCTCTTTCTCTCACTTTTTACGCTTTGTATTCGTTTCCTCCCCGCAGGTATAACGAAGAGAGCGAGTGCATTAATCCAGCTTCTCGAATCGACCATGTGCATACGCGTCCCCTCTAATTATTTTATTTATAAGTTATTTTTTTTCGATTACTGTAAAATTCAATTCAATCATACCTGATTTATCTGATTCGAGAAGCAGCGTTTTTTGCTTTAGAAAAAAACGAAATTCACGAGTATCCTGAAGTGTCTTCCTCGCGGTTGCGGGTGACTCTGCGAGAACTCTTAACACAGTTTACCGCCTCCGAAAATCGTCTCTCGGAATCCTGGAGCAATATTTTCCTGCGGGCTTTCCATGAGAAAACGTTGGGTCTTGATGAATTAATAAACTCACGGATAAACTGACTCTGAGAGATTTCTCAGTTGATATGCCGAAGCGCATCGCGCTGGGCTTGTGAGATCGCAGGGGAAAATGGTACGGTAATTGCGCCTGGACGCCCCGACGGTCTTATTGTAACCGGATGTTCGCTGTTACGGTTTGATAGAAATACAAACACGAGAGAAAAAAGAAATTATACATTTGAGAACGACAAAGTCTTCGACGGGGAAGAAGATGGCAGGGCGAACGGGCTTCGCCTCCCTTTTTATCCTTAATGACCGGTGGCCAACCCCTGTGACGTGTCATTTGGTGCAAAAAGCCAACAAGTCGGAACGCGATCCTCTTATAATACACACGAGCTCACGTATACTTAGGCGCAAGGAATACGCAACAATGAGTGGTTGTTTTTCGTACGCAGCAGGACACGCGTTTCCTTCAACCCCACCCAACCCGTAAGACCGAACGAATGTTTTTTCTTTTTCAATAAAAAAAATTCTTCCAAGCACACGTTATATTTGCAAGTACGCATATATACGCTGGTCATTACGTAAGCGAGCACGTTGAATCGCCGAGCACACAGCACCGAGGCGTCACGCTTCGACGCTGTTCTAAATTGAAAACTCGTTCACCCCTGCTGGAACAACCGTGGGTCCAACAAGCCCATATTTATTTTCATATACAAAGTCAATTCATTCGAGACGCCCTCAATTTCAAGGAATTCGAAACGATTGAAACTTCCGGATATTACCTGAAATCAGAATTTCGACGTTTTTCGTCCACAAACTCATTTTTCATCGCGGTTCGTACATTTCCGGAAACACGCAGCCCGCCTCAAAGTCGCGTATTTTTCGAGACTTTCATAAACGTAACCGGAGATTCGATGCGCTACTTTATCGGTAAGCTGCACTCGCTCGTTTGACTCTGTAATGGAGCCCGAAACATTCGATGGTACATCGCGTATAAATTTTCTGGCCCCCTTCCTCCTCCACCCCGGACGTTGTCTCCTCGGCAGAGCATCGCGGGAAGGAACGCTTTTGTATCTCGTACTATATCTACAATGCCGCAATTATAAACCATTCAGGCTACCGACGTGCGTGCCGGCGAACAGTTAACGTCGGAATCGTTGCTCCCGCGCACGTACATGGCATACACAAGGAGCATTCGTGTCGTATGCTATAGACGCTAAACGTATTCAATTTATATCGTAAATATACTTGGCCAGAAGTATATTATAGAATTTATAATATTTAAGGAGGCTGCACACTTGTCGATTGTCCTTAAACGTGCCGATTGTCGTTTTCGTTTAGTGAAAAACGTTCAGTCGACGCCGTGGTATCGGTCGCTCGACTCATTCGAATGTCGCCAAAACCTTTTTTTTCCTCGATTCACTAAAAAATTTCAATATTTTTCATCACCTTGGTTTTATCGAAATTTAACATTGTGCAAAACTCTTAACGCGAAATAATAAACTCCAGAGTCCGTGCACTCCGTTGCATTATATCCATGAATCAGTTCGCACGAACCCACGTGAACATGAGCGCACGCACACACACGTATGCCTATAAATGAGTGTATATTGTCAATCCAGTAAAGTAAAAGAGAGTTCGCGAGACACGCACGAGATATTATTAAGATAAAAATCCGCAAACGGAAAGCTTAATGTCATCGCGTACTTGGCACAACAATTTTCTATGCTCTCTTCTCTATCCTGCTGCGCCTCGCACCAACTCTCGCAAATGTTTACGTACGCGAGAGTAGGACGCGTTATGCGAAAAAAGATTTGAAAAATGACAAATGGCGTAAGAGAGTTTACTTCGCGAGGGAGCAGATCGCGCCTGAGTTACGCCTTTTGCTTGAGGAGCGTTGAATGCGAAATGTATCATTGTTAGGAAGAGTCGTCCATTGGACTATTATTAAACTGAGAATGTCGAGTGTACGTGTGGTCATGGCGCGCGAGCCTCGTAATATTTAAGCGCGCGCGCAGCTTCACTTCTCGCCAATAATCTCGTTTCTCTTTAATTGGGCTGTCCGCGCAGTCTCTTTTCTGCTTTTTCTTCTCGCTGCGCGAGTCTGCTTAAACTTTGAATAATAAAGATCCACCAAGAGTCGCTAACCTTTCTCATCGTAATTTAACGATCGTCGAGTCCAAGAATCCGGAATTGTACGCGAGGCTATATTGGGTAATAAAAGAAAAAACGGAATGAAAAAAAATAATACGACGCGAGCTATCGCGGAGTCCTCGTTTAAACAGGACGCGTTTTCCCTCTTGGTCTCTCTCGTGTGTGTGTGTGTCTTCGATCGGATGATCTTCAGTTGTCCCGAGACGAAATCTTTGGCAGGCTTCAAAAATCTCGAAAACGTCATCGAATTTTTATGATTTCTCAGCAGCACGAAATCGTTGTCTCCGAATCTTCGGATTCTTGTTCAGCGACATTAATCCGGGCTTCAATTATTCACCGAGTTCCATTGATGTTTCTCCATTTAAAAAAAAATCGTGAAATTAAAGATCGTTTCGATTCTGTAAGACCGGGGGGTTGGAAGTTTTTCGTCGTTTTGTTAACTCTTCGACGACAACTGGATATTTCCAAATATTCATCGCTCTACGATATCGATAATTGACATAATTCGTTTGAAAAAGTATAAAAATGTGTGGACATGTGCAGCGTATGAAATCTGTTGGTACGCAGCCTCTCTGGCAGCCTTCAGACGGCGCTCAATAACCGGAAGTACATCACTCGACGCATCCGCCCGACCGTCTACACGCTCGCGTCCCCCAATTCCGTCTCGACGCCCTCGACTCTCTCGATACGATATGCATGCGCGCGGGTACGTAGACACGCGCGTGTACATTGAGGCGTGTGGTCTCTGTGTGCGTGCGTTTGGTCGTTGCTAACTGATGGCGTCAGCATTCATTTTGACAAGATCTTTCGAGAAGCGAGAAACGAAGGTTGTTTTTATCATAAGTTTAGTGGCGATCAAACGAATCTCGAAGATTAGCTCCGAGGGTGGTCGGTTGGGTCTCTTAAATGCCAGCCCGCTAATTGTATAAATTGTACGACGGTTTATGTCCTTATAAAAAGAACACAAAATGCAACTCCATAGATGTTATTCCAAGCACCGTTATAATTATCTCGTAAGACTCGATGAAATAACGCGGAGTACAGATTTAATTGGGCGTCGCGTTGAGAAGAGTCGTAAACTTAATCGTAATATGATAATTACATCTAGTCAAAAGTAACAGAGGGAGGACGAGGGGCGGCGTGTGTGAGAGAAGAAGAAAAATGGAAATTTGAAAAGGAAGGGATGATTCGCTTGTTACAGCGAGTAGGAAATTGTGGTGAGCGATTTTATGGGCTCTATCGATGTAAAAAATACGTCTACGAATATGAATTTATCCACAGTGTGTCTCAAAAGTAAGGTATACAACATTTTTAAGGCGTTTTTCTCGTAAAATTCTTAATAAAACGTGCTTTATGCCTGCTTTCCGTAAATCGTCGTGGAGCCGGAGATTCGATATTTAGTGACAAGGGCGCTTTGGATTCCTGATGATAAGAGCACCTTCGGAGAGGTGGACGAGCTCTTGTTGCACGTTTGCTCCGCCCACTTTTTATAAACGTTACGGGATGAGGGGCGTCGTAGAAAAAAAAAACGTTCGAAGAAGTATCCTTTCGGATTTTCATTGTGTGTACGTTCTCGAGGTTTAATGAGGGATTTTAGCGCCACCTCGTACAAATTTATATAAACGACGGCAGTCTGTAAGTTCTTACTCATGTGATATTCTCCATTCACATTTCGCATCGGCGCGATCGAGTCGTCCTTGTGTCCCATTTCGTATTTCTCCGTTACTCCGAGAAGGTTGTGTTAGCGATTCGCGTGGTTGAGACGCTCGTGTATACGCGCGAGCCTACCACGGACTTGTCTTCCTCGCGTCTCTTCATCGGTTCATCGAGCGTTCACTCGAGCTAACGTTTTACGACCTCTTCTTACACGCCATTCGAGCCGCTCGAGAGAAGCCTTTATTCCCTCCCGCCCGTGGATTTATTCACATGGAATTCCGCGGCCTGACTCGTTATGTCGCCCGATTTCACCGGGAATCGCGCTCGTGTACATATGGAAACCACGAAACAACGCCGCAGTTACGAAATACTTGTGCGCTACAAGTTCACTGGAAAATTCGAGATTATCTTCCACGTGACGATAAATCCATCGCAGTTTCCTCGGCTTCATTTCATCGATCAAAATCTACAATTTTCCATCGTTTGTTATCCCATCACATTCTTCATTTGTTTTCTGATATTAAAAAAAAAAAAAAAAAAAAAAAAAAAAAAAAAAATTGCACGTGCCGAAACTCGCTGATAATAAAACACGAAACAGAAGACCAGAAAGAGCGAAAGCTTCGCGATTCGGCGTCTTCGATTTCGTTGCGTGAGTGCAATGACAGACACACGAACAGGAGGCAAGCGAGAGTCTCCTCTCCCTAACTGGAATACGATAAAAGATGAAACAAAAGAGTGAAGTCATGAAAGATTGGGGGAGGGGGGTGGGGACGTCGATTAAAATAATTTCTCTACATTTACCTTGTACACTTAATGAGCGTTCGATCAAGCGATAAATCAAAGAGCCTCGAAGATTCATAATTTTCTAACCTCATCGTAAATAACAGGCCCCTAATTAGTGCAGGGAGTCAGAGGAGTTCATCAACAGTTAGCACGATTGACTTGGATTATTGCGATTATAATATGGGACGAAGCATGTGGAGGAGCGTAAACAAGATTTTGAAAAGCGAGCATTGCGGGGCTGGTATGTAAACGGCGTAGAAATTCTCGAAGGAAGAACCGCTTCGGATAATAGCGGCGTGCGTATGTGTGTTGAGAATCGAATGTGGTCGAACATGCAACCGCGGGAGACGAGGACGCATTAGCTGGACAGCAGGGCAGCGTTATTCCGGCGTATATATAACTGTTCTCATATATGGATAATAATGCTGCAGGTTGCTCTCGAAATGCCAGCGATTACACGTGTTCTGTTATTATGGCGAGTATTACTATCGTCGTCATCAACGGAAAGAGAGATGGTGAATGGGAAAGAGAGGAGAAGCGGCGAGAGAGAGAGAGAGAGAGCAGAGTCTACGTGTGTATAGACACGTAACATGCTCGCAGTTTACATAGAGGAGATGAGCTCGTTGATGCGCTCATTATGCGTGAGTTTCACGACGAAGCACACGCGATAACCGAACGCCATGAAAATGTCCCCGGCTCACCCGGATAATACGACTGTTCGACGCTATCTGGACATGTCGTTGACGCGTACTCTGCGCGAGCGTTCTCCACTAATTAGCAACGCGTATGCCGTCCTCCCTCTCAGCAGCGTACTCTTCTCTTTCTCCAGGCTCCGGTACGCAGCTGT
This sequence comes from Venturia canescens, assembly GCF_019457755.1. Classification (NCBI taxonomy): domain Eukaryota; kingdom Metazoa; phylum Arthropoda; class Insecta; order Hymenoptera; family Ichneumonidae; genus Venturia; species Venturia canescens. Next base: position 13,538,931 of record NC_057424.1, on the reverse strand, counting down.
GAATGTGCTGCTGCGATGGCAGGCCGTTTGCTGCTGCATATGCATTCATAGGAAGTATCACTTCGTTCGTTGACTCCGCGCGCGAGTCTTTCCGCAATCCCGATCCAGCTTCTCAGGCAAGTGAGATGATTTCACGTTGGTATGGATCAGAGGCCGTATGCTGATTGAGAGGCAGCTTTCATTGGTCCAGTTGCGTCAACGCGTTTCGACTACGCTTCGCGCTCTGGCCCAGCGGTGATTTCGTACACGAGCGCGTCACTCTTCATCTTCGCGAGATCCGAGGAGGGCAAAAAAACGTCAAAGAGAAAGGGGCCGGGGAGGAGCGCTCGATTCATCGAGTGTGACACTCGACCACCGGGATTTTGCCTGCCAGCTGTCAAAAGAGAAAGAGAGACGAGATAGCCTCACGCATGCTGGTACTTGATTCCAATCTGCTTCTCGCGGGCCTCGATATTTCTGTTCTTTATTTTCCCGACGCTTCCCGATACGCTGTCGTATCCTAGTTTCACTACCCGATACATCCCTCGGGTATCACTGACTCAAATTCGTTCTTCCTTCTCAAAATATGTTACGCCGCGAAAGTACATTTTTCAAGGGTTCCCTCTGCTTTGCTCCTGCTCATCCATATTTCCTCGTTGTTTTTCGGGACTCTAAGATTTTTGGGAGCGAATCCATTCCCTCGCGCTTCCCTCGTGAAAGAACTTCGGCGTGTGGCTCAAAGACGCTCTCTCGCCTTTTCCTTTCTCTTGCTCGAACTATATTTTTTTTCTCTCCATCGCACATGTGAAATCGACTCGGCGATGCGCACTCTCCTGGCTGGAGGTTTCTCCAGCGCGGTGTCTGCGGGAATACACTCGCCCGCGAGAGCCAATATTCCTGATGGCGTGTCCCCGGAGCCAGACTGAGCGTACCAAGCATTTTGGCGAGAAAGGGGCCGGGGGAGAGCGCGCAGCAAACCTCTTCCACCGAATGTTCCGACACACGACTAAGCTTTCATAACAATTTGCATCTGTTGGAGTTTGCGTTGCTCGCGCATTAAATATGGATACGCACCGGAGAGAGACGGGGCGAGTGAGAGATACGGAGAGGTAAAGGCTTCCTCTGTATTCTCCCGGTCGCCAGGGACCGTCGCAACTCTTACCCCAACAATTCTATCCTCTCTCGACCGCGATCAAAATGTGTGACGTGCTACTGGCTTTTGCTCTTCGCGATGTGCACACTCCCACCGAAAAAGCTCACCCGCACCGTTTCATCCTTCATGAGCGAGCGTACATCGTTGATGGCGTTTTGGTGTACACCCGTTGCGAGTGGTCAACCAGTCAATCAACGACGTGACAACGTTTTCAATTGAGCCTTCTAAATTTATCATACGATTCCAAGTTCGCTAGTGAATTAATCCTCGAGCCATGCAGATCACCCGCGAAATTCTCATGAAAATTCAGTCACAAAACCCTCCCAGTTTCGAAACATCGATAGCCGCTCTCGACTTTCCACGGGACTCTTCTTTTTCTTTTTCGACTAATTCAAGTCTCCATACTTCCCTCATTGTTTTCTTCCCCGACGGCGATTCGCCGCACTAGCAGAATTCCCGGTGCTACCACGCGAGAAACGAGTATCTCAATTATGATTTTTTTCCTAATGAAAGTCGCACTCTCCCGTTTTCTCGAGGCAGACCAAGGGAGTTTGAGTTTCGTTGGTGCACTAATGCGATTGCTCGTTCGCGATAAGCCTACCGAGCAATCGTTAGCCGTCATACTGCGCTGGTGCTCATGTATTGTTGCTTCAAGAGGGTGCCTATGGTTCTTTGGGTCTTTAGTTATCGTCTATTTTTCATATTACTGGATGGCGCATTACGTGCTGGATGAGGAAAGAGACGAGCGCGGATGGCGTGTCATCGGATACCCGGCGTCGAGGAGAACGCATCTCTCTTGAGAGAGAGAGAAATGCTGTCTCGGTCCAGGGACTAGAATGAGGAGTGTTAAGGGAAGAGGAGGGAAGCAGGGGGGGGGGATCGAGCTGTAACAGGGTGCAGTCTGTATGCCAATGGTATATATGACACACCGAGAGGTGTTACGAGACTCGCTGGTCTTATCCCAGGGGAGTTGCCGCAGAAACAACACGGGAAACCAATTAGCCAGGGATTGCGGGTTGAGGGGGATATTAGGTATCGCGGTATTAGCTTTCCTGCTCCTGCCCCCTGCCTCTTCTACATTCTTCTCCGCGGTTGGATATGAGTGGTTTTTGCTGCAGGCGTTGCATGAAATCCTCGTACGCGTAAAATATACAAATGTACTTTCTTATCGGTAATCGCGGCCTCGGGAAGAACGGCGCTTCTCTTATATTCGTTGAATATCCTTTTATCTCCTGATTATTATACTTACGAATCCTTTCAACGATGTGTTTTCCGAATGTGCTGACGGAAAATATGCGCCGAGTAACGCTGCATGTAAAATCATGCGAGGAAGAGTGTTCCGTTGTCGATTAGAGGGAGATGAGAAATGGCTATGAATTCTTGATCGGAGTCTCTCCCCGCGCGCGCTGCTAAATCCTTGGAGAACAGGCCAGGGATGAACTCTACGCATAATATTAGAAATCTTGTAAATCGTGCGGCGTCGCAACCGACGAGTTTTTCAGGATCGGATCTGACCTCCCGCGTTTTTAGCCCCTCTTTCTTCCTGATTCCTTTCTCTCCTCGCTTCGCCTTCATTTGGGAGTCTAATTTATCGGCTGGATGAAATTAAAACGAATGCTCGCGAGGCACACACCACCACTGCCGCCGCGAATACTTTCGACTATACAGAAACGCACTCGCGCAACAAACTCGACAAGAAACCCAACGAGATGAAAGCAGACTAAAAAAAAGAGGCGACTCCCGGAGAGGGGGAAAAAATGAAAACGAGAAGACGCGGGAGACTGGCGAGGAGCAGAGTGCGCGAGCGTGATTAGGGAGGAATGTTGATTAGATCCATCAGCTCCACTCGGGAACCAAGACAGTTCGCCCTCTTTCCCTCTCTGATCTCGCTCTTCTCTTTCTCTCTCTTTTCAACCACTTTGCCCTCGAGGAAAAACAAAATGACGAATAAATCTGTGCTTCTTTGTGCTATATTTGTTTCGTACGTCATTCTGCATTTTCCTTTGTTCCGTCACATCTTTTCTGAAACATAAAAACATTCGTATGCTCCATTCCCGTTGGTCAATTTATCTGGAAACTTTTCATTTGCGATACAACATTTCAGCGCTGCCAGTTCAAAGTTCGTCACTAATTTCGAGTCTTCATATGGAAGACTTGATTTCTTAACGGTTGCTTCTTTCGACAGGGAATCGGACAAGGCCCTTTCCATTTTGGCCCGATCTGATGAGGAGAAATTGAGCGAGATGAGCAGGGCTCGGTCGTCGGGTGAATTGACCGGCGTGAATCATGAGCAAACACCCGCTGGCCCAAAATCGATACTAGCTTTGGTGCGAGCGAAAGAGAGCGCGCGGGGAGGAAGGAAAAGAATGAAAAAAATGGGACGAGAAAGGAAGAGCGGTAGGAGGAACGAGCGCGAACCTTCCCGAGGCCCATATCATACGTGTATCTGTATTCATTTGACTCCACACGCCTCGAACTCCTCTCGTCACTTAAACATTCTCAACGCGAATTCTTTCCTCTCTCTCGCTCCAGCTCTTTTGAAATTGAATCGTCCGAAGCTTCTCCGCATTCATGAGTAATTTTGCACACGTACTAAACAAGCGCGTTTCTCTGAAGTGAGTTAAAACGAAGAGACGGTGCGTAATTTTCGTGATTTTTTCATCAGTTGGCACCCATCTGATTGGCCAGTTAGGGTATACACTTCGATACGAAATGAAATTGAGTTTTCTTGTCAAACGATGGGGTGGGGAGGGGGGGGGGGGGAAGGAAAAAAACAACTCGAGCATCACAAGAGAGGAATTTCATTACGCGGAAAATGTAAATATGATTGTGGCTTCGCTGACATAACGGTAAGATAATCCGTCGAGCGGAGGCGCTGGCTGAGCAATAAATCGTAATTTATGATCCCTACACCCGGGCACGCCGAAGAAATTCAAGACGCTCTTGCTCTCTGTCTCTTTCGCGGATTTTCTTGTTCCCTTGAGAAAGCGAGAGGGGTAAGAGAGATAGAGGGGCTCGTAAACGAGCACTTTCTATACGCTTGTTTCGCGCGCGCGGAGGCGCTCGAAAGAGGCTGTAGAAACGTCAGAAACTCCGAGAGGAACTATATTGTGTATATCGGCTGTTGAATAGCGTCGATGGCTATGTTTCACATGGAGGAGGATGCCCGCAATGTGCCTCTTTACGTCTCTATATAATCTCTTAGACACATATGGTTTTTTCATCAGTAGTCTCGCTCGCTCTTTCGCTTATTCGAAGGATTATTTAATTCGTGCGAATCGCTCCCACTCTTCGGTATCTTTCTCGTCGTTCATCTTCGCGGCATCGAGCTCCAACCAATAAATTAATTGGCAAGATTTACGTATCTCGGCCGTAAAGCAGTCAGCGTCACGCAGCAAAATCGCTCTCGTGTGTGTGTGTGTCTTCCCGATTGGACTCGCTAATTACATAATTATACGTAATTAAGAGTCGCGGATCGATTAATCGGCCACAATGTCACGGGGCCCTGTCATTTTTTCCCTGAGACAGCGTCAGGCTGGGAGGCGAGGATAAATCTCTGACGAATATTGTACGTGGAAGCTGCGAATTCATATTCTTCATCATCGGGCACTATAAGGAAGGTTGTATACAATAAGATATACAACGTACGGAGAGCACGTGGGCGAGCAACGCGATGTTTACGCCGGGGACCACGACAGACAGAGAGAAATAGAAAGAGAAGGAGAGGGCTTTATAATTTATTGTCTTCCTGCTACGATGACGGGCGGCGTGCGCCTCCTATCCATTATCTCGCGCTTCAACACGAAGTCCGGCATGGATGGAACTCTCTCCCTCTCTTATTCGAGTCTCGTCTACCTCTTTTTGCTCCACGAAGCACACAGTTCCGTTTCTATTAGACGAGCCTGATACGCGACAATATTCTCATCTCAATATTTCATCCGATTAAACTATTCTCTTCACGCAATTGTCCACCGCGTCAGCATTTTTATGACGAATTTTTTCTTGCGCGCCACCTTTATGATCCTTCCGGGTTTTCCCAGGGAGCGATGCGATGGGAAAAAAAGAGAAAATACAATAATAAGCTGGGAGAGAATGCTTGATTCGGTGGAGCGAGCAAAAATATATAAATTTTGTAGTCTCGTGCGAAGATTCAAATTTCGCAGGCTTCGATCGACGCTCCGTAACGGAATCGTAAACACACACTCCGCTAAATTCTCTCTCTTTTTCGTTCAATCAAAAAATTCCTCACGCTCTATTCGTAGCCACGTTCACTTTGCCAATTGATCCACCGATATTTCCGAAGAAACGGAGAACGAGGAGAAGCCAAAATGTCCCAAGTTCGTAAGCACCAAGATTTCGTGTAGAAAAACAACGGCGGGGGTGGAATACGAGATGCGGGCACTGATTTATTTAAGGGGCTATGTGCCAGACATCCGGTTTGTCGAATTACGATTTAAGAGAGTGACAATTCGTTCCTCGCTCCCGCACCAGAGATAACGATACTAAGTGATGGGGAACAAAAAAAATAAGTGCGAACCGACGCTGAAGAAAGTCAGTTAACGACAAAGGCATGGAGAGAACGGATCGCCCGAGCGAGACAGAGAGAGAGAGAGAGAGAGAGAGCGAGAATTTAGTCTCGTTCTGAAGTTCAGTTTCATAAGAGCACTTAACCAATAATATGTAGGAGGACAAAGTCAGAATATAAGAGCGTTATAATGAGACTAAGAGACATTGAAGCGAATGAGCGTGTAAGGAAAAAAAACGAGAGTAAAATTTCTCGTACGTCATAGCATTTAATAATTTATCATTCCATCGACACAGACCAGTGGGGCCCGGAGACTCGGTTTGAGAAAATTCAGTCAAAATATCAACACCACGGACGCGGACGCGGAAATAACTTTAAAAAGCTTTCGATAAATTCAAAGTTTCCAATCATCAGGGATTTTTGAGGCCCCCGTCACTGTGCAGATTAAATAAAGTTTCAATGTTCCCCGGCTCGTCGCTCAGCTCTCATTGGTTTCTTGAAAATCGATCTCAATCGTCCTTTCGTTCGAATTTGCAATTGCTCGTAATCCATTATTCGGCAGAGTTGAACACCGCGCGTTGAAGGGGCGAACAGTTTAAATTTTCTGGTTCATCCGCTGCGTACGTACACGTGAACACATTAGAAGGGTTGTAAATGCTCTTCCTCGGCTACTAATGTAACGAGACGTGTGTACAAGCTGACCGTGAAGATGACGCCTGGCATGACAGCATGTGGGAGTGCTGTCACTCATTGTTTAACGTTCCTGATGCTCGCATTTCTCTCGCTCTCTTTCTCTCGCACACTCTCTTGTTCACGTTCGCTCAATGTCCAATCCGGAGCACACGATCCATTTGCTTATGCATGTAAATCCTCCCTCTCCCTTTACTCTCGCCTCGTGCTGCTGCTCTTGTCGTCTTCAACATCGCTTATACTATATTAACCACATACCAACAGCCGCAATTGTAAATGAGCGCACTTTCCTCTATCCGATCGTTCACACCTCAGCCAACGTTCGTAACTAAATTCAATCTCCAGAGTCCTCAAATTTCTCGATTCTAATAGAGTTTCAGAGGCTTCTGTAAGCTGCCAGGACTCAATGAAATTTTATGGATTCTCTGAATTTTCGATTTAAAATTGTGTATATATTTACACACTTATACATTTATTTATATGGCAAATTCAAACAAATTTAATAACGTTTTCGTTAATGGTTTATTAACACCCTTTCGAATGCTAATTTCTTCGATGGTGATTTTTTTCAAATTGTTTTTTCCCGCTCAATTCCCGACCCCGAATCCGGTGATTGTGATGGTTAAATTATTTACGATTCATACAAATCCTTTGTTAAATGTTTTGTTTCTTTTGTTCTTTCAGAGGCCACCTTCCTCGTCACTATCGTACCCAGGACCGGGTGGTAATGACGATGCCCGTAGCCCCGGAAGCGGGGGAACACCAGGACCCCTCAGTCAACAAGCACCGACCAGTCTGGACTCATCCGATCCTGGTGAGCACGCACAAAAATTATCAGTTCGAGCTTTAGCTCAAAAATAACTAGGGCTATGGAGCTATATATGTATTGAAAAAAACGTAGCTAGCGAACCCAGCAAGCAATCGACAGCGTGCAGAAATTCTCGAATTTCCTGTTCCATTTTGTCTCGGCATCGAAAAATCTTAATAACCAAAAGCTGAGTAGAATTTTTTGGGAGTTCCGGGGGATCGAAAAGTTTGTATAGTGTTGGCGTGCAGACAAGGAATTATCGCGGAGAGAAAATCGCGTTGTGGAGGGCCGTAAGTCCAAAAATTCCCATCGATCGGTTTCGCGATCGATGCTTAGAGGAGCGTGCGGCTTATACGACTGGGTATATAAATATACAAACGTCGTTATTCAGCTCAATAGCTACAAATATATAAACACATATATGTGTATAGAATATATGTAAATGGGCTGTAACTCGCTTTTAGTTTGGCTGACTGGCTCGTTTCAGGCCAGCTCAGCTAAGGACGATATCACGCGAGGAACGAGTCGATGACAATCGTGGCTCTCGCTCCATTTCTGCGTGCGTGTAGCTCTTCGACACCCAACAATCTTAATAATATATATATACATACGTGGGCATATATAGGCTAAAAAACATGAAGGCACCCCCGTACGATTTTCACAAACATCGTCGTAGCCGCGCATCAAGAGCGGAGAAAGAGAGAAGGAGAGAGCGAGACGTGTACGCGTCAACACCATCAACCACGACGGGCAGGAACGTTGAGGCTAATGAGCGCGCGCGATTCCCATTCCCATTGGCGTAACTGTGAAAAAAGTGTCAAACCTGCCTTCGGATTAACGGATCGACGAAGGTGAATTCGAAATGTTCAATTTCGACGAAAATTTCATCGGAACGAAACTTTTTCACAGTATATAATTATAGTGGGTGGCGAGTTTCCTGGAGCCTGCTTGAGATCGTCCAGAAGGAAGTTGGCCGAGTTTTATTGTCGAGCTGTTACAAAAGCGAATCGAACGCATCATTTATGAATGGTCGCGGTTTAAAGTAAGGCGGGAGGGATGAGGGGGCAGGATCGAAATAAAAATGAATTGTAGTAGGCTCGCGCCAATGGTCGAGACTCGTATACACGCGGTCTCAGGGTTCAGTCAGTCACCGGAGGGAATACAAGTTCACGACACCATCCCATAAAGATTCATTAAGCTCGCTCGTCTATATTCGCTGTCGTGCCAACATTATCTGTCGCTCGATATATGTGCGCCAGTCTCTCTGGCGTGCGCGCGAGAGTTGCGAAGAGATGAGAAGATTGCGACGAAACTTCTACTCTGATCAATAACTAGAGCGACGAAAAACCTGGAATTACATCACTCGAGAAAGCCAGATTTTTCCTGCGTTTTCCACGCTGATGAATCTCCAGATGTTTTTCTACTGCCACGTGACGCGATCCTCTGCTGAAGTTTCCGTTCAATGAGAGCTCCATTTCAACCTCGACTTTGAGGTCTGAGTCGGTTTGCAGTTGCTAACTGAACCTGGAAGTGTGAGATCAACTACGATTGGGAACTGAAGTCAAGTTTCAAGTCCACGTTCACGCGAGGGCAAGACCCGAACGTCGCTCCGAGATTAGCTCCGGACAGGATTAGCTGTCATCTCGATATTAAGGTCGCTCTCCATCATTTAGAAATTTAAATATAACGTCGAGTACGTAACTGACTGGAATCTGATTTCAAGTTCGGGCCTAGACTCGACATCGAGTTTTCTTTTAAAACTGCAGTTTCCTCCTGACACGACAATCCTACGAATAAATAAAAATCACGGAGTTGAGAGCCACTGGTAAATGAAAAAAACACATTCACGTAGCTGTAAATCTGTCGGAACGCGTTTTTACACACTGGCATGCTATCCTCTCGTCAATTCTCCATTAAAGTATTATGCACATACTTATTTGCTACAACGTTGATGATTGCAACGTCCTATCAACATGAATGTCGATAGCACGCATGCAAATTGGAACAACTGAGTTAAGGCTCGAGGGAAAACTGTCAGCGTTTTACGAACTTTCCTTGAATGTGGGTCAATATTCGTTGTTCCTTACAATTCATTTTTTCAAATGGTTGGTATAGATTTTTAGATTACTTGAGAAAACGATAATTTGGAAATTATTGTAATCTATCGCACTCTCCTGCTAATTACTCGATCGCGAATCGTACAGGAAACCAGAAATGTTGATTTATCCACTAACAAATGATGTAGAAATGACTATTTTTGGAATTTAAATATAAAAGTTCTTCTTACAACTTCAAAACTTCAACGTAGTGGTCTGCTTTATATTAGCAATGTTTTTTCGAGCTTGTTGTCCCGGTTCTTTGCTGTGAGCACAGGGAAGCCTGTCCCGCGGTCGTGGAACCCTCATTAACGCGGCAGCCTGTTTGCATCGAGATATCATCAAGAGAGCGAAAAAGAGAGAAAGAGGGAGAGAGAGAGAGAGCTCGTTCGACGTTCTCTCCTCATCGTTTCAGTCCATACGACGATCCACCATGTCCTTAGCTTTTCTCTTCGACCTGAAATAGACGTATATGCACGAGACATATGGGTATGAAAAGTGCGTGGGTTGTTGATGAATCCGATCGCAATCTCGAGTTTCCTGATTTTTTGACATGCTTTGGAAATTTTTCTGTACTCGTTCTTCGTGGTATTGATTCGTTCGGACAGAAAAAATCAAGGAATCAAAAGAGGGGAGAATAAATTTTGTGTCACAAAAATGTTGAGCACGAATCGCTGTTTTGTTTTATATTTTTTCTCTTAGTTTTTTTATAACTTTAGGAAACTGGTTTTCTCCTCGATATTGTCGTTCTTCTGAACGTTTTCTCCTGCAATTGGGAAAGGCACGTAAATTTTCTCATTTTTCAACTCCTTTTTTGCACGTTACATTTTACCTCAGTGCGAAAGATTTCGGCTCCGCCTTTTGGTCGATCCTGACAATCCTCCAAGCTCTCTCTCTCTCTCTCTCTCTGCCCCTTCCCTCGATCTCTCTCCGAGTGTCTTTCTCAGCCAGAGGGACCAAAGATCACCCTGTGAATTCCTGGAAATCGAGAGTGGCCTCCTGCCGTTGAAGATGCCGCGCTCTCGCGCCTTTTTTCTTTCCTTCCCTCGCCTCTCCCCCGCAGTCTTTTTGGACCAGTTGCCACTAAGAAGAGGGGCAGCAAAATGGAGATAGAAGTAATGAGGCTGATTCCCTGTTTTCTGTGTTTCGAGAGAGACTCTCGTATCGTTTGGTTATCGGTGCCTCTTTTATCCTCACATTTTTTCCCCCCTTCTCTTCCCCGTTCGTTTCCCATTTTATAATTCACCATTTTCGTCTCAGGAACTTCGCTATTTTCGCCTTATTTTTCGTCGTAATGAGCTCTTCATATGTCCCGAGCGTATCTCCTTTATAGATAAACAATTCAAGATTTAATGATGTTTTTATTTGAACAAATCCCAAGAGCAGACTGTGCTTTGACAACTTTGTTAAGTGACGCAAAATAATTAAAAGCCTCTTTGCTTTCGTTCACGTGGCATTTATTCCCGTCCATTCTACGCTTCTTGAGAATCTCATTTTCCTTTTTTCTACAATACACCGCGGTAAAATTCTCCGAATTCTCATCGGGTACGCCTCGATCTTTATCGATCTAAGATTGTTAACGGTCTGTGCAAACGAAACTCAAATATGCTAGTCGCCAAATTTTTCTCTTCCTTTCCCTCTCGATCCTTCCGTACACATCTATCAATTCCAAGTACGTATTACTTCTCGCTTATCACCGTAATTCTCCGCAACAAATAAATCTCAGAGTCCATTCATTCGCGAGAGAAATTATTAATCGAACAAAGACGACCGGAGTCTTATCTATTTTTTCCACTCTCTTTGCCGTTCCTCGTCCGAAAAAAAAAATTGGTTATCACTTTCCACGAATAATCGTATTAATAAACGCGCCCTCCTACAAGATTCATTGTTTCGTAAGAGTGTGTTAGGGAAATTTTTGTCGAAACGTTGAGCAGTATAATAGAGTCTCTGTCACGAGGACGATAGTAAATTAGCTGAATGAGATGTTCCAATTCGAATAAAAGTGTTCAGTGCTTGTACTTCGAAAAGAGTTTATTCCTTATTAATACGAATACCCAAAATTTGGAAATTTATAGTCGAATAGCCGGAGGTCGTGAACTCAACGAGGCCTCGAAATTTCTCATATCGAGTGAAAATATATGACTTTGGCGTAACTCTCGTTTCATCGCGGCTCCCAATAAACGTCGAGGCGTGGGTGATTTAAAAATGTCGGTAAATGCACTCGACCGATCGAAAAAATATATGGCTCTATGTATAAAGACATAGCGAGTCCCTTTCTCCGGCCACAAAACCCCAAAAATATAAGTATACTGAGTCTCCGACCAGAAAAAAAATCAATTAAGCCCGCTTACGTGAAATATCGGAGCAATTACGTGCTATTGCCAAATCCAGCGGTGGGTATCGATGCATTATCTATGGAGACTATCGATATACACACAGTGATACAGCGTGCCTCATATTTTATTTGCTTCTGCGGCGTAGAAAAAAAAAACAATGCAAAAAAAAAACAAAAAATGCAAACCCAAAAATAATTTCTTTCGTGCTTTTGAGGCCACATTATTTACGGCTTAGCAGTAATTTCGCTCATTCCGACCGATGCAATCTGCATCTGTATTATCTACACGAACCCGTCTTTTTTTTTTACTTTTTTTTAAAAAATCTGAAGTAAAATAAAATCTTGATGAATGGTAAAATGCTTGTATGCCTGTATGTGTATCAAAGTGTAAAAATAATAACGAGATAATCGAATACGTACAGCTCTTATTCGCAGTAATCGACCCATGACCGGCGGAACCCCTGGTGTTCGAAGAGGCACCGAGAGATATCAGGGCCCGATGACGTGTTTTATACATATTACTGTGTGTTAAAGTATTCATAAAAGGCAATTCAATATGTAGCTTCGATTACCGCGATATTTCGAAATTTACGAATGCAACGCGACGCGAGAGAGTGTTCGCAATTAGCGTTTAATTAGCAATTTATTTTCGTATCAAAATAACCGTATAAATAAGCTGAATTGGAATTAAAAAAGTATACAAAAGCGAAGAAATTAGAGAATACTTTTCATCTGAACTCGCGTGTGAAAGTTTTTAGTGTGTCAATCGTCCAGAAGAGGAAAGAGCCGCGCCAATAAAATTCGTCGACTGGTATTCGTAACGTTCGGGGCGTACAAAGTAATATAGACGCGTATATATATATATATATATATATATTTATTTTCGGATATATATATATCACGATATGTCGAGGTCTCGATCCCCTCGTCTATAGGGCAAATCATGACTAATATACCAGAGTGTTATAATGAGTGATGCGCGTCGTCCCGCAGTTTTGCTCCTCAATGCATTCAAGTGTGTTCATCTCTTCAGCGCGATATACTCTTTCTAGACAGAGACTTTACTCTTGGTTCGAGGGCGGGGAGATTGAGATAGAAAGAAAGAAAGAAAGAAAGAAAGAGAAAGATTGCTGGTCTGAAAGTGCTTGGGCGCAGAGCCACGCTATCTCAGTCCTCTCCTCAGTCCAGTATATATTTATTATACACATAGATAGACACTTATCTGTACGTTAGATATACGTATATGGTAGCCAAAAGTTGAGGAACAACATGCCGGTTTTGTTCGTAGCCTCTGTCTCGGTTCATCGCATGCAGTAAATTTCCCTCGGTCAGGTTAGCAGCAAAAGAAGTCAGCAAAGTCATGCCAACTGGAACACGCGACCGGGCTGAGAGCATCGACGTCGATCCGCGTCTCTAGAAGTTGCGCTCGCTATTCGGGGTATGCGTTTAACTTTTCTAAAGCATGAGCCAAAGTATCGGCTAGTTGCAGGCTGAATTAAGGAAGAATGAGCAGCCACTTGCAATTAGTGGATTGATTGAAATTGATGGGATGCTGTGCAGGCTCATGTTTCGAATGAGATGAGCACTGCGCTGCGGTATGGCACGCTCTTCCTCGTGCAGGAAAGCGCAAAGGCTTGGAAGCTCGCAATTAGCACACAATACGAGCCCGCACACCAGGCGTGTCTTCTCATTTTTGTCGTTTTCATACGCAGTTGCGACTCGTACGGACCAGGAAACGTGGATGAAAGCCACTCCTAGAGATTCGGATGATTCATGCGATTCATGTCTCGTCGCTGGCTCGCGGAGTTTTATTTCGACGGGAGAAAATTCTACGTGCAGATTGCGCTTAGTTTTCGTTGAGGTTCGACAAAAGTACTCAAAGTTCTTCGCAGGCCCGTGCACAAACATTCTGGTAAATACTCTTGCACATATCAGTTGAGCACCTCTGACCGACAGCTGTTCCGGGCACGTAAGATAACCCAAACTCCCGGAGCACACTCGTCGTCGGTTACCCCGCAATTCCCCCTCTCAGATCGCGGTTGAGGAGTCTGCCACGAGAAAAGAGCCTAAGAAGAGAGCAGAAGAGCCCAGAGTTCGCGTGTTCATCGGCTAACGTTTATATGCGCCTTTCTTTTTCTCTATTTTTTCCCTTCGGTTTTCTTCCTCGAGCCATGCGCGCACACAGAGCGGCAATGCATAAATAGTCTTGGCACACTAAATCTCTGTGTGCATATGTGTGCCCGGGTGTGTATATATTTTAGAGTAGAACGAGTGCCGATGAGACGAGAGATTTGCGCCCATCGGAGAAAGAGAGCATCAGCATCGGGCCCTTTGATTGTCTTCTTGGAAGACGATCGACAATCTCTCTCGACGCGTCGCGCTTCTTGCCCTCACTTACGAGGCCATGTTTTCATACATCGCGCGACGACCAACAGTTATCACATAAAGCCTAGAAAAATTCCTGTTAAACTCCCATAAAAGTATCGGGGGCGTTGAAACGATGCTCAATGTTATCTGTGCCAGTGTCGTGCCATCCTGCTGCGATGACATGCGGACGGTGTCGGACGGAACGTTAGTAATAGTTGAGTCAATGCGACGAAATTCGTGGGGCACTTTTGAGTGCGATATTATACAGATAAGTCATCACCTGAGCCGTCATTTATAGAGCCGGATTCATCAGGAAAAAATGTTTAGGATTTACACGGTCCATGACCTTGTCGAAACGCTTCACTCCTCCAAGCGTCTATCAGGGTCTTTTCCTCCTGCGATAAACGGCCAACAAAGTTGCCCATGCTCGCTCTCGATTCGGTAATCAAGAGCAAACGAGGCTGCGATTGCAAGTAAAGGAGAAAAAGGAAAGAAATGAAAAGGCTAGCTGAGAGCATCGAAGAGCAAATCCAAAACAAAGTCATTAAAGGGGCTTCGGGAAAAGGGTGGCGGCTCGGCTGAGAGTGTTTCTTCTCGAAGAGCATTCGATCTTGATTCGCGTGAAGGAACTCTCGTACAGAGCTAGCGAGGGAGGAGGGAAGCAACCGACGTCGCCGCTACGGGCCGTAAACACCATTTCATCCGACGAAAGTCTAAGTCTCTAAGCTTTTCCGCAAGGATTCACCATTTACTTGGGTCGGCCCGTCGGGGAAACCACCCCTTTCTTTCGCTTTCCCCCTTTCGCGCTCCTTCTTACGGATCTTTGCTACGAGCCAGAACTCGAAAGCGTGCAAGAGAGAGGCCAAGAGCGAGTCAGTGAGGATGAGCAGAAAACGAAAAGCCACGAGCGTTCCTATCTATCCTTCCATCTTCCGTGCATTCCTTGGGGTATTACACGCCCCGCGACAGTACGAGCTTCCCTCGCCTGCCTTCTTCTCCGGAGCTTTTGGCCCTCTTCGATATACACGCGCACACTCCTATTGTTATATACGTATATAATGTTGTACAACTACCGCGAACGGTGCTTCTTCGAAACCTTGGTTCCTTTGCACCTAGGAGACTCCTTCGAATCCCGATGCGCCCCCCAGGAACAACGCAAACCCATTACGGATTCATCGCGCGCGCCATTAGCTAATTCTTCCCCAGTTTCCAACATCCAACGTTTCCGCGCTACCAGCGCTCCTTTATGTGTCGAGTTCTCTTCTAGGCTTCTCTTCCTCCTGGGAACACGAGCTGATAGACTTCAACGGCATTTCGTTCTCCTTTGCTCAAAATGTATGTGGCTTCATGTCGGGACTCGAAGCTTCCATACTCTCTTCAACTCTGAAAGCTCATTTAGTTTCGTATGCTCAGCAATTACTTGAATTTTAATAGCGAATCTCGTGACTCGGGAATCATTAGCTGCCAGAGGCAAACTTCACAGCGTTCGCATTGTATCCTAATACAATGTGGGGTCCAGGAACCCCTGATGGAACGAACAAGTCCAAATGGCCGTCCGAACCTTGGCAATTGTACAGTCAACAAAACGGCGTAGCTGAGAACGATCATCATCGTTGAGTACAGAACTCATTCGTCGTGCTCGAAAGGCTCTAGAGTATCGCTGTAGACGGGATTGGATCCACGTATCGAATGCTTCCGGAATAATCTGCTTCATAAATTCATCGCCGGACCATTCGTTTCCAAAGCATCGTCCGCTGTTTTCGAAGCTGCAGCAAGTCCAGATGAGATGAGGATGAGGATGGAAATAAGTGGGAAAGAAGGGATCGATGGTGGGACAGGGCGATGGGGAAAAAGGGCGATGGAATAGGCTCGCGTCGGGGACTTCCATCGAGCGAAATTGCTCCGGCGCTCAGTTGGGTAAAACCGAGTAGTGGAGAGAGGCAGAACCCATACCTCCCCGCACGAGTGTTTCGATGGAAGGAAAGTGCAGTCATCCGGAATAAACGAGGAGGAGGCCAAAAGTTCTTCGCTTGAAGTTGAGTCTGCGCTCGTGGGTTAGGAATGAGTTTGCGTGCTGGGCTCTCGGTACGGGGGGTGCGCTACGGTGATGAAACTTTGCCGTGACGAGAAAGAGGGGTTGTCACACCGTTCCTACCCCCGACCCCTTTTGCAAGTTGCCACAAGGATGGAGGAGTTTGACTGCGAAAACCACAGAGTGCTCAACCTCGCAGGCTCAAAAATCTCTTCAACTGCGGCTCTCATTAGAAATCAACATCGCGAATTCGTAGGATTTATTTTTTCTTAAGGAGGGTTAAAATATTATCGGCAGAATTGACTTTTGTAATCCGACAGAACATTAGCAGCTTCGTGGTCAACTATGAATTCGTGAATCTTGTGAGAACTTTGACTAATTTTAGCGAGACCAATTAAGGCTTACCGACGAGTCTCAAGAGTCAGTAGCCCAAATCTTCATTGTCTTCTCGTCTCGTATGTTTTGCCTCCCGTCGTAGCCCCGAATTCTCCAACTTTTTCAGTCCTCAGGGAATACCTACTCGCTGTCTGTGCGCGCGTGTGTGTGTTTTCCCTGCGTTTTTCTTCCTATGATCGTGGTCTCTTCTCCAAACGAGAATGTCGTAAACGTCACGAGTGTCGCGGCTGGAACGGGCCAAGAAATTTCTTAACGTCTTCAGCGTGCTTCCCAACTCGTTGCCGCGTGGGGACCGCACACATTGCGTGCTCAGAGTATTTTTGTATACATGTATATGGCAGAGATCTCGTGCGCTACTAGTCCCGAGTCTCGATATAAAGATGAGGGTTTTAGTGACATATTTTTGCGCGTGTCTCTTATACCGTCATTCTAAATATAGATTGAACGAACACGACCCTGTGAGTCAGCTTTCGTTACCGAGTCAGGCAAAAATATTCTTTCTATCTTGCTCTCTCTCTCTCTCTCTCGGGCTTCGTGGATGCTCGAAGCTCGTCATAGGAGAATGACTGGTGCCTAATTTTAATTCGGCATTGCCAAAATGGAAGCGAATCAGTGGCTGTTATTAATTATTCTATCGGAAGAAGAGAGAACTGGACACTGAGAATTCAAGGTAGCGAAGAGCCACATGCGCAGGCCCCGAAAAGATATAAAAGTGTCGAAATTCAAAGTGTAACTTTTCTGTAGCAGCCGTAGAAAGAAACTAACATCGCAGGCCTGGAAGACGCGGCAAAAAAAGCTTTCGGCTTCCGAAGTCTTTTTTTATATTCCGCGTTCCCAAACAGACTTGCTCTCTTGCTTTTGGTTTACAAGCATGTGGTCTACAAAGAGGTTGCCACGTTGTTAAAATAACCGCAGAAGCAGCAGCAGCAGCAGCAGCAGCAGCAAGACGAGAGAACCGAGGCAACCGAACTTCTCAATGGCCCCTCCTCCTACATAATCTCTTCCTTTTTATTCCTCGATCTCGTTAGGGCATGGAATTTTGTGGCTTCCAATTTTCTTCGTTTCCAAAAAAATCAGCCGATCATTCTGCTGTCTTTGATGACCAATTCAACCGGATCGTGGCAGTACCGTGAGAATCATTCGAACGCTTTAATTTTTTCGTACATTATTGTTAAACTTTATCGAAATCTCATTTCACTCTATCGCGTTTCACGTGCTGGTATTTTGAGGGAAATCGATCTCCGTTTGGTTGCTTCGTGTTCCTACTCGTTGGACGAACCTTTTATTTGACCTCACGACAAAAAGACTCTCCCGACCGATTTTCAACTCGATCAAGAAGCCACAAAAAACGTGTCTCCTCGCAAAGGGTCAAATGCTCCTTCTAGATTCTAGCTCATGTTTGAGTGCAAAAAGAATGGTGACCAAGCGAGTCGGCGTAAATTCTCGTCGACGAGACGCGAACCGTTCGATCATCTTGGGCTCGGGCTGTTGCTTTTGCTCCTCAACTCAACCGCTTCCTTCTTTACACTGTAGTAAAACCGTTGTAAAGTGTGCGTTCTCCCCCGGTTTTCTCTCTGTTGTGCCCGAGAACGTCGCCGGCGTGCTTGGCCACAAAATTTATCGCGTCCTTCCAACGTTCTCGAGGGCAACACTCACCCGCGACAGGTGCATCGTTCTCGGCTCTCGTTGCATGCCTATATACACATATCTTTCTCTCTCTCTCTCTCTCTCTCTCTCTCTCTCTCTCTCTGTATCTCGTTTACGCGGGTACACGAGAAATGACAAGCGGAACACTGTTCTACCATTTTTCTCGTTTGTTTTTCTCGATTTTTCACTCCAATTTCATGTTTGTGTGTATTTTCACTAAAATTCAAATTTTTATCCACTTACAATCTTCGGAATTCGTGCCGATATATAAGAATTCATACAAACTTGACAATTGCGCACGACGAGTGAACAAAAATGCTGCACTAGTTCAATGGAAACTCAAAAAATCGATCGACTGCCATTTTTTAAGGTAATGGCACCACGATTTCGTGAAAAATTGGCTTTTCGACACTGCGAGGAATCGCAATTTGATACGAAGTTTCAAATTTAGTTGGAGTTAAAAAAAAACTAATAAAATAAAATAACGGAATTTCTTACCCATATTTCATCCAGCATACCTTTTTCCCGTCGAGCGAAACGAGGAGTGGGTTTTGCCTAGTAATTTTATTAGTCGTCTTTGGTGAGGATATTCAGCGAACATGAACACCAAGATTTTTGTTGTTGTTGTCACACAGAGGCCTGCGGAGTTCCAAGCTCTAGTGACTTTTATTGCGCGTACCGCGTAAATGCGCCGTTAAACCTGAAGTTTGAGGATGGTGAACTCTCGGGCTCTTGCGCGCACTATCTCGTTAGTCTTCATAGTACGCGAGCGAGGTTGTACGACTCCTCGTTCACTACATGTGATTGAAAGAGAATTTATGAATACAACGTTCGTACAGTTGATGGCTAGAAAGGGCATCAAGCGTGTATGTCACGCTGTATACGCGTTTGCATATTTCTTCTCTCGCTTCTCTCTCTTGCTCAATCTTCTTTTTTGCATAATCTTTTTTCTCCTCTCCTCAATTTCCTTTCCTGCCCGGTCGTATTCCAATTCTACTCTTCACCTGCAGTGACATCCTTTTCCATTTTCGCCCGACTATATATATATATATATTCGTTCTAATTCGTTTTAATTTATCAATTTTATTCCTTCCTCTTCGTTCGAGATATTCAATGAAGAAACGCGAAAAGTCGCCGCGAGAACACGCATCCGATCTCTGCTGATTTCAAACGGAATTTTCGAAGCGAATTAATTATAGAGCAGCATTATCACGCGGCATCGAAGCATAAGAGGAACGGGCACTTGGCCACGAAGAAATCGCGAGCTTAAGTGAGAAATTATTCTCACGCCTACCGCACCACTTATAAAACCAGTCGTATCTCGCGGTCACCTCAATCCCCATATGTGTATACTATAGCTATCCGAACACACCATGAGGAATTCATTAAGCGAATCCGATTTACGAGCGACTCGGGAATAGATAGAAAACACGTATACGTATGATACCTGATACCACGTACGGTTTTGCTTTTCTCTACCATTGCTTTTGCTCATGGCTCCCATTTACATACCCATACGAAGTGAGACATTCGCGTAACATCTTCTTAATCTAGTGCCAACCGTAGTCCGTTAATGTTTTCTCCCCCGTTCCTTATTCACGGGCTCGAAAAAGGATTTTACGATGACAATAGTGCTGCGGAGTCCCATCGAGTAATTGTTGTTTGAGGAAATTTTTCGCTCGATATTTGATAACGCGGGGGTTTTACTCTGTTGCTATTCTTTTTATGCTTTTCGTGTGAAACGTTGAAAAAAATTCTATACAGCGTCAAAGTTGTTGGATATTATTAACTCATGCGTCATATTTCTATTTTAAAATTCGAACTGAACGAAGGAGCGTCCCCCTTCTTCCCGTTTCTCTCTCGTGACTATGATAACCGAAGGAACATCAGGGGCGAAGAGTTTCCTATCGAAGACTAACGGGCGAGCGACGACGCCGACGGAAATTACCTCGTAAAGTCAAAAAGCGGTTCCATCTCTGTCGCGGAGAGGGAGAGAGAGGAAGAGGTTAAGGAGGCTCCGCTACACCTCCCCGGCGTCGCTTTGGGGTGCCCGTAATTTATTTCCGTTCAACCACCGATATCGCGTCTTGTAAAGAGAAGAAAATGAGAAGCTCGATCTTCTCCATCGATTACGCAAAACTTATTACGCGCCGAGTTACGATCCAGACCCGAAGAATATCCGAGCAATCACAGCGTGAATTCACGCGATCAAATATTCCGGAGTAGCGGAACTGATGGAAGAAAGAGAGGAAAAATAAATATCGGACGAGGAAAGTCGCTAAAGAGAGACACTTTTCACCGTGAAAAAGATTCCGGGGCAGGAATTCCTCGCAATTCGTGATAAATAAGTCGCTCGTGTGTGTGATTGAATGCGCAACGAAAGCAGCCAACCGCGCGAGAATTAAATTAAACACAGTAAAACGGTACATTATTTTCTAGCAATAAAAAACGTGCAATAAACAATCTCGACAAAGTCCAAATTTGTTTAACCATCGATGAAAAATGTCAGGAGATATTTTTGTTTAGAATCATGCGACTTATTTGGAATTCCTCGGATCCACATTTTCATAACGTATTCATGAAAAAGGGCCTCGAATTCGAGGGACACTGGCTAGAATTTTGGGGACAGTTTCCAGGCCTAGCCGCGGACACAATGAAGGAGAATGAGGAGAGAGAAAACTGCGAGAAGGAGATGGACGCCAGCAAAACGTTTCGCGCCACCCTGTCAGTGAAATACTCCACGCATCATCGCTCTCCAAAGCGACCTGCTTTTTTTTATTCGTCCTATGAATGGAGAAGATTCAGAGACGGGAAGGGGGACCTACGAGAGACGGAGAAAAAAGGGGATAAAAGGGACAGAGAAAGATGGATGAAGCCAAAAATGCAACAAACGTTGCCGTGTTGCATTGTGTCACTTCTTCATTCATGTCTGATTTTGCGGTTGACTTGCGTAGCGAATATATATCTAGGAAAAAAGAGAAGGATCACCCCTGAGTCGCGATGCAATGGATACGACATCACACTCGAACTTGTCACGCATTTTATCCGCAGTGACGCAGATCATATACGATTTAGATACGGACGGAGCTCACTCGACCTCGTCAAAATCTTTTTTCTTCTATTTTTCTCGTGGGTTTTTTTTCGATGATTCTTGCAGTTTTCTCGGCTCCGTCCTGCGTTTTTTACACTCCAAATTGATAATCGTTTTCATGAATTTTGAAACGATCCCGATTTCTTGTCCATCTCGCATCTCATCTGTGCGGCTGAAGATTCATTTCGATAGTTTCATACTCGGTGCCGCAGAAGGCAGTAATTTAAAATTCATACTCGGATATCCCTGAAGAATGAATGGGAGGCTTGATATTTTAAGCCTATTTGGGATCGATTACCATGAAACGTTATGTTGGAGAAAAAGGTGGTGGTTAAAATAATATCTTCCAATGCGATGGGAGATAATGTTCGCCCTCTGTTTGTTGTTCGGTTCAACGAGGCGACGTTTTCTCGAGTGGATTTTCGGGTCAGGGACACTGAGAAAACAAGCCCTCGAAGAGGGGTGCCCGGGGGCGAGGGGGATGAAATTTCGATAGGGGTTTCTAGCGTACGGAGCAAAGGAACGAGAGAAACAGAGGGATGTGGAACCCCATGCAAAGATTTTTTAATCCGCCATGCCTGTGAGCCCTCTCGTAATTGGGGTCATTCGGACTCTCTATTTTCCGTCGATGAGTTCCGTCCCATGAACCAATCCGCGAGATACATTAAAGTGAGTAAAAAAATGTGAGAGTGGATCCGAGAAAAATGTGTTCTGCGGATAGAGCACCTTGGGCAGGTTTCGTGGAACTGTGCGGAAAACGCGGAGGTTCACGGTTGCTGGCATTGTACAGGGAACGTGAGGTTGGCGAAGCCTATCGCGATTTGAGAAGGGCCCTGGCGGTCCTCTTTCATCGAGTCGCAGCAGCAGGACAGCTCGTGCAACCCTTTCTGAGCCTAGGGGTGCAAATCTCCCTTTCTGTGACCTTCCCCCCGTTATTCTCCCTCCTCTCGCGTCTCCCTCGCTCCTTTTGGTGGAGAGAAAGCTCTAGATCGGTTTGGTCTTTCAGGACGAAGACGAGAGCGATAAGAATTGAAATGCCCGGGTCTCTCAGTTCTGGCACAATGAAGGTGTCGTTGCAGGAAATTATACAGCAGTTAGAGGAGAGTCTCTCGCTCTGAGCAATTGTCTGTTAGCTTCGCATTGTCTGTCGTCATTGCGTCTCTTCGTGTTCTCCTAGCCTCTCCTCATCGTCTCTTTACTCTCTGCTCCCTCCCTCTCTTTTCCTCTTTCCTTCTGTCTTTCTCAATTCCTCTCAATCTCCCCGCCCCCTCTCTCCAGCGTTTCCTCTTCTCCCCAAGGCAAAGTGAGGAGCACGTACCTCTTGTCTGACACCGAGCCAGGACAATGAGAGATCTAATCGCGGGTAAAGTACTTAATATCTTAAGGTCGCCACGGTAGGAAGACCTCAGGATGAAATGGTGATTCGAGCGAGAACGAACGAGCCAATGGCGAGGAAACACGAGTGAAATACTAGCCGGGTTGGATCCTCGTGTCTCACGATATCTGATGAAGAGTACGAGTTGCTCCAGTCTGACAGCTACGGCGACGAACATCTTTACCCAGCTACACGAGCCTCCTCATCTTCACTTCTCTTGTTTTACATGCTTCGCCGGCTAACCTCCCCCCACCTCTTCCAGCGACACCCTTTGCTAATAAGGAGATGTATTATTACACATTTGTATGGAATCTTGAGCCGCCAAACCCTCCAGCAGTCACCTTCATTCCTTGTCAAAATGGCGGGCTGTTTGAGCGACGCTTCTTCAAATTAATTCGGCTGTCCTTCGGCATCGATTCCCAACGAAATTCGTTCACCGTCTTCATCAAACTTATCAAATTGTTCTTCGGAGATTTGTCTCGGGGTGTTGCTTCTCGTCGTACTTGAATCGAAGAAGAAGAAGAAAACGAAGAAAATTACCGCAAGTTCTTCTGTCTCAAGTTTAGAAACAAGTCTTTCGAAGGTCACCATAATTTTCGTCCTCAAAGACGAGGGGTCGGTGCTCATAATTTTCTTCTTTTCTCACATCCCCTCTTCGCCTAACAAAGATCGCGCTTCGCTTAATATCGCGATGGGGGCGTTCTCCGAGATACGAAATCGAGGCTTAAATATTCCATGGAGTGTTGCGCGTATCCCCGGCCGCGGTAAGGCGCAGCTCTCTCTTGGATCCTCGTCGTTTTCATACCGTTATAAAGCATCGTTACACGCTAACGCGTATTTCCACCGCAAGAAAACCGGAGCTTTTATATTCCTATCTCTCGGTTATTCCCTCCTCATAATGCAATCTTAAGTTTATTAACGGGGTGGCTGGTTTGAACCCTCCCCCATTTTGCCCACTCCCAAGGCTCTGTTGAAATTTGGTGAAGCGATGAATCGGCCGGGAAAATATTAACTATTTACGAGAGATCCTCGTGATTATTCGACTTCTGTCGACTCCTGTCGTTCCCCATCCATCTCCTCGTGCCTCGTTCCTTCTCACTCGGTTTGTTCCCTCCCTGGGAATTTGCTTCCGCAAAAATATCACCATTTCCATCTTCGCCGAGGCACGCATTCCTCTGGTTCTCGTCACCCTCGAAATCTCTAGCACATCGTAGACTACACACCGGAAACAATTATCTCGAGCTCGAAATTCATTGAGCTTTTCGTGCTCGGTTTGCTTTTCCGTCCTTACCAAGACGCCTGGAGTACACCTCGAGTAATTTCTTTATTCGTCTCTCCTGGGAGAAGATCCACTTTCCTCGCTTTTCGCATACCTATACGTACGTGTAACTACAAACCCATCTATATGTATGCGTGTCTCCTTTTCTCTGTTTATCTCTACGCCATTCGTTTTTATCACGCGACTCCCCCGAGACCCCCAAGGGCTGCTGGCATCGTGCTTCCGTACAGGAGAAAAAAGAAACGAGGGGTACAGCCTCGGATACCAGAGACTGCACCTTACTTTCCAGCATGGTGAGAAACGCAAGCACCGGAACGCAAAAAAAAAAAAGAAAATGGAAAGAGCAAAATGGAGGTTTTCGTGGTCTACCTCGAATCCTGATCTCTCCCTCTCTCTCTCTTTTTGTTTTCTACGTGCCTCGTGGGACATGCGTGCGAGGGTGACGTCTGACTCCCGGAAGAATTCACCTCCTATTTCACCTCCTCCCTGCGCACAGCGTGTCTCGTTTGTACGTACTGTATTCCGAGTCTTGTTTTTCCTTTTTTATTACCGTTCGCATCTTCCTGCCCTTATTTCTATGACATTATTGCGCCGGAAAAGACAAAGCGACAGGTACGAAGCGCCGAGATGCCAGCGAGGACACACGCATACGTGCTGGGGCTTCGCGGCGTTGTTACGTTGTTCCCTGTCTCTCTGTAGGCTTGCACACATCATCTCTTATTCAGAGGTCCCATTCGTTCAGTTTTTTGTCATACTCATGCAAACCCAATACGCTTAAAGGAGCGTCTTGTTATAATAAGAAGGAAACGCAAGTCGCGAGTTTGTCGAGGCGAGGATGCTTCCAGGAGCTGTCGCCAGTTTCGGGCATTCCGCCGTCACTTTTGACCGAAATTTACAACGTTTCAAACAGAAAAATAGTAAGTTTGGCGCGGTTTCTAATTTCCTGGGACGTAAAATCGAGAAAAAAGTGTCCGTGGACCTCGGGATCCGTTAGAGTGTTTGTCTCTTTCGCAAATTCATCAATTTCGTTATTGAAGCATATCTGAGAACGTAACCTCAGAAAATAAGGTGGATGGGGGGACCGAGAAAAGAGGGCCAGGAGGAAGGCTCCACAGAGAAAGTCTGTAAATTAAAATCCTCCAAAGCGATTCTGCGTCTCGTAGTGAGAATGAGAGAAAGAAAATGAGGGAGAGGCTCGGAAATTGGGTGGAAAGGTAAAGAGGAAGAGAAGAGGGTGCAGATCGAAGAGCGCAGTCTGAGTCCATTAGGAAAGCCCCGGGGGGTTGGGGCGCGAGAAGCTTCTCTCTATCTCGAGAAGTGTCACCGATGATGAATAGTTGGCATGAACAAAAAGAATGCTAACCTTCTTCCACTTTCCCCTTATTTCTTCGTATCATTCACCCTCGCGTACGTTCTTACTCCGTCTTGCTTCAATACCGATGAAATTTTCGCTTTTTCTATCCTCTTTTGCTTTCTCTCTCCCCCCCTTAAAACAACGGAGAATCTCACCTCTCGCGAAAACCCTCGCGTTCCTTTCCCCCTCGATATGCCTCCATGGGGCTAAGTCCAATTTTGATGTCTTTTTCGCTCTCCTTCCTACCGCTTTTTTTCTTTCCCCGTATAACGAAAGAGTGTGGCCGCGCCTGAAGACGAGAGCGATATCCATCTTAATTAAAAGTTGCCAATTCATTTTGCCCCCCACCAGACCCACGCGCCGTTTCCACCCCGCCTCGGAGGCTCCTTTAAATTCTTTTGTTTTACTCTTTGTCTTCCTGCAATGGATGTACAACGAGGATTTCAACTCTAGCGAGAAGTGCACACGCGAGCTGTTACAACCCTCTTTTTCCCGGTTTCCAGAGAACTCGGAGCGTCGGGGAGGGGGTGGTTTTCGTATTTCTTTTGCGTTCGCGAGGGTGGAAAGCCGAGGTTGCCTGTTCCGGAGTATGATAAAAATAAGAAATTCACCGAAACTTTTTCCCTTTGGTGAACTCAAGTAGATCGAGTCAAACGCGCAAGACGAAAGTCTCGGCGAGGGCTCGTCAGAATATCCAGAATATCGGTTAATATTGCCGGATCGGTATAACCTTTTTCGTCAAAGGAAACAACGTTGGATTTTATCTCCTTCCGATTTTTTTCCCACCATTTCTTTTCTGTTCAAACGGTTTCCATACTTTTGCTATTTTTCTTGAAGACCCGCGCGCTGTTATTCCAGTTTTTTTCCCCTTAATCTTGAAATTCCTATCATTTCAGCTGTGGAAGTGTGTAGTAATTCTTGAGAATGCGGGTCATCTTTTCTATCTCACCTTACAATTTCTTTATCGTCGCTCATTAGTTTCTCATTTATCTAACTATCGAACTGGTACCCGCACACGTTGCTCTTAAAAAAGGGATTATTGTAGCGCACCGTTCGCAAGATATGCGATCGTGCTACTTTAGACGTTCCATTACACGTGATTAATGACTATGAAATTGAACTCATAAAATATTCATCGGTGCATCGAATATCGTGGCATCTTAAATTCAATTCGCTTCAACAGCTGTCAATAATAACGATACTAATTTTCGTGCGTTTATTTTATTTTTTGTTTCGTTGAGTTTTATGGTAGCCGAAAAAATAAAGAGACCAGAAGCATCGTTGGGACTCTTTGGTGCGCTGTTGCTGAAGCAATACGAGTTCGATAGAGTTTTCGGAGCCCTTTCGAGCGATTCGGCACGGGCTGGCAAGACGCACGGTGGCAACGCGTAAATAATTAAGAAATTGCATCGAGCGAAGGGCTCAGTCACACTCTTGTTCGCCTCTCACTGCCCCTTTTCTATTTTATTTATTTTTTTCTCCGTCCTCGCTTTCTCATTTTCTTTTGGTTTGCTTTCTTTTGCATCGCGTTTTTTTTTCTGGTTCTATTGCTGGGAATTTCGCACCCTGTAACCGTATTGACCGCCGTGGAACTGAGCCATTTCACCTTCGCTCACCCTAATTACAAATTTTCCTCGCCGATGCAAGCTCCCAGTTTTAGTCCCCTCCTCTTTTGTTTTTCTCTTACTTCCTTCGCTTTTTCTCGTTCTCTTACTTTCGTCGTAGAAACGCAGACCCAGTTTATTTACTTGCCAATTTGTATAAAATATCTCCTGGCTAATGAAGCAATTTGAGGCTGTCTGGAACACCCTTAAACGTGCAAGCTCTAACGGCTTCTGCTTTTTTTTTCTTTCTTCTTCTCCTCCTCCTCGTCTCTTCATCTCAATTTTCATTTTATCACGTTTATGAAAAAATAGCAAGATCCAAAATTCTTCTCTTTCTTCTTCTTTGCTGAACTTAAGAATCGAGTTATTTCAAATTCGCTGCATGCGAATGCAGTTTATTGTTATTTTTTCACCGGATATTCCCGTTCACTTTATTCACAGTGTTGAACTCCAGCTGCTTTTTATATCGACTCATCGTAATTGTCGTCTGTCGATACGAGCATGCGGGTGATTTAATTGAACGCTGAATAAAATCGAAGGATTTATCTAGAATTGGCCCCTGCTATGACCATACTCCCCGCGCGGATTAACGGATCTTGCAGAATTTTTTCAACGATTTTTTCCAAACTAAATCTCTCTCCCAAGAAATGACGAAGCTTTAGTTCGCTCATTCCGAAAACTTTTCACAAATCGTTAATTTTTCTCGATACTGTGCATACAAATTCATGAAAATAAACACGCCGATTAGCGCATTAGAATCGAGAGAAAAAGCATTCGATTCGATTCTGATAAGAATAATAAATAGAAAGTCGTGCGATTCTCTATTCAAGATAACCCGAAGTATATAGTGAACACAAATAGCATCGCATCCACCTCTCGGATAATGCATGTTTTATGTCTCGACAATGAATTTCATTGCTGGATAAGAGAATGAGAAAAGCCAAATAGTGCTTTCGGGAAGCACGTTTCGAAAAATAAAGCGAATGCTGATGAGAGACGAGAAAACTTTGGGAAGCTCATGAAAAAATTGGTCGTTCAAGAATCACTCAAATGGTGACAATAAAAAGGGCATTTGCCGAAGCAATGATGGGGATGATGGGTCTCTTTACTCGATATCTTCAAATCAAAAGGAAAGAGAAGAAATAAAAGAAAGCGAGCAAGGGCGGGGGGGGGGGGGTGGCGGCGGCGGCGGCGGCGAAAAAGGGGAAGGATCAACGACAGAAACTAAGAGATACGAGATCGGCAATGCACGTGTATGTACGTGCAAGAGAGAAAGAGAAAAGAAAAGTCTTGATCGGCTGTTTCACGTCACCGGATCTAAAGCGTCGAGCTCGTAAAGCTGATCCCTGTATAATTTTCAATCGCCCTTGGATTTGACGACCTCGTCACGGCGGCTTTCACCCCCGAGTATATATACGAAGGAGCGATCGAACCAGGGAGTAAGGAAGAAGGACGGAGAGAGAAAAAGTTGCTGCTCGTGGCCAACGGCATCGCGTCTTTTTTCACCTCGTTCTTCTTTTCCTCTCGTCGTCTTGCCACTTCTGTGTGCTACGAGAGATAAGGGTGGAATGACGAGGTCGCAACGACCGGTAAAAAGGTGATCTCTTCTGGATAATGTCGTGGGAGAAAGTCAGTACGAGCAGCGAACGTGTATCCTGGAAAAAATGTATACGTATATACATTTTTCCTTTTTCGCGAGTATGTATTTGTGACCAAAAAGTGTTGTCAGTGTCGGTGGCGTATGGCGCTAGTAGCTGAGGGCGTCAAGGAAAGTCGTCCGGAGGTGTCTGCGACGCTCGTAAAAGAGACAATACCGTTTTCTTACACCCTCGCCATCCGGGGGTAGTTTTACCAAGCCGAAGTACCGTCAGGCACGAGCCATTTCGTGTCGTGCCCACAAACACGTGAACTGTCTTACACCGAGCAGCCCTTAACTGTGTACTTTTATTTTCGTATTTAAGAAGATAAAAAAATAAACAAAAAAACCGTTTCTTTTGTATCGTAGCACTCTTTGACGGTCCATTTTCCTTTCTGTTTTAGGTAAGTCGAGTTCAGCTGAGCTTCTTATTAACGAGGTCGCAACTATCAGTAAGTCAACTAAATAAGATAAATAAACGTTTATGAGGTTACGTGCGTAATTGATTTAATCGACGAGTCGTAAGAATGACAAGATCGCGACCCTGATCAAGGTGCCTCCTCACATGCACTTTCAATGCATTGTCGCTTCTATTATGTATCCAAAGATCGATCACCACCCACACGGATACGCCTCGCACGTAATGTACTCAAGTCCCATCAAATTTGCATGCGTATTACGCGTGCAAAAAAAATGGATCTGACATTTCATTATTTCCTCAATATTATAATATTGAAAACAGTTTTTTTTCCAATCATTTTACTCTCATTGCTAATACTTTTTGAGTCCGGGACTAAGCCAATGAATCTTATTCAGGTTTTCGAATTGCTGTTCAATCTACATGTACGACGTTTTATCTTCCGAACAAATATGAGCAGTAAAAATTGAAAAAAAAAAAAAAAGACAATTCTCCGTCCTTCGGTGAAACGAGAGATAAAAAAATTCAAAGTACCAGTGTGTGTTAGAAAAAAGAAGTGCGGTGCCAATGGCGTGATACGAGGTACTACGAAATCCATAAATTTAAATACATCAATGTTCTGAGAATAAAAGAGTCGCAGAAATTCAAAGTTTGCGGGTAGTTCGAGCCGAGTTACGCCTCTTTCATCGAGACTGCTGTTCGAGATAATCGTGTATGGAGATTCGCAACGGGTTTCTCGATTCTAATATCTGTCGGAAATTAAAACGATCAGTTATGGTGCGACACCCTCGCGGCGAAAAATTCGCATTAGGACGAGGAGAGAGTCGAGGCTGCGAGCCAGCGGGAGAGATTTCCTTCGCGCACCCTTTCTCGTCCGACGCACCCCCCACATTTGGGCGTCATCAAATCTCCCGCTTCTCTGTGTCTGTGTTTTTTTTTCTTCGCTCCCCTTTTCCCCTCAATGGATAAAGTCCGTCCGTGTGTTGTTCGTGTGCGTGTTGATCGTGTTTAACTTTGGCACGCATTCATTGATTTCATTAGGCGATAGATATACGAGCTCTCGTGTGTATAACTATACGCGTGCACCGTTTGAAGGGTGGTGGTCGTGAAGTATTTGGCACTCGGGTTAAATTACATGATCGAGTGGAGTGTGCCAGTGTGAAGAATAAAAAGAACCCGGTCCTCCGTGGACGAACAAAGACGAGAGAATGGAAGAACGGAAGAGCGAAAAAATAGCTTCATTCCACAGCACATGTACGAAGACACAAAAGTACTTCGACGTGGTGGCAATCGCACGAACGAATTATTCCAATGAGACTAGAAATAATGATAATTTTTCTTCAACATTCTTCAGGCAATATTATGTTTTACTGTGAAGCAAATAAAACTTAATTCTCAACGAGTGAAAGACACTCGTTTCCGCATGATCGTTCGAGCAGCAATCACTCTCTGGAAATACTCTCGCTTTTATGAACGCGCGAAAAGCACGTTTTTCCTTTTGCATTATGGAAATTGAAGTATGCAAGATAAATATATAGATATAACGAGGGTTTTTTCTTCGCGGTGGGAGAGGTGGTTCTAAAGGGGTCATAGGAGTGAGTGCTAAAGATGCGATACATTAATGGAGACACCGAGGACGTATACATATGTATGCTAGTGTATTATATATTCCAGGGAATATAACGACGTTGAACGCAGGGGTCCGAGGGAGAAAAAGCAGATAAAAAAGACATTACTCACGAGTATGGACATTTTGGTTGCATATTAATATATATATATTAACTTGGCCTCTGAGTACGCACATATACGCTGCGATAATTACGTCGCGACCTGTCAACGTAATGTTCGTGTCCACGATCCCCCCTTCCCCCAACGATTCGAGAATCCAGATGAATTTTGATTCTTCAACCAGTACTCGAACCGTTGAAAATAACTTTTTACGAAAAAGGCTCAATCAAAAGATAACGAGATTTCTCGCGTAATCGAGTCTAGATTTTTGTGGTTCTCGTTGCATTTTTATACACTCGGTACCGGAATACACACGTCAGCTCAGTTCTGTGGGTTTCCTCTAGTGGTTTTTCTTAGGCACGATTCTCAATTATTCTTGACGAATTTGTATTTCTGTTGAGGGGGATGTCGATGAGTCCGTTCAATATCCAAATAGATCGTTCAATCGGTTCTTCTGAGCTGGTACTCGCTCTGTTTCTGTCTTCAATTTTCCTCACATATCGTGAATTCTTAGCTCACCGAGCAGATATGAAATCGCGTTATCCAATTTGCATTGATTTCATCGCTTCCAAGTGTATTTTTGATTCGACATTAATTCATCGCGAATTTGACGTCCTGCGGCCCCAACAAAATCCAGCACGTACGGAAACATTGTTTTCACAATTGTAGTCCACGGAAAATAGGATTGAAAAGAAGAGGCAACGATTTCGTTGCAGCATCAAATTGGAAAAAGTGTCTTCACGAGTCTCTGCGCATGCTTCACAAAAAATAGAAAAACCGCAGTAAGAGCACTTTATGATCTACCACGTTTTTTTTTACTCCCTCGTCGTCTCGCCTCTTCATCATTGGAGGATAAAGGCGATAGTGAAGTGGCCAAGAGCAACGGTCACAATCTCCGAACGCGGCTTAAGCCTCGACGTTCGGATTGCGTGAGGTTGCGTGAAAGAAAGAATTAAAGCACGGTAGGCAAGGCTAAAAGCGTGTATATATAATAATAATAATAATGTCAAATCCTTGTATACCAAACGTATACAGTTATACAATGGTGTACTCGGCAGGGGAGCTGACTGTGGTTACTTCGCAGTTACTTAGTCTCGGATCGATCTTAATCCAAGAACAATAGCATTACCACGGTATTGGGGTATTAGTACTTGCGATGTAGCTAAGAAACGCCTGACTCGAGCCACCCTAATATTCCACGCGAATAATCTTCAAAACAAAGAAGTTCGTACACGAGAATAACACACAAACGTTATTGTTTTTCAAAAATCATTCGCATTCGTTTATAAATTTTCTCTGCTATCAGCTCAGGCTTAATCGAAATTTTTTTTATTAGATATTCTTCGGGTGCAATGTTCGAAGAATATTCTCACCAAATTTCGAAAAGATAGATTTGTAGCTACTTCAACCGACCGCCCGATCCGCGCGGTCGTCTAATACTTGAATCTTTAACTTTTTGGAAAAATACCTTTTCGGTGGAGCCGATTACTAGAAAAACTATTAATATTAAAAATTGTAAAAAAAGCCGAAAATTTATCAATAAAAGGTGCTACTGAAATACAACTAGAGTTACGCCATTTTGAGAAATTTTTTCACAAAAAAAAATTGTACAAGTACACGAACCTATGTATTAATGCGAATATCGTTCACAGTTTTTCAATAAACATTGATTTTCTTGTCGAAAAAAAATCAAGAAAATCACATTTTTTCCCCCGCTGCAAGTGCGTATGTAAGCCCTTAAAAAACTTATTTCTACTTCGAAACGTGACAATTTTTCTTAAAAAATTAACTCACCCTTAAAAAACAGAGCAAATATAAAAGTTCGTAAGGAACTAAAAAGTGCAGTTTCAGCAGGCGCCCGTATTTCGTATTGCCAGCGGTGATTTGTTAGTAAAAATCAATGGATTAGGATAGGAGATTGTGTACCGTGTGCTTACGGGCTCTAATACACCACGGAATGACGGAGAGAGCGACATACATCAGGCTCCCAAGATCCGCGAGGCTAATCTGATCCCCCTAACAATGTGCACGCGTCGGAATCTTCTTACATTCCCTCGGGTTGTTCCGCCCCTTATACATATATGTACATATATTGACGTGCTCACATAATGAGAGCGATAGAGAGAAAAATCGATCTCCTCGTATATCGATGTACAGCGGTGGAGAGACAGAGATAAAAGCTAGGCTAGCCATTGGCTCGACGTGGGATCCATACATTTTGTATTCGCCAGGATATAAGCAGCAGGAAAAAGCAGGGGGTTCCGAAAATCCGTGCACATAGCCGCGAATCTCATCGTAATCTCTCGCTAATAACGACGATTTATCTTCTCTTTTTTTCTCTCCCTCGGGCGACTCGGTCTCGACTTACCGCTGCCATTTTTTTCCTGCGACGATTACGCGAAGGCGCACGCAAAAGCGTCCACGGAGCTTTCTCACGCTTCTCTAACGGAAAAGGTTCGCCTGCGTCGCGAATCAGTCCCATTGGACGCAAATATGTCGTATATCCGCCGAGTTACCGAGAAGAACAACGCTCTCGTTCTCCGGATATTTCGTCGAGGTTACTTTGTCCCCGTCATAAAAAAAGCGAAAAAAAACAAATTCATGAAAAATCTAGTGTTATTACGCGCTCTTACTCTCCCACAGTGTGCGCGTTCCTTCTCGCTGGAGCCTGCTCGTGCAAACAAAGACTAGATTAGGGCCTTATCGTACGATACACAGAGAGCTCGAGCATACTTTTTTTGTGATCCTCGCTCTTCTGGGACCAAAGCTGTGATGTACCTTTCGCTTCGTTATTGTCCTCTTCCGGAGTGCATGTACGTATATGCATATAATACAGTAATACAAACACGGGTAGTACGACAACAGAGCTTCCTTCAACATTGGAGAGGAAGCAAAGTAGGGAGGAAGAGTGAGAAAATCGTCGGTGAGATACCGGCTTGAACTGCTGCGAGTTTTATTGTCTACGATATTTAATATAAATTATTTTTACATGCCAGAGCTTTATCCTTCTCAGGTCGGTGGATCATCATGAATGATCCACACAACCGACCAAATTCTCGTGTGTGACGCTCTCGGTTATGAAAGACCGCTTTCATTAATGGGAAGCAAGCCAGTACGATAAAACACTCTACGAGAAAGAGCAGGAAGATCGTTCCAAAGCCAGCAAAGGAGAAGAGAGGAAGAGGAAGAAAAAAGAAGCTTTCCCTTCTTTTTCTCTGGGCCAAGTTTAAAGAGGGTCCATGGCCCCGAAGTGCGAGCATGAATTAACCTGCTGTTAAATGTCTAGTGCGTGTCGGAGATAAGGTTGGCTGCGGGGGCGGAGATCGAGGCCGGGCCACAAATATTTGACCGGGTAACTGGCTGTTCTCCGTGTGTTTGTCCTCCGTTAGCCATCCATATACTCTTGCTTCTCCATCTTTCTCTTCCTCGTTCTAAAACTCTCTGCTTCTTACTTTCGCCTCCCTCTCACTTTCTATGTTTCTCTTTTGGACGCGTCCTCCCGTGTGTCCGGCGATAGAGAGCTCGCGTGCTCGCACGCGCGACCAAATATGTATGAAGTACACCGAAGTACATGTGTACCCGATATAATAGGTTGCCGTTGAGTTTCAGAGACTGAGAAATCGTGACACGCGATGGGAAAACCGTGCGATGTTAAATCGATAAGAAGAAAATTGAGACTTTGCTGCGAGGAATGCAAAATGGCTAGCAAGAACATCTGGTACGAACGCGGCACGAGTTGGATTTTCCTTGTTTATTAACGATTCGACGATAGCTCGCGTCGAAAAATACCGAAAGTTTGTTGGAATAAAAGTTGAATTACGTGCTCGGTGTAAATGCTCAGTTGATTTTTAGTCGTCAATTATGAATCTAGCAACACCTCCAATCAGGCAGTATAGTGACGGCCCCGGGAAAAGGTATTATTTGCATATGGAAATAAGCGCTCCGTAAACTGGTAGCCGGAACGTTGAAGAGCCAATAAGACAAGTACTCATCATGAGGCTACGGAGTAGCGAAGAACGCGTGGAAGCAAAAAACCGGCAGCAGCATCAACAAATTTACTTAAGTGTGTCGCACGTCGGTATAGACAGATCGAGCAAACACGCTCGAACAGTGTGAGAGCACGGCAAAGATTCTGTGCCTTTGGGCCGAGAATCGTTATTGGCTTAACCCAACGACGCTTCGGAGAAGGAAACCCAAACAGAGAATCGCTGGTCGTGGCTTCTTCGCGACTGTATAAACACGAAGCTCCAGATATGCAGAGAAAAACATTGATGGTTCGAAGCTTTGATCCACGTGGTCAATGCTGCTGCTGGTGGATTCGATATAGCTGGAGGGTGGAGACATGAGAAGTATAAGCGAGTTGAGCAGCCAGTTTGAGTACTTGTTGAATTCGAGGCACACTCATCTCCACATGGCACACCTCTTCTCCAGCCAATGATAAGTTCTGCCGCCCTCGTCGTTTTGACGCTCATGAGGACACTCGTTGAACAACAACAAACGAACCGAGAGACTCGGTTGATCCGCCACAGCCTCGTGAAATTCCTCATATCCGAGGTCTCGCGATTCAAGGCCAGAATTGTTGCTTGTTAGAAGACATTTCTACCTGCGACGATCGTTGAGGGAGGTCATACAAACTCGAGGATAGGACTGCTTACAAACTACCCGGCATACCTTCACCAGAGAAGATTGTCGTGTATTCATCTTGCCTGGAGTCCTTCGCCATTGGAGTAGTGCCTCGAGAGAATAATAATATCGTCTTCTCCGGTACTCGAGATGTTTTCCTCTCTCCATCTCCCTTCAACTCAATCTTCCTCTCTTTTAGCGGTGCGCATTTCTCAATCGTTTGGCTTGCAAGCGTACCGTTACGAGCATACACGAGGAGATATATGCGAGAGGTGGATACCGGTAACCAAGAGGATCGGAGTGGTGGGCTAGTGTGCTGGTACCCGAAGCCTTAACACGCGGAGAAGCGATGGTCGGTTATCGACGTTCTCTCTCTCTCTCTCTTTCTCTTTCTTTCTCCGCATGTTCGCCGCGCCGTGCGAACGACGCGACGGCGAGAAAACTCTTGGCGTACCATTATCCGGACCGCCTCTTCTGGTTCATGCCAACCAACAGTTAAGACACCGCGAGAAAGAGCCGCTGCTCCGACACGCTATAAATTAAGGATAAAACGAAGAGGAGTAGTTACACGTATACAGATATCTACGATGGAAAGTGTATATAAGTGTGTAGTAGCGGTACCTAGCGATCCAATGATCGAAATGGTTAACGGCAGGGGGTTGGCCGGAACCAACCTACCTTTTAACACCCTCGATTCTCTCCCTTACGAAGATGTGAAAAGCGTGGAAACGCACGCACATTTATCATTAAAAGCGACACCTCTTCCTCCTCGATCTCTTTTTATTCTTACTTGCTTCTATTCTTTTTTCTCATACAACAGCGCTGACAAACTTTTAACAACAGTAGTGTCCAACTGATCGCACCGAGGAATGTCTTTGCGACGATGATATTGGGTCGGTCGGGTAGACTGCAAGATTGGTGCGGTTTATAAAATGTGATAGCGCGAGAGACCGGTCGATGTTCTCGCCGTCCGGAACGAAGAAATAAGGTGTTAGACCGCAAAAGCCACGCCCCAATTAGGTCCTGGCGGCCAGTATGTCCGCGGTTTACAGCTTGCCCCGTAGATATTGCCGTTACCGGAGGATACAACCTACCATCATGCTAGTCTACCCCCAACGCGTGCTGCTGTTGCCGGCGATACGAAAGGATATAAAGCGAGACAGTGCTACGGCACGGGACTATTTATGATGAGAATGTCCACACCTGCGGTGACACTCGCGCCACTACGGCACATCGTGCCTCACTTTCACACCCCCTGGAGGAAAACCCATGTGTGTTTGGTAACGCTGGATCAGAGGGAGACTCCGGAGTGCACGAGTGTTTTATGATACCCTGATAGCCGCACGCACGTCTATACTCGCCTCTAGGCTTCTACTTTCCAGCATTAGTTGCACCAGGTGATATACGATGCCTATTCTTGCTCCTACCCCGAGGATGCTGCTCCTCCTGCTCGTGTTTTCTCTCACCGCTCGTGTCATCAGGAAGATCCACTTTTCTAACGATTGCCCAAACCATTGAAATCATCGCATCGGCACATGCGTGAGCTCGTGTTCTCGAACTGTTTCCGCGATGACCGCTCAACCTGGACTCGTTCATGGGCCAGGATGCACTTTCGTTATTTCGAGGAATCCCTCAAGAGTGGAGCTCGGGTGGCCAGATGTCATCGGTACGCTGGGGTGATATACGGAGCTTGAGAGCTCGTAGAGCCGTTTGCATTCGTCGTAGTGCAATTGTCATTGTTACATTGCTCTTAGAGGAAACTCGAATTCGGGGAGACTTCATTGGATCAGGGTATCATGCAAATGTGGACACGTTTGCTGGAGACGCTGCAGTTAAATTTCAGTTATTCAATGAAGCTCCGGTCCCCTGCATTGTGTCGAGGAGTGTAGCCAGCGGGCTGTATCCTCGTTGCTGTCCGAGCTGTTTGAAGATTCTCAGAAGTTGGGGTGAGCCGAGATCGACTCCCTGAAAATAAACTAGCCATACTCGCCGTTTTCACCTTAATTCGATGAATCACGCTTCGATGCGTTCCAGTTAGATATGCATGTATCCCGATAAAATGGGCTTTGGGAGCGTCGTTCCCTCCACTCGCAACACGGAACCCCCGCAAGCTCAAAACTCTCGAATCCGTAAGTTATACGATTCGATTTGGACGAAAAGATCCACTCGTGAGCGTGCGCCTCCCGGTATGGTTTCGTGGAAGCTTCCATCAGACATTGGCGAGAGAGGCAAAAGAGAGACTTTCGGAAGTGGAAAAAAGGGCCTCGGGGCGTTACGCGGAGCAGAATACAGTGCAATGTAGCAGACGTATCGTTCGCTCACTCGCGCTTTAATCGCATTCGGATGCAATGTCGCGGAAAATTTCATTTGAACCAACGACGAGGGAGAAATACACAGTTGGAGAGAGACGGGGAGAGAAGAAGGAAAGGGAAGAAGAGAAGAGACTGTTTAACTGGAGAAGAGAGACGATGAGGTTCGAAAGAGGTGGGGAAGGGAAACGCGAGAATATCCCGCTGTGACTTTGTATCGCGACGATTCCAACTTGGAGGTATCCAACAGCGAGAATCGTATCGACTGCTGGCTCTCCATGTCCTCTGATGCTCTTAATGTCCTTAGATAGTCTTCACGTTCTCATCCTCGTGCGAATGGGGACCGATGGGACGTTTGCATAATAGCTGACTGTTATGCACCAGTCCTTTCTTTCAGCGTTTCTCGTCAGTCCATTCTGCGCAAATGGTTTATACGAATTATCCAAAATTTTGAAACAATAATGAACGAAAGACATTCGTCATACTTCGACAAAACCGAATAACTTAGATTTGCTGCTATTCGTTGCGTAATATTCTTTGAGCATGCTTATTCCGGATTGCGCTCAGATCGCATGCCACGGCAATTGTTAATTAAGTCGACAAACGTCTGCGGCCTTGCCTACAAAACTGGCTAAACGCGTTTCGCGTAACGGTGCAGCAGCAGCAACAGCGGCAGTGCGAATGGGGAATGCCAGAACTACATTCGCCAGCTTCCACCTGGTTATGGCGGTGTATAGCGAACCCGGCAATTTACATTTACAGCGAGACCGATTGAATCTTGATTGGAAAATCCTGCTTAATTAACCGCGCGCGCGCGTTATTATGTTTATGATAGGAGAGGGCTGCGGCGGCAGCAATGGCGCCGGGCTACAATCATAATGCTACTATTGTGGATTGTTTGTTTTGGTGGCTGATGAAGCGAATCGCCGCGTATGATGAAAATGAATTTTCAATGCCGCAATATTAGTTCGGTACAAATCCTGCTGTTTGTTTCACTTGCGTGCAAGTTTCCGCAAAACTAACAGAGCAAAACTCCAAATTTTCTAGTTCCCAAATCTCTCTGAACTTTCAATTTCTCTCATAATTCAATACAATTCACTTTCAATAGCGATTGAAACGTAACCGCCCGCTGTCCGTTTTGCTAGCATGTAGCGTAGGCGTTCACCGTGCACGCGGAGCATCAACTCTAGGCCAATATGGATTAAATGAAGCGTAATAGAGAAACGGAACCGCGAGCACGTGCCCAACAGTCATCGGGTGTATCCCCATGAGTTCCAGCGACAAACCAGATATAACAAACGACCTGTGATTCTAATTAATTGCCTATGACTAATTACAGTAATTATATATGGTACCACAAACGTCAACCAAGCGATCTGGTTCAGTAGTAACTCTCTCAGTATCCCCTCCCTGCCTTGGGCTCTTTCTACATGTGACTCGCGTCTCTAAGACTCCTCGAGTACCTAAGGAAAGGATACTCGATCCGGATGGATCTATAAATACACACGACGGCTGAGCCAAGATCAAGATTCGTGTAATTCGTTGTCCCTTCGGTGCGATCTTCATTTATTACTCGTGGAGAGTAACTAGGAGCTCGGGCTTACAAAACACTCGCGATAGAAGATCTCGGTGATGCTTGGAAATCTGATGAGCTACTCCATTTTCCCATCGGATGTCCTCGCATCTATATAAGCATTTGTAGAAACACGTTATTACGTTGTCCTGCAGTTAGTTACTAAAACGCATTTACGGACCAAAGTTGTTCCTCGATAGTGAGGATCGAGCGTGTGGAAATGAGCGGCAAAATATATCGAGCGCTAGAGCGGGGAGCGAGCGCAATGAGATGATCGGCGACAGCTTTTGCGCTCCTATATAAGTATAACTTGGTGGCACAGCAGGTAGAATATCCAAGTGCGATTCGCTTCCCGAAGAGGAAGACAACACGAGGGACCGATTGAAGAAAGGGAGAGATCGTTCACCACGCGTTTTATAGAGTTCTAAATTGCGTCGTCGAGGCTGAGAACGGGCAAGAAATATGACAGGGGATCGTCTTCGATCGGAATAAAGAATCGCGCTTGTCGGCACACTGTCCACTTAACACACGAGACTCTCCATACACGTATACACACGTGTTTAAAAGTGTGCGATTCAAGCAAAATACTCGGATGCTCGGATCGCGAGTTGAAGAAAACGAAGAAGCTGCTCTCCCGGAGATGGGTGAGGGAGGCTGCCTCGTTCACAACAGAGATAGAGCGACAGGTGGTAGGCGCAAAAACGTCATTGGATGTCTTCAGGGTTACGAGAGTCGGTGGCTGCCCCGGGTCGTCTCTGTATCGATCACTGACCATCGGGAGGACGGCTCTCCATAACCGCAAGCCTCAATTCGTGTGAATCGCTTCCTTTATCAACTTGCACATCAATTGGTACGTTCATCGCCTTCCAGAGGTCATAGAAATCTTTCCTTCCTCATTTAATATGTTAAATAAACACACTCGCGGGTTTTCCACTCTGGGAGCGCAATACACGAGCGCATGTCTGTCTCTCCAAGTATTTACAACCCTGAATCTTATTCCACATGTACGGAGGGCCTGCCTCGTTCAACAGACCCGATGAACGATATACACAGGTTAATAACTGCACTGAGATCTTTACGCTCTCTTGAGTATCGCTTCAACATTTTCTTTCATTTAACTCGTACGGCCTCGCACTGACTTTATCAGCCCTAATTAACCATCTGCGACGACAAATTAGGCCAAACTGGAAAATCCACGAGCATACTTTGCAGATAATGTGTCGAGAGTTATACACACACACACACGCACACACGAGAAAACGTGTTTGCACTCACTTTTCATATCCGTTTTCATTCACGCCACTTTATGATGGGAGAAAATTCGGCCCAGACCTTAAGATGTGTTTACTTTTATCCAGAAATTTATGATTGTACGCACGGTACACGGGGTTTCGACTGTTGGAAAAATGAGCCACTGAAAGTCTAACCATTTTTTCACTTCTAGTTGATTTTTCATTCTACGCAAATTCTTGAATATAGTTGTTGATCAATGCAGCTCGTTTATGCCTCGTAGTACTGGTATCATACACGAGAAAATAACATCCGAAAGGCCTCGAGTGAATCCGTTCTACTATGTTTCGCAAAATCTCTCTCTTCGCGTTGGAATTATTTCCGCGTTGTCTACCAACGCGAATACATTCACCGGTACACGAAGAAAAGTTATTCGTCCGTTCCCATTCGTATAAACATAGTGTATATTCGTGTAAGAATAAGTGGTTTTTAAAAGAGCTCTTTCGAAGCGAGAACTCGTCGTGATATGATTGGAGTAGCAGATGTCACTCGTTATGTAAATGTCGATGTGTTTACGAGACGATATTTAAAGTATCTATTTCTGTTTCTCTCGCAGTCTCTTTCTCTCTTTGATCATTTCTTTCGATTGCAGCTTCCCACAAGATAATGCTTGCTCTCACTTTCCCTCCCTCTCTCTCTCTCTCTCTCTCTCTCATGCTATTTTTTTGATGACAACATGAAACTACTTGGAAATTCATCCTTAAAGATACTCCGAACCCATCGAACCTGTCAATTTATCTCATTTTTTCATTATTTTTTCAATACGATTTCGTTGATTACCGACGGAAAATTGACAAATCGATTCAATTTCTCTTGAGCCAGAGCGTCGTTTGTCTTTTGAAACCGCGCGGAGTGAATGTTTTTAGGCGGAAGGAGTTAGTGGTACGATGCTATTCTCGTTGCGTTTTCGTGAGACGGGGAAAAGAAGTTTTGCTTCTAATTGCGTTAGATAGCGATTTATTAATTGCCTGAGATTTCACTTGTAAGTATACGGAGAATATTCATACGAGTGTACGTATATATGTGATTTTCGAAGGAAGAGGCCAACAAACAAGCGTCGAGCAACATTTAAGAAAAGGACCTCGCGATATGTGTGTTAACAGCGATGCGTGGTCGAAGTTTCTCTGCACGACGAGATGCGTCGAGGCATCTTGAGATACAAAACTCTCTCTTTCTCTTTCCCAAAGCGAGAAACAAGTCCTGCCAGAGAACGAGAAAGAAATGAGGGAAGGAGAGGCAAATGAGAGGAACCGCTGGGAAAGAAAGAGAAGAAGAGGGAGAGAGCTCTGTCTCGTAGCAAGAGGCGGAAGATAACGGACACGGCATTTCACTTAGTGATAAGAATAAGAACCGACTCGTCGTCCTCGTCCTCGTCGTTTCGTCGTCTTTTTCGTACACAGAGAAAAGTCCTCAGAGCTGAAACGTTATCCTGCAACGTAGCTTATAAAGACCGAGAAAGAGAGAAGGAGCGCGAGAGCGAAACAGGCAGAAAATTAGAGAGAGAAAGAAACCGGACTTTTCGCTTTATCGTATGGACCAATCTCACCGACGCCACCAAAGTATCAAAGTGATATTTTCAAAGTCTCTCCTCTTTCTTGTGTACGCCATCTTTTCTTATTTACTCTGCTCATTATTACTGCATTCTTGCTCTTACATTTTGCGACTGAGCCTAGCTAGAAAAAGTACATAATTTAACACTCCAAATTTTCTTCTTTCTCCACTAAAATATTTCATGAATTCTCCATAATATTTTGATTTTTACATGCGGTATTTACTTCTGTGAACAAATCCTTTTACTCTTGTTCACGATTTTCGTTCACACGCATATTCTCACGTCCGAATATCTTTTTGTACACCGAAGATTTCATTTGATCGAGATTAGGATGAAACGGACGTGGGACAGACCGCTCGTCGCTCACCCATCTGTTCGCTACTCATTCGTACACAAACATATAAATATGTACGCAGAGATATGCCTGTGTATAAAATAGAGATGAGAGTGAGCTCGGGGAGCGGGGGATGAGACGCTTCTTTGGGGTTGCATATTTAAAATTCTACAACGGCTCATCTTGCTCTAGCTTCGGTATTTGTTCTCGTAGTCTTTTCTTGGCGAGTATCTCCCCACACGGTACTTGGTCGATGAGCGAGTAAGAGAAGCGACTCTCGCGACTGGCAAAAAACTATGGTAGTTTCCGAGGGAGAATGAGGGAGAGAAAGTGGAAGATGGAGATGGTGAACGTGGTCCTGCCTCGGATGTTCTGTGTATGGGTCAGAGTGTTGCACTTTTTGTCAAGCGAAGATCGAAAGAAGAGACGCCGAGCAGACTTCTCGGCTCTTCTTCCTCCCGATGTTGGTATGCGGAGCGCGGAAGCTCCGACCATGAACCTCTTTCTACCCCTGCCTGCTTAAAACGTGAAATCAGCGACTGGCGAGCCTGGACAAGGCACGTTGATGCACTCAAAGACACCCATACGCATGTGTGCATTATACACATTCGTTGGAGTTTATCGTCCAGCGACTTTTGACCTCCGGACAGTCGCACCGACGTGTCTCCACGAATGGCCGCTTTCTCGACCTTCTTTGATTCCCCATTCCACCTTTGCCGCGCACACCATGAACACTCTTCACATTAATAATTTACTTGCGATGTGATAAGAATCGTTTATTCCGAACGAACAAAAATTCGCCACGAACGGCATTCTCTTTCAATTGAAATATCGAATTCATTTGACCTTTGGGGGAATGCATCGTTGAATGGAAAGTTTTTGCGCACGCGGTCTTAGCGAGAATAATGAAACTCGAAGGATCCTCGGATCGAAGCCGATGGTTTTACTGGGAGTTCAAACAGTCGGCTTCACGAGTACTTTTCCTCATTTTGTTTCAACGGAGGAGAGAATACTTTGCGTAATGTGAAAAAATGACCGTCGCAATGTACGGAAGCGGCCCTGAGAGAGTAAAAAGGACTCAATAGCCAGGATCACGACTCTCGTGTCTGGGAACGAACTGAAGAGGAAAAACAACCCTCGTCACAGCACACAGTTCGTGCGGAATCGAGTCTCGAGAATAAAAAACGACTCGCCATTTTTTTCTTCGATGAGGTTCTCCAGTGCACAATTCTGAGAGCGAGGTCGTTGCTCAGCCTTCCAAATTACCCTGGTGATAAGCCCTCCGTCCTTCATGACCCGCCCGATGACTCCCCATTGAGAAACGTACAATCCATTTTTGCACTTTTTTATTAAACATTTTCTCTTTCTGGATGAGCGAACTCGAACGCAAATCCGGTCGATACACATCACGTTCACTTGGAAATTAACTGCACGGAGATACGATCGTCCCATTCGCACCTGCTCGATCGAGTTACGCAGCTCTGCTTTTAAAAACGAGTAAAGAAGAACAAGAAGAATAAAAGGGGAACGCGAAGAGGAGGAAAAAAGAACGGGGAGGCCGAGGAGAACGTCTTCGTTTTCGCGACGTAGACATACATCCGGTCGGGACGAGTGCGACTCGTTTTTTTCTCTTTCTCTTCGTCTCTCTCCCTCCCACTCTTCTTCGTTTTCTTTTGTTTTTGACCTCTCATGACTCATACACCATCTCGATAAAGAATCTTCTGGATCCTTGCGCGAATCCACTGGAAAGCGTAAACACAAATTCATATCTACAGTTGAGTCGAGAACGATCGTGTCCGCACGCCGACAAGACAACATTGAGGTCGTGACCTTGCCACCAGACTCGAGAATCACGACTTTCAAGAGCCCTAG
Source organism: Venturia canescens (assembly GCF_019457755.1). Classification (NCBI taxonomy): domain Eukaryota; kingdom Metazoa; phylum Arthropoda; class Insecta; order Hymenoptera; family Ichneumonidae; genus Venturia; species Venturia canescens. The sequence continues at coordinate 13,494,865 of NC_057424.1, read as the reverse complement.
AAATTCGTATTACGTATGCTTCGTGTATTCATTATCTCTACTTGCGGTCCACTTGGTAGATTCAGATAGAAATTTACTTGACTAAATGCACCGCATGAACTTTCGAAAAGTTTTATTGCTGCCTTTTTCGGCGCAGTTGTGCCTCGGCGATGCGTGCATGGATCTTTGCGTACTTATTGGGGTTCTGGAATTAATCTACTCGGTGGACTCAAACACAGTTGAGCTTCACGACGCGTCTCATCGTCCGATAAGAATTTTCATTCTGATTTTTTCGTTCAAATTTATGAGAAGTTCGCAATGAATTAATCGAATGGATTCGATTGCAGGTTGTTGAGATTTTTTCAAATATTTCGAAACTATTTCGAAAGATTTGCGAGTACATTTTTTACACGCTTCGAACAGTCCGACAGAGAAAAGCTTATATTTGTCAATGTCTTTTGGGGGGAGAATTTATTGACTCTGAAATAGTCGCGGCGGTGTGGGAGACGAGAATCGAAAGATCGAAGGACGAAATGTGTGTCTGGAGGGTTCGGAGAGATCGTGATCGTCGCGCCATTTTGAGGACACCGTAAAGCCGCAACGAACAAAAACCCTATTGAGTTAATCAACTAATTTATAATTAAAATTCCACGGGGGCTCGAGCAAGCGGATGGGAGGAGGGAGAGAAGACAAAAATGGCAAGGAGCTGTACCCAGTTCCAAAGCATCCATCCGGTTCCGAGAGAACCCGGTCTTCCTCGGCTTCGAGACGAGATTCACTCGCTCGATTCTTCGTAACCCAAGCCAAATTCATAGAACACCAATTAACCGCTCTTCGACGCCTTTACATTTCTCTCTCTCTCTCTCTTCCTCTTTCTCTTTCTCATTCATCTTCACCGCGTATCTTGGCGAGTTTCTGCTCTTTTGATACTCTGAAAAAGTCGACCTAGTTTCGAGCTCTGGCACGCGGAGATCGACACCTGCAAAAATCGTCAACGTTCGACGAACGAATGCGACGGAGACACAAATAAATTCTCACTTACTTCATCATCGCATTTTTCTCGCACCGCGATCACTTTTACACTCAGATTTCTGCACAAATTTATGAAAATATATCGACTCGAAGAATTTATGATCGGATTTTTGGTTTAAAACGTTTTTATGGAATGCCAATACGCTAATAAAACTTTACCACGTCTGTAAAAGTCACATGGAAACATGACTAGTATATTAAATCAGCAAAAATCAAATGAAAACATTCAATTTTATTGTCCCCTCGAAAGCATTTATTTATCCTCAATAGTACAAGACCACAAGAGCGACTCCTCAAATTGATTAAAAATTGATTCCCCCTAAAAATGCTTGATCGGTTTACGAGAAAAAAGGCAAGATGAGTTGAAAAGATCGAAAATTCTGTGACGAATCATCCGCGCGTTGTCCACCCACTCTTTTGTGGCTGCTGTTTTGTGCGATGTCCCAATTCGTCATGGTCCATCCAGCTTAGTGGGGATCTCATCGGGATCGCAAGAATAAGAGTCCGACGTCACTAGATATAATACATTACACGAGAAGATGCCAACCTGGAATGTCAAGGTTCGTGTGGGATTTCTATTCCTCCCTCTTTTCATCTCTCTTCCTCTCTCGCTCTTTCTTTTTTTTTTCTTTCACGTTGGATGCCGATAAAATCTTTTCGATTCAGCGTAAACCATTAATAGAAAACTCGTAGCTTTCGTACGTGGCATAAGTGAGATTGAATGAGACAGAAAAACATGAAAAAAAGAATCACATAAAAGACATTTTGTCGTTAAAAAAAAGTTTGAAAAACACTTTGAAAAAAAAAAAAAAAAACAGAAACCAACATGATTTCATTCTAGATGACGGTAAGATAATACGCGGGAGGTTTAATGAAGCAGTACTTAACGTATCACGAAGATGGCACTTATGATGATGCGAAGGCTCTTATATGTCAGTATTTATAGAGTGTACGTTGTCGAGTAACTCCCGCGTCGTATCTGCGATTAAATAAAACTAATATTCCCAGAGTGAGGTCTTGTCAGGGCCGACCAGAGACACGATCGAGTCTCCGTGTCGCGGTATTCCATTAATTACGCATATTATGAGGAGATGTGAGAAAGAAAAACAGTTAATAAAAAGGAAAGAATCGAACACGATGATCGGCTTTTCGCTGGATTCTCTCTGAGAGGCTTCGCGAAGCCACCTACGCAGGAGGGAAGTGCATGTTTATTCATTGTTTTTATTCGTAGAAGGCAATTTTTCAAGTTGTTGGTGTTGTTGGTGATTTGTTGAGTCTACTATGCAAAATGATTTTTTCACTTATCACATTTTATTTTGTTTTGCATCAATTTTTTCTCTTTCTTGCAAGTGACGAAGCAGGAAATTATTTTCATATTTCGTTTCGTATTTTGAAATATTAATTGATCTGATTATTGGAATGAATTTGAAAATTGTTTTAAGCACGATTCGCTGTAAAAAGTGTTTTCTGCATAAAACTTTTGATTTTCGTTAGAAAAAAGTATTCACGAGGATCGATTACTCGAAAATGGAGCATTGGAAAATGATTGGTTCTCTTGAAATTGGAGACACCGGAGTATCCGAAAAAGTGTTCGTATCAAAAATTGATAGAAAAACGTTGCAAATCGTTGGAATGTGCAAATGTGAAATTAATTCGTGGATTCTTTTTCCTCCTGGCGTTGAAGAATCGAATTTCTTTTCACTCGGCGCGGCGTTACCTCTCGAAGGATTCGACATATTCTGCGGAGACGCATCTTTCCTTTTCATCTCTTTCTACCTTTCTCCCTCTCTCTCACTCCGAGGGACATTTTTGGTCTGGATGAATGCTGCGAACTTTTGCTCATCTTGTGTTGAGACGAGAGAATCTTCCAAGCGCCACGATTAATTAGGGACGATGTTTTATCGTGCAAAAATCGTCGCTGAGAAAAAGAGGGACGCGAAACTTACTGTAAGATGTCTCGCTGGAGCAAACTACAGAAAGAATCAAAAGTCTTCGTGGGCTAACTAAAATGTTTCTCTCTCTCTCTCTCTCTCTCCCTCCTTCTCATTTATTTTTATTTTCTTCATCGTCTCTCGTGCTCTTCTGTCTTTTTTATTTGGCTCTCTCATGGCTGTCCTTCAATGCCGCGCGTCCACGATCGCAAGAACGTGCTACAAATTAAACCTGATCGCGGTCCAAGACGATCTTGAAAATTCCACTCTCGAATGCCCAGAAATACTCATCCTCAAAATCCTCAATTTATTTTAATAATCCACCATTATCCACCAATGCAGCATCAATATTCATCATTCATTAAAATCAATCATTATTTAAAAAAAAAAAAAAAAAAAAAAACAAAAACAAACCGAAATACACGAATGCGCGGATACACAAATTTTGAATGCTGCAAAAAATTAACCACAGAATGTAACCAAAAAATGACGAATTGCAAACCACTTTTTTTCGGGCCACCAAAATTCTTGATCAATTGAGCCAAATTAAGGAAGCTAAAATTCTATTCAATTCCCAATGGTAACAGTGTCTTAACGCTCCTCTTAAATTGATAAATAGAGATTGTAGTTGTACACGGTAGGAAATTTACGTTGCTATAAGCGATCGAGACTCCTGTAACCGCCCCTCAAACATCTCTTACCAGGAGCGGTAACAGCAGCACGAGAGAGATGCCCACGCTATATAGATTATCTCGAGAAATTATGAGAGAAGAAACGTTCTTTCGCTTCCACGTTACATAAAGCATCGTAGCCCACGGCATTCTATATATAAACCGCGTGTAGTACCTGTAGATATTAAATGTGAGCATAGAAAAACAACAATAATCATTACAATCTGTGGATGCGTTGTCGTACATTATTTTAGTAGATACATCATAAAACTTATCCACGTGTGGAAGCAATCAACCTTCACTGATTACCCTCTAAGAATCAAGAGATAAAATCACTTTGAGAAAACCATTAAAAAAAATCATTTTCAATGAATTTTACACTTTGTCTTCCACAGAATTTAGGAAAAATCGACATTTTTATTATTGAGATACACAAGCTAATAAAACTGTAGGAAAAATTGGTTGCTCAACCATAAATATTGATGCAAACTACACGTTGATTTAGCACGCTTCGCATTAATACTCCCATTTGTCAATCCCAACTAACTCGATCTTCCCTTTTTTTCTGTTTCAGACGCCATGGGTAAGTGTGGATTAACGCTTCGGTGGCACTAACAGTATGCTTTCAATCCTCCTCCCCCGCCGCTTGTGTTTCACTGTTTTCGATAGACTTAACACGTTTGTTAATAAATTGGAACGAAGGTGAGGAATATCTGGAAATCACTGATATCAGTTACAACAGTAAGTTTGATTCTCATATGGGGCTCAAAATGACCTCCATCTTACTATTCGGAGTTTGATTGAATGCCTGGGCGCACCACGGACTCAATGCTTGACGAATTGTGCTCGAATTTGGAGTCTTTTTGAGTTTGAAAAGAAACTGCGAGTAAAAAAGAAATTGGACTGAACTTAAGCTCGTGATAAATATTGAAATGCCGGATATGAACTGGAGCTCGTCAAGATTGAGCAATTTCATGCGAAATAACGCGAAGAATTTCATATGAAATATGTATGCAATGCGTCTGTACACACGCATTATGTGTACCGGGTGCTCCAGCGCTTGTTTCATTCTTGGCGAATCGCGCGCATCGCGCGATAACAAGCGCGCGCCGCTCTTAATTAGATTAATTAGAGGGCAGACGAAGCGAATCGTCTGGCGCTTTTGAGTTCGCATGCACACAAGCGGGCAAAGACTTGACCAGGAAAAGGGCAAAGGGAAGAGAGAAGAAAGAGAGAATGCGTAGCACGAGCTAGCGCGTCATGGCGAGATCGAGCGTATTTCGCGTCAAAGAAATGTGAGAAGTACCTTTTTTTCCGGATTTAACAAACCCGCATTCTTCTTTCGTTCTCTTCGCGTTTCGTTTCGCGGCTTCATATCCAATCGCGTTTCACTCGTCGCTTTAAATCATCGATCGAATATTTTTGAGGGGTGTGCGCTCGCTGATTTCTTTCGTCGTGCTCGCTGAAACGACTTTTCAGAAATTCGTCAACACTCAATGAATATTCTGCTCCAACGCTCGGAGCGAGAATCGCACGCGTTTATTTGGTTTCCGGTTCTAGAGCATGACGATTAATCCGATCGACTAATTAGACAATTCGTCGGAGTCTCGAGATCATCGCGACAAGTATCGAGGAAAGAAAATAAGTTTATCATTATTTCTTTGCTATCAAACACACAACTCTCGAAGCGGATTGAAATTCGTTCCAAGTTCATTTGAATTTACGAAAATAAACGAGAGCGCGCAAAATTTAAATAATTATTTGCGTCTCCGTGTTTGTTATTTTTTCCTATCATTCGTCGATCTTGAATTTACCTGACATGCAAAGTAAATATACGTATTATTTTTATTTGCGATGCTTTTTTTGGTTTCGTGTACGAGAAGAGGCGAAAGAGGCCTCGCGATCTTCGATCTTGAAACCGGTACGCGCTGTGCAGAGATCGAGCGGTGATTTTTCGTCGTCGTTATAGGCACTCCGCGCGCTCTCGTCTCCGACTACAACTTCGAAAAACCGTGTGTAAGCGAAACAGAGCGAGAGAGAGAGAGAGAGAGAGAGAGAGAGAGATCATTCTATCTGAACCTCTTCGCCTTCATTCGCGCTCGTTCAGCATCGATCGTTAACGGCCCCGGCGTAATTAATACATGAACGGTAAAATCCGCAGGAGAGCAGCATCACCGAGAAAAGAAGCCTTGATGGCTCCGCTTCTCGCTGCTCTCATACTCCAGCTTCCCATAAATATGTATGCGTTATATTACTGTCCGCATGAGTTGAAAGGCTGCACCCTCTTTCAACCTCTTTACTTTTTTCACAAATAAATATGAAACGCGCCGAAAATTCATATTGTCGGAATATTCGACTTGCATTTTCATAGAAAGACTGTGAAAATTCAGCTCGTAAGTGTGAAATGTTTTAAAGATTTCCAAGCATCATTATTTTTGAGTAAAATTTCGTTATTTCAAATCGTCAACGAAGAACGAGATTTCGAGTAACCGCAAATGGCTCATTGCCCTTCACGTGTTTCAATAATATCGCTTTTTTCATATTTTCTTTTCTGGAAGTCGATTTACGTACGAAAACTGAGTTGTGCTCGAATGACGGACATTTGAGCTCGACGAAAAGACATGTGGTCGTCGTGGCGGTGGATGCAAACGTGAAAGAGAAAAAGAGAGAGAGAGAGAGCCGAAAGCGGGATAATGAACGCCATGTGGCCCACACGTCTTTCGGTTCATCTACAAGCGAGTGGAAGCTCGTTGTGAATGTGAGCACTCGGTTGTTCACTCGGTCGTGCGTTTAACGTAATTGACGGTCACGGGCTACGAGTAGAAGTATTCATTAACACATAGAAGGCGACAGCGAATTGCGTAGGTATTTCATGCATATTTATTTAACATCAAAACTTCATTGAAACAAATATAAAATTTTAATTTTTTCCATTTCTTATGATAATTTATTCCATTTCAATTCTCATTCCCCCATTTCAAATTGAATTCATCCAGTTTTTTTAATCCGAATCAAATCTACTGCAGATTTAATCCGGTCGAAAACAGACTTGCATTCTTACTGAAGATTAAATTCTTCCCTTTGGCGTTATCGAGGCCCTTCTCGTTAAAAAATGTTATGACTCTAAATTAACAACGCTAAATATTGTCCCAAATTTCTATGCAAGCACTGGCGATAGCTCGATAATCTAACCACGTGACAAAGGGTTCGCCCTTCAAGGCAGCTCACATCGATTATACACTCGCTTTCATCGCAAGTTCAATGCTGAAACACTGCCACCTTTATAGGTCGATATGGCCACAATGATAACATTGTTACGACTCTATAAATAGACAAAAAGAGAAGCTTCTAGCGATTCGTTGGTTTTATAAGCATTAAGGTAGATGGGTGAATATTCGCTATCCAAGATTACGCGATGATATTTTTGGTAGGCAAAAATGAATACGTACTGGATAGATTTGCAAAATTTCGACGCTAGTTACCGTGTAGTTTAGCAGCAAATTAATTATTGAATATCGACTTTTCTCTGACACTTATCACTCCGGCATATGAAAGCCGTACACACATGAAAAGTTATTGAATTTTTTCGCTAGTTATATCCAAGATTTCGCAAAAAAAAAAATCGATCGTTGTATTTCGTGGATATTCAAGAATACATGAGTATTTTAGTTTTTGAACGTTACCGTTGAAAATCGGCTGAAATATGAAAAAATATCTGATGAGAAATCATTCGGATTATACGAAAAATGGATCAGTAACATTTGACGACGCTGCATTCAATATACGTTAACACGTGACGTCAGTTCGACCTTTTCATCATATTTTGTCGTTTGCTAGCTTCGCCACGTTTTTTTTTTTTTTTTTTTTTTTAATTTTAACAGAACGACGAATTTTATCCCGGTAAACTTTTTGACCGTTCATTTTTTCATTTTCCTCCACTGCAATACTACTTTGGACAGTAAACTTACTTCATAACCTATAAAATTTGTAACAAAACTGACAGCGTGACATCAACAGCAGCGGAAGCTGCTGCACCACACCAGTCAAAATGAACTCTTGAAACGTTTTTTTAATAATAAAATTGTATAAAAATGTCGCTTCTTTACCAATTATATTTCTAAAATAATAAAATTATTGTTTTCAAGCAAGTTTCGTCTTTTGAAATTTTCGAAAAATATAGTTGCTGAAAAAATCACGTAGCCGTCACCCATCCACCTTAAGCGAACTACTAATTGTTTCATTTTCCGTACCCGCGTACTCACTTGAAATTCTTGCCCTGAAATTTCAATAATTCATATCAAATGAAGGACAGAATTCCATTTGCAGTTTCATAGGTTCAATAAAATTCACTAAAATGTCGAACTTTACGAAAGGTCGCGAAACTTTATTGGGAGAATTAACAGTTTACATAAAAATGATGGTTGCATAACCAGAAGTAGCGAAACTCGTCGTTTTAGTGAACTTGAAATTCATTTCATTGGCACTGCGCTTGGTCTCATTGAGATCGTGTCTAAAAATCTTGCATTTCTCGAAATTTCAACTCGATATTTGGCTCACCCCGTGTATGGGGTCGATATTTCAAGCGATCATCCACAGATTGTATCGATGTTTATGTAAGAGGCATTGAGAAGTTATTAAGCAGGTATAAAAGCTCCACAATTTCAATTAGCTATTGTCTGAGATTATTATCTCCCGATTTCCAAACAATTTTGAACCTTTCTGAGGTATCGTCTTTTCTGTAGCTGCACCGCCTCCCCCCCCCCGCCTTTTTCTTCTACCCAACCGTGCCTTTGTATCGAATACTTTGAAGAATGAGCGCCGGTCAGAGAGCTGCGTGAGATAAGATAAATAATTCACAGGCGGTTGAAGATTTGTTTGGCTTAAAATGTCGCGAGAATAGCCCCCAAAGGGATGTTATATACTGTGTCTCGTAAGTCTTGGGACTTTGACGAAATTATTTTACGAGCTTTGTATAACGATTTTGTACATTTTCTGGAGAGCTTCATTTTCGCGGCAGAGTAGTACTGGCTCTTCGAATTTCTAGGCAAGGTTGGTTATGCAAAAAAATGTCCTATACACTCGAAAAACTCCCGCGACAATGTGTTAAAAAATATTTTTTCGAAGGTGCAAAAGCCTCGTGAGAGTTGATTGATTTTGAAATCGAACAAATTCGATGACCATTTCGTGTTGTTCGGAGCAACTGTCAGTGCTCCGATCGGCGAGGGATCGTTACGGAGAGCTTAGAATACCGATCTCTACCGGATGGCAAGCACCGCAACAGAAGCAACAGTCGCGTTAATGCGTTTTCGGTCCTGGAAGCGCAGTAAAGCTCCTCCAACACCCTCCCTCTGCCCCTTTTATGGCTCATTATTCCGCGAATCGATGAGAATGCGTTCGGGGTGGGCTGCTCCGTCGGAGATTCACGAACGATGTTTTTTCCTGCTCCTTTTCTTCTTGTTTTCTAAACCTCATGCACACAATATTTTCGTGCGTTTGGAAGGATGCTAACTGGTGGAATAAAATAATAAAAAAAAGTCGAGCCTTCAGCATCGATGCGTGTCAGATTCAACTAAACCGTCCCTCCAATTCTCATGGCTTATATTCCTGTATATATAATTTAAGGTACTAACGCGAAGAAAAAAATATATATAAAAGTGGGTAAAGTTAACGTGCGTAGAAAACGTACGTGTGCTGGATGAAGTTGCAGGCGTTGCGGTCTCTCGACAAATAGATTACGTGCCCCAGGGGTGGCAGCGTCTCAGTATTTTCCGGAGGGTGCACTCTTTTTTCTCCTCCCAAGTCTCATCATCCCCGTTTCCGGTACGCACTTCGTGTACCTTAAATTCTTCACGTATATAGATGTACCTACACGTAAATATATGTATGCTTATTTTGGTCCAGGAGGTCCGCGACGAGACGCTTTTACACATGCGACTCACGTACTCATCCACCGAGTTCCCAGGAGTAGTCGTGCGTCCGCGCCCTTATTCGAGCCGTTTTCTCTCGACCCTTTTTCTCAAATACGAACCCAAAAATACACTGGCCATTTTCATCGATTCTAGTTGAATTTGAACAGTGCGGGCCAGTCGCACAACTTTTTGACACAACCTCAACATTTTTCGGTTTCCATCACCTTGCAAAAAGCCTGATTCTCAAAAAGCTGGAGTCTCAAAGTCTCTGTAAATGAATAAAAACCTTAAAATTTCTGGCTCAATCTTAACGATGTTATTTTCCAAACTTGTATCAGTACTAGCTCAGAAGATAGAGAGCCGAAATTGAAAGAACTGTACCTACGCATACTCGAATCGGTTGGGTTACTTCGCACGCGTGACGTTAGTCAGAAGATCCGAGTCATTAAAATTCTACCCTCGTAACGTTCATCTCGTGAGATGTGACTCGAGGACCAGCCTCCTGATATCACAGGGAGGATATTGCGCGTATTACCCTCCGTTATAACTCAGAATAGTGCCGTAGGGCGTCAGACACATCTTTACATGTTCACCGTTTACGATTAATCTCGCTCGTAATTATTGTTCCGTACAACGCGACGATCTCTCGACTTTAGTATGTTCAGATTTGATCTACACTCTCATTGGAACTCGAAATCATCTACGTTGGAAAATGATTCTTCGTGTAGAAAAACATCTTTCGATTGACAAGCCCCGATTTTAATTTACAACGATAAATGGGCGCGAATTCCATAAATAATAAAAAACGATCGAAGTTGAAGTTTTGTCGCCATGGAAAGTAAATTTGTGAGAGTATTCAAGATAATGGTAATATTATTGGGCACAGAATTATTCAGAGTGCTTCAAAGAAGTTAAGAACTCAACGATATTTCAAATTTCATTGGATTTCTGTGTGTGACTAATATTTTCATAAAGTACCTTAATCTCACCAAAATATACTTTACGTACGCGTATATTATTGCGCATATAAGTTTTAATGGTTGTTGGACACAAATTAATGGGAACGATACTGGGCCAAATGTTTAGAGAGGTATGTAACGATCCACAAAAATTAAACTCTTGTTCCTTGTTCGCGAGGGTTACTCCGATCCCCATCTTCTTTCACATCTCTCTCAGGGGAAAAGGTTTCTCTCGCGCGGTATGGTAGGACAAAATTCATACGTGTGAGATTTTAATTCGCGATGAGAGAAAAGATCGTGTGTCCGGGATCTCGGATTACGTCGTTTTCTCTGATTATTCCCGAGGGAATTATCCAGACGTGCCTCGCGCTGACTCTTTTCTCAGAATTCGTAAATTCTATACACAAACTCATGGGGTTATTGCAGCTGTGCTTTTACAAGATTTTATATATGAGAGACACCCAGCGAGGGACCTTGAATTTATTGCTACCAGAAATCTCGTTCCTCACCCAAAGTTTCTTATACTAAAGCTCTTTTCAAAGTCATTCAATTAACAATGAAAATAAAAAACAAATTTCTTCTATTTTATCCTCAGAATCAGGGACCTTTTTGTTTTATAATTAAGGACAATTGAACTAAGTTTGAAAATAAAATTCCTCAACGGAAATCAGAAGATTGATCAATTTCGTAGTCTAAAAAAAGTTAACACATTTAGAAAAATTTCATCGACGAAAAAAAGAGCTCGATAAGCACGAAATAAAATTGATGAACTAATGAAAAATTTTCGAAGTCAGTGAACGTTGTTTAAACGTGAAAAAAAAACGAATACTGTTAAATTTTAAATTTGATTTAATAAAGTGAAAAGGAATCTCTCGTCTCCTTTTCCCGCTCTCTTATTCCTTGAGGATAAGAAAAGAAAGAGTTTGAGTCCTCGGCGACAAGAAAAGTCTCGCATAACTTTGAATGACGTTCATCCAGGCTGGATCGTCGCCGTATATTTTTCTGACTACCCGGTGATTCGTCTTTCGGGAAGTATATATTTGACTTTGGAGCGGTGAATCTTTTCGCGAAAGAGATCCATCGCTTCATTCCCGGGGACGACGGTAAGAAACAAGAGATCGTGCACTTTGCGGAGTACGTAAGTCTCGCGAGCGCCATCCCCATGCTTTTCTATATTTATTTTTATTCTCACGAACGCGAAACTTGTTGTTGGCGATGCTGTTTTGGAAATGGAATTCGCAACTTTTTTTCAGCTCGCTTTCCTTTCGTTTTTTTCTTCCAAGCCTTCAGTAATCCTTGGACAAATATTTCTCGGACAATTTTTTTGTCACGTTTTAAATTGAACGGTAATTCCAACGTTCCCCGGCCTTGCGATCTGCTCGATCGGCATCTCACGTTTTCTTAATCTTCTAAAATTTATCTAACTTTTCCGATTCCCCTCGGAGATCGATATATCGCGCGGTTAGAATATCCGATCGATTTCTGTTGTGGCCAACCGAGTATGAGACGAGATCGTGAGGCATGCGTGCACGCACGACCGGGTCACGCGTTCCACGACACAGGTGCACGAGATCGAGCGGCATAAATCGATCGCTGTGGGAAACAAGGGCGTAATTCCCTCTGACAAAAGAGCGGGAATCGGGCCCTTTCCATCGGTGCTATTTGATATACGTTTATATAGGTATAGATGGAAAGTACGTCAGTGGCGAAGGAACGTGCAATGCCGCCTCTCTTTTTCTCTTTCTTTCTCTTTCTCTCCGTTTAAGGAGCCCGAGCGCACTCTCAGATTCCGGCGCGGCTCACAAACGACGCCGCCCTCTAGGCTCGCGCACTCCGAGACGCTTTGATAGTTCATAAAATGAAACGGATTTTGATTCGGGCCCTTTCGTAATCCAATCCTCCGAACTGTGTGCCCCCTTCTCGCATCTCGCTTTCGTTATTTTATTTTTCCGCATGTTGTTTTTTCACATTTTTTCTTTTTCTCTTTCACTCCATCGGCGTTGCTCTCGACCGTCTTATCCGCTGGCACACCGACCCATGGAACGGCAGCGGTTCGTCAAGTCCTCGAACAATGGATGTTTCTACTCAATGAAATATCAATTTATAAACGACCTTCGTAATATTTCCTTCGGAACACTAGAATCAAAACGGACTCTGATCCTCCAAACGTAACAATCATTAACTCCCGTTTCATCAATGTTTGCAGTCTTAAGTGTCCCCGATTCCTTTCACAGTTCAGACTCAAATTTCCTTGGGACACGCTGAGTTTTAAAAAACCAATAAAAATTGTTGCAACGCAAAAAGTCGATGTCATTTCTAATTTGATTTCCAGACTCATACGAAACACGAGAAATTAGTAAGAAAAACAAGCCTTCCCATTTCGATTGGTTACGCTGCGAAGTATATAGTTGAGAATGAATAATCTTACAAGGTCGTTTAAGAGCGAAGGAAGTATATGTACGTGATAAAAACGAGCCGTAAAATAGATTGGATGGAGGGGCGATCGCACCGAATAGCCAATTTCGAGTAATTATTTACCCTCGACAAGAAAGCACCGCAACCAAAAGCGGCGATCGCGTACGTACGTTTTCGGATTGCTGGAACTTTGGCGATGTTATCTCGCTGAAAAGCCGAAGTGACTTTTAAATGCAGCATATTATATGTGTGTAAAAATTTATTGGACTTCTCGAAGTAAAATCGGCGGCGAATGGACTACCAAAAGCGCGTCGAATTGACCGTTACGGAAAGCGAATAACGATTTCCTTATCTCAATGTTGCGCAGAAGCTCTCTCTTCCTCGTATTTACCGATCGTTCCCTTGTCTCTCCTCTCCAATAAGCGATTTTTCGATTTATATAAAATGCATACATAAGTATAAAAATCGACTTAAGAGCAATAAAAATAATTCCAAAAACCTGCAAGGATAAGAAGGAGAAGGAAAAAGTGAATCCCGGCGCGTCTACCGATCTCGATTCTTTCGGTAACCGCGAGCGCACCGCGTCTCCTCTCGCTGGGACGCTTCGCTCCCAGGGAAGATCGCCCGTCGAGTGATCCTTAGCGCACAATTTATCGTACAATTAGCACTGTTTATTCCGGCACGGGACGAATAACTCGAGCCATAACGCGCCCGCGCGCGACCGAACAACCGGTTTTATTCCTATATTATTGCATTTATACACATATCACTATATATAGAAATAAATGTTTTATATTCCTATTTAAGAACGCGTATATCTGTAGATCGAGAAATCAGCTTCTCTCGCTCAGTATTCGAACCGCCGAACGATTTTTAAACACACCAAGGCGATCGATTAGATTCCAATCTTCGATTCTCACCATTCAAATTTCAATGTCGATCCATTATTCTTGAGAGATCACCGGAGCAAAGGAGTTGACATATCGATTGATCGGGGTGTGAGAGTATTTTATTTTCTGTAATTAAATAAAAAAAAAAATAAAAAAATGAGATTTTAATCACTGAATAAAGGAGGAAAAAAACAGAAGGAAAATCCATTTTCGCCTGGAAGAATTAGAATTTATATTTTTATATAAAAAGAGTAGAGACTGCGACGAGTCCCGGGCATGAGCGGGGAGCGAGTGGACCACGTAGGAAGTCGACGGGGCACGTAGCAGGGTCAGATCCCCACGAAAGTGGCGAGCGTTCGGTACCGAATACCAAACGGTCAAGCACTCGCTTTTCTCATTTCTATGTACATACGTATGAGATTCCCATGTGCTCGTGTCTACGTCTAGATCCCATGATACTCCGAATCAAAAGGGCGTTAATGTTTCCCTTTTTATCCACGAAAATGGCGAATTCGCGGCCTTTTCATTCTCGAAATTGAGAGCAATCTATATACACCGATTTTCCACTTTGCCTTTTTGTTCTCGCGGTTCGCAAGACCCGCTCCACCTCGTGGATGACGATGGTGTGCCATACATAAGATATAACCGCTCAACGTTCACGGACTCCCTTCTATTAACTCCGAACATGAGGAAAACTCTGAGCCTCTGAGGAATGGAAAAAATATCCCCGTGGAAACCGCCAACTCCTGCGTTCCTGGTCAAAGCCAAATGCAAATTTGTTCGGACCTTTTTGTTATTCGATGCTTTCGTGGTGCGACTAAAATACGAATTGTTCAATGATAATCAAACAATAAAGTATTCAAAAGTTTACTCAAGTACGTGAAAACCAACGAAAAAATATAAACGACTGTCTCAAAAGATTGACAATTAAACGACGCTTGATCTTATTTTTCGAATTCATTATGAGCTTTCTGTGTTTTTTATTCGTTGAATTCTCACTACTCATGGACGACAATTGTCTGAGGACACTCGTTGCAGCCCTGAGAGGCAGAAGGGCGGAACATTCGACTAGAGCCTCGAAGTTGTGAGCCCCGGTGCATGTGAAAAAATGAAATTCGAGTGGGAGCTGAGTAATCAGTGAATTTAATCGGGAATCAAATCGACGAGGATAATAGACGTGAAAAGAGAACGTTAATAAATATTCAGAGCTTGTATTAGTTCGATTGACTCAATCTCGATTTAACGTTAGTACGAGTTACATATTATAATAAAAGAGAACTGGGAGCTCGATTTTGTAAGACTATTTCTTATAAAGTACCGTGTATCTTGATCCTGTTCGCGGCGCGTGAGAGACAAGCCTCTCGTTTTTTCACATTTTTTCGCTCTCCCTTTTTTACTGTCTCTTTCTCGTTTGATCTCGAAGAGAAACGACGATAAATAGCGCACAGCGGGACTGAGCGATCGACGACGAAGCTCGACTCGTTGCGGTGGAAGTAAATATCCGTTTTTTGCTTTTAATTGTAAAATAAAGATTCAGACTTTTCTGAAATTGCGAAGATGTGGAACGAAATGGAAGTGACACCGGACGGGTGCAGCGTCAGATTATCAGAGCCTCAAAACGTTTCATCGCGAAACGAGTGGAAGAAAAAATTTGCAGGCACATAATACTTTCGGTTCGAAAATCGGTTGCTTTATAAATATCTGACGGTATTCTATTTATTATTTTAACTGAAAAAACTTTAGTAACGAATTCAAATGGAAGCAGCCTCGTGGAAACATAAAAAAAATACAAATTAATAAATAAATAATTTTCCAATAAACTCAGAGAGCGAGGGTGGGGGGGGGGGGGGAGGAGGAGGAAGAGCAAAGTCCGAAGCTGGGAGCAAAACCACACGAGGGTTATTCCCTCGGAGGTTTTAGAATTCACGTGGTGGCTTGGAGAGTCTCGTCGTGGCCACTACTACTGACCAGTGGTCACTCGAACTTCTCTTTCGTAAATTTTAGTGCAGTCTCGTGCCTCGCATCTGTACGACGTGAGCGAGGAGAGTCCATACACGTTTCTCGATATTCTCAAGAGAGACAGAGAAATAGAATGGAGAACCAAAAACGAAATTCAAGCTATCTGCCATACGAGAAAATAAGAGAGCAACAGGATCTCATTTTATGTTTTCTTCGCTCCTCTCACCACATACTTCTCTACGTCGTTATTCCCTGCAACCTTTATTTGTTTCTTCTCAGTTATATATTTATTTTTTCAAATTCTTATTCAACGAAATTTTTTTAAATTGAAAGCTAACACAATTCGTACTAGATCCCGAAGTGAATTTATGCGAAAGATTTAAAACTCGACAACGAAAATATTACAATCATCACAATCCCCATTCAAAAGAAAATTCCACTCCGATACACGAGTCTTCCTGTCCTATCACAAAATATTCCCAGATAAGAAGCAAATTGAGCAAAATATTTTTATTCTACTGCTCCAGCTTAATTGATTCCGTAACGATCTCGATACTCGAAGAAAAAAAAGCTATGAAAATAAAGAAGGAGGCAGAGAGAGAGAGAGAGAGAGAGAGAGAGGAGGATCAGGAAGATGTAAAAAATGCGAGCTCTACAGGGCGGTCGTTTTTGGTTCGTTACTCTTGGTCGATTGCGAAGTGCATTCGGCAGTTAAACGATGGGAAAGACACGCATAACGTTAGTATGTACAGCCCCATCCTCTACATAATGCATATTCGAGCTGATCTCACTAAACGAGAAATACCTCCACGAATTTACATATATTTATATATATAAGGATCTCCGAATACATACCTACTGTACATATATAATACACCTTATAAGTGCATCATTGAATTGACGCGACGAAGTGCATTACGATCACGAGAAGAGCGATTACGTTGTGATTTCTCTCTTTCTCTCTCCCCTCCTTTCTACGAGCAATGCTACGAGGCTCGAATGTAAATGATGACGAAATCGTAGGGAATATCGTAACAAGACTTATACGTAGTACGCACACAAAAGAGCAAAAGCTCGCATCTCAAATGACATATCAACGAGCCGGTTGGATGTGAAAAGACATGAGGAAACGAAGCAGAGTCCAAAAGAACGAGGAGGTCTTGGCTTATTTCTACTTTACTCGCAATTCACGATAGCTCGTTTGCAAATCGAGTTTCAGAATGACAAATTCAATGTTCTTGTTTGCACAAATCGGAGAGAAAATTAGAGAAACTCAGTCATTTTATTTGATCAGGCTTTGGAAGTTTCTGATTTCGCAATTTAAATAAAATTGATGATTTCATTGGAAGAAGCGGAAATTATGGAGGGTGTACTTGAGCGACGAACTTCAAAACAGTGAATTCAAAAAAAAATCTTGTGCACGTAAATCCGTCAATTTTTACGGCTGTGTCCCAGCACGTGTACAAAATACATGTGATTGCTGAGGCGCCTAACATTTTGTGCAAGATCCCGGTGTCGAAGTTTCGTAGCATTTATAAAGTTAGTGAAGCGGCGAGGTCGAGAGAGAATGAAGGAGAGACGGAATGAGAAAATGAAATGCGTCTCGGTTATATGTTGCGCAATCTTGGAAAAATAATAAGTCAAAAAAAGGATAATATTGAGGAGTAGAGGAGCAGAAGGAGGAAAAAAGGATGAAGAAGATTTGAAAACTAGTTGCGAGAGTTGTATCTCGTTAGTAAGAAGGCTGACACTAATAGTTGCTCGTTTCTCACACATTTATGAGGCTCATATCGCTGAATAGTTTTTATTCTACATGTTATAAAATCTCGTGTATTTTAACGTTAGGACGATTGAAGAAACAAATAAAGGCGCACGTTCCATATCGTCGATACGTTTTAACGTTGAGATGAGGTTTTGCTTTTCTTCTCAAGTAGTAGTAAACGCGTCTGTTTATAAAACATGGATCGATTTTTGCGTCATGTCGTTGTTCTGTATAGGCTACTATATAGTTGGTTGGGAGTCAGAGGCCATGAGGGGTCCGTCGAGAGAGCGTCAAAGAGACGAAGAAACTTGGTAAAATACACGAAGCGACTAAGATGAGAAAGAAAGGGCAAGCAGAGAGAGAGAGAGAGAGAGAGAGAGAGAGAGAGAGAGAGAGAGAGAGAGAGAGAGAGAGAGAGAAAAGGAGAAAAGAAGATCGTGGAACGATGCTGTTGGGCGAGAGAATAGTTCGCATAATTTCTCAAGGCCTACCAGTTTTGACGGCGTCAGGAGCTCGCCAAAGAGAGACGGAGACAGAGAGCCTGCTATCTTCAAGCGATATCTCTCGACTTTTCCATCTCCCTCATCTTCCCAGTGGTCAGCATCCCAATCGTGTGTCTCTTTTTTCTGTAGGTTCATCCTCCCCCCTTCTCTCGCTCTTTCTCTCTTCGGCTCGAGAATCTTTTGGTCCTGAGACGGTCTCGAGTGCTCGAGTTCGCTCAGGCTCAAGATTTAGCCACAGCTGGAGTGTTAGCTCGCCTGAGAGAGCGAGCGAGAAATATTACGTTGAGAGAGGAAAAGAGAATTCTTTTGGGTTTAGGGGGATTCGGATGGGAGTCGAAAACCGCAAAAATATTTTCATCACGACGGGGGTACTGCGCGAAACTCTCAGCCAAATACCTTTTGTAATAAAAATCAAAAAATAAAACTTCTACTTGCGTATATACACGCACCCGTGCGCTATAATTTATGAAAATATGTTTTATGTACGTACACAATATGAACGTGGAATAAGTACATAACTCTACTTCGTGTGACTAACGATCCGGTGAAAGTAAAATCTATGCCATGATCCCGCGGTCACTCGCAGCTTCCCTTCCCTCACTCCTGTTACATGATGATATCTCATTCCTCTCATACTCGCTCTGACAGTACGTAAATTCATTGGAATTTGATTCAGTGATGCGAAGCAATTAAAAAAAAAAGTGGTTCCACGGCCGCGACTTTTGTCTACTTTTCTCATCCTGCTTGCATTTTCCTCCTTTTTTAACGTAACAAGGATCGAACGTGACTTTTGCGTCTTGTTTTAAAAGAACTTGTCCATTGCGCCGAGTGGAAAAGTTATTGCCCGCGAGCGGCCTCGCTTTCAAGGGAATCAATTTTTTCATATTCTTTTTAGCAACGATGACCCTAATGAGTAATTCTATGACGAAAAAACATATATTCTATTATTCCGCAGACTCATAACTAGGAGAAAAAGCGAAGTAAAATAGACAGTCGCGCTTTGTACGATGGAAAAGGTTTTGAAAAATATTCAGATTATTACGAAAGGTAATGTAACATGTTTCGAGAGATGGTAATGCGTCCTGGCACAGCCATAATTAATTTTCGCGTAATTAGCGAGCTCAGACGCCTCTCGAGAGCGAAGGCGTGCACGTTTTATCTCGGGTGGACGATCGTTACGCGCAGCGCTGACATAGGTAGCGCAACGAAAAAGCAGCTCCTGTTATTACATCGAATTAATGACTCTGCACTCGTTCCTTCTCACTTTCTATTGCATAATATTTCACGAGACCCGACAACAACAAAATCCATTTTTTCTCAATGTCAGAGTAATTTTGAGATTTGGGCAGATCATTCACGAGTGAATACGACGAAACATTATTTCAACATCGATTCAAGAAGATGGAATAAAAAAAAAGTCCAAGCTCGAAAAACGGCGAAAAAACTCAGCACATTTCATACCGGATTGATTCGTTGGGAGTCGCGGCCATTTTTTCTCAGGTTTCGCGAAGATGCAAAAGCGCGGGACGCGTGGAAGAGCCATTACAGGGAAAAAAGGAACTGGAGAGAGGTCGCGGGGAAGAATGGCTACTAAAGTGCACACAGAGTAGCTGGCGAGAGTTCTCTCTTCCTCTCTCTCTCTCTCAGACTCTACTACGCACTTTTTCTTTCTTTCTTCCTCGGCGGGATATCCCAAGATCGTGGATAACAGTTATTAGGGGTCTTTTTATAATGCGCGCGCGCGCGCGCGCGTTCCTCCTCGTCTCTCTTTCTCGGTTTTCCCTCAGCCAACCAGCAAACCGACGCGTCCGCGATCGAATTGCGGAGGAAGCGAGAGAACGAAAGTAGCGGTATAACCACCGTGTGGATATAATACACGAAGTTTTCAGCCCCACGCTATACCAACAACACACATGCACTCGTGTCTACATTAGTATATACTTTTGCATATACTTACGTATTCATACATGCTCATGTACGTCTATACAATCTGGTACATAAAACTACAGCTTTCGGGTAAATGTATGCGGGGGACACTCCCTATTCCCCTTTGATTATATGTAATTATCGGCATTTTAATAACTAATCATTTTCTAGCTCCTTCTCAGGCTCCTTCTTCCTCCCCCTGGACCTTATTCTTATACCTTTTATTGTGGCTTCTGCTTCCTCGACTTAGCCTGCTGCTGCTGCTCGTCGGCTTTCGGGAGCACACGCGTGAGGAGAAATTGGGAGCAGCTTCCGAAGATGCAGCCGCTACTGTATCTTCCACCGCTTCTATGGCATCGGTACCTTTTTTTCATAATTCTTGGCCTTGGTGCTTAAATCTGGCCAGTCTCTCGACATTGAATTCAGTCAAATATGGAATTTTATGGGGAGGAGATGTTCGATGAGGTTGTTGGAGGAATGATCAATTTGGAGTGACATGAAAGAGTCGAATTTTTGGTATATAATTGAAATTTGTATTTGGTTTTGTGTGAATTCATGGGCTGCAGTCGCTTCCGTTTCAATCTGAGAGAAAAAAAACTTCGTTACGAGTTTTTTTCTTGTCTTTTGTGTCGTAAATATTTGAGGGTAATCAAAGGCCATCGATGCGACGTCAGTCGAAGGATAATTGCAGGAATCGCTGCTCGCATAATCGCTCCCTCGTCGAGGCTCGAAAAAGAGGAAAAAATCGAAGCGCGGCCCTCGCGATGATAACGGAATATTTACATATTATCGCGCGACCCGGCACGAACCCACGCACTTTTCTTCCTGAATTCTCCGCGCCCTCGAACCACCCCGCTCAATGGACCAGACTATACTTTTGATTCCTCCGCTGAATTTTGCTCCGGCTCCTCCTCCCCCAATTTTTTCCCTGGTCCCTCGAAGGATCCGAGACAAGAGGATGAACTCCTCGAGATCTTCTCACGCCTGCGAAACTTTTTTCCCTTCCCTCTCCCTCTTCCTACTGCCTCGTGTTACAATCGTCGTTTGAGGGTCCCCAGGTGGGACTTTGCGGACGTTCGCGACGAGAAACATCGAGACGTTTCACGCCGCTAAATTGTTTTTTTAAAACCCTCGGTGGTTGTCCCTTTCTTATCGTCTGTTGATATTCAACCGACGTGAGAAAAGTCGGGGGAATTTTGATTTTTACACGATACTCGTGTGTTCACGTTTCAAGAGACTTTTCCTGCATAAAATTCAATAAAAATTTCTCGAGATTCATTCGCTCTTTACACATAAATGATGGAAAATATTTTTTTGATCATATGAAAATAAGGATTTTTGAGAAAAGTCCACTTTCGATTACTTATTTACTTCAAACATATTAACTTCGACTGCTATTAGCATTCCAGTCTCTCATGAACTTTGTCAACCGCGTGACTCGTCTCACCGAAAAACGAGCACGCAGTAACAAAAATTAATAAATTAGTAACAATAACGAGAAAAATTGATGTAAAAAGTTCAAAGTTCTAAGAGCGAAATGTGAACAATCCCACTAAGATTTTCCTTGCCATCGCAATGAGTGCATCACGTCTGCGAGAACGTTGTCAAAACGTTGAAAAACGTGAGACGATCTCTCGAGCGAATAACTCGTCGAGGATGTGGGTGGACTTCGGAGACAAGAGAGCATGCAGTCTCGTGTATTAAACGTGATTAAGAGAGAAAAAAACATTTCGTCGACATCAAGATGGTTGTATAGCAGACAGTCCGGTTTTGGCCTTATTCTTTTTCTCTCCATTGCGTGACGTCGTCCAATCAACGTCACATTACAGTGAACACGGAATTTTTGTTAGGTTCTTTATTTGGTCCATGGAATCGATAGGAATTCAAATTTCCACGAATCTCCGATACGATTTTAAAGTGCGTTCCACCACTTTTATTTTCATTAAATTATTCATATACAAACGTACGAGAATTCGTTTCGATATTCACGATGGTGAAACGGTGAATGCGACACGACGGATAAAACTCCGCTAATCCACGAGCGAGGAATCACTTTGGCGTATTGACAATGAAAAGCGGAGGAGGAAAAGGAAAGCGGAAGAGAAGAAAGGGTTGTTGGAGAGTATCCGAGATTCTGGTCTCGGATTTCCGATAGCATTCGTCGTTTCCCGTCTCCAGTGTGGAGAGGCGAATCAAGTGGCTGTTTATGTGGCTCTCAGCTTCGTCGAGACCCGAGACGTGTATGCAGTTACCACGAGCACAAAGCTCCAAACCCTTCTGAAAAGCAATATCTAAGGCGAGTAACAAGCTTTTCCGCGCGTAAAAATCGAAGCTCTCTCGAAAACTGTGCGGTTTCAAATTCGAAAGGACATTCGGAGCACTTTTGTCAAGTAAAATCAAAATTCCCACACGAAGCTTACTCGCAGAAACAAAATTCCTTTCAGAGCTTTTTTGACAACGTCAATCTTCGCAATGCAAAAATCTTTGGTTCACCATCAAAAGGACGCATTTATCCAACGCAAACGCTAAACTCAACGCCCTTTAAAGGTTATTACAATGTTATACAAGTGTACAACCATTGTAGTCAAGACGGCGACATGGCTCTGTTGGCTCGGGCGAGAGATACGCACGCCCGAGGGGTAGGTAAATGTAAGCAGTAAGCCATTTTCCAGACGATGAGGCGCGAAGCCCTGCTCTGCCTCTTAGCGCGCTGTAATCCCTGCCTCGGCAACCCGACGATCGTGTATGCATATATTTTCGTCTCTGTATGTACAATACATACATCCATACAGATGAGGTTACGTATATAGAGAGATTGAGGTGAGCGTAGCGCAGGGAAGCGACCCTCAGGTGTACGAAAGACCAAGGGCTTCGTATATCCCACATTTAATAGCCATCCCTTGTCATCTTCAAGATCTTCTCATCTTCCTGAATGAATATTCTTCAGGAGGAACAAAAAAGCTAACAATTATTTTGACGTGACAAGTTTAATTAACTCTTGGAACATTGAAAAATCAGGTTATAAAAATAGCCTCGAAATCTGCGCAGCAGATAAAATGATTTTTAATCAAAGTGAATTCAGTCTGCTCATTGTGGCAGACAAAAAGGAATATTTAAGGGAAGAGATAGAGAACCTTAATGCAGAAATAACTGGGTAAATTTGAAGGAAATAACGTTTCGTGAAAAATGCTTGATTCTCACAGATCTAATGAAACGAGTATACCCGCGCGCAGATGAGCCCACAAAACAACGCTACCTCGAAGCATCTGACGAGTGACCCGAGGTTAAATCGCGCGAAAGCAAAAAACAAAACGATGTCGAGGAAGACGAGAAGAACTTTTCTCCCGGCGCGATTCGTCTTTTTTTTAGGGAGCATTCAACTCACTCGTATTACGCGCCCGATGCGCGTTCTCTCACTGGACCGTGGCTCAATCGCTAAGCTCTAAACGCACGTGCACAAATACGCATGGGGATGCTCGAACGCCACGTATGGGCTATCCCCGGATGAGATGCTGGTGTTTTTTTACGGCCGAGATAATTGCGAAGAGCAGGGAGCTCCTGGTGCTCCGCGCGCTCTTTGGACTCTCTCGCGTAATCCCGCGGCAAGAGGTGCGCGGAATTATTGCCTTGAACAGTTTCACTACTCCTCTATAGATATAATATATCCACAAATGTCTATTTTTTCGGTAAGCTACGCTATTGAGTACGAAGTTAAAGCGTATATGAGATTCTGCAAGGAGAAACGGTTAATAATATTGTTCTAAGAAGCCCGAGCAAAAGAGTTATAAAAGGGAGAAAGGAAATAAAAGTGGGATGATAAAAAGGGTGGTTGCTGGTTGAAAGAACAAGAGAAGAGCTCAACGTCGGTCGCTCGATTGCAGCACAGTCGATAAGAACTCAATTACTCTTTTACACGATTGTCCATCGCCTCTTGGCCCTTCGCAATTTCTCTCTCTCTCTTTTTCATTGTTTTTCCACTCCCTAAGTCGTCTCGCACCTGCGTTATCCGGAGACTATAAAGTCCCGCCATTTTAAAGACCGTCTGTCAAAGAAGCATGAACCGAGAGCCTTCCAAAGATCCCCTACGATTCCAGTATTTTCCCTGTTTTTATTTGATTTTTTTCCTCACCCCTTCCGCCTTTACCTGCGTTCCTGAGATCCTCGGAATTTCATCGTTGCATCGTGTTTCGCAGTTTGAAACAACAAGTGCATTCTTCACTCGACGGACATATTCACTTGCAAGTGCAATCTCAAAGGGAAAACGTCTCATCAGCGAGGCGACAAAACATCTGTCGACTTGTGTACGCTCCTCGCGGAAGCCTCGTTAGAACTTTTTTCGTCGTCATTAAACTCGCGTTATTCGGCAGTTTAAAAGTGCCTGATCCACCGCCACCATTTTTTCATTGTCTCCACATCCTTTCAAACTCTTTACATTTTTTTTTACCAAAACGTTCTCATTGAGTCGAACAAATTACACTAATTTTCATGTTCACACATGCGCTACGGAAAGTAATTGCAAAAAAATTATTCAACCCCCCTTTTATTCGAATAAATAAATTTGTATCTGTCGTACTAACGAACAAAGTTCATTTTTTTCACGGTCCGAGGTGAAGAGACGCGGGGGATGGTCACGTTCATAGACTTCAAAAATTCACTCGTCGGTGTTCGTGCCTCTGCGAATGCTCATACAATAAAATTGCTATTTATATCACATGCATGTGTGAATGTATTGTTAGAGTCAAACTCTTCTTTAGATATACAAATATACAAACAAAGGGACGTTCGTAATGGCCGAGCGTAAAATATTTATCGTGGAAATTAGTCGGTCGATGATGTACACCCCGGGGAATTGCGCGCTTTTCGTTATCCGTGGATTCATGGTCCACTCACACTCTCGTAGCCATTCAGCCCCAACATTTTCAGCCCCAAATATAAACTCACACCGCGACGATCTATCTGTTTATTTTTAGATTGCGTATAAGCGCATAAAATAGTACGCACAAACGGGTATAACGTTCGTGTAAAAAGATGTTCGCTCGTGGAAATTTGAGATTTTGTGCGATGTAATTACCGCGATGCGTCGAATCTCCACACTGCCACTTTATTTTTCATCCCTCGCTCACAAACGACCGTCGATGTCTCTCCGAGCTGCCTCGTCACGTTTATCGATCCCCCGCTGCATTAAATGTTACACCTTTGATGTTGTACGATTTAAAAAAAAACAATTGACTTTCGCCCATGATAAACGATGTTTTAATCGTTATTTTCTTTATCTTTGATTTCAGGTAAGTTTTCTAAAGACGATATGGGATCTGGAGCGTTAGAGAAGCTTCCTGCGAATGAGAGTGAGTACGAGGAACCTGATGGCGTGTTGCTCGCAGGCTGATTAGGACGAGCCAAAGGTTTGACCAACTTTTTAGTATACGGGACCCGAATTAGAGAGCGGATATGAGAAAAAAAGCACATTCGGTCAGGTTGACCTGGGCACGTGACCTTTGTAAGGAGATCTTACCAGGTGTTTGAAATATTCGACCCTCCTAACAGAGAGGGTTAGCAGTGAAATACGAGAGCCTCGCCATTTTTATTTTATTTATACAAGCTCCAGTGACGACGAAAACATGCATGCGATGGTAAAAAAAAACTCGGCGAGCTTGTGATCGTATTCAGGAGTAATAAAAAAAATTTCAAGAAAGTGAGTGAAAACAATTTTGACGCAAATCGACGCTCGCGTTCGGTCGACTCTGCAGGCTTCAGGCTTTTATCGAATCACTCGAATCCTTGACATTTTTAAGAAATCCAATCAATGGCTGAGTGATCTGCGTCCATTTTTCAATCAGCACAGTGAAATATTTTCAAAACATGCCAAGTTACGGTCGATCTACTACGAATAAATGGATGCGGTGTTAGTGGTTTTTGTAGCGTGTAATTTTGTACGTGGGCAGAGTGGAGGATTCCATTACGTCGTGGAATCAAGGTCAGGTGGGTGGACATGAGAATGGGGCCTTGCTGAGAGAGTATTAATTAGCAATTACCATTGTTCCGGATACAAGAGAAAGAGAGTAGGAGAGAGCGAGTTCAAGAGCTCTGGCACACCACTGTAGAGCAGTGGCAATGTGAAGAGGACTGCATTCTCGTATACAGAGCCCTTACTCTCTTGATAGTTATACAGAGTGTCCCAAAACGAACGCTCCACTCTGCCAGGCTAAGAAGATCGTACAATTCTGGAGAGTAAAAAGTTTTTTTAGAATTTTTTTCCCTCAGACGCATCATTCTTGAGCGATCACAGGTTCGGTAAAAACTAATTTTCTGAAGCGTGAGTTCAGTGTGCTGTGATCCTGAAAACGCACCGGGCTGGTTCTCACTCACAAAGAAATTTCCGGTCATCGATCTATCGCAAAGACACCATGTCCCAAGATATTTTCATTTATGTTTTCGTAATCCGACTTCGGGCTTGACTTTTGTCACGACCTGTACATTAGCTTGTACATATATAGCTGCACCTTTCGCTATTACATGCTATTTAGTTAGCACTGCGAAGCCTTCTACGTGCACCCGGGCGTTCCATTATTTTTACGACTCTCTGCCAAAGCCAAACGCTTAAGAGCCCTTCTCGTAGACCAATTCTACGTTTGTGCCCACCATCTACAGTGACTCTCATTTTACATCGAATTTTCACATCTTCAAATGTGCTTTAAAACATACATTTATTGCTAAAATTATCTCTGCAATTGTTTTTTTAATTTCTGCTGAAATTTCGATTGCGTTAAGACCAATTAAAATTCAATGGACAGAGAAATATTTATGAATACAAAAGAAATGTGATTTCCATTGATTCATAAAAACGATTATTGTCCGCGATTATTTCGGCGCTTTGAAGAATAACGAGCTGAGAATTTGCAGTAAAATGATTCACACGCAGTGACAGATCTGTACGAGGGCAAAGACACGATAAACTACGTAAACGTTACGATACGAGGATCAATGTCTGGGCGAAAGGGCTAATTTCCAATGCAAGTTGATTCGACTGGTACCGCGATGGTTCGTGACCGCACGTTTGCCATTCCCTGAATCTATATGCATACGACCGATTTCTCATTTACGTCGTTGTATAGTCACGAGGACAAGAGCCTGAAGGTTGGCTCGAATTTAGCGAGCCTGCGAGACCGGTACCAGGCCCTCAATCCTGCTCTCACTCCCAGCTCTAGCTTGATCTACGTGTTTCTTTGTGTTGTTCTAGATTGACAGATGGAAGCCAGAGCTCGATCTTTCGAACTGAAACCTCTAGTAACGATCAAAGTTAATAAACAGACAGAAAAACAGGCTTTTCGATCTCCTCCGCCCAATTTTTCTGACACTCGCCAACACGTTCATTAATCGCGCCCAAAAAATGGGATTCTCAAAAAAATCGTCGCGAGTACTTCGTGGTCGAAGGGCTCCCCAACGATGAGAATTCGATCGGAGTAATAAGAGAATAACTGCAAGCCGAGTACACTTGATGCATAAAGTCGTAGGTGTGGCAGTTGGTTTTAGGTAGGACAATGGGGTAGTGAGTTGTACGCGAGAGGGTAGTAAAATATCTACGAGTACAGAGAGAAAGTGAGCTAGAGAGAAAAGAGAGAGAGAGAGAGATAAAAGATCGAGGCAGAGAAAGAGGAACGAGGGTAAGTGGTGAGGAAGTGGGGTTGAAGGGTGAGGGTGGCTCCGGTCGTTGGTTGGAATGACGTAGCGTCGGAGGCGTTGGTGGCGCTGGGCTTCCAACCGGCGTATCGATTCCTCGCTCGTAGCTCTGGTGGTGGTTGCGAGGAAGTAAGGAAACCAAGGAATCCTCCCTCCCGTCGGAATCTATCCCACCCTCGTGTCGGCAAACCTTCGCCCCTTCGCTATCCAGATCAGAGCAGAAAGCGAAGCGTATAACCCCGCGACGACGAAGACAACCACTAAATATCTATGTATGATACCAAATATAGAGATAGACGAATCCATGGACGTCTGTACCTCCATACATCGCTACTGGATGCACACGTCTCCATGTACAGATACACATAAATATATACAGACGTGTTTCTATACATAGTAGAAAATCGTTCCACCCTTTCCCTCTCCACAGTCTTCTTCGGAGCCCTCTCTCCAAGCATTCTGGTACACTCCATCCCTCGTGCGTTCCATTCGCTTCTCAACCCTCCTGCTGATGCCTGCTACTCGTCGCAGACCTGCCGTTCCAACCCCTTTCCGCCCTCCTGCTCTCCTTGTTCGCGTCTCTCGCGACAACCCTTCCTTCCTCTTTTCTCTTCCCTCTGTTTGTACATAACTATATATTCGTACACACATTCTTCTTAATCGAGGAGGATATAACATCGCGACGAAGTCCTTCGCAATAGCCAACTTTGCCTAGGGATGTGAATTAACGGAGTTACGGAGCTCCGAAATGCGACGTTCGGGAGCACTGAGAGCAAACATCGCGACTTTGACAATGTTGCTGGAGTTGTTATTTCGTTTCTTTCCAAGTTTTTTCGCGCCCTTTTTGGAAGCTGTCCAGTCCCGGGGCTCTTGATAACCCTTTGGAATTTTCGTCTCTCCGTTTTCTATTTTTTACCGGTTCGTTGAGACATCGAGCGATGGAATTCGTTGAACTGTCGCTTGAAGGCTCCTTCCGGTTGCTTGGAGAAATCGTTCATATTTTCCAGTGCCGTATTGCAAATATTTTCATCCTCAAAACTCGGATTTGTCGCAGTTACCATTGTGCAATGAATTCCTTAAGATCGTCGCGATAAAAGCGACGCGAAGCAGCACGCGGGAACGGTACGAAATTAAATGCAGACAAGGAAGCAAGAGATTGAATAATTCTCTCATCTCGTGCGCATTAGACGAAAATGGAGGGCGAAGGGGGAGCGGCGGCTGCGCCAGAGGAAGGAAGAAATTTACTAGACACTTGGTTAAAGCGGGAAAGTACAGACGTTTTCGCCCCCTCCCTTCTCCTTGTCAAGATATATACTCGCGGGTGCAGGGGCGTGCGTACAGTTCTGCGTGTTAAAAGCGGGTCAGAGGAGAGCACACGAGCCTCGAGAAAGAGAAACCCACAGGAAAAGGGGAGCTGCGGAGGGACGGAGATATGCGCGGGGGAAAGAGGGAAAGGGGTTGAGGGAGTATTAAATCATAGAGCCGAGCGCCTGCCGCCGGTTTACTGCCGGATAAAACGCAGTGACTGTTATGTTATGGACCACCTGTATGCCACCGACGACCCTGAACTCCGCGGAACGCTCTTATATCCTAAACTCTACGGCTCTTCAAAGTGCCTGAATTCAGTCGTACTCCGATCTTTAAATGAGCTCTTAGATCAGTTTGCGATCAGTAACTGCGACTCCTTCGAATCGCACTCCAGAACTAACATTTTTTATCCATTATTTCACCCAATATTTAGATAAGCTTCTCGTAGATCCTGGTAATGAAAAAACAAAGTTTCAATCCTTGAGTTTCAGTATCGAGTCGAATTTTTGTAATTTTTCTCCTGTGAGTTCGAGCTGGAAGGAGAAACAGCTGTGTTGTTAATCCTTTTATTGAAAGTGGAGCAGACCCCTTAACAGAAAAAATAAGTTGTACGATTCATTTTTTGCATCTCGAGAAATTTCTTGTTGTTTGTTCTCTGCTAAATTGCTTTGTATCTTGGTCGCATTCCACGCTGTTTCTTAGAGATGGGATTACATAATTTTGCAAGAAGCGAACACATTCGTATGTGCTTGAATTCATGTATGAGGATTATCCCGATAACGGGGACAAGCAATAAAACTCGTGGAAGAAGTAGTGCAAAGTTAAAACTTCTCACTTTACATGTCTGTATAAATATGGAGTTGAAAGCGTATTCGTATGTTCTGTAATACTCAATTCCATTCTCATTCCTGCTGAGCTGGTGTGGTTTGAAGTTTCCTCAAGATCGGTATCCCAGATATTATAAATATACATGTAACCCTCACCCTTTTTCATTCCCTTTTTACTCTCTTCTAGCTGCTTCACCACCCCTCCTTCCTCCGCGTCATCGGTTACAGAGGCAAAAAGTTTACATCATAACTTATGGCACGTTCGTAATTCATGTGCATTAGCAATGCAACGTTTTACCCTATGAAAAGACGTGAAACGCGAAGGCATCACAAATGGTATTCGAGTAGAAAAATCCCTAAAAATAAATGCGAAGAAAGTTAAGATTTTGGAAAATAAAAAAATAATTTTTCTCATTTTTTCATTTCTTTCTCGACGTAACAAAAAAAATCGTCTGATCTTTCCCATTTTTATGGTTACTTTTCTTCCATGGCAGTCCGATCAGGAATATCGTTTTTCCTTTCCTTCGATATTTTTTCCCCATTCAGAAATAACTATCGTCGCGTTTCTTATCATTGCCACTGAAAATAAACTACGAAACGCTTCCCATGCATTTCAACATTGATAAAGTGGTTAGAATGACGGAGTTGCCGAAAAAAGGAGGAGGGAAGAAGTACGAAAGCCGATGAGGAAGGGAGGGTTGAATTAAGAGGTTCGTTGGTAGCGAAATAAATTGCCCGGTTGTTGTGCCCGTTGGGCGGAGCGCACTCGTTGTCCCCTTTTGCCTTTTAATTGCTCGGTGCGGTAATTTTTTAAGTGTCCCACACACACATACCCACAAATACGATAAAGAGACATTGATATTTGTATAAATATAAATGTATAAATGAAGGGAGTCGAAAAGTCTGTAATCTCGGTAGGTGCGTGTACGTTCTCGTTAAATTGGACATTAAGGGTTTGCAGGGACTTCCAACTGCTCTCGTTGTTTTTTTCATTCCTTAAGGCAGACTCGTACTACGAAAGGCCTGAGAGTATAAGAGCGAGAAGAAATTTTTCAAGTAAATTCGTTGTTACGTAATTGTGAACGCTTTCGAACCGCTTTTACTCGGCGGCGCTCCGCCGTTTGGGCCTCTTATCAACAATGCCAAGTCGACCCCTCTCCTTCCCTCCTCTTCGTGCCACCTTTCATTTCCTTCTCTCACTCTCTTCAACACAAACGAGCACGGAAGAACCTGAGCTCGCGATCACAATAATTATTATTCACCTTATCTAACTCGATTTGCATTGTATTTAAATTCAAATATATACACGTACAACGATACTCATGTGTCAAGTTTACAAGTCTAACTTTGGTTTCCTAGCACTTTGCGATGTGCTGCTCAACATTGGCCCATTTATTCGAGCAGCCGACGATGCAAAAGTTTATTTGATCTTTTTGCTTTAATCGTGAGGTACGAAAAATCCGTATTTCATTATTATTTTTGTGGGATGAACGTTCTTTTTTATTCAAAATTTAATTTTTTTTGTTTTTAGTGATAAAATGCCCAGTAAAATACGTTCAAAAGCTCGCTTTTTGCTTCATAAAAATAAAACTCACCAATCAGATATTACTGCAATGAAAATACACACAAAAAACATATTTTCATGCAAAAAAAAATATTTTTTTTGTCTCCCAACGAGTGTTATAAATTTCGAGAAAAAAGACGGTAGTTATTATTGGAAATTGGGCGATTATGGGCAGGGAAATGTTGCGATCGATACTGAGAATAATTAACTATCGAAGTTACTCAAAGTCGTAGTGACAATTCGTTTTTTTGTCACCCCAGAATACACCGAGGCTTTTAGGGTGGCGACGTCGTTATCAAGCCTTCCCTTGCGTCTTGATACTTCCATGGAGTTGTACGCACCGCCGGCTTGCCCGGCAGTGCTACCCGTCATAAACATATCGAGTGTAGAACCAGTAAGAGAGAGAGAGGGTAAAATAGACTTCGAGTCACCCTGACCTGCCCCAACTAAAACGTTACGCGAAACGGCGCCGTAAATAACATCTTAAGTGTACACCAACACACCCACTCAAGAACGAGTGGGTCTACCCTCGTGAGAACTCTGCCCATTTCCATATACAGGATATTCGACGCAACCGTCGATTTTGGCTCAGGAATTCGTTTTCTGAAAGTCCCCGCCTCTTACGAACTGACTTTAACGAAATTCGGCGAATAACAATGAAAAAGAAATAGAAAATTTTCAAATTCTAAAACTCAGAATCGAGCCACTTTTTATCTCGAATTTGAGTCACGTTTTCTCGAGCACGAATATTCAATTGAATACTTACTTGAATCAATGATTTGCAAACCCAAATAAAAATAAGTTGGGAGCTTTCGAATACAAATTTTAAGCTCAATTATCATTCTTCTCTGCATTTATATCGCTTTTCTAAGAACTTCCAAACGTTGTCTCAGATTCGTATTGAATTTATTTCCATTTTTTTCCAAAAATTTGACTCTCCTAAAGGAATTTCACGGAATTAGGAAAAGCGTTAGCTGGAAAATGTCGAGTGTATCTTTTTTCGGGGGCGTCAGGGAAAGAGAACTGGGGGTTGAATTGTTCGCGTAGGGCGAGACACGTTCGTCATCCACGAACTTGGTTGGTCGAAGCTATTCTCTTGCTCGGAAAAACGTTAATATATACGTATATATACGTATTTGTATGTATACCGATATACATGTATCTAAGATAAGAGAGCGGAGAATCTTCCCCTTTTCGAGCCCGTGGGACAAAGCAGGAATGTTTCCAGGGTCAAGGAAACGCGCAGACTCGAGATTGGGTGGTGTGAGCAGGGGAGCTCTGCTCCCTCACAGACTCCGAGCAGCAGCACGAGCCACTGTGAATGGCGACCCTCGCAAACCAATCGTATTCCCGTTTTCATCCCTCTTCCCGTGAAAATTTCATCTCCCTCGCTCACTTATCCCTCGGAATGGCTTTCAGGGCTTCCGTGCTTTCTCCCTCAACCACCCATGCTTTTACCCCTTCTTGAGTCACTTGTATATGTATACAGACTTACATGCGAGAGAGTATTTGTACGTATATAGGTATGAAGGTTAAGACCGCCTGCTGGGATATCGACGATTTCAGCAAAACTGCTTGTTCTCGCTGCTGCACCGAATTCATGTCACAAACGAGAATCGCCATTATTGGATGAGAATGAAATTTCCTCCATTTCCACTGTACGAAGCTACCTCCCCCTTCCCGTTTTTTAAAATACATTTATGAGTTTATTAAATCCTTGGAGTACGAATTGATTCACAAGAGACTTTTGGATTTTACTTATTTCGCTGAGTCATTACACGGCGAATGATCCGGGAACGTTGCGCTCTGTAAAATACTAATCCATAAACGCTCGTTCGAATGAAAAACCAGAGGACGATTTCTAGTTTCATGAAATTCGATTTTTCGCGAGACGAAACTGTACGGAACGATAAAATGAGAGCATTCATTTACACTTCGATTACGCTCGCATTTATTATAAATAGATAGAAAAATACCTGGAGCGATGACACTGTCTGCGAGAAAAAGGAACGCTTCGTCGAAAAATTATTCATAATGAATTTTATTCATCATAAAACACGATTTTAAACTTCATTTTACGCGCGCTCGTGCGCTCATACGATAAATGATAAGTTTTTTGTATCGAATTCTCGAAGCTCGTTTATCTTGCAATGTGCACGGTGCGCGGGGTACGTTCGAGTAAATTTTCACCATATAAAGTGGCGTTTGGATTCGTAAGAAAAGGAAGAATGACTGGCTGCTTATGCTCGGGCTATGAGTCTACAGTAATATTATCGCAACGCACACGCCTGTGCATTATACGATCTCGTATAGAGTTCTTCGACGTCATTCCTCAAGTCTCTTTTTCTCTCTTTCTTTTTTTGTTCCTGAGTTTCTCTCTATTCCCCCTTCTCTCTCTCTCTCTCTCTCTCTTGCACACACACTTTCTGGCTCGATGTATGCCTCGACGGAATTCCATACAATTAAGATAATAAGCCGATAATGGCCGACAGCAGCGGCGTTGCTGGTCTCTCGCGAGCCCAAGTGTATGTTCCGTATGCGCTATTCTCGATCGAGGAAACGGCGAAGTCACGTGAACAACCGTACAAATAGCCATCTCCCCATGGTTCCGTGTGCTTTTGAACATTTTTCTTCGTTCTTGATTTAATCGAGAAGAGAATATGCATAATGTTTTCCAAAATCTTCTTTTGATCTTCAGTCATCGCTTTCCCGTCGATTCGCAATATCCACGCAATCATTCCGGCTGTTCTAACTTCAAAAACATTCAATCTCATAGAAGAGATGTATCAATGGATCGAAAATTTCAAGCGCTCTCCGAGAGACATTACATTTTTTCGCCTTTTTTTTCATGGCGTCGCGGTGGTCGAAATAGGGAATGGTTTCTCTCGTCTTGCCAGGGGAACGTCCATTACTACTGGCCCCGCGGCTTAAGCGTCGCGGGTTCCGCACTTCTTTGCACTTAGCGTTATATCTTCGGAGCCGGCAAAGAGAAAAAGGAAGTGCGAGTCAGAGAGAGAGAGAGAGAGAGAGAGAGAGAGAGAGGGTTGAAAATGGAGGGAGAGCAAGAAAAGTAGTGGAAGAAGCTAGCGAAGCGAGCAAAAGCTAGTTCCCTCTTTTTTCTTCCTAGATCTATAGCCAGACTTCCACACGTATATATCAGACTATGTACAGAGAAAACATATATATATACATAAACGATATTTATGAATATATATATATAAATATTGAGTCGGCGATATCGGGTGCCAGTCGTGCTTCCGGGGAAGTTAAAAAAAAAAACGAAAGGAACGAAAGAAAAAAGAAATAGAAACGCGAGGAAGAGGCGCTCGCGAAATCGTCCCCGGACAAAACAGCTGACGCCATGGCTGCCATCAGGGACGCTGAGGGTCCGGGGGTGGGGGGGGGGGGGGTATAGGAGTTAGTTCACCGTCTCTCCTCGCTGTGGCCACCCTTCCGCGCGCCCTCGCGCCCTCTTCCTTCCGTCTCGATTCTATATAACGTAGCTCGCTTTTTACCCTCTTACACTCTCCCTCTCCCTCTTTTAAGGGGGAGGTTTACCCCTTCTGCTCTCTTCTTTCTTTTCTTCATATACAGATATGCCTGCACGTATATTCGGTATCTACGGGTACGCGTACGTGTATGTGTTGCTACGTATCTGCCGGAGGGATTTAAAAACAATTCGGTAAATTGCATCGCGGCAGCGAAGCGAATGAGAGGGAAAGAGGAATGCAAGCTCCAGCGCCAATATCTCTGTATAGCGAAGTGCTCTTATTTTTTTTCCGTTGTTTTTCAACTCTCCGTATACGGGACGCGATGTCTCATTCTATATACTTTTTGTTCCCGGTTAGCAGGACACGGGAGGAATTATTTGGTAAACATTTTTATGGGGTTTTTGACTTTATTTCGGTAAGTCTCGATTTTGATTTTGCCGTTGAAGAAATAACGCGTCGCAGGGCATATCCGAGGATCGGGGGCGAAGGTGGATTTTCGTGTACAGCAGTAATTATTCTCGTTCAATCGTTTTTATTATTATCATTGCGGTTATTCTCGCATGATTGTTTTTATTTTCGTTATTGTTCGATCTACCAGAGGATATACGTACATTTATATTGAATAATAATGCGGAGGGACGGCACGATTTGCGAGACGAATTCGTCCGGGTGGGCCGAGGCAGTAGCCGTATGATTGCAACGACGTCGGCGGTGTGGCTTTGAGTCTCGCGTTTTAACAACCTTCGGTGCATAAATTAATCCAGAAGCCCGATATCGTTTGATTCGCCGCCACGCCGTCCCGTATCCAGAATGGCTATCCTTGCAATATGCATTTGTCCTTTTCGTTGCACCCACTATACGTCTCGCTCTCCCTCCTCTTCTCTCTCTCTCTCTCTCTCTCTCTCTCTCGTTCTTCTTCTTCTGCTCCTACTTCTTGCCGTGTTCCGCTTCTCTCTTTCGTCCAGTCTTTAGCCCGCGTTTCTCGTTTTTTCTCTTCTCTCTTTACATCTTTCGCACTCGTAGCAGTAAAATGACGTGTGGACGAAGAAAGAATGAGGAAAAGGAGAAAAAAGAGGCTGTGCACACGTACTACCTACTGCAGCCAGTTATTGTACGATCCTGTCTTGATATACACTTTTTTACGGTTCGATGGTGCGGTATTAATTCTCTTTGACGATTTGACAGCCGAGACAAGAGGAAAAGAATAAAAAATAGTGGAGGAAAAAGACCGGGACGGAAAGAGAGAGGGAGAGATGCAAGTGTGATCGAGCATATAACGTCGACAAATGGTTTTTCATTTTCTCTTATTTATCTTATTCCATGTCTTTCTTACACTCCTGACGCCTGTCAAATAACTTTCTTCTACCGAGCTTTGCGTGCATCTTTTTTTTGGAGCTTTCCTCCTAGTGCCAATGTTTCGGGAGAAATTTTCTTTCAAAGCATTTTTTCGATAATCGAATCGTTTCGATAATCGAACCAGCTGGTTATGCGAAACTGTCGGAATTGCGGGGCACACTCGCATCGAATGTTACTGATTGGACTAATAATTACTTACTCAAATATTTGTACGATTGAAAATTATCTGAAACTCCAGTGAGGATACTGGATCTGCGCTTCAACAGCGTTATTTTACGATGAGATTATTCTTGAATTGTGTGGGAACACTTTAGGAGTTGGAGCCAGACTTTTTCGTCGGATATTTTTTTCTCTAATCTCTCTACGCCTTTTTAATTCCTGTCCAGCAATTTTGTTCTCGGATCAATGTGAAGCAAAAGGGAGAGCAAGACTCGCGGGATATTACGCTCGTAAATGTAATTGTTGTTCGATTTCTTGCGTCTTAATTGCCTCTTGGAGCTCAACGACGCAATTACCGAAATAAAAAATAAGTAAAATGTGTATGTGTGTGTGTGTGTGTGCATAAAGACGAAAAAGAAAACGACGCCGGTCAACGTGGCGCTTTTTCACAACGTTTCTGTTCGGGTCCAGCATCTCGTATTCTCTCTTACTCTCTCGTCTCGTTCTCCCCTCCCTCGAGCATCTGCCTCTCCCTCTCTTTTACCGAGTCGAGCGCGCGTTTCACCGCCCAACGGTGGAGGCGGAAAATGAAAAAAACCTCTCCGCTGTGTATACGCGAATATACAACCGGCGACGAGGAGAGCACACGCGGGAATCACGCTTCGCGTCTCCACCGATGAGCGGCGCCTCTGCCAAGCTCGCGGCGCCAGATTGCCCGCGAACCCGCGAGTTGGCAGCACGAGCAAGGCGAGTCAAATTCTCTGATTATCCTCCTCAGATCTTTACCGTCCGATCCGAGGGCTTCTTTATCTCATTTTTATTGATATTGTCAAAATTATTTCAAACGATTCTTTCTGATTGATTTCCACGTTGAAATTTTCTCCTCCAAGGAACTTTTGAAGCTTTTTTTTCATTTCTTCACCGTCTTTCGTTCCTTGCAGTGGTTCGATTGACGAAATTACGAAAAATTCGATGAATTCAAGCTACGAGATGCTCCAACATTTGAGAGTTCTTGTGAATATGATCGTGTTCATTATTGAAAGGTCTTTCAAAAAATTTGTCAAACTGACAGTTCGAATAAATCAAAGATCTCAAAATCAAACTTCTCTCACCTTCTGTCTTTCTCTATATCCAGAAAACGAATGCTTTGGAAAGATATAATTACGCAAAAAGGAAGAGAAGTATGGAAAAAACAAAAATGAATTCTGGATAGCTGGAATAGATTAGCATGAATTAATAAAATTGAATGAACAGAAACGATTTAAATCCTTAATTAATAGCTCGGAGATTATTACGGTCAAAAGAGAGATTAGCATCGATGATTTTTCAACGACGAATATTTCGCGTGTAAAATCGAGTTACGAGATTATTTTTTGGCAAGCATTTTTTTCACTCGCACTAATTGCGGAGGCAATAATTTTGCCGTTTATATCTTTCACGCACAGACGCGCACTCGAGTATGTGGGCATAGGTGAACGAGAATTTCGTATCGTTATTATTGATCGGCTAATATTCGAGGGAGAGCGAGGTGAGCGAAAATTCCATGTTAAAAATTGTAATTAATAGTAGATAATCGTGTTTTATGCATTTTTATGGGCAATTTGTAACCGAATCCAGAGCCGCGGGCGAATCCAAACGAATTCGTTTGCCTCGTGCGTATTGGTCCGTAATATTTATCCACTGACCAATAAAGAGGGAAATAGAAAGAGAGCGGGAGAGCGAAGCGAGAGGTTTTTGTTTCCCCAACCCTCCAAATTTTCGTATCGATGCCCACTCGGCAATTCCTCTCCCTCTCCACCTTTTTCTCTCTCTTTCTCTCTCTCTCTCTCTCTCTCTCTCTCTCTCTCTCTCTCATTCTCATCGTTTTGAAATAACAGAGAATTTGCATGTTTTCCGGATTTAATTAGCACACCGAATCGAAAATGCGATTATTAATCGAACCGGAAACGGGAGCGTTGTCGAGCCACTGCAATTTTGTCTGCTCGTCTCTTTTATTCCCTTTTGCCATTTGTACAAGGCGCGATACACTGCTCTGCTCTTCGATAAATGTACGAATGAACGTACACACGAACCTCGCTATACGGATCAATGCGAATATATCGATATGCGCTCGAGCCCGCTCGAATATACATTCCGTATATTTACAATTTCCCCTTTCATAAACAACGTATTTCGCATTTCGCTGAATCTGCTACACTCTGAATTCCGACGTGAGAATTAAAACGCCATTTTATTCTGCTTATTCTCTCATATCCACCGCACTATTTTTCATTCCGACGTTGCCAAAAACGCTCCAAAGTACGTTCATCTTTCATCTTTTCACGTATAAACAACAATAGTTTCTGGGGCTGTGATCGTCGCACAGGGATGTCGAAGATAATCGTGGAATATATCGATCAAAATCCTATCGAATAATAACAAATAATCAAACACACAAAATAACACAATTTTTTTCTTCTAAACCTTTTCTTCTACACAGAAAGACCTAAAAATTAATGAATTTCGGATCTTTCCAAACTAGTGAATTTACAAATTATTTTATCATCGCGGTTAACATTATTTTTTCTGTTCTATGCGTTGCGTCTCGAAGTACATTCTTGCATATATCCGACAACGGAATAAAAATTTATCGTGTTGTCCTCGCCGTATGGGTTTCTCACCATAAGTCTTTCTCTCTCGACAAACGTACTGCTTTTTTTATGGATTTCTCTCCTTCTCTGTCTCTCTCCCTCTCTTTTTTTTCGTTTCATTCGCTTTAGGCCGTAATTCAAAGCGTCCAGGGTCAGTTTAACGGGCGGTGAAGAGGGGGTGTTCGGGGATGAGCGCACCGAGAGAGAAACATACAGGGTGAAAGCTAAAAAGAGAGATGGAGCGAGGGAAAGAGAGAGAAGCGAGACCGCGACGAGATAGTTTATCATCATTTAGTCCCCCGGACCTGCCGCAACATTTTAAATCTCTCCTATCTCACACCCAGCCAGCCTCGTTCGACTCTTATACCCCGAACCAAAGCTACTCGCTCGTCCACATTTTACACGCTCGTTGCAGAGAAAAAAATTGATAAAAATGCTCTTTTAAAAGGAGAGATAAAAGAGCGAGCACGTGGAATACGTTGCACGGATTGAAATTTTCCATGTTTTCCATCGTTTGAAGATATTTTTGTAATTAATCGGATAATATTGTGAAACTCAGGCTCGACCGATCAGCTAAAATCACTCATTTGTGTGTCACTTGAAAAAAACTTTTGGGTCAAAAATACGTTTGACGCGAATAATTGACTGGAAATTCAAAATCTTTCGTGGACCCTTTCAAAAGCTTTTTTGCCCTTTCTGATGTAATTATATTTTCAGTTGGAATGTCTGCCATATACGCGAGTGTAAGATTTATACTGATTTTTTTTTTTTATCACGGCTATACATCATTTTCTTCACAAGTCTGTAAATTCCAATCCCCGTATATGAAGCCTGTGGAATTCGCATTCACGGGAGTTGGAGGAAAAAAATAAGAGGAGACGAAGAAATATGGCGCTCTCGTAATGGAAAAACGTATGGAATAAAATCTCGTTGACTACACGCACGCATATTTTTTTTTTTCTTTCTCTGTTTGTGCGATCGCGAGAACCGATTGCGACGCATCGTTACCAACTCGACGTCTCGGGAATTTTATTTTTTTCAACTACTCTTATGCCTGCGACGCGATCTTTGTAAATAAAAAATCGTCCTCCAATCCCGTTCTCAACTTTCACTAAAAAAAAAAAAAAAAAATCATTAAAAAAAACGTTCCAAAAACATGTTTTCTGACCAAATGATTTTGAAAATTTTTCTGATCGTACGAGAAATTTAATTTCGGTTTTCTCGTGTGCATTTTTTTCTAATTTTTCGTTCCATTTTCCCAACAATCTCTTCCAACGTCTTTTGTATTTTCTCTTTTCATTTTTGTGGTTTACTTTTCCCCAAGAAGCGAGAGAATCTCGGTAACGTGGAATTTACGCTAAGTGCACAGTGGAGTCGCCTATACGGATCGGTAATTCGGAGAACGTGGTCCCGGGGTCTTGTCGGGTCGTAAGGTCGCCCGGCAAAGTGCCAAAAAGACAGAGAGAAAGCGAGAAGGGAGGGGATTTATTTTCCTCTTACTCACTCACTTTCGTCTCGTCGTCGAGAGAGCTTTTGCTCCAAGGGAACCAAGGGCTAGAACGAAAAGGAGAAGGAAAGTAGCACATGTACCGAGAAAGATGCAGACCAAAACTCTTCGAGCCCGCGAACTTGGTCGAGTCTGCACAAAACTCGAGAACGAATAACGAACAAGAAAACCACTCAAAATTTTATACTAAATCCAGAAATAAATTTATTTCAGAATAATAAACGTCACTTGAAAAAACATTGATCAATATACTCCGTACCGGAATTCTTTGGCTCTAAAATAAAAAAAAAAAAACGTTCAAAAAGTAAAAACCCTCGACTGCGCCGCCTCAAGTTCACTGAATTTCCTGCTGTCGTTTAATTCTCCAAATAAATAGCATCAGCTTCGACTACCAGCATTGAATTTCGATCTCCCGATTATTCGATCGAACAAATAAATGAATCGTATATTTATTTATCATTTTCAATATCTTACAAGCCAAGACACACAGCACAGAGCGTAGTGTATTAATTAAAAGTGTAAATTCCCGTAAATTGTATCGTCACAAGAGTCAGCAGCAGCAGGGAGAAAAGGAGGATGCGAGAGGGTAAGGGCGTTAATTGAGAATTCGCGTTTTTACCTCGTCGCGTATCCAGGCGTGCAGAGGGAGGGCATATATCTATATACGAATTGTTTTAATTGTACGAGGCTACAGCAAATGTCGTTTTGTTTTACCGAAGAGTAGGTTGCGTCTGCAGTCAGCTGTCGGTCTCGGGTAACGCGTTTAACACCTCGGCCGTAGATCGTAATCGTACATATTCACGTGTACACATATCCACGTGTATATATAAATTGACGAAGAACGTTCAACTGCTACGTGCAAAGTTCATTATCATTATATGTGGCAAAGACATAAAGTGTACTGGGAGTCGTTTGATGTAAACGAAGAATCAAGCCCTTCGTAAAGTTTCGAGGCAGCCCGTTTTTTGCCACTCTCTCAACCGTAAACCGACGAAATCGTGAATACTCACACGCGCAATAATAATATTCCCATTGGGCAAGTCCGTTATTTTTCGTATCCCTCATTTCAACGATTCGACTGACGTAATTAAAGTTTGTTATCAAATTCTTCATTCGTTGGGGGGTTTAGCAACGTTACTGGAATGGATTCGCAGTTTGCATAGAATCCGTAGGGCGATAGCCTGCGATTCGTTGAAACTTGCTCTACCGTGAAACCACACAGGAATTCTTCTATTTCCTCATTTTCTTTATCGTCCAAATGAAATATACAAACAGATAAATATCTATATTATTTTTGTACTCGTATATATCCTCATTATAAATAGTCTTTTTTCCCCAATATAAAAACCACGAGTTCCATATACAAATGCATTTTTATGTACGCACGTGAACGCGCGCGCGAGGAAGAGAGAGGAGTCTAGCACAACGTAGACATCGGTCCTATATACGGGGCCCTGCGAGGAAGCCGAAGCATGAATATCGCGATCGTGGCGGCTTTATAATTAATTACCGGTGCCGCGCGCGGAGAGCGCCCAGTGAAGTCGTTCGCTCGGCAGACAGGTAGGAAACTTAACCCTCTCCCCCCTCTTGCCGCGTCCCTTTCCGCGCTCCTCTTCTCAATGTATTTGATATAGGTATGAAGCTCGTATTCGTATATCCTTCTCCAGTTAAAAGCACTGGAATCTTCCATAGCTCGTGCGAACGCGTCTTGTTTATCAATCTGATGAGAACTCTCTGCGGAGGAATGAGCCAAAGGAAGAAACCTTCTCCTTGAATTATTTTCATGCCTGCTTTTTGCGACTTTTTTTTTGCTGGAATTACGAGATGAGAGTTGCTCGGCTTGCAGGACTTTTTCGATTTTACGGTTCACGTGTGCAGGCTACTTTTTATTAAAAAATGGCGGTTTCGAGTATTTTACCGGTCACCGAGTGTTCTGGATTAATTTCTATATGGCGCGGTCTCGTTGCATCTCGTGCGAATGAACTCGCTGTCGTTTCTCATTTGGAATACGCGAAACTGTAAGACGCGACGACGGAAAATCAATTGAAATGAAAACTCGTTGGAAAAAGTGAGCTTATTAAAAACTCTCGAATCATTTGTATCCGATTGTCAGGATGACGCAACGAGAAAATGGGGCCAGTGACCCCCCCAGTGTCTGGTTAACGAACGTTAAAAAACATGGAAACGAAAACATTTGCTCGGGCTTGTTCAAACAGTTCGATTACCCGACGCCTGCGAGCTAGTTCCCATTTCATTTCTTCGCTCGCGCGTGGCTGCTTCTCGAATATTTTAAGACAGACAATAATCGATGAGGCTCGCAATGGGAAGAGACGAAAGAAAATTATTTTCCCGAGCAAACATATCGTGGGGCAGACTTTCGGCATGTGGCGCGCTCGATGCGTCTCCTCACTGGGAAACTCCGCTGGCAGGTTGATGGTTACGGGTAAAAAATGGCGTGAAAAAGAACGAGATACACTTGTTCTCGTATTTTTGAATAAATAATTTTACCTCAAATTATAACCGCTCGCCTATATATATGTGCGTGTACGTTTCTCTCTTTGTGTGTGCTCGCCCGTGGAGTTTTTTTGTCGGTTCCTCTCGAGTGCCTCCGAGGGTTATCCGGCGGCTCGATCTTTAGATTATGTTCATTGGGAATAGATATACATGCGGAATGAGAGAAGATGGAATAGAGATAGAGAGACAGAGAGGAGAGGGAACTCGAATAAATTACTTTCGTTGCTTCGCGCGGTGTATATAACATGTGGGCGGGTGTAAGGTGACGGCATTAAGATTGGGTCGAGCTGTGTAGAAGTGCTTGAAAGGACGCAACAGGGATGCAATATGGAGCGTTATTTTTCACGTGGAAGGGACGAGGTTAGCCTGAACGAAAGGCTGCGGAGAAGCGGAAAGGAAGCGTAGAAATGAGGAGGAGGA
This sequence comes from Venturia canescens, assembly GCF_019457755.1. Lineage (NCBI taxonomy): Eukaryota > Metazoa > Arthropoda > Insecta > Hymenoptera > Ichneumonidae > Venturia > Venturia canescens. Next base: position 13,451,476 of record NC_057424.1, on the reverse strand, counting down.
AAGGGATGGATAGCAAAAGGAGAGAATCGAAACGAGGAGGAATCACGAGATAAGGAAATAAGAATGAGCGAATGCAGAAATAGAATATGAGGCTCAGAGAGAGGGAGGGAAAGAAGGAAGAGACGAAAGAGAAGAAAATGAAGAAAGCAGACGAGGAGGAGCTCGAGAGAGAATGTGAAATAGACGAAAATAAGAAGGAGAGAAAGGAGCGGCGTGCCAGAAGGAGAGCAGGTGCAAACTTGGCCTGTCAGGAAGTCGCTTACAGCCTCGAGGACAAAAGCTTCCCGAGGGACTCGTGGTGCGAGCTCAGAGAACCGAGACACCCTGAGACACTCGTAGTCTCTTTTCTCTCTCTCCCTCTTTCTCTACATCACTTGTTTCTCTGCTTCCTCGCAGGACGGAAAATGGCTTGCTTCCATCCAGAGGCCACAACGAATGAGCTCAAGGGACGAGAAGAGAAGAAGAAGGGGAGGGCAAGGAATGGAGGAATAAAACAAGTGGATGCTGCGAAAGAGAGAAAGAGAGCAGAGATAACGCTCAGCGAGAAAAGAGGGTGATAGCCTAACTGTGAAATAACAGGGTAGCTTTATAGCGTACTCGTGAATTTGCAGCCTCGACACATCGCCCAAAACTTCGACCCTCTATACTCACTTTCTTAAAATACGATGAAAGTAGAAAGCAAGAAAGAGAGATGGAAAAAAAATCGAGATAAAAATGATGAAAGTACGTAGGAGAAAAAAAAACACTTTTTGCATCTCAATGATTAATTAAATTTAAATTAATCATTTAAATAGTGAGGTTTGAGGAGTCATTAGATTTTCGTCTCATCATCTGTTTTTATTATATTTGTTAAAAAATAAGAGTGAAACCGAAAGTTCATTGACACCGTTCAAATTAACGAGACCAGGATAACTTTCATTCACTCGTTTTTTCCTCGTCCAGCTTTTCTGTTAACATTACATTTCACGTTGCGCTCTAAAATGCCAAAAATGTTTAAAAGAAGATGATGAGTTGATTAAAAAATGTCGAAATTCCTGGTGACTCTTGTGACGATCAAAGGAACTCTACTACGAGCTCGCGATGTCAAATCCAGAGAGACCGTTGGTACGCGTCCACGGAATTCCGGAGCATCGAGTTTCTCCCGTAGTTCTCAAAATTGTAGGCAAAATCTTGCGATCTCTTGCTTTCGCGTGTCTGTTCTTATTTATAAATGTCGACAAGCTCACTCGACGTTGAGTTTCCTGTAAAAATAAAATTCAACCTACGAGAAGAGGCGACTACAAATTCTCAACATTTGTTGAAATAAATCTCAAATATTCATCACGAATAATGTTAACGAATATTCATTTATTAGTTAATGAAAAATGTCATGCATTTTTCACGTGCAGCTGGATATTTCTTCAAAAAATTATTTAAAAATTATCTCCCAATCGCTCTATGAATCCCAATATAAAATTCTTCGACGCTGACTCGATTGAGCAAAGGAAAAATCGTCACGACGTTGAGGTTAAAGTAGTTGGAAGAATTTACCATGCGAATGGTGAACAAACGTCTCACTTCGCTGAGAGGAATGAGTCAAAAGTTCTTCAAATCTTTTCTAGTGTAAAACAAACGTAGAAACGTCGTCACTCGTATTACACGGTCGTTTTCGTTTAATTTCCACATAAATAGGAAATGAATATTTATAGGGTCGTTTTGTATGTTTTTTTTCTCCTATTCCTCGGCCTCTAATTATACGGTTCGGTTTTCTATGCTCTACAAAATCATTTGAAGGCAGTGCTGAAGGAAAGGACCGAGGAATTTTTATTTTTTCATAGTACCATATCTGTATATACACGTTTATATGCATGAAAGAAATATCCTGACCTGGCCAGAGAAAATGCTGAGAATCCCAGAGAGACTTTTAAAAAATTCTCACGGTAAATCAGCGTTACAGGGGTGTGACGGGGTGATGTGTATGATTACACCCTGTCTCTTATGGACTATAAATCTCTCTGGACCAGCGGCTAAGCTGTCCATTTTTCTATAAATGTGCGAATCATCCTACAGGTATATTTGGAATATTAAATCTGCTTCACTGAGAACGTGGTGAATTTTAAAACGAAGTGACTTTCTCGAGGTTCGAATTGATTCAATCAATTATCCATCATGTTAATCCGATTCCTCTTTAATCATCATAAATTGATGTTTCTCATGAATCTATTAAAATGTAAAACAACTTTACGTCTCGTCGAATATAACGTTTTGTTAAAAGTTTAACTTCTCATTATTTTTACATATCAATTATTCTTGCTCTTTCTCACTATGATTTTATCTTCGTTCGACTTAATCATTATGGTTTGAACTGCAGCAAATGATTTTTTTTTCGTTTGGTGTTTCATCAACAAATGTTTTGGCTATGAAAGAGATCGCTCATTCTAAACAACACTCAACGTCAATTTTCCTCCGAGGGTCATCGGCCCGGGGGAGTTTATTAAACGCATTCCTAAGACGGCCAAGTCTTTTAAAATTGTTCTCTTAAAACAGGCTTGAGAAATCCTCCAACGCTAGGCGACTCAAAGTCTACTCTACGCTACATTATTCCTTTCTCTTTCTATCGCTCTTTCTCTTTTGAGACAAACGTTCAACCATTAGTGTAATAAAAGGGTTATCCCACCGAGCTGTCATGTATATACGACGATTCATATGCTCGCAGATGGGGAAGCCCCATAATTTTCGGAATCACATCGGCAGCAAACACGTGACCTTAGAATTTTGGAGAACGGGGAATTTGGTTGGAAAAAATCGTCGCATTTTTCTTCGATAAGAACGCTGAGAATTTGCTTTGAATGTTGAGAAAATAAAAGTAATGAATTTCTATTTTTATAGTAATCCGTTCAGGTTTTTCGAAAAATTTAACCCTCGATTATGTTTGAAACTCTCATACAAAACTCCATTTTTTAAAATTGATTAAGTGCTTTCATGGCAAAAAATGACAGCGAAAGCCAAAAGTTGATAATCTACAAATCGAACTGAATTCCCTTGATCGATTATGCAGTCGAGAAATCTCGGTAACTCGCTTCGTGCCCATTCTAGCGATATTCGATCGATACAAAATTACGTTCGCTTCAAATTTTTAGCTCTATGTTTATGGAAGCCCATGATTATGTCGAACAATGCGAGATTGAAATATCCAAAGAACGTTATTTAGTGGACAAATGGCCATGGAGTTTGAAAATTGGGCAAAAAATATTGGAATTTGTTGAATATGATATTTCTTCCACTGGATTATTGCTTACTAGACTGTGCCAGCGCTAAATAGCTTAGGATCGAGGAGTGTAGCTCGATCACCTACCAGCTTCATTTTGTACACCGAGCTCGGGACCACTCGGTCGTAATTCATTTTTTTACGAGAGCCCAGTTTCGTTCGAGACCCCGGAAAGAGGTTTCAGGCCACTGATTTATGGAGTAACGATTAAATGCAGCGGAATAGAGTCAAAGAGAGAGAGAGAGAGAGAGAGAGAGAGAGAGAGAGAGAGAGAGAGAGAGAGAAAGGAAAAGAGAAAGAGAGACAGAGAGAAAAATATAGTTCCTGTAAATTCACCTTTCTCTCTCGGCTTCAACAATGTATAAAGACAACGGGTTCTCTCGTCTCACCTCGACTATTCTATATTGTATCCAATCTAGGATATTCGAAATCTCTCGCTTGTCCGACGAGCAATGATATACGAGGGTCGTTTCGACGTTAAAATCTGTATATCGATACGTATTTTTACATTGTGTTTAAATATTCTTTGACCATCTTCTCAGAATTTAAAACCCCCCTGTATTCTCTTAAACTTTAATCTCCTTTTAATGAATAATAAAAACGAGAGTTATTCGCATGAAAAAAAATAATCAACAAAACCATTATGCCAACAAGCATTTCATTATTTTTTTTATTGTTCTCATATCGAGTATGATTTTTCCAACGAACTCTCCTTCGTTTTAACCTCTTTTCGATACTCCCTGCTTATTTGTGGCTAAGTGTCTAAAAAAATGAAGAATCAATCAACATAAATATTGTTTTTCATATCATATTCCAAAGGCTCAAAAAATACAGCAACATTTTCGATGAAGCATCCAATATCGTACACGTATCCTCTCAGTTCTCTCTCTCTCTCTCTCTCTCTCTCTCTCTGTGTATCTCTTTATATCGAAGCGATTTCGATCAGCTTCACCAGGATAATTCACCTGTCGCGATATTTCATTGGCGGTGCACGCGCTCCCTCGTCATCGTGATGTGCATTCATTATATGTAAAAAAAAGCCAATGCGCGTGTGTACATGTATGTGTATGGAAGAACAATCGTTGAGACGATTGAGGATGGCTGGGCGTAATGCAACATACTTTTTATGCATTTATTCAATTACCATAATTGCGTGATTATTCCGTCGGATGCTCTCCCATCATGGTCGCGATCGAGAGTCTCTTTCTGTTCTAGAAATACCTCTAACTCTCTATATTTGTATAAACATATATACAAAGTCCTGCAAACGTGTATGCGAATAATAATAATAATAAACATGAAAATGAGATTCAAAGAGCGAGAGAAAAACAATTCTAAAAAAAGCTACAAAGTACGTGCGTTTTAAATGACACGCGATAAAAAAATCTACATATCAGCTCGTGACGTTAACGATCAGACAACTTCCATCGCTTTATCTCTCGTTTTTTTATTTATTTTTTTTTTTTTTTTATTTTTTTTTCCCTTTTTCTTTTTTTTCTTTCTTTATTGGAATAGTAATGCCCTAATTCTTTGATATCATTCATTCAACTCAACGTGATTAGTGTAACATCCATTTTTATTCATGTTTATTATGTTTTTTTTGCTTCCAGGCAAATGGTGTCCGCGTAGAGAATGGAGCTCGCCACCGGACGCGCAAAGAGCAGCGAGTGACGCGGCGCGACGAGGCGTACTATATTCATCCGTATTTCTCGGCAGTCCTGGTAAGTTGCGAAAGAAAAAATTCTCTTTTACGAGGCATTAGTGAAGAACGAATTATTCAGCGGGCCAATTCGTCTCGTCAATTTGGACATAAGTATAAAATAATTCATAAAGAAATTGAAAAAATAGAAAAATTTTGACGTTAAAACGTATCAATGACTAGAAATTTTGAAATTTTTTTTTTTTACTCTCTTGATTTCTCGCATACGATCGTGCGTGATTACTCCTCGTTCGAGATGCGTTTTCACACAAAACGAGGGTGTGAATGACTCACTATTTACACGCATATATTCGTGTACGAGTGTATAACTGTATGCACGAATTGATGTATATAGGGCGTTATATATGATGTACGAGTAAACGTTAATGCTCACCAGTGGGAGGAGCGAGTCGTTTATAGCATAAACAACTTTTAATCGCTGCAACCCAGGCATTCGCGGCGTTGAATAAATATTGATATCGGGTGACGCTATACACCGCCAATCGGACGCTCGAGTTTATACGACGTGGCTTCACAAACTCTTCCCTCACTTTCAACTCCGCGTACGTCGCCCAGTGTTACTAATTTATCGGGTTCAAAATGTACGCCATATTTATACAAGATGAGTTCTTCCTCGAAGCGTACACTCGAATTGATTTTTTTTCACTCATTCGTCTGCGGCGCAGAGACGGATGGTAAATATAATTAATTGGGCGATTTTATATTTTAGCGTTGTCTCAAATTTTCGTTGATTTTTTATCAGACTTTGGCTCTGGTCAGTTTAAATTTTGTTTGAGGAGACATTATGGGGTCGAAAAAGCTGATTTTTTTTCTCGAGTATTCGAGCGAAGTTGTTTTTGATTTTACTGGGAACTCATCCATTTTTTGAGTCGAAAAAAAAGTGAAAAACACCGATTTGTCTTCTTGACGAGCGACGGCTGTTTCGTCATTGCTCGAAAAAATGATCGACCTTCGCTTGAAATCGCGTGTTTGTTATTTTTGGCGTCACGAAAAATCGCTGAAAATTTAAGAAACGAAAATTTACCGGTATTTTGATATAGAACAGTGATTTACGCGCAATGAAAATCCCTGACAAATCCGTTTTTCATTGCTTGGCAAAACGTTGGTGCGCGATGCCAATGTTACGAGCATGAATTTCGTGAAATAATTTTTTATTTTTCTGGACAACCGAAACCTCCTTTCATCTGCTCTATTTATTCATTAATCTTTGGTTCGGTACCATCAGATTTTTCATTGTGGAAAACAATATTGGATTTCTGTGTTGTCGAGAAAAGTGAAATAACGCGGAGGAGAGAAGATCGCGATGCGTGAGCCACGAAGGGCCGGCCCTCTCTCATTTTCTTCCTCCTCACTCGCGGCTCGTACGTTTTTTTCTGTTTTCTCTCATTGCCCACTTTCGTTGCACACACTTGCGTCGCTGCATTGCTCTCTTCGTCTCTTTCCCTTTCTATCTCGCGTGTTCAGAAAGATGGGGAAGGGAGGAAAATGGTGAGGTGTGTAACGCTAAGGGAGAAAAGGAGTAAAAAAAGCAGGGGAAAGAGAAAAAGAAGGAGCGAAAGAGCGGAGGAAGAGGACGAGAAAGGGGGGAAAAGAGGAAAAGAGAGGTTAACGCGCAAACCTGCAAAAGAGAGAGAGAGAGAGAGAGAGAAAAAAACATGGTCACCATAGCAACGTGGCGAGGCGGGAATGCGACGGTAACCATGGCAGCGAGGGTCACGGGGCTTCTCTCTTTCTCTCTCTCTCTCTCTCTCGCTCTCTTTCCCTTTATATCTCTCTTTCTCGCCCTCGGACCTCCTCGCGTACGATCCAACCTGTCCGTTCTCATCCATTCTCGGTGTGCACGGCCCACCGAGCTAGCTCGTCCTCCTCTTCGTCTTCTCTCTCACTCTTTTCTCTCATTTCTTTTCCTCTTTCCGTTCTTCTGCCTACGGAATTCCACGGACCCGAGAGACATCTCAAAATTGCGATCTTCTCATCTTCAACCCTTCGTCGGGGAAAAAAAACGAGTGAGAAAAAGTAGCAGGAATCCCGAAAATGAACGGGGAACAGCGGAAGTGAAAAATGACTAAAGTGATCAGACAATTCGAACCGTAGCGAGTTATCCGTTGAATCCCACCAACACGATTTTACAAACTTTCTACACATTTTCGCGTTCTTGATTTCTCAAGCCGACATGAATTTTTCCATTCTAAAGTTTTCCAAGTGTATTTATCATCGTAAGAATGTTAATTGTTCCAAAATGAATCGGCGATATTTCGTCCGATGATGATCAATCATAATGTGTGTTTTTTTTTTATTGTTTTTTTTTTTATTTCCTCTGAATCCAACTTGAGTGACTTAACCTAATGAGAATGGAGGTTTATACGACGTGGCCACGTGCCCTGCGTCACTCCGCATCAAGATCTCGTTTGCTTCCAATCGATCTTCCAATCGCGAATGCCAATAAATCGATGATTTTCTAGAGCCCGTTCGAGACTCAACGGTTCAAAGAATAGCAGCAAATACATTTTGAATAAATACGAATTCGAAGAGATCCGTCATTTTTAAAACTCTTCTATCCACCCTGAAATTCCAAGAAACTAAATCATTCTCCGTCGCCGGAGTACGCGTTATAAATTCCGCTAGTAAAAAATACACCGAAACCGAGTGCGGAGGTCACTTGTAAAAGCAAGGGTCTGAGGAAAGGAGCAGGGGGCTGGAGCAAAACGAATTAGGACGAGAGAGGCCACAAACAAATTCGTTGAAATTTTCCTCGAAAAGCCACGAACACGAGCTGCTACAGTATGTGGGATGAGAAGAGATCTCGTTACGTTACGCAACACCCTTTGAAACAAATATATATACGAAATGGTGAGTCCTCAAAAGAGTGAGGGGGAAAGAGGAAAAGAGAGTGAGAGGGGGGAGGAGGTCGAGGATAGAAGCCTCGACCGAGCATATAACGCGGTCTCTTCTCGCTTCGTTTTCGTATCCAGAGCAAAAGCTCTTCCATTGCAAAATGGTCCGCAGGAGCGACAAAGCACGAGGATGTCCATCGCGAAACGTCCAAGATAAAAAGAGACGGAGAAATGTGGAGATGAAGATAGGAACGAGAGTGGAAATTCTCTCGGTTTTGGTTTTTCGTGAATTTCGCACACACGTCATGTCCTTCCGTACCAGAAAGAGGGAGAGAGAGAAAGTGTTCTTTTCTCTCTCTCTCTCTTCTTCTCTTCGCAATCCACCATTTTCCTATGTGCATACATTCGTGTACGTTCGTATGGCGTGTAGTGTGAGAAAAGGAACAAAATACGCTTATACGCGTGTGCACGTGTATTCGTTCGTATTCTCATTCTCTCGTCGTAACGTAAGGGTTGCGAAGCTTTTATCTATGGATATACGTTTGTATATGAACGTACATTCACAGGTTAAGGGTGAGAGAGAAAGAGTTTAAAACCCCTCGAGGCTTGAGGTCCGGGGCCCTGGTTAGATTTATCGGATGTTTTGGTTGGCAGCCATTGTTCGTTCGCCTTCTCGCTCTGTACACTCTCTTTCACTCATTTTTGTTTTCCCTTCTCGCTCTCCTTTCTCACCCATCTTTTGTCCAGCTATATGGAGCAGTCGAACAAAGTGCATGTCCAACATTGCTTTTTTAAGCGCATTTTTCGCTCCGTTTTACCCTGAAATTTAAACGTGAAATCGAATGGAGTCTATTTATCGAAACACAATCGTCGTTGGCTGCTCATTATTCCACTCGACGATTCAACTTGGAATGTTATTGTGAGCACTATTTGCCCTGGAAAATTCTCTTTCTGCATATTCACCGATCGCTCCATTCTTAACGTTCTCGCCGATCATCACCGTTCGCCGTTTTTCTTTCCACCTCATTCGAGTCTTGGTCATCATCTTCAAATTGTACGAATGATTTTGCGTGATCAAGAACAGTCCACTTTCCTCAGCATCGTTTGTTAAATTGCCACAATCCTCCGGTCCGCCCAGTTTTTTAATCACAAACCGAAGATCCAATAGCCAGCGATGAAAAGAGTCAAAATTCGCAATTTATCGCGCCCACCGCAACACTTGCGTCTCTTCGGCTCTCGAGACTCGTTGTATGGTCTGGAGCGAAGAATTTTTTTCGGTACCGCGGCGTGGCTATGCTTACCCAGCACACGACGTGTTCTTCGATTAGCAGGCAACCGACCCGACCGTGACCTCACAGCATCCCTCTCGTCTCTCATTCCCCTCGACACTCTCTCTCTCTCTCTTTTTCTTCCTCTCTCAAAGATTCTTCTCGGCATATAACTGTATTTATCGTTATATACGAAATTCTCTCGTCTTCTTCCTCCATATATATTCCTATCCTTCTCTTTCTTTCAACCTCTTGGTCGTCCTCCATCTCGCGGCACTGATTGGACGATCCATCACCGCAAGGTTTCTCTCCTCGTGAGCTCTTTTCCCATCTCCTCTCACTCTTTCTTACTCTGTGCTCTTCCCCCTCTCCCTCTCTCTCTCTTTCATTTTCTTTTCTCCTTTTTTCTCTTACATTTCATTTTGCTTCATCTCTCGATCTCGATTCTCGATCCTCGCAATTTTCTATGTCCTTATCGTTTTTTCCTGCACCGATACAAAGTCTCGTTCTCTGTTTCGTATTAAGCGCTGTCGAAATGCGAGAATGTCTGAATTTTCGTTTTATTTTACTTTTGAATAAAAGCTCAATTGTATCTCGAGAAATTTTGGGAAAATTGTGTTTCTCAATGGGGCTGATGATCCCTTGCAAAGATATACCATGTGCACGTAAGCGTTCGGCAAATCTGCAGGCATTCATTAGTTCCTTATTCAAAGAAAAGGCAGCGATAGTTCCGGGCTTTCCGTACAATCGTAACCGTGAAATATACGCGAAAGGTAGAATAAAAAGGTCGCAAGTGTGAAAAGTAGCGCGATGAAAATGGAGAATTTTGTGCCCTTTTGTGATTGAGAATCGGAAGTGAATGTATGGCGAAGCTTGGGGGGAGGGCTTGTGCAAAGCACAAAGCTCTGTCGCTCGGAACAATGAAAGCCGCGCAGATTTCATGAAGCTCCATACGCGGGAGTGCGCTCGAGAGGATGTATGAAGTTGCGGGAGCTCAAAGGGGGAGGCTTTTTCGAGATACAGACCTATACATAAACGCAGAAATATATCTACATGCATGAGAGGAAGCTTTGGCCAATGTACGTTCGTTTTCTGTCCCTCTAAACCCTTTCACTCTCGCCCTCGCAGAGCCTTGTTCCACCTTCGTCATCCCTCCAACTCCCACCCCCGCAAATGCTCTGTCATTTTCTCAGTGTGTAATATTCATATGTGTTGAATATATTAATGCCTGAGGAGAGATATATGTAAAACTCTCCACCCTGGAAAATATACGGTGCCTGCTCCTGCCCCCACTCTCCTCTATCTCTGCTCTGTTCTCCCTCCCGTAAGTACCAGCACGCTGCAATATTAGTGAAACGTGTCTCTGAGCGAAGCATGTGCGACTGTGATATTAAACAGCACCCGTCGGTGCATCTGCGCACCAATCCCATCCTCTCCATTCCTCTCTCTCTCTGCTCTCGGCCTCCTCCCCCCGCATTCTCGTTTCCACTATTCCGCTCTTCTCCGTCTTCTTTTTCCGCACTTTCAATCCTTCCCTCCAACCATCCACTCGTCCAATATTCACATGTTACTTTGACTCCGTATATTACCCTTTATTTCTCCATCGCAGGCACACACCTTGAAACGAGAAAAAGTCCTCAGGCTAGTGACGACGTTAAGATTTTTTCGTAGTATTGATAAAGCCAAAATGGCAGACTGAGTCCGATTCGAAATGTTCAATTCTCGTGAATTTAGAGGCAAAAAATCGAGATCGAGGAGTCTCGCTTGCCGTTCCCGAAGAATTTTCATCTCCATAATCAGCGATCAAGATACGAACAAAAATGTCAAGAATAAAAGTGATTTACACGAGCAGCTTCCCAGCAATCCTCGGTGCTGCTCCTTTCCTTTTCTCACACAAGTGACGTCTCCCCGTGCCTACCAAAAGAAAAGAAAGAAAGGAAACAACAACATCCCATACTTGAAAAAATGGTGGCCCGGGATCTCAGGAGATATGCCCGGACAAAACGAAACGACGGAATAATTAAAATGCGGTATTTACGGAGGGATCCCCACGCTTGGTATCCCGCTGGGCATGCGCGTTACGAATGATAGCCTCAGCTATATACGCATACAAGTATCTGTACAACCATACAATCAAATGGATGCGCCTATATACGTATAGAAAAATGCGGAAAGTACACGCTCATGGACGTACAAGGGTGAACGAAAGAAGGAAAAGAAGAAAAATAATAAGCAGCAAAACTCCGCGGGGGGAGGAGAAGCAGGATGAGAGAGAAATGGAAAAATGAGAAACCGAGAACGTTGCGACCACACGCACACGCACATATAACTTGCTATATAAATGTCCGTATGTACGCGACATGCATGTATGTGCGTACGTACATTTCCATATGTATAGAGGTTATGAAGAGGTCGCGGGTATGAGGAAATGACGAGAAATTGAGAATACAAAGAGGAAGATAGAGAGAAGTGGAAAAAAAATGCAGATATTCATATTTTTTATACGTACCCGAAGCTATGTAATGGACGATAGGAGAGAAAAAAGCATAAAAACGTTGGCAGAAGTGGAACAAGGAGAAATAATAAAAACGAAGAAAGATGCAGGATGGGAAGAGAAAAAAAGGTTAGGGGTTGGTAGAGTGCACGGTTCACTAGATGGTTCCGGCCACCCGCTAACCCTCGAGAGAAAAGTATAGTTCGGTTTTCGGGGACAGGGGGTAGGAAAGCACGCTACAACGTGGCCGCGCGTGTACTGTTCGAGGATGTGAGCGTTACCAAAACGTACGAGCCAGCAGGCTCGGGGGAAGTCTCGCGGGTTTCGGGCGTCCCGCGTACAACGCACACGAGGCCTCAGCATCCCAATAGCAGAGGAAGCCCGCGAGAGCGAGAGAGAAGACGAACAGCCCCAGACCCTGCAGCTGTCAAACGCAGGCCGAATCTTCTTCTGCTCGTGACAGCCTGGAAATGAAGAGAGTGCCCTACGTACCGTATCCTCTACCTAACTCTCGCTGCCTTTCTCTCTCTTCCTCTTTTTCTCTTTCCATTCTGGAGAGGGGAACGCGATGCTGTGCCAGAGATTTAACTCCGATTCTCCGGCAAACTGTATCTCCCCGTATTTATCGATGCACCCAATATCTCGGTGTTTTGTTCGTTTTGAGAAAACCATTTTCTTTATAAACTCCGTCTTGAGGCCGTTTTATGATCTCGTGGAATTCTAACTTTCGATATTTATCAATGGGACAAGAGGAAAGCAGAATGATGGTATTTCATTGTCTCAGAACCTCGTCGGAGTATTTTTCAGGTGGCAATGTTTTCGTCCTTTCGTTTGTGCCCTGCTAATTCAACACTAGCACGTGTCTCGGGCATCGGATGACATTTAAGAAAGATTTTGTAAACACGTTCTTCCGTCGTTCATCGTGTTATTAGCTCGAATTATGCAACAGTGAAAAGTATATAGAAAAGGTATTGATGAAAACAATAAAAAAAAAAAAATGAGAAAGAGGGTGGAGGATAGAGAAAAGCGAATGAATGAGAAACGAATCTTTGTCTTGGATATTTCAAGGGTGTTGCCCTTTAAGTTTGTATTGAGCATCGCCTGCCTCTCCCCTTACCCTCCAACCGTCTCTTATTCATCCGATGATTACATGGCGTTTTTTCCTTATGATCATTAGCACAATTATTATTGTGCTCACTCGAACAACAATGAGCACGAGTCAGTGTCGGGGCAGTCCAAGGAGCTCAGGACAATAGGAAATATTGAGTTTACCTTTAGGTCCGCGTGAGAGAGGCCGAAGTGGGTAAAGGTTCGCGGGGCATCCATCCTTCGGAGAAAGATACGATATAATAGTTAGTTGCTCTGCGACGTAGTCATTGCATGCTGCGATAGGAAGAAAGGAGAAAAAAACAAGGAAAAAGGACAATAGAAAGGGCGTAACTGACGGTGCATTAAAGTCAACGGAACACGACGACTTCAGACCTTTCCTTTCCGTGAATCGATGCAGTCGAATACAAAAGGAAAAGATTACTAATGAATAATTGAACCTGCGCGAATCTCTCTCTCTCTCTCTCTCTACGTTATTGGACGAAGGGAATCGACCTGTGTAGGTGTTCCCGTGTGTGAGAAACGACATTAAATCCATACTGTCTTTCCACTTTTCTCGATCGATCGAACGCGCGCGCTCTCCTTAATAGACTTCGACTCGCTTGACCTGGGCGTTGTTTATAACAAAAGAGAAAAACAGGAAAAACGATTGTTATCTCGCGGAGCAAGCTCACGACCAACTTTTTATCCCTTTTCATATTTCATACACGCTGCGGCGCACCAATCGTTATTCACAATAATGTGTCAATTGATATATATACCGAATACAAATAGCGGATCTCAATTAAGATTGTAACAAAAATGCGAGCACAATTCATCCGAAATGTTTTATAGTCGAGGTACGCGTGTCTGATCAATTCTTTCCTTTTCTACTGCTCCATAAGCTACTTCTCGCTTCCTCTCTCTCTCTCTCTCTCTCTCTCTCTCTCTCTCTCTCTCTCTCTCTCTCTCTCTCTTTCTCTAGCTCCTTTTTCAAGCAAGATTTATCCCGCGAATACGATCTCAACTGCATTCAAGCGTCATTTCGCGTTACGCAATTCCACTTCCGTCTACATTCGTGTTTATGTGCCAAAAGTATTTTAAAGTGAGAATAATAGTTGCTCGGATACGCAGAGCTCGAGGCTTATCGACGTATGTAGTACAAATGTTTTTCTTTTTTTACCACCACCGATCCCTTTCACTCTCGTTTCGCTCTCTATTATAGAGTCGACATTATCGTTTACTCTCATACTTTCCTACGTGTCATTATCATTTTTCATCATCATTCATAGTCCGTTACATGAAATAGTATTGTTTTTTATTTTCGTCAAGATCCATTCGAATATTTTCTATCCCTGCACTGATTTATTGCATCTGAAAACAAAATCTTATCAGTGATTTTCTTATCTTCTCGTGTTTCTGTACTCGATCACGTTGTTTCACACTCAAAAGTATAAATTCGTGTTCTCCATCGCGTATTCGAAGAATAATAATTTATTCATAATTCTCATAATAAATTCAATAAAATTTCTTTTACAATTTATTTATATGAATTAAATAATAAATATATTCGCTCCATGTTGCAAGTTGCAATTCTCACTGCAATCTGTCACATCGATTTTTTCTCACACTCTTCGTTCCCACTCGGCTCATTCTTTTTTTTCCTCCTCGTGCATACGTTCCTGAGTTATTTTTATAGTTGAGTTTTCCGGCAGTGTTTTCGTGCTCACTGGCACTGTTGATTTTGCAGCGTGCAGAATTTTGCAAGCCACAAATAAATAAGTCCATTAGTCCTGGCGCCATGGGAGTTGTTTCGCACTGTAACAATAATCCACGCTCCTTTGGTAATCCGATCCGTATCGTAAATCCTGAAGTTCACTTCTGAGGTGTGCAAGATACTTGGCTTGTGAATTTTTGAAAAAAACTTTCTGCAAAAAAACTATTGGAGGATTTTCTCTGAAGAATATCGTGATCTACTTATCCAGCAAATTTTGCATGGGTGCTTTGAAACACTCGGAATATATCGAAGCCGGTGTACGCGTGCTTTGAAGTTGTATTACTCGATCTGTTTACATCTTCTTCACACGAGAGCGTCATATTCAATGCTGCTACGTATCGCACTCTCTCCGAGTTCACTTTGATATTACGGAGCGTACGCCATGTTATTGTGGGCTGTTACATTCGGTCGAACAAGGCAGCGTCTAGAGCGCAACGCTATCAGTTTCCGTCTGACAATGCTCCGCTTCTCAACTGATCTCTTCGTCCTTGTAATCATTCACTGCGTCCCAGTCAATCTTTCTCGCAATCTTTCCTTCTCTCTTGTTTATATTCTTGAATTTATTATAACTTTTTCACTGGCTCGGTGGGCTTGTTGCTGGATCGTTCGACCGAAAATACTCCATCGATCTCAATTGCGAGCAAAAATTCTCCAAAACAAGACAGACGAGTACAAATTTTATTTTGATAAATAAAAAGAAAACTACGAAGCGATTGGATTTTTTGTCCTTAGCCAGACAAAGTTCATGCGTTTTAGGTTTCTTTGAAAATCTATAATGGCTCATCTTGTAATTGAGACGTCCAAGAAAGCAGGCTCACTGGCACGAGAGCGAGTGAAATGGAAAAGAGAACCGAAGAAAGAAAGAGAGAGGACGAGCATAGGAGCACAAATTATTATGCCAGAAGGGCCTCGGGGTCTTCTTATCTTACTGTCGGCTTGTTTCTCACCCCGCCTATTAGTTCCTCTGTGTCCCTCCCGAAGAATCTATACCCACCTTCTCCGATACTTTCTTTCAAGAGCCTCGTCGTTCGTGTCTCACTCGGTCGACGTCGTGTGCCGATCTTTACTTTTTGCACGATCTGTATAATGCTTCTCTCTCTCTCTCTCTCTCTCTCTCTCTCTCTCTCTCTCCTTTTTCCAAGTGCAAAACACCGTATCGTACGCGTGTGTATATACATGCACGTCCACCCACAGAGATGTTGAGGATGAGAAGAACGCCGCAGTACCGCAAAGTCCCATCAGAGGTCTCTGCACCTCGCGTGAAATACTGCGACTCGATTTCAACACCTCAGGGCTCGTTAATTAGCGCTCATGGGCTCCGGCTTGGTCATCTTACTCTCTCCCTTTTTCCTCTGCCTCCTCTTTTCGTCTCTCTTCCTTCTCGGTGACTCGACTTTTACTCGCCTCATTCTCATTCTCTCTTTTTCCCTCCATACACAGCATCCTCCAATTCGGCTTTAATTATACGCGAGAGGCGATACTTTGGCCACACGCGTGCACGGTTCCGCATTTCGTTGAACGTCACTGTAATCGTGTTCCACATTATTAATCCGCATTTTATAATTATTTATTATCCGTACGAGGACCAAAAAATCAGGAACTTACAATCGAATATTTTATCATTCTCCGCAGTGAATTCTTCGACTATACAATTCGCGTTTTCATTTCCCTTCCGCAATAATTCCCGGTGCTGCCTGTAGTAAAAAGTCAAAACAAAAGGACATCGACAAAGAGTACCCGGTTGTTTGTTATTCCGGGATTTAATTGCCGGAGATCTGTAATGAGAGAGAAAGAATAGTGGCGCGTGTGGCGATCAGCAGATGAGAACTGGCTCGAGGGGTCGATGCAGAACGATTTCGCGAAGGGTGCGTTCTGCCTGGTCTACTTCAGGGTGGTTTATAAGTCCCTACTATTTATATATATATATATAAATAGAGACCAGGGGTGTGTATACATGCGGAACGTACTCGAGAAGCGAGAAGGGCGTCGACGAGAGCCGCACTCGACTGGAGCACCCACAACAGATTGCCAGGAGGAGAGAAACAATGCAGCACACACAGAGTATTCGCGATTTCGCGGCTTGCCCGCACGCAAGCAACCATTTACGCACGACAGAGATACCAGACCGATATATATACGCGCGTACCGCTCTCTCTCCCTGCCACATCTCATACATACATAGATTTAGACGCAGGTTTGCCCCAGGCGCCACTCTTCAGCGAATAAAATCCCCTGTAGGCCTCTCGAGTGAAAGAAGGGAAGAAGAAAGAGCCTGTTGTTGAGGGCGTCGAGTTGGATGCTGTTTCCAAACATTCGCGTGCACTCACGATCTCGGTACACATGTGTCTCGATCCCGTGATAAATAGGATCGAATTTTCATTACAATTCGGTTAATTCTGTAGACTTTTATCGAATTCGATTTCATTGAGTTCGATGCTACTTTGAGATTGGAATTGTGGCTTTATTGATCTCTTAACTTCGGTGCTCCTCGAAAAATGTCAGATTTCGAAGATTTTTCGCGCGATAAACCGCGAGCGAATGAATTAGACTCGTCGGATTATGTGATGCGAGTTGAAATTCGAGACTCAGGCGAGCCTGAGTAAGAGAACGGAAAATGAATAATGCACGCGGATACATATATACGTACGCGGCGATTGGAATAAAACGTCTGATAAATCGAGCGTGTGGTACACATCACGCTGAGATGAAATTTGCAAAAATCGGCGGAACGTGATAGCGCGCGCGGCTCGAAACGGGGGGGTCCGAGGCCGCGGGGGCAACACCGCTTTATTTATATCGTGAGACTCGATATCACACGCGATTAAGGTGGATTGCGGAGTCACCGCGGGGAATCCGAGTAAGGCGCGCGACCCCTGCACCGATAATATGTAAAGTATCGGAGATATTATGTATTTATTATAAGCCTGAGAGTGTCGGGAGAAAGCGAGAGAGCGCGGGGAGGGGAGAGAGGGAGAAAGAACGTCGTGGATGTCGTGCGAAATTTGTCGACGTGCAACAGCACACGTTTGCTGTATTTATCAACATATTTTTACTCCACATCCGCCCTTATACTTATCGACAATAAATATTCGTGAAGAAATGTGGATAAAAATGCGCGAATCGCATGAGAAATATCTTCATAATCAATTTATCACTGCACCGCTCGCTCGACATTCATTAACATACGAGATACGACACGCTCCACACACATCTATTCACATATTATCTCATATTTTATTGCTCGCTATTTACGAGTTGAAAAAAAGAAGGTGAAAAAAAAACGGGTAAAAACAAGATTTTTCATCGTAAGTTACCATTTACGAGTACATGACACCAGATTAAGACGAATAAAAGAGCACTAAACATCTTTCTTCAATTTATTATCAAAGCGTATCACACGCATGCTCCATAATTAATGCCTCGATTATTCCAGCCAATGTGCTAATTACTCCCAAAGCACTCATTTATTTTTCACTACGAGCCTCACCACCGACTAAAAGATGCATATTTAATCCATTAACTATTATGCTTGTATGGGGCATTTTATGCCAGCCGAAGAGACGAATTTTTTCGAGATTTACCTTCCTTTCCAATGGTATCCGGACGCAGAGGATCAAAGTTTTCAGAAAAATTCTTTTCAGTGGAAAAATAGGAACAAAACGTTGTCGTTGAACACAAATTAAAAATCCCCTTTTTCGAACGGACTTGAGTCGACCTTTTAACAAATATATTTGATTTCGTGGCCCAAGGGAGCAAAAAAATTGTGTAAAAACACGATAAATCAACGCACGAACATCCCCGGTGAGAAAAAATGATTAAATTCAAATTTGGGGGTCATTCAGGCCCGAAAAATAGTGTATGGCGTGTGTATCCACGCTGCATAGGGTAGGTCGAGTACGCAACAGTTGTATAGTGCGCCGGCTCGTCTCGTATCTCCCCAAGTACGCCGTAAAACGGCCACTAATGTGGCACAATCTAAACGCGTTGATTTACGAGGGCATCTCTCTCGACACGTCGCATTTCGCGCTCTCGCTCTCTCAAGTTCACCAGAAAACGAGAGACCGAGCGAGCGAGAGCGTGGCTCGTTCTCGGCACCACCGCGGAGTCTCAGCATCGGAATTGGTCCGGATCATCGGGAGCCCTAAAAACGTCAGCTCAGTACAGACTCATTTAATAACCTCAAACGTCACAATAGCTCTTTCAACCTTTTCCGCTCACATCTTTAAAGTATTTTCATTATATAACCATTTTTTTTCATTAAGAGAACATTGTCGTCGTCGATAAACCGAACTCCGGGTGTAATGTCGCGGGAGAGACAAAAGTCGAGACGTTGCGGCAAAGAAAACAAGCAGCTTTAAGCTTCGTTGATCCATCAATGAGTGTTCGCCGTAAATTTGTTGTTCTGTGAATTTTAATTATTTAGCACCAACGTGAGAAGGTTTATTTTTGGTATGTTAGAAACAGTTTTGTTTTTCACTGCATTTGACGATTTTCCATTGGTGCAATGCCAAACAGAATTTTATTTTCCAATTAATTAATTCAAGTGCTGATTAGAATAAATTTTCTAACCGTTTGCTGATGCTATTCAACTCCGTTTTCCATAGGAATAGTGGTCAGTATTGAAAAATCGCGAATTCCTGTCCAATTAAGATTATAAGACGATGACGTACGAGACGAAAGTATAAGTCATGATGGGCACAAAGATGCAAGGTTGATTCAGGTGGTGAGGGATGAGGAAGCATGAAAAAAAAGAAGGAGAAGATTGACTCGGCTCATCTTCCGAATTAGAGCAAGGGAATCGGGGAGTTGAGAAATATTGTGGGATTGCGAGAAAGAGAAAAAGAACGAATGTGATGGAAAAAGTGAAGAATGTAGAATTCGGGGTTCTCTTACACGGAGATTCTGTCGTCGTCGTTGTCGTCGCGTCCTGACACCAGCAGCTGCTGCTGTTTTGTCTGCGAGTGAGTCCGCTTATACGATCGTCTCGTCGCTCACTTCGAAGACGCGTTATGTTCTGAATAGCCAAGAAAAAGAGAGACCGAGAGAGAGAGAGAGAGAGAGAGAGGAAGAAAAAAGAAGAATGAGCGGGGGGGGGGGGGGGAGAAAGAGAATAAACGAGAGATAAAATCACGAGGCGACGCGCTATTTCCGTTGCGTTAAAAATGCATCCATCGAGCGACGTCAGCGCACCGATTCGCCGCTGCTTTTCTTCGTGAGCGCGTGTGTCTTCGCTTCATCGTGTCTTAGTCCCGTCGAGAACGATGTACGAGCATCGATCCTCGTCTCCGATTCTCTTCTCTCCGGTCCAAAAGAGCCTGTTCTCTCTTTCTCGTCTCTTTGAAACGACAACAGATTCGACGGAGAAGATTAGAGAGTAAGGAGAGAACGAAGAAAAAATATTGACAACAAAACTCAATTGTCTTCTGTTGGAACCCCCAAACATTTTCTGTTTGTACAAGCTTGCAATCGAAATTCTTCAATTCATCAACGATTCAAAATTCTTCTGCTGAAAAAACATTTTTAGCTAAAAACTACCGCGCAACAACGATTTTTCCTTACCAAATTTCCGTTTTCTCTCCCCCCTCGTGTGACTCAGCATCCCCAGCCCATGGGCTGGATTGGCGATTTGACTGGAAAGCGAGTCCTCGGAACATGGACCAAAGGAACGAGAGGACGAGGAGCAGAAGTAAGAAGAACGAGGATCGAGAGGCGTAAGAGGAAAAAGATATGAGAAAGCCGCGACGATTCGATCGAGATGCGAATCGAGGCAGAGAGTGAAGAAGAACAATAAAATAAAAAAAGGTTCAGAAAATGAAAAAAAAAAATTAAAAAAAAACAATTGAAGGAACAAGAAGAGAAGGGAAAGATAAAAAAATGAAGAAAATATGGCTACGCTCTAATATGCGCTACGTGCACGTGTATATACAAACTGGAATTCGTGTGTGCCATACGAGAGACGGCAAAGATGTAGCCTGGGGTCAGCGTCAGAGAGCCGGCATATAAGATGGAGTCTGGTTTGATGGAATGCTGCTGCTCCTGCTGTTGCGCTCCTGCCTCTTCGCGTCCCAGCTGACCCTTTTCCCCCCTTTCCCCACGTTGTTCTTCGTCGCACGTATATATCTATATCTGTCGGAGGTATCATTGGAAAGACCTCGAGGCCCTGCGAACCTTCACAGATCGCCGCAACAACACTCCGCCTTCGGAAATAACGCAGGCGCGCATATGACGCCCTCCCGACCAATCAAGAGCTCTCAAATCCGTCATGCAATTCCAAAAGATGGCGAATTAAATTGCGCCCTCAATCGCTAATTGTTCGGTTGAAGAATCGATCATTTCAGAACTGAGCGATTGGCGGCTGCTCGATCTGCATTTGGAAAAAAATCTCTTCAGGAAATGCTGAGATGAAAAATTTTCTGCTCGTTGTTTTTTCAAGCTGCTTTGTTGTTGTTCTTGCTCTTACAAATCGGAGATAAAAGCAGTTTCGTGGAAAGATCCGGCAAGCTGTGCAAGGAAGATCTCGGTCACGCCCTCTCAACGCACCCTTCGCCCTGCGAGGGATGCAAGTCAACGGAGTACTTAAGACAGGGTGGAGTTACTGCTTCGCTTTTTATTCTTTCGTTTCGTCGACTCGCTCGGCTCTCAATGTTTCGTACCTAAGTTTACGGTGTTTCGAAGATAATGGAAAAGGTCACGGTTCCAAATAAATGAATTTCAGCTCCTTTAGAGGGGTGGGCAGCAAAAAACCACCTCAAATTCATTTCATCCCGAGTATTGCCAGAGCTAGCAATATACGGAAAAATTACACGAACGATTTCGGAAGACACACTTTAGAATATTTCTCAAAGATTCTACCCCAAAAGTAAGAATACACCCGACGTTGCGAAACGAAAAATTTAATCATCGAAGCTTGCTCTGGATTCATAACAAATCTTCAAACGAGTCAAGTAATCAGAATTTTCAACAAAGAATTAAAAAAAAAACTTTTTTCTCATACCAAGTGTCATTACTTTTCTCTCAGGAAACCTTGCACGCCCTTGTTCTTTCTTTCGAGTTGAAACAAACAGAATGTTGGCGAAGTAATCTCATTTATTTAGTTAATTTTTGTGTATGCGCAAAAGGCTACTAATACGTACGAAGGTAAGCAAGTGTATTCGAGGAAAATAGTTCTTGTCGGCTTGCTATCTCTCGTGTGCTCTCCTTCTTTAAGTTGCTTCGTTCCTGTTTTTATTCTTATAGCTATCTCGTATAATATATGTATATGGTTCGAGAGGAGAGAACGATGTAAGCCACCTCCTACACGCTCGTCCTATCATCCTCGCTGGCAGCGTGCAGCATCAGCAGAAGCAGCATGTTCGAAAGGTTGTATCTTGCAAAACCCACGCAAGCATGCGGACCAAGTAAATATATATAGGTGTATAGGTTATATATAAAAAGTACACGCCAGGCTACCTTTTCTTACATCGTTTAACGCAATATTCGCCTGTACATATTCCTTTGTTTTTTCCCTCTTATTTTCATCTCTCCTTCGTTTCTGTTCATCGTATATATTCTTCGTGAAGGCATAACCGTAAGAAAAGTGACCAAGGCGTCCCGACGCCTGATCCCGAAGACCTGAACAAGTTTCTCTCTCTCTCTCTCTCTTTTTCTCTCCTCCCCATTCTATTTATTTCCCCCTTTTTCTCTATTCCTCTCTTTCTCTTACTTTCCATTGCTTCTCCGCGTCTTTTCGACGTGGAGTCTCGCCACCGTGACAAGTTACACGGCGTTCGTGCCTTCTTGTCTTTTTCTTTTGCCTACTCCTTCTTCTTTTCTGCATCATCTTCTCTCCTCCCTGTTTCGCGAGCGATTCCTCGCAGTGAATCCACCTTTATTCATCCTCGTTGTTGGAGTCGCGTCCGGCTCGTTCGTTCCACGACTTTTCTTCAATCTTCGAGGCTTTTTCCTCAACGACACGCTTCGTTGGCTACCGCCTTGTTGTTTCGTTCTCTCGTTCCGCCATTGTGAACTCTTCCCCCTTATATAACTTCTTCTTCTTCTTCTTCTTCTTCCCCGAACGACTCGCCGATTTCCTGGAGTCCCGTTTTTCCGCGAAGCAACATTAGCCTTTCTTCTCCCTCGTGCTCCCCCCATTTTTTTCTCTTTCCTTCTTCTTTTGGTGTTCAAACATGATTTGCCGCTCGATGAGAGCTGTAGGATTAATTTCTCGGCTCGTTAACACCGAGATGATGAAAATGGGAGAAACAAAACGTGTGATCCGCTGTCGTCGTTATCCTCGAGAACGTACGTGGCACTCAGGACTGCCGGATCAACTTGATCCACAATGCGAACGTATCCAAACCTTTTCCCTTCTTTCGCGATGATTTTTTTCCATCAACTCTCATTCATTCGCTTACTTCGCGAGGCTCCGATGTATCCTGAAGAGAGAAAGAGGGTTGAGCACCTACGGCACACACGTTGACACGTCTTTGGCGATCCTCGAGATCGTATCGAGGAATGCCAAGCCCCGAAGAATGCCCTACACGCTTCTTGCCTTCAACCAGAAAAAGATATACGGACAAGAAGACGATCACGATCACTTTGTGGCTCTTTAGCCGCCCAGCTAACTGCTCATCTCAGACTTACACGTACAGGTATACACACAACCGTAATTCATCGAGGAAAAAAGGCAGCGCGAGCATCCTTGTTTGTCGTGAGAATACAAGCGGAAACTCTCGGTACTGTCAACTGTGCTCCCATCTTTTCCGCCCCTAAATGCTCACGCACGCGATATTCAGGAATGTTGATCATTCGCACGATCTCCGACTCCTCCAAACAAAACTAATTAATTAATTATCACTTATCCCTGTCGCCTTCTCACTGCCGTCCAAATATGGCCAACATTCCACCGTTGTTCTCTTCAGAATCTCCGATTTCATTTCACACCTCACCACTTGGATTCCGCATCAAAAACTTTCAGTACACGCTCCAGTATTTTTTTTAGCTCTCATCAAAGAAAGAAGATCGATCCTCGAGAGTTAAAAGACAAATTTCTCGCCGTCTTTTCTTCACGAAAAGGTTTTTGATGCTCGAAATCATGTCCAGGATTTTTCCAATCACACGGTGGACTCGAAGAACTTGTCCCGTCGCTTTGGTTTTTGAATTTGTGCAAATGATTCGGTGGAACTGAAGCCGGGGAGTTTTGCAGCACGTACGCTCCATTTGGAAAATTAGCGCCGTTATTGATCTTTACCAATAATTTCGACCATCATCATTGTACAGTTTGCGTCTCTTTCTCCGTGGGCAAGACCGCAGGCTCTCAGTCGTGCTGAATACAGAATGGAATACGACAGAAGTCATTTCTGTTTTATTCGATGAGCTGACGCCACCACTACCATTTGTAAAGCTACACGAGTGTGCTCGAGTAAAAAACTGTGTATGTATATATTATGTCGAACAGACAACAGCAATGTGCGAAATGGCGGGGGAGTCGGTTGGCGAAAAGTGAGGGGCGAGGGAGGGAGTTTGAAAAGGACGCTGCTGCTGTTCGTGCGGGGTCGTCGGTTGGTTTTGATCGTGATTGCAGGCGCGCCGAATTTGTCGCCACGTGTTTTATTGTACAATGAAAATTGGAGGGTGTCGTTGGCTACCTCGCTCCCTCTTCCTCTCTCGATTTAGCTGCGACGGGATATTGAGTTTTCGACTGGAAAACAATATGGCGGGGGGCCGGAGCCAAGTTGAGCGAAATCTCGTCCCGTGGATAACTCGTTTCCAGTAACATGGAACATCAGCAAAACGATCCCGATGAATGGTCGTCCGCACGCGGGATCTCTGAAAAAGAGCCTATTCCAGCAACAAAACCCTCGCGTTAAGCTCGACCCGCCATGTCAGTGTCAATCGGAGCGGAGATGTCGCCGGACAAAGCGATCTCAACTTAATTATTCCGATGATTCTATTTTTACTGCCTGGTTTTTCGCGATTAATCCACCAAATGGAAGATCGAAGATTTCTTCACAAAGTTGCTACTTTACTGATTAAGTAGCGAGCGCCCCTTCGGATCGATGGACATCGAGCGAGCTGCCGCCTCAACTCGATTTCTCAGCGTTGTCAATTACTCGGAATTTCCATTAAGAGATTAATAATGCGTTTTGTAACGATCGGAAATGGTCACTGAATTTTCGACCCCATGGCTCACTGACGAATCGAAGTATTGCTATACCGAATCATTTATTCTTCCACTTCGATAACTCGATCCGAATTGGATAAACTTCATTTTGAAATTAGTACTTTGGGAATAGTTCGTAAAAACCATTTATTCGAATCCTCGTGCTCCCGTGGCCGCGAGACACGTTTTCGACTGACGATTTTCTCGACGAGATATTCTACCCTGCGCGGGGGCGAGGGGCAGGGAACAGAAGGGATGAGTGTTTGGCGAGTTTATTTAAAAACTAATTTCGCTCGTGAACGCGCTTTCGAGAGAGCGTTTCCTCGCCGTTATACACATACTTGTGCTGGCTGCATTTATACATGTGTCTGTACACGTTTGCATACGTATATCGTATGACTCGTGACACTTCGGACTCGACGCAGATCTATAGATAGTCCCGCCACGAGAGCGCCATACACGAGCAAGATAACACGCACGAAAGGGTCCAGCCTCTAAAATACGAGAGTGAGAGAAAAACGAGTGAGATTCGTAGGAGTAAAGTGCAGCGGAGAGAAGACGGGAGAAAGATGCGAGGGCGAGGAAGCTTAAACACGAATGACAAACTCGAATTATTTTTGTTTTGTATGAGTCTTGATGACGACGAAAACGATCGCAGGCGCACCAAAATTTTCTTCTCTCTTCTCTTGCTTCTTATCTTGCTTTTATTCTCTTCTAACCGTCGGCCGGAAATATCCCGAATTTAGAATATATCATGACGAGTGGAATTCGCTTCGCATAGCTCGTCTTTGCGTTATGAAATGTACTTTTTTTGTTTATTATTCTAAATTCAGTTTTCTTGGATACGGTTCACCACAATAAAATTCCAACGCAATTGCATTGAAATGCTTGAACAAAATTTTGGTGCATTAAAATTGGGTGACACGCTGCCCTGGCGATTGCAGATGAACCAAAGTACTCAAAGATTGGGCGAGTGTTTCTAACACGTTTCGTTTGACAAATTCCCTCTGGGGTCAGAGCAAAGTTCGACCGAGCGCGAATGAATCGCGTCTCAATTAACGACAGCCAGTCACCGAGAAGAACGAGAATATAAAAATAATGAAAAAAGGAAGAGAGAGAGAGATAAAGAGAGTTCAACGGGAAACACACGGAGAAGCGTATCACACGCAAGGATTCCAACATCGAAATGTCGTCCATCCCCTTTCTGTAGGGCTCGTTCACAAAACCATCCCCGAAAAAAACGAGACGCTGACGTGCCCCGGCCGCATGAGTAACGTCAACTCATTATTCTCTTGCGGATTTATCAGGTTGGTGCGCTCTTCCTGATAACGCTTTTCGTTCGTTTACATTTCCTCTCTCTCTCTCTCTCTCTCTCTTTCTCTTACTCCCTTGTTTCGTCAGAGAGCGCGCGGGAGATTCAACGAGAAGATAGCTATGCATTTATGCGGAGAGTGAGGGCCATGAAGAGCGGAACGGGGGAACTCACTTTGGCTTCGACCTACCCTCGTAGCTTTATGTACACGTAAATGCATGTAAAATGTTCGATTACGAGGTAAAGTTGGCTAGAAATAGGAGCTTGAAAAAGGCTTTGTCGCTGAATATTATTTTTCTATAGGCACCGAGTGGAAAGATAATGCGAAAATAAAAGAAACATTTTTGAAAGGATTTTTGTTTGGGTTTGTTTTTACATTAAAGAGAAAGATAGAAACTAACTGAGATTTCGTCCACATGGAAACTTAAAGAGGGCGCTAACAAGACGACTCGAAGAGTCCAAAAGATGCGTGAATTATGGGCCCATGAGATTCTAAACGTTATGAGAATTGCAGGCAACACCTACGCACATACACGAATAACCTAAATGCACAACAGAAATTTTTCAGCACGAGTCTACATATAACTTGAAATCGAGACAACGGGGAAATAATCTACGTGACAAATAGCCCGGGAACATGGACCCTTTTCTATGAATTTACGTCCGCTCGTGCCTCATCGCACTTAATAGATTTCTTGTCTACTCCATTGCCAAAATTGAGAAGGGCGGAGTATTAACTGCGAACGTGTGTCTCCGTAAATTGTTGGGTTGGTGATCACTTCAAGAATCGTAAACTAGAAATGTTCCCAAAATTTAGTCGTTATTGAGTAAATAGTGAAAAAAAATTAAAGCATGCACTTACGAGAAATCAAAAAAAAAAGTTGAACAAAGAAAAATTTGGTCTCGGTACAAACAATTTTGAAGGTTGTTAGCACCGTCGAACAAAACGTGGCTACAATTGGAAAAATTCATCAACATTAAAAAGGCGAAGCTTTGATACATTATGGTGGGGAGAGGAAAATAGAAACAGAGCCAGCAGGAAGGCACGTGTGTGTTGTTTCCCAGTGATGTGCTAGCACAGTGAGAATAGAGTATCATTATGGTTTGCAACGAATAGCTTGCTGTCACCAGTTTTCTGGCTCATTACTGGCTCAACCGAGCTCTCATTTCTCTCGCGTCACTTCGTTCTCTCAGAGATAGAGAGAGGAAGGGAGGGAGAAGAGTGAGAAATTTGTGGCGAGAGACAATTCGTTTTATTCCTCGCTTCTTCAGCTTTCTCAAGTCGATTTCGTTTCATCGAAACACCTCCCGGATTTTTGAAAATTAACTCCACTCCTGGCACGATTGATTGCCTCTAGAAATGAATTTTGTTCCTCTTCCTCGATATGCACGAAGATTTAAGTGCTTTCGAAAACACTGTTCTTTTTTTCTAGTGAACGAATATTAAACCCCACGAACGTGTCCTCGTCGATTCATCAAATATCGAGCTCTTTCGTCTTCTTTAATCTTCGTCGTTCCCTTACATAATTCTTTAACATTGAAATAAATTCAAAAGCTTATTTTTTTGGAGAGTCTCGTCAACGTTAACGAAGAATTTCCGTATGAAGGAATTTCTCGTTCGTGCGGGCGACAGGAAGTTGAGTTTTTTGAAGGAGGCTGCTCACATGTATTCATGTATTTGGAGTATCAGAGTTTTCGCCCTCTTTTCTACACCACCAGTGACGCGTGGGCTCTCCTCGTCGCGGAAAAAAAAACTCGTGCATCCTTTCATAGGAAACGTGTTCACTAGCGATACACGCATGCGGACGCTGCTGCGAGTCGCGGCCACCCAAAAAAGCTGAGGCACGTGCTCGTCACATGTCCTCGGATATTTGTGCTTTGGGAGGCAAACACATCGGAGTCGTCGTCACCGAGACACTTTTTTCGTACAAAATTTTCTGTTAACAGCTCTTTTTCTCTCTCTCTCTCTCTTTCTCGCAACTCGAAAAAACTTCGTTAACACGAAAAAAAAACGCTCATTACATTTTTCATTTCAAAGGTTTGATCGAGTTGCTTAATTTTCGTTTGAAATGAAAAATCGTTTCATCGATTAAACAGAGTGGAATCTTTCTCAATTTTTCTCACGTTCATACATCGCACGAACAAAATTAACGTTATCTCCGGGCAGGTGAGAAAGAACTCGAGGAGTACCCCTTACAGTGACGCACCAAAATGTTTTTCTCATTTATGCATGTGTAGAGATACACGCACGAGGAAGCGACTGCGTCCCGAGAATATGTTGCCATTAGCATAAATCCCGATAAATTCGCGCGAAGATAATTCCTGCAAAGTGATCCGAGGCTACGTTCAAAGGGAAGAGAGCCGGAGTGCGAACTACGAAGGGATATCGCGATGCAACGCGCGAAGGTGAATGACTCGTGAGCCAAATTTCCAGGGAATTATCCAGGGAAATAATGCAAAATGCAAGGTGAATCAATTTCTCCATTGATGCGCTACACGTTCGCTAAATTTAACGTGTGTAGGTAAAATTTAATGAAACTCCAATGAAACACGAGGGAATTGGATTTCAAATGAACTTCGATGCTGTTATATTTTCAATGTAAATATTCAAAGAATTGTGTCAATTGACATCTTAAATATCAAGACCGCGAGTCAATCCATAATTCAAATACTTCGAATGTAGTTTATTAATTTGGATTCATATCGAGCGGAAAGCATTTTGGAGTAATAAATTGTCACTTTATCTGCTCGCGTAATAAATATTTATGCGGAATGAACAATTAAGGGAGTCGTAGGTGGTAAGCGCGGCGTCTAAAATCGTTTGGCATATGAGGCGAGTGCAGAAATGGGGGGGCTGCATTAACGATTCAGCTCACTTCTGGGCTCTTGTATGACGTATCCCAAAAGGAAAAGTGACGTTGTCTTCGAGGCTCTGGATAGGAGGTAAGAAGGGTTTCCAAGAGAAGGAACAGGAGGCACACGGGCAAATAAGGGAGCGAAGAGGAGGAAAGAGACGGAGAGGGCTTCCTCGTGGTTGACAAGGGATTGATCGTTCTCTCGATCCGGTAGTGAAGTAAAGCACGCTGAAATACAGAGGGAAAACAACGTGGAATTTCCGTTCAGTGCCAAGGGTGTAAGGGAGGGGATGAGAGAACACACGCAAGAGGGCAAAAGAGCCGACGCGTGTCGTCAACCTTGCCAACGAACGCTAATTAATATTAATATTCTCAGCGTCTCTACGAAATGACTCATTTCTACACGAAAACATAACCTTCAACGTTTTAAGCTCTGGAATTGGTCTCTTGTATCACGAATAAATAATGATTCTGCTGTGATTAATGAGCTTTTGCTTCGGCTTCATCGAAATTAGGTTGCTGCGACTTCACCAAGATTTTCATGTTTGTAGTCGCGAGAGAGACTCTCAATACTTTCCTCCTTAACGCGTGATCGAATCGTTACTAATTATGAACTTTTCTGACATCGCAAAGTCAAAGTTCCAGCGCACACAAGTTTTTATTCGGCACGCATAAAGTTTTAACCAATTCGTTGCACAAAAGTGCATACCGTTGGTGGAACTCGGAAAGGTAGAAAAAAATGTACACGCACAATATATTTAAACATTCGTATAATGTGCATTGATCACGGTGAAGTTGAACGTTTCTCGTTTTGTTTTGGCGGAGTCCCGCCGACGCGGGATTTCTCGCGGGCGTTCCGATCGATCTGTATTCATAGGTCGTACGGCATAAAATACACTCGGCATGTCCATGAATCAGATAACTGTCACAGCCGTTCCGACGATGTCTCAATCAAGCCGCTCACTCTCTTTTCCCTCCTCCTTTTCGTTCGGTCTCTCTTGTTCTCATTGCAAACGACGCGGATGCATCTACCCGAATTTTTTCTTTATTTTTTCGACGCAGCTATATTTTTCATTTTTTTTTTTTTTTTTTTTTAATTCTAGTTCATACTACGAAGTCATGGCGAGAGCGCTTTATATTTATCGGGCGATAATCCCACGATACGGCGCGTCAGCGACGAATACGATCAGGGACACGAGAGGACAAGTCGATGGACACGATCCTTTCCGTCTGCCTATCTCCCTTCCTCTATCTCTTTCTTTTTCTCTGCGATACCACGAGAGGATCTCTAGCCGTTCAGGACGCTGCGAGAGATGTCTCTTCGATGGATTTACGCTCTTGCGGCTCTCCTCCTTGAGCGACGTGCTTCCTCTCTTCATCTCCTCCTCTCTTCCCTCTTTCTCTTTTCAGATCTCTCCATTTTTCTATCTCTTTCTCCATCCATTGATTTTTCCTCTTCTTTTCAGATCACTCGGTCCTTCTCTCTCTTTACTCGTCGATTCCTCCTCTTCGTTTTTACCAATCTCTTCATTCATCTTTTTATTTCGTTTCGTCTCTTTATCTCCCCTTCTCTCTCTTGATTTCTCTATCTTTTTTGCCTCTCTTAATTTCCGCATGTTTCTCTCTCTCTCTCTCTCTCTCTCTCTCTCTCTCTCTCTCTCTCTCTCTCTCTCTCTCTCTCTCTCTCGCGATTCCTTCGTCTTTCTTGCTTTCCCTTCTCTCGATATCCGACTCGTTTCTTCCATTGATTTCGATCACTTCGCCTTGCTCGTTTATTTCACATTCGAGCAGTGTGTTACCTTTTCTATACAACCGCTTGAATATGTACCAATCGATCTTTTTACCTATGAGAATTCTTTCTGCTGATCGAATCAACTCGTGATTGAATGTTTGTGACCCCCTTTTTTCATCTGTCGATTGAGAAATGAATTGCGGATTTTTGTTCGCAATCTTCTATCCTCAGAGTTATTGCGTGTACTGTTATTTGTATGGATTTGATCCGTCTCGATTTTTTTGCTCCCCTCACTTCTGCTAAGCATCCTCGAATACTCGGAACCCTGGTCCGAGGTACTCCTCATCTCGAAGCAAAGATTCCTATTTTCTTGTCCAAAATCTTGCATTTGGTCACAATATTTTTGTCGTTTAATCGTTATAAATCTGAATATAAAACAAATAAAGGTCCAGCAAAAATTATTGACAAGTGAGCCAATGAAGCCTAGTTTAATCGAAAATTTTCTAAATTTCCTTCGTTAAAAATAATTGAAGATAGAAATACAAAAATAAAACAATCCCATAAATAATAAATGAATTGTATCCACCTTTATGGCCCTCGGAACGGTGAGTGAAGATGTTTGATAAATGAGTTGAAGCATCGATTAATTTGCCATTAATACGAAAGAGAAGGTGCGAGGGAGGTTGGAAGCTTCTGGATGCGAGTATATATCTAATTTATTGGCTGTTGATCGATGGACGCCAAGCGTTTTAATATCGTCTTTCTCTTTTCCTCTCTCTCTCTCTCTCTCTCTCTCTCTCTCTCTCTCTCTCTCTCTCTTTCTCTCCTATTAACGAAAGTAATTCACGAGACTGGCACCCACGCGGCCGAGTAACTCAACTCGAAAAGCGAGCATACAGATATTTCGAAGCAAACGGTAGTAGAGGGAAACGCGCGTATGCATCTAAGCAAAGGTTAAACGCTGTGGAACGATCTTGCGAGCTCAGAGCGAATCCTGCACTAAATCATCTACGTCGCCTGGCTCATTTGTAAGACAAACTTTACCGGCTGTGACTCCCTGATTTTCCCTCTCTATCTCTCACTTTCATTCTTCCTCTTTTTCTCTTTTTCTGCTTTTCTCTCTCCTTTTCTTTCTACTTTTTCTCTTGTTTCATTTCTCTTTCTCTTTATAAACTCATGCCTTTCTTGCTGACGATATTTTCCTCCTATTTCACGTTCTCTCTCATTCACTTTGCTTCTTCCTGCCTTCTCACTTTATCATTAATAAACCGAAGTACACATATCCCATCTTTCCTTTCTCTCCGCCATTTCCTTCACCCCAATTTGCGAATCACGTCCAAGAGAAATAGCAATACTGGTGCGAGTCCATAAACTAAATTCTCGGCGGAAGAGAAAAAGAGTGAGAGCGAGTGGCGCCCATCGCACCCACAATTGCCAATTAATCTTTCCTCTAAGCAGCCCTCAAATTAAGTGCCCCGCACGAGTCTTTCGAAAGCGCGTGCGTATACATACAATATTATTCACTCGCTTTTCTCTCTCCCCTTTCCTCTTCTTATTAAATCACCATTTTTATCAAATTTTCATTCATTTATCCTTCATGAATGGAAGCCTCATTTGTATTTTTATTGCGAAATAAACTCGTAACGAACCGAAAAGTCTCGGATGATGACGCGATGTCGGTTATTCCGCGGGTCTCGAGAGCCGGGTCCTCGACCCCAAAAACGTGTTCGCCGATTTTTTTCGCCCTCGATTTTTTCCTTTTCAATGCTCTCGCAGAGGTTATGGTGGGATTAAAAATGTCAGTCGTCGTCATTATCACCAGTGCATTATTATATTGAACTCATGATTAATGGAAAAAAAATGCAGAATTTCTTTACTAAGAAAACTTGTTCATTGCTTGTTCATTGATTGCATGTCGCTGGAATTTAGTAAAAATTATATAAAAGAGAGAGAAGAGACGAGATGGGATTGAGAAGAGTTGTGAGAAAGGAGGAGAAATCATCAGGATGGTCGGCTGAAACGCGATATCCGAGAAACCTTCGTGGCATTCGATCTTCGAGTCCTTCTTTTCCTTTCGTTCTTATCTTTCGTGTTTCTCGATGGTTTTTTTTCCTCTTCATTTATCCCTCGACATTTCCCATTGTCCGTTTTTTCCTCCGGTCTCGTGAGGTTCTCCTCTTCGTGTGGTGTGACGGTGTGCGTTTTTTTTTACTTCTTTGTTAAAATATACCTTGATAGACCGGAGAGGAGCATATAAATGTCTCCTTGTATCCGGTGTTCTCTCATTTTCTCTCATTCTACTCACTTTCCGCGCAGCATCCATCGAGGCAACTTTTCACCCTCACGATTTTCGCTTACGCTTTCTTTCTCTCTCTCACTTATTTCCATTTCTATCTGCTATCTTGTTATTCCCTCTCTCTCTCTCTCTCTCTCTTGCTTCTCTCTCGTTCTGTTTCTTTGGAGGATGAGTATAAGGAGTTTATTTTCGGCTGCCATATGCGAGGTTATTTCGACGATGCCTCGACTTTGCCTGAATGTGAGAGGAAAGAACAGAGAAAGAGAGAGGGAACTACGAAAGTCACCCTAAATAGAGTCTCGATGCTCGCAGCATCACGAGTAAAAAGAACGAAAGTTGGAAAAAAAAACGAAAATGAAGACGTTTCGTTGAGTTTCGAAAAATTTGTATAACACTCGAAGCTCCCTGAGCACTCGGTGCAACCCCGAAAACACTTTGGAGTAGAATGTTTTCTTGAATAAAAAATCAAACACTCTGAAAGATTTTCAAAACAATAAGACATTTTTCGAGACTCAAATTCCCCAGAATTTCTCGCGAAAATTTTAGTTTGCATACCATGCAACGACTGGAGACACTCATCTCGGTCCTCTCGTCTTGCATTCCACCGCGTTTTCTCACTTCGATTTAAAGAGACAGAAAAAACGAGAACACGAGAGAAAAGAGAGAAAGATGGAATGGTGGAATATAGTTCGAGCTTTACGAGAGCAAGGGGAAACTGTACAGAAACATAGTCTCGAAATAGCCGATCGTCATCTTCGGGAGACTTTCCTCGATCCTTCTAAATTTAGCACACGAGTATTCTCTCCGAGCTTTCGGTGTGTTTAATACGAGCACGAAAAACCTTGCGTTCCTCGCGTCTCGCCTCATTCGAATTTGTATATATAGACCAATCTCTCTCATCTTCTCGCACTGTTATGGATTTCCAGTCGTTTTATTTTTTATTTTTCGAAAAAATGTTTGCTACTCTCGTGAACAAGGATCATATTCTAAAATCCAATTCGAATGATATAAAAGAAATATGCTCGCGAGCCACTTTTGCTTTCGATCAAAATTTATTCATTCCTTTTTAAACTTCTTTTAAATCCAAGCAACATAAATTATGATCATCGATCGTTCGAAACGAACAATAACAAATTGAGTGACGATAATATCACGTTAATTTATCATTCGTGGATCCTCGTTGCTGAAAATGAAAATAAATTTCAAGCAAATAGTTCATAAAGCGTACGCTAAGAGAGGAAAAAAGGAGGGTAGTAAAAAAAGAAGTGATGATATAGAAGCTTTTTTGTGGAGTCTCGTAAGCGCCAGGCAAAGCGTGTGCGGGGGTCGAGGCGCATAAACGTATAATTGGCTGCACTTAAATCTCTATAACGGAGTAGTAAAAATGCGCGGAGCGCTTCGTAAATCAACACGAGGACGATATGGCACCTCTCCGTCCCCTTGTGTGTTGCACGCAGCTACTGCATCCCAACCCGGCACTGAATTCTCCGGATGCTGTAGTGTGTTGTACTACACAACCCCTACAACACCCTCGTAAAAATTTTCCCATAACTACACCTGCTGAACGAGCACTTTTCGTTCAATTAAAAGTGAAAAAACCGCATTACTTTTGCCTTGGATTGCTTTTCCGGATGAGCCTTTTTCGTTCGTTACTGCAAAATGTCTCAAAGTGAATTTTCATGATTTTCAACAATCGATTCTCAACAAATATTCGCTGAATGGCATTTTGTTAATGTTTTTTTTCGTTTCGTTCAGATTCCAAGGGATATTCGTTTTCGTTTAATTATCACATACCCATCCACGCTTAAAACGATCGTTGTAACCAATCAAATTCGTTTTTCATGCTACGCAACAAAACTTTCCGCGTTAATTTATGATTTGCAACACTTTGTCATTTATATTCCTCGGAGCGCAAGGCCGATGGGATGACAAGAATAATCGGTAGAGCGAGCGAAAAAATAGAAAGAGAGACAGAGGGAGAAAGAGGATCGCGGACCATCGGACCGAACCGTTTGTACACGGTACATTAACCCGATTCCCCGAGCAAATTAACTGCAATCAGAGGAGAACGGTCGATCCGCTCGGCCGTTGCGATAGTCTGTGTTATACATACATAATCCACCTCGTGTAAATATACACCTACGTGGAAATGATAATTTCTATAAAAACAACAAAATACCAGCGACAAGAGCGACAGCGGTGTCGGTTCGAATGGGAAAAACCGAAATACATCGCACACCCGGACCCATTTTTTTCCAACATTAATGCAATAATATTCAGTGATGATTATCGTCAAATCCCAAAGAACAATTGCAACTTGACGGCAAACAATTTTCAATGTTTTTTCTTCCATCGCCCGACAGATCCAAAGTTAATCTTAGCCACGTGTCAAAGTAAGCGGAGAATGATGGAAAGTTTCGATGGTAAAATTCTCTCCCTGCGATGTTGCGAGGCTTCCAAGCGAACGGGGAACCTGTCATCGCGAACCCCACGGGACCTTACCCGTGCCCCTGATCTCTCTGTTCCGATTGGAAGCAACGATTCTCATATACATATATACACATACGCCCAGTATATTCTCAAACACACCTCATCTCTCGAGATTCCCTCTCTTTCTCGATAAGATTGTAACAGTCATTTATAATCCTGCCCGAAACGTCACGGCTCCCCGAGAATTTTTTTTTTCCTTTTTTTTTAGTGTATGAACACGTTTCTGTCTGAGGACGCGAGCGAGGATTCGGGAATTGGAGTTTTTCTCAAACTGTTGGGAATTATTTGAAAAAAGCAAATGATTAGCAACTGTTTAATCGATTTCGTAGCATCTTGTGGTTTCTCGTTTCTGGATTTTAGTGTCGTTGTCAATGGATCTAATGAGAAAAAAAAAATGGAAAAATTATAGTGACTCATTTGCATAATCTTCCGAAAACGTTTTTCTTCGTCCCACTTCAAAAATCTCTCACGAACGAAACAAATTCAATACCGAAATATCCAGTAAATCGATTTACGAGAACGGTGAAAAAAGTTGACTCTTCTTTGCGTTAAAATGGGAAATTGTTCGCACGCGCAAAACCGAATAACGAGAGACAGGAGAGGCGAGATAGTAAAGCCGTCTTAATATCCCTCATTACCGGGTCTCTTGCGGGGAAGAGTCACGAATATATGTATACACATATAAATGTGGACAAAAATGCGCTGAGGGACGCTGGGGGACTCGGACGGTCTCCAGGGAGCGCGGCAGTAGCGTGCAATTAAAAAGCTAAGATTGATAAATGACGGGGAATTAATGCGCGGGGTGGGAAATCGAGAGAGCGAGTGAGACGGTAAAATCGCGTGGAGAAGTTCCTTGCAGGGGTTTGTTTGGTGCGAGCTACGAGGGGTCGTGTCTGCATGGACCAGGGGTGATTGCGGGTGGCTTAATGGTGTTTGTATGCATGGGAACTGGCCTCGTGCGAAGTCGGGGTAGGAAAAAAAATATTTTATCCAACATGGCTCCGGGCTGAACCGAAAATCGCTTCACTTCGCATCATTCGCTTCGATCTCGAGCTTTCAAAAATCAGATATTCCACGAGGAATTTTCGCGATTATAAAATCGTTACTTTCCCACGAACTCGAGTTCCTCAAGGTCAAATTTTTCGACTCTCTCTCTCTCTCTCTCTCTCTCGAGCGTCCAGAAATTTAACAGATTTTGAGGCTTGGAAAAAATATACAAAACCATTGATCAAACTAACGAACATCAACTAATTTATTTGTGCTCTACAACGTGTGTTACAGGTGACGCGAGTAATGCGAGTATCGGAAGTGGTGAAGGTACGGGCGAGGAGGACGACGACTCGTCGGGTAAAAAGAACCAAAAGAAACGGGGTATATTTCCAAAAGTTGCGACGAACATCCTCAGGGCTTGGCTGTTTCAACACCTCACGGTAAGTTCAAGAACTCAATTCAAATTGACACGTCGCAATGGGAGTTTTTCTATATTTACATTCCCCGGTCTAGGAAAAACGAGTGTAAACAATTATATCGAATAAGCCAGAGCACAGGCATAGCAAAAGTTGATGGGGAAGATGGTGACAGGAAATAACCTTGGAAACAGTAATTACCCTCAGTCCTGGGGGACCTTCAATAAACAGGCCATCGAAAAAAAGCGTTTACTATAGGGTTGCATGGTCTAACAAAGATAGATTGAGGTGTATACGGGGAAGAAGTCGAGACGTGGAAAAAGCGACGGGAGGGTGTCCGAGAGTACAGGGTGAGACGTAATCTTCTAATGCGTAGATAAGGAGTGGCCACTGGCGTCATAGCAATACACAAGGAAGCCTGGGAAGAAAAATATATACGATATATCTGTGTATGTAGACATAAGACGTGAATGTAGGCTAGAGGACGAGTGATCGCGAATTTACCCTCTCCCTTATCCCCCCCCCTCGGTTCCTCTAATGATTCACGGGTAATCTGAGCCGCAAAAAGCACAACGCGATTAGGACCCCAACCTAAGCGGGTGTATATACGCAACGCGTTTGTTCTCGGAGTTGCGTAACGTCGAGGGTGCACGAGAGGGGGTGAGTTTTCACCCTCCCCTCTCTCAGCCGCGCTTCCTCTCTCTCGCTCTCTCCTAGGATTTCGAAATATCCCCAGCACGTAGATTTCGGGTGTGATCGGGTTACCTTGCTAGCGGTAATCATATTGCAGCTTCGGTTAATGCCATTACCACTACGTCTAGTACCGGGGTTGGTTTGCCCCTTCTCAGCAACCCCCACAACGATTTTCATCATCGCGTTGCTCCTTCTCTGTCCTTCTGTGCTAGAACGGAGCACATGTACACGCGGACGCATGTAGAAGGTGGTTCGTGCCGAAGCAGCTTGCAACTTCTACTTTTTTTTCCCCACGAACCTTGTTTTTTTTTTGTTTTGAAAGATCGACGGGGGTTTCTATGGGCATTTTAATCTGTAACGATATGCTAAATTTTCTCACGAAATAAAGTCACGAATTTGCATACTTGGAAGTTGGGAGAAAATGATGGCAGGCCAGCAAGGAAAATTTTATCGATTTATTTCTAACGTTTCGTGAATTGAATGAAAAACTGGCGATTCGATGTCGATTCCGAATGGAAAATCCCATACGTGTATCCATGGGTTTATTTGGGGTGGAAGTTACCCTTGTACTGGCAGGATCTCTGTATTGGATATGACGTGTTGGCATAGTGGGCTTTGCGCCTCGATGCATGCGTGCAGCATCTTCGATCTCTCTTTCTCTGGTCCTCTCTCTCTCTCTCTCTCTCTCTCTCTCTCTCTCTCTCTCTCTCTCTCTCTCTCTCTCTCTCTCAAGCAGCAAACTTCGCTCATCGATAGTTCCAGCGTTACATATTTCGGGAACACATATGTTTCACGACGGTCAAACCGAAAATATTAAAACGTAATTTTCTTTAGAAAAAATAATATGATGTCAGACCAGGAAAGCCTTCGTGCGGTTTAGAGCCAAATAGGCGTCGAGGAACGTTATGAATTTTTATTTTGCAAGTTTCTTGGATACACACTTTTATGTACTCTAAAAAAGCATAGAAATGAAATCTTTATGGATTGCTAAAACTTTTTTACTGGCTGTATCTACTTTTTTTTGACGAATGTAAATTTTATTCTGGTGTCTCGTGCTATACGTGAGGAACGAGCCTATATCTCGTGATTTGTGTCGAACCCGGTGGTTATGCTTCGAGAAAACTTGACTTAAATTTCCTGCCATTCGGTGGCTCACGGTCTCTACAATTTTTTATCTTTCTCATTCCTCTTTCTCGCACTCTCATCCTCTTGTGTTTCTTTTTCTTTCATCGTGGCTGTACCACTCGACTTTGCGAGTTACCACATGAAAATCGACGACGACCTTTTAGCACGTGCATTGTCTCGATAAAATCGAGTGACACGCTATTGAACATGTTTTTACTGACAGGTTGAAAAAATCCATATGGAAATTGGACTCACGAACAGTTTGATCGATACGCGGTTAGATGCACTTCGTACGACGTCGTTCATGAAAGTCAAGTCCAGAAAGACCCGGTAGTACAAATAAATTTCCAATATTCCATGAAAATTATTATTATTTTATGACCAATGTGATTCGGCTTGTTTTTGTTGACTTATTTTCTTTCATCTGTTCCGGCGAAGGTTTAAACCGCGTGCTCGCACGTTTAAACCTTTTCACGTGTCTTTATCTTTGTCTCTCTCCTTCCGCGCGCGTGCACACCGCGACCGTAGGCCAAAGAATTTGCCGAGGCGCGCCAATAGTCTCGCTATGTCGGCTCGAGGCTTAGCGAGAAAGACTCGCACCAATCGCGAATTGTTCTTTCTCTCTTTCGCTGCTTTAGTGGTACAGATTGCGAGAACGACATCGAGATGACGAAGAAGAAGAAGAAGGTTATTCTCTCGCGGACTCGAGAAGACGTCAAAAAACAGGGGAGAGTGCGAGAACGCAGTGGAGAATGAATACTGTACACTCGTCACGTGTGTGTATGTGACGAGAGAATGAGCGAAATGAGAGATGAAAGAGAGAGCGAGAGATTTGACCGCATCTCTGGGTAGAGCGCATCGGACAGCCAGATATAAATTAAATTAATTTGATGGAGGCGGAATCCCTGGCTCGATTCTCTCTTTCTCTCTCTCTCTCTCTTTGTCTCCCTTTTGCATTCTCTTTCTCGTTTTGTGCGGGGTTCGAGGGGATGTTCGCGCACTATCCTCTGGCGCATATTTGCCCGACCGCGCGGGGCCACGTCGTATCCTACCGACACACCGGTTTGATTAAATTTCGTTCCCCGTTACGCGGATTGCTCGTCGACACTCCCCCCTCCCTCGGACTCCCCGAGAGTGCTCCACTCTACGGCAAATAACGTGCGGCTAAATTCCAAACGTTGGTATTATAGATATGCTCAAATATATATAGGAAAAGAGAAAGAGAGAGAGTAAAGATATACTATTCCAATATGGCCGACAACTGGCCACGTAGCACAGTCCCTTCATCGAACAATCGACCGCCCAATTTCACTTGGCGTTATATACGATAACAATTGTCCGATTTTCAGAAACTGTAGTTCTTCTGATTCCCGAGTGCTTTTTTTGCCTCCGAGAATTTCTCGAGATCCATTTTTCCACGGACGGATCCGTCTCGTCGAGGGCTCGCGGGGATGGCTGGTCATGGAAATAGGTCCATTCCCGAGGTTATCCGAAATAAGGATCCCGTTGGGCAAAATTCAAATGACTTGGCTCAATATACGTATACAGGGACACGCGAACCGGTTTTTTCTCTTGAAAATGCGGATGAGATAGAAAAGAGGAGAGAATATCGTTTATCCGGTAGCTGCACACACATCGGCATAGCAAAAGAGCAATAACAATTACCCTGGCAGGATCGGCGGGGAGGGACGACCGGGAAGAAGGATAGAGAAATGAGATAGGAAAAGCCAAACGATAAAGCAAACTCGCGATCCGGCGTAGCCTTCGCTCAGAACAACGAGGCTATACGTATACTTATATGAAGTGGTAGGAGAAGAAAGATTGAAGATGAAGTCGACATATATAATCCATTTTAATTTACTCCGAAGATATATATCCGTCTAGCTTGCAGTTTCGCTCGTACAACGAACGACTCGACGTTCCTCTCACTCTTTCTCTCTGCCTCTCTCGCTCTATTTTCACGTATACGTCTGGATATATAGAAACATAAATGTAGTAGGAAATTCTCAGAGTCGCTCAAACCATCCCCGCAGCAACCCCCGAGCATCTCAGACGCCCGTAGTCTTCTTATATCAATGGAAACATTCAACGAAATTACATTCGCCGTCTCTCGCGAGCCCCTCTCCCTGTGCCCGCCTATATATGTTGGCGAGAAAGACACAGAAAGAGAAAAACAGAAGACGGGTATATTATTCTCAACATCACCCCCTACGATGGAGGAGCATGACAGTTCGTAGTAAAGTATAACACGCGCGAAAGTATGACGTCTGAAATGTTCACGCGTAGACTCGATGGTAGACCAAATTTATGGGCCTTTTGTTTCGTGTCTGAGGAGCTGTGGCGTGAAACTCGAACGAGATCAATGGGTTCTGAAATTCTGGGAGTAAAAGTTTTTTAAATTCGTCCAATTGTCCTTGAGAATTCCGTTAATTAAGGGTAGTAAATATTCGGAAAAATATTTTCGTCTGAAATAATTGTCTTCGACGGTCGTACCTCCACTCGAATGATTGACAATTTCCTTTCGTACGTTTACGAAGATTTCAGAGTGTATGATTGCACAGAAGTAGAGTCAACATTAAGGATTAGAATATACTGAAAAAAAGGAACGGACGACCGAGGACTTTCCAGTCACGACCACTCGAATCACTCGGCGACAGTAAAATCATAAAATAACGAAGGATGCACGCACGGGCAGACGAAAAACAGATGTCGCGTAGTGTGCAAAGAATGTAATTTTAAAAAATAAGTCCGAACCGAGCGGACGGTCCGCATCCTGTAGCCTTTCTTAAAGTACTTTTTCAATAAATATATTAACTCTCCTCACAGAGTTTATTTCTCACAAACTCCTCGTTACCGTTAACTCGAATAAATCTTCACTCTGCATTAAACTTTATTGAAAAAAAATGAAGAAATTGAGGAAAAATCATGGTGTATAAGAACGACGATGTTTTGGTTTTGATCGGTTTAAAGTTACGAGGTAGTCGAGGGCAGATCGAGGTTATACACGAAGAAGGTAGAAGGTTGTGAGTTTATAGCGCGAAGGAACGAGACAGTGTGGTCGTATCATGGCGTGTGGCCCCAAACGGATATCTTAAACAATTTGCATAGAGAATCATAGTGGCAGTTTTTTCGGTCATAAAGGGGTCCTCTCCGCACACTCAAGTTGACTGCTGTGTGGCAGGAGGAATGTTTCTTACTCGACGTCTTAGAAAAACGAGTGTATTGCTGCCAGACTGAGGGGAAGAGAGAGGGAAAAAGGGGGGAAAAAGAGGAAGATGTCCCACGAAAGCGAATTTCTGAGCTCCGACCGCTCGCACCCTCATCCCCTTTCCTCGTGGTACACACTATAGAGCGTTTTATGTTGCCATAACCGTAGCGTTGCATGGCCCACTTAGATCTGCTATCTCGGTTCCACGTCAAGCAGCACCCAGCATCGCACAGTAGCATTGGGAGAATAGCCCAGAACGAGCATCATCACGCAGTCCTGTAGAATCCTCGTGAAAAACACCCCGTTTCTCTCTCTCTCTTTCTCTTTTGAAGCCTCCTTTTCTTAAGGTCTCTTTCGGTGGCTACATATTGTCTCGTTTGAGGCGAAGAGTGAAAGAGAGAAAGAGAGAATAAGAGAGACATTGAAGAGGCACGACGTGGGTGGTTTTCACGAGAAGATCCTCCTTTCGCCGACTTTTATATGTCTCGATTCTCTTTCGAGTCCCAAACTCTTCGCACGCCAAACATTTTATTCTTCCGAAAGAGAGCATTCGGGGCTTTTGAGTCTCGCTCCATCTTTCTTTCCCACTCCCTCTTCGACTCCGAGAAGAGGGAATAAAGTGAGAGAACAAAATGCTTCTTCTTCTTCTTCAACCCCTTTCCAAGCTTCACCCTCTCGTTGCTTCGCGGGAATTCTTGCTATCGGAACTCGTTGAACTTCCGGTTCCTTAAGAATAGCTCCGGGGGTTTCAGTCACGACGAGTGTGAGAGAGAAAAGGACGTATGAACCAGGAACCGTTTCACGATTTTTATCCTCCCTCTCGTACCGAGCACAACCTCTCGTGATGCGCCCGTTGTCACCCCATCGGCTCCATAAAGGACGCCTGTAGACGTTTGCATACATAGACCGGCAGTTTTACGCTCGAACAAATTCCCTCGTGGCTCGCTACTAAACTTGCTACTCAACTGCTCTACCATCCCCATTCCTTTTTCGCGAATGCTTCGCATCGAGATATCCACCGGAGTGAAGGCTCCTCTTTTTTATTTTGCTACGTATTTTGACTCCTCCCCGGAAGTCAATGTCAATCTTTTCCACTCTGACTTGAAACATCGTCTGGAGGTTCAACAATTCCTGCTATTCTTTGACGTAATCATTTATT
This sequence comes from Venturia canescens, assembly GCF_019457755.1. NCBI lineage: Eukaryota > Metazoa > Arthropoda > Insecta > Hymenoptera > Ichneumonidae > Venturia > Venturia canescens. The sequence goes on along the minus strand of NC_057424.1, from coordinate 13,408,633 downwards.
CTTACTTGATCGCACATACGACGTTCATTGTTCCCGGGATTCAATGTTCACGATGTGAAAACGAATAATTTTCTTAAATTTTTTTTATTCTCCATTGTGTATCGTGAGACACTTTCTCTAGACAACAATGCTTCCAAAATTCCGATCTACGTTTCACCTTCGACTCAAGCTCCCCGGAATACCGTCGAAATTCTGCTACTTCGGTAAGCTGTGTATTTGTGCAATAATATATAGATATATATTAATACGGTCTATCGGGGAATGAAGAGGAAAGCCTCAAGCGCACGGTAGGTGATGGAGGGGTCAAGCCAGACGACGTAATTTCCTCTCCAGGGGCTTGGGTCTAGCTGAGCTCGAAACGCAGTGCGATTCTGTGTGTTCTCTCTCGCCCAACCAAAAGCGAGACCGATAGAGCGAGGTTCGTGAGCCAGGCCCAACCGCACACGGACTCATCCTCCTCGCAGAATTCTCTTCTGCAGGATGGCGAGAGCGATATACATAGAGAAGAGAAGACAGACAAGAGAGAAAGATGTGGATGGATAGAGTGTGTGAGAGGGAGGAAGAGAGAGATAGAGAGAGTGGGTCGGTTACCGCGCCAACCTCCAACCTTCAACCTCGCTCGACGCGGTCACCACCACCCTGTAATACTCGGTTCGTTTCTCGTTCCCTCGAGCTCGCGCCGAGTGGCAAACCCTCTGGGTTTCTACGCCTGGCGCCGCCAGACGCCGTCGCCATTGCGCCCCGTTTCGCTCCGTTCCTGTACACGGCTCGGGGGCCACATTTGAATATAATACTTGGCCCTGTCGAGCGTGGCAAGTGAAGCAAACTGTAATTATGTTGATGCGCACCATTGTCCGCCACGTACATGCACCGTCGAGCGTCGCGCCCGAAACCTCTCTGCATACGCAGAGATAGAGAGAGAGAGAGAGAGAGAGAGAGAGAGAGAGAGAGAGAGAGAGAGAAAAAGATCCTTCAGTTCTCCATTCCCTTCATTCTCATCTCGTATACTTTCTCGTTGGCTCATTCCTCGTTTCTTTATTTCTTCCTCGTTTGCCCACGCTCAAGTGAAACCTCGCGTCTTCTACGTTTTATTTTAACTGTCATCCTGTAACCCCATTCAACTTATTTTTTTGGTTGCCTTAAGCCGGCTAGCTCGTAGTTTCTTCAATGGAGCTTCCGTCTTCGTTTTCTCGTGCTTTTGCGCTCCTTCTTGTTTTTTGGTGCTGACGAACGCTTCGAGAGTATGCGGGTCGATGGGGTGCACCCAGGGTGAAAGAGCCGCTCAAGATACCTCGATCCGCGGCTCCTCCGCTCCCTGCCATCCTTACATACCCTGTGCGCGGATACGAAAATTTATTGCGCTCCAAAAGGAAGGAAACGAGACTCGGCGCTCTCGCTTGGCAACTTCGATCCAGTTTCTATCCAACGCCTGTGCTCTAAACTCTCTACGGGAGTAGACAACGCAGCGCTCTCTTTCTCTTCTTCGAAGCGAAGCGTCTCCCAATCGCTCTCTCTCCACTGCTTCGAAGGTGAAACTCCACGGGAAGGCATGGTAATTAAAAGAGGATTCCTTAAATGTGGTAGATAGGAAATGTCGAAGTAAGAAGCTTGAGTGCAGCTCAGATGAGTTAGAAAAGCTCCAGGTACTCTTGCCTCCACTTCTCATTCACCCGCGACCTTCTCATCTTTCGTCCTCCTCTTTCTCTTACCTCTGGTTCACTCTTCCGATACGCAAATTTATTGCTTCAAGCCTCAGCCTCGATAACGCCGAGACTCTATCGAGCAAAGAGGCTAAGAAAGAGAGTGAGAGAAAGTATGAGAAAGAGGAGGCAAACTCGATAGTAAAACGAGAGAAGAATATGCTGAAAGTTTGTAGAAACTCGAGAGGCTGGAAGTTCCTTGATGAACCGAGCAGAGTCAACGTCCCCTCAGACTTTCTTCTAGCAGCGTTTCTCATGCACGCTGTACTAGGTGATTAAAAACCGAGAGGTTGCTCTTGTCATCGTTAGTTGATATTTAGCTAGCGATGACGGCAGTAAAAAGGGTTGGTGCGCGGTAGAAAAGCATGTGGAAGATATTTGCAAAAACTATCTTCGAGATCCTGTCCAATGTCCTGCCTGACGACTAGTGCCTTTTCTCATCTACGTCAGTATGAGAGGAAAGTATGTAGAGAAAGGAGGACTACGACATCCTGTACGTACTTCGTGCCCAGTAAACCTACCCCTAGCATTGATGTTCTCGTACTGAAAGGAGATGAAAAAGAGAAAGAGGAAATGAGAGGAGGAGGAGGAAGAGGGAGAACGGAGAGGACGACGAGAAGCAGAGGCGTGTGCTCCGCTGGCCCGGGATTAGACTGTCGCCCCGCCGACAGAGTAATCCCCCATTTTTGTGAAATTTATCGCCGTTAATCCCTCACCCGCTTCCACTTCCCTGCGGGACCAGAGATCTCTCTTTCTCGCCTCACCATAGAATCTCCTTCGCTCTATCTCTCTTCATTTTCTCCCTCATCCCTTTTTTCACTCTGGCTGATATTTCTCTCCTCCTTGCTTCTCCTCGAACGTTTCTCTCGTCGTCGAGCTAGCTCACAGCCACCCAAAACCCCAGTACCAAATCCTCTTGTCGATATGAAAAATAATAAAAACGTCCGACGAGTCTTGGCCGGATTCGCGGACCTGCATTTCACTTGCCACCGCTCTTTCATTCGGATGGGGTTTGTTAAGTGAGGAAAGAACCCACAGTTACCGAGCGCGCACCAGCGCCAGACCATTCCGGCTATCTCGTCGACGACTCACCCCTCCTCCTAGTAATCCAGCCTGGATTTAAAACATTCGTATCTTGAATATGCATTCGTGGATTTAGGAGTCGACTTTGCAGAGCTTGTCGTTGCCTCATTCTGATATGCACGATGGTGCATTGTATGATATTTCTGATACTCGTGATCACATTGAGTGAACGACACTATGCTGGAATTCCCACTTCATCCCTTTCCTAGTTTGGTCCTTGCTAGCTTAATCATTGAATCAATGTTGGATCACCTGCAGTTATATCTGCGTACCTAGAACGTACATTAGCACTGGTCATCTACTACTCGCGCACCATTTGATTCTGATAAAGTCCACTCAAGCTCCAGAATCGCTTATGTCATACCAAGGATCCAGCTTAATCATATCTTGCAGATTGCCTCTTCGGTGATTACAGCTCCACTTTGTTCGACGCTCGTTTCCCTACCGCCCACAAAACTAAACAGCCCTTTCCTGCGAGCTCTGGACTCTTGGCTAGCGCACCAGCTCGTTTGAATTAATCCAATTACACAACCTGCCACCGCTTGTGTAGGGATGCTTTATCCAACCGAGTGGTAGGTCGCATAATTCGCAGGCTCTGTGGATATTTAGCTTGACTCTTGGTACCACATCCACGAGACTTTAAAGTTACTAAGCCTTAATGGAGGTCCGTAACGTCATCCATATGCAGAAGGTTTGCTGACTTATGTAAAAATAGGTAGACATTCCTACACCTAGCGTTTCACGTGTCCAGTCTGGACAGTGCGACCCTCGACATATTTACCGTCTGTAATCCTGACAAGTTGAAAATTTATCAAAAATCCATTCGACTCGAAGTTTCTCGGCTCTTTTCACCTCCTCGTCCTCCCAGCAGCGCCAAAACTGAGGACACGAGTTGCCTTCTCCTTGCGAAGAGTATCGCATAGACGTTGATGATTGTTCTACGAACGGCAATCCCATTAAGGTGTGTTACCACGATTCCCGGTAGACCTGTAAACTCCTACTAGGTGCAAGCCACGAAGATGAGGCAGTATAAAGAAAAGAAAGAGAGGAATTGAGAAGGAAGAAATATTGGGATGGTCGTGGGAGTTGTACGTTCGTGTACATGTGGTAACGAATGTGGACAAAGTCTAGGTATTGGATGTGTGAGTTCGGAGGGAGGATATCGGTGGCACCCCATTAAGGAGAGTGCCGGACATCTGGGTGGTTTATGATCTTCCAAGGAAGAAAGAGACGGCAAGCAAACACTAGGCAAGAACGACTTTGGCATACGTGGTATACCTTTCTACATAGTTCCGATGTGCCATCATAGAGAAAACAGTCTTAGGTCTCTATGGTGTAGTATAGAACGACATCAGACCTTCCCTACGTAACGTGTACACGTCAACAATGTCTTGTGTCGCGCCAAACTACACTCCTCTACGTATTGGACTCATCGGGTATGTGTGTATTCTGTGGCCAAGGTGGGGAAGGGTAAGAGTGAGAGGGTGGTCATCGAAGTGGCATCAATACTTGATGCGTTTCCGCCTTCTCGTCCTCTCCCCTCTCCCATCCTTCGCTCTTTCCTTCCGCTTTGTCTTTTTCTTTCTTTTGTTTTCAGCTCAGTGGCATCGTCCTGACCCAAGCCTCTGTTATCTTCATGTGCATATAAGGATTTCCGTCTCAACCGGATACCTGGGAAGCCGAACGTCAAAGAAATAAATTTTATTTTGTCGAAGCTCAATCTGCAAGGAACAACATTATTTTCGAATGAGGATTCGATCGGTTTATTTGGAATTTTTTATTCGAGATTATAATCTATAAGAGTGTTGCTGACCCGAGACATGGTCAGTTCCGTTCGAGCTGGAATATCTTGTGGACTTGAACGTTCCACGTCTGTAGGGTAACGCAAGAGGGAGAGGAGTGCCAAGTCATCGATGGGGTGACGCGCGGATTATATTATTCACAATACATTGAGCACTTTGACAGTGGCCGTTGAGAGATTTGGGGAATGGCCCCCCTGCATCAGAGTTCACCATGTAACACTCGGCTCGGTTGGCCATTTGTATGTTGAGGGGTGCAGCTCCGATATCGTATCGCAGAGCTTATGCAAGATGGTCCACGCGTCGATGCGGAGCTAGATACTCTTTTCTTCTAGGTTCATTCTTTGCTTGATCTTGGGTGGATATTTTTAGTGGATAGAAGTTGATGGATCAATGTTGCTTATAGTGCAGGTTCGACAGTTGAGCATTTCGGATTGTGGCACACTGTGCTTCGGGGTGATCGATCGTTTTCATTTCACCTCGACCCCGTAGACTTTTCCGGTAGATACGGGAGCACTCGAGGACTGTTGTTGTCGCAGTGGGACGTTCTAAGCATGCTGAAACGTACAAGAGAAGGTGCAAGAAATAGAAGTTATCATCCATCCGTAACGTCATAGGCCATACAGCAAGGGTGAGATGTCAAGACACCTGACAAGCCGAGGCGTTTGAGTCTTGTGGGTTGCCCTTTCCGTGACATCGGGTCAATATTTGTAATGTGCAAATGCATTGCAACTTCCGACGCCTGCAATGTGTCCCAGTTTGTTTACGTAGGCAGGATCTCCCCTGGATCATCGAGGTGTGCGGGTGCTTTGCGTTGTTGCACGCCATCAAGTTGACCGGATAGTCAAGGCTATTTTAGTCGCCCTTGCTGTTTTCAAACTTCCCCTCTCCTCTCCTTTCAACTCGTCTTTGCTACACTTCCTACTTACCTTCCTGTCTCCGTTCGGGGTTCGTTAACGAGCACGCGGTTGATTACTAATTAAGCGCATTCGTGTCGAACTCCATTTGTAGCTGGAATCGAGAAAACTAGTTCAACGCATACACTCCGAACGTGGTCAAAGCGCTTGACTTTTTCTCTTGATCATGGAAAAGATAGCCGGCATGACTCCGCGGTACTGGGCTCCTCCTAGCTGGCTATTTTCCTCTCTCTCTCTCTCTCTTTCTTACTCACCGTTGAGGTTGGGCCCTGCTATGATTCCAAGCCCGATCCTCTCGCCGTACCTCAATATAATTCAACATCCAGCACTCGCCAATCCACTCGATGGGACCAAGCTCGGCCACGAGTGGAAAAAGGAGAAAAGACACGCAAACATATAGGAAAAAATAAGGCTATAAGTAGTGAAGGAAGTTTCTGGTCAGACGGAATGATCAAAGAGAATGAGAGTTGGGGGCTATCTTGTGGAAGCAATAATTTATCGTACAGGGCGCATTATCTCGTTGCGGGATTATACTTGACCACGGTACACCGTGTAGAGCAACATATGCAGCGTTTAACAGTCTCTTGGGGGGTTAGTGGATCTCTTCGTTGCCCTTAATAGACCGCATCGTCTAAAACATCGATGGTATATGTATATTTGGAGATTTGAGTGAAGTGCAAGGGTGGACGATGACCCCACTGCTTCGAAGATAGTCTGTCTTTAGCGATTCTCTTGAAATATCCAATGTCCTTTTGATCACTCTCTCTTCTATTTTTTTTTTTTTTTTTATTTTATTTTTCTCTGTCTTGTTTCACGGGACCTGTCGGGTAAAATCGAGGATAAAATCCAGCAAGCGAAGTCTTTTAGCTATTGCTGCCGCTGGTCTCGCTGCTGCGACGATTAAATATTTCACGATCTTTTCGCTCGAGCGATCAATGTTTTAAGCTCGACAGGTTGTCCGATCCTGGCTGGGGCATTCTCATTAATAAATTGTCCCTTTACTCTTTCTCTGCCTCCTCCCCCTCTCCGCTTTTCGATCTTTCGATTTAGAAGTCCAGACAGCCTCAAAAATTATATCAATCTAATATTCAATTCGCTCCACCGAAAATTTTCCAATAATACTGTTCGAGCAACGATATTCAACACGACCAATGTAAGAGTTACTTGATCAGGAATTCCAGTCGCGTTGTAGGTCAAATACGTTCCACCTACGGAAAATAGCAAAGCATCGTAACGTACAACGTATACACAGACACCTCGGCTGAAAATGGTCCTCCAAACCCAAATGAAATACGGCTCTCCTGTGACCCGTTCAAAAGATTCGTGGTCCTAGTACTTTCCGGCTTCCAACTTGAAGATGCGGGGACCAGACGTAACACTGCAGACCTAAAGATATTCACATACATTCGGCCGTGAAAGACGCTCCATGTGTAAGCACTGACGTCACACTAGACACAACGCAGATAAAAAGAGCTGGAAACATCTAGAGAAGATCCTCCACTAGCTCGCAATTCGCATCTCCGCTTCGTCGCGTTCTGCTCACCAGAACCGGAAGATGGCTTCAATTGCACGAGAGGCTGAAGAGCAGCCAGGCGTCTGAGTCTCTGCAGACTACAGAAGCTTTCGAGCGAGCTCGCGACCCGACCATCCTTTAATTCAGGCTGACAGGTGAACCTCATCCTCTCACCCTCCATCTTTCTCACTCTCTTATTCTCTTTCTCTCTCTCGCTCTTGCGTTCTCTTTTTCTCAGTCCGTGAGGCTATCCCTCGGGGTAAGATAGATCCGTTCCCGGGATTTCCTACGGGATCCAACCGGGTCTTATATCACCGACGGCCATCTCTATATAAGCAATTCTCCGACCAGAGAAGCAAACCCTGCGAAGATGTGTTCTCCATTCTCCGACGTTTTCCAACCCCTATTCCGTTCGACACGATCCGTAGGAAACTAACAATGCTATATAGTGATCGTGACAAAGATTCCTACCGAGATATGTATATAGGTATAGCTGTATTTGTGTATTTTTTTTGTTGATCAAACATTATAGTGCCCCACGTTCGTCTGATCCGTAACACACATTTTCTACTTTCCCCTTCTTCCCGTTTCTCCCGGCATTTCTCTCCGATCATTCTTCTGTGTATACGTGCAAGAAAAGTACCTCGAAGCACGTGCTAAAATCCAAACGCCCCGAGTGTCAGACACATTGGCGCGTTAAACTCGTAATCCACGCCTCTCTCCACCTTCCTTTTCGTACCAAATATGGCGCCTCCTACGAAAATCACGAAATGAGACAAAAACATTGTAAATATCAAGCAGTGTACGAACAACAATTCTGGCGGCCCGTTTCTAGCTTCAACACTACCTTAAATGGCTTCTCGACGCTCTTCTTCCCATGAATCACGCAACTTTGCCATCTGTAAACGTTCACTCTCGTACGTGTATCACACCAAAAAGCTGATCCCAGAAAATCACCACCGTTTAAACTTTTTTCAGTTAGATTCCCCTTTAATCCAATGCCAATTGGAATTCTTTGTTGATCCGAAAGAAGTTAGAAAGGTTCGGTTCCGTAGATTTCTCTAATATTCGTTAGATTCGATTTTAGACTTTTTTTCCTACGATCATCCAATTGTGTTTTTTTTTGTTCATTTTGATCAAGTATTCACATTTCAAACTCTGATTTGGTGAATATGACTAGTTTTTTCGATTCACAATTTAATTAACACTCCAGGCATCGTGAAATTACTATGAATTTTTATTTCGTTTTTAATTCTGGTCTGATCCAGTTGATTCGAATAGTGACGATCGAAACGTTAATGTGCGTTTCCAATACACCCACGTTCATTCACGAAAATTCGCATGTGACCCTTGAAAAAGTGTAACGGATACGAGGATGAGTTCATAAAGTTTATGGCATAAAATATCGTGTCCGATTTCGAGGACGAGAAGGAGATAACCAGGTGGATGTTGTTGCGAGTTGTCTCATCCCTTTTAATTATCACGTTCCTTTTTTAGGGCTTCGTAAGTCTTGACGAAGGAGTGTGTCTCTCACCTGCGGTGATACCTCACACGTATCTCTCGCTCAAGTTGATGATAGTTTTGGGGTCTCTCCGTTGGTCTCGTGTTCGGGCCACGTTCGGTCATTCGCGCCTCGGAGACGACAGACAACGTAGGATCTTTTTCGCTGTAGATTTGGCATTTTTTGCTTTCGCATAGTGATAGGCCGTAGAGGAATTCTTGGGTGTCGTGCCTTTCGTTTCGTGCTCGGTGATGTTGTACAGTGATGAAGAGAAAGAAAGGGAGAACGGATGAAGCAGCAAGAAAGAGAAAACCCAAAAGATCATCACGGCGACATGAGATGCTCGTCGTCGTTGGTCCAGGCCATAGAAAACATTCGTGGACCGCGCTGGCTCATCAACGCCTCTCCTTTTCTCCACCCTCTTTCTCTTTCTCTCTCATTCATATCTCTCCTCTCTTTTCTCTTGTTCACATGACGCGCTCGACTCTTGACTCTCACCAAAACCCATTGGCGCCCCTGGCAATGCGATCTACACATTCCGATCTTCGTCAAGATACTTTTCATCCTCTCTCTCGCTCCTCCTTCCTTCGATCTTCCTCCTTCTTTCTCTCTTCCGCCTTTTCTTTTTTTATCTCTCGTCTTGTTTGAGAACGACGACGACGACGACGACGACGACACACCGAGGGCGTGCTCCTTCCACACCAGGCTATCGCGGTCACGAACTTTTTGTCATCATTCACAAGTTTCTTGTTGCTCCTTCATCGACTGTAGAACGAAGAATAACTTTTTCGAATTCGAAGTACCGCTTAGCGGATCGCTCAGCATTATTAGGCAATGGACGAGTCTCAAGATTTTTATTCGGTCTCAATGTTCATTCGTCGGTTTCAAATATTATTTAACATGCACAAAATTCGAATCGAGAATGCTCAGTTCGTATCATTGACTAATATTTTTCAAGAATCGAAATAAAATGAAGCTGGTGTGAGTGTGCAGAGGAAAATTGAAATGACGAAGCGATCGTTGAGAGAATTTGGCGAGTATTATAACGAGCGCGGAAAACCCGTGACTAGTATGAAGCAAAAAGTAGTCGATCACGAGTAACGGTGGAAGAGAGAGAGAGAGAGAGAGAGGCGCGGGGTGCGGGGGAGGTTAAAAATATCTTTCCATCGTTATTTTTCCTCAAATAGTGATAGCAGAACTGGGAGGAAAGATAGAAGGAGGAGTGAGGCTTTTGCCTCCGTTGCGGGTGGAAAATGTTTCAGCGAACGTTGCGAACCTAACGAAAAAACGTAGAATAAGGAGAGTGAGAGAGAAAAAGAGAGCGAGAGAGATGGGGGAAGGAGGGAAAAATAAAAGTTTCCAAGAGAGAAGAGAGAAAAAGAGATCGAAAGAATCGAAAGAGTGCTAGAACTGTGGGAGAGGGAGGAAGAGAGAAAGAGAGAGAAGGAGAGGAAGCGCAAGAGAAAAAGAAACGTAAAGCTCTCTCGGCCCGGGTTTTCGCAGGGGTTGATGGGAGAGTGCGAGGAAGAGAGATCGAAAGTAGAGGGAGCGAGAGAAAGGGAGTGGAAAGAGACGCCAGCAGAGATTTATGACAGGCGTTAAGCAGTAATGAAATTGCTCGTTGCTCGTTTTCTCGGGTAGGGTGGGAGTGTGCGGGGGCGCTGGGAACTCCGAGAGCGCCGGTACCCAATGCTCGCAGCATCCCGATGCTGAATATAACGAAAGGGAGACGAAAAATACCTATATATATATATTTATATATGGAGAGAGAAAGAGAAAGCGAAATGAGTGAACACCAGAGCGGGAGAGAATTTCGCGATGATGTTGGTCCATGGAAAAGTGGGAGAAGCAAGAAAGAAAAAAAGAGAGATAAAAAAATAACGGAAAGATAAAACAGAGAACACTCGTGTACTCTGTACCAACAATCACGTGGCGCAATTACCTTGCCGGCCACACAGATGTGTACCCTATTCACTATAGACATCATCCTTCGACAAACGTATATGTATGCATGTACGACCACAGAGAGAGAGAAAGAGGGGGGGGGGGGGGCGACCGAGACTCTCGCGGCATCCTCTGAAGATTTTTAATCGTTTGTCCCAGCGTACAACGTCCGTTTATCGAGCGTCGTAAAGATCCAACATGTATTTGAATGAACAAACGACAGGTAGACAAAAATTTAGACGAACTTAGAAAGAAAAACTTATAGTTTGTGGATCGTCCAATTGGCAAATGCGCATAACAAAGATTCGTTCGAACGTCGATCGATTGAACTGAATTACTCGCAAAGAGAGTTCTCATACCAAGTTTTATTCACTTTTTGTTATTTTTTCGAAAACTTATAATGGAAGGAATTGGAAATTTGGATTCCTCGGCATAAAAAAATTCGAAATTCATTCCACCAGTTGAGTGAATAAGAGAATGTGATTTGTCTCATAGCTGTCTCAGGAATGGAAAAAGAAATACGAAGAGTGTTTGGCGACCCTCCGGATATCAAAAACTGTTAGGGCAGCAGGGAGAGCTGAAGAGCTCGATACTGGACCGCGACAACGAAAAGAAAAAAAAAAGAAAAGTAGAAAAAAGACTGAAAAAATCGCTCAGCCAAACGAAATACATATCCGTATCCGACCGCAAGCTTCCATTTTGGCTCGCTACCGATGGGGACCACTATATTTCCGGGACATTTATCCCCGTTTATCCCGATGGTCTAAGAAGCAATGGGATCCAAAGCGAAATGGTGAAGAGGCCGAACACGACGGAGGGAAAATCTTCGCATACGATATAAATGCGATTCCTACATGTATACACGTATATACATATTTAGGGGATGCAGCTGAACCGATAAGAGGGCATGAGGGAATGAGAGAATTTTCCTGTTTCGTCGTTGCGCCCAGTCGATGGATGTCATTTAGTTGATACGACGAAAAAGAACAAGGTCCACCGGAAATAATGGAAAACTAGAAGTTCTTACAGTACGAAAAACCGTTTTTGCAGCCCCAAAAATAACGTCGTCGTGACGGGCCAATCGAAAATTCTATCCTGAAATTGCAAGTTTTATTATCACAAAAACCTGTGAATTGTGCACTACGTTGATGTAAACAATTATGGTCACATCATATTTATCCGGAGAACAATTTCCCGGAAGAGAGTCGGCCAAATCTCCAACGATCATGGCCAACGGCCAATCAAATTTCATCTCCAAAGTCTCTGCTCCACCGAACTGCTTATCTCCGCCGTTCTGTAACTCACAAATCACGATTATTTCTTGATTACGTAGGTGATGCCGATAAATATAATGTTACCAATTCGAGACGTTCCAATTCCGTAGGTTTGTACATTTAAAAGTGACAGATTAAATCAATTGGCTAGTCTTTCATAAGCTCCATGAGAAGTGAGATGAGTGGAAAATCCATCGAATAATACTTTTCGCAAAATCTAGACGTAATACCGTTCTGAATGGATTCTACTGTAAGAGCCCAAACAAAAATGTAATAACGAAAGATACGTGCATAAATGTGATTCTCTCTCTCTCTCCCGTTTCTCTTTCTCTTGCTTTAATCTCTCGACAAGTTCTCGCTGTTTTGTTGTCTCTCTCTTTCCCTTGGACTGGCGTGATCTCTCAGCAAAGTTGCTCGGGCGGGACATGTGAAGTGGATGTTTTCGAGGACGACGCATTGTTTGTCGTGAGAACGCGGCGCGTATACTCACAAAGATATATTCCGGAGCGAGATGTAAGCGACAAAATAGTGTGTATGTGCATTTGCATGTGTACAAAAGTGGTCTATATAAGCGTGGCCTTGCCGGAGATAGTGCACGAGAGGATGAGAGCACTCGGAGAGCAGAGAGCCCACCACGAGAAAGAGAGAAAGAGGAATAAGTGAGAAACGTAGCTGGTGCGGTGCCCAGGATCGATCTAGTCGTCGGTTTGGCCGGGAGCAGCACGGGGACACAGGTGCTCCTCGGCGTCTACGGGCTTAGTGTCTGCGAACCAACCCTTCTCCCCCTTTCTACCCCTTAACATCCCCTGCGAACGCTGCGCGAAGCGTACTTGACGTACTTGAGCGCGTGCTCGGATATACCAGCACTCTTGTCGTCTCTCGTCCCTTCTGCAATGCTCCTATCCTCCCCGTACACTCGGATCCACTCCCCTTTCATCCGTACCCATATGGAAGGAAAAACACCGGAAAGAGGCATCGTTGCCCAACAGCTATAACTTTGGGAGTTGTGTATTGCGAGAATTACGGTTCGAATGTTATTTTTTCGAGAGTTTCCTGATAGAATTTGAATAATGCGAGGAGCACAAAGGTCGGAAAAAGGGAGGACGTAAATTGTTCCTGAATCGAAAAGAGGATCTGAGCTTTTTCAGGAATGCTTTTCCTCGTGAATAAATTAGTATCGGAGTGCCCATCAAGTGGATGCATTATTTAGAACACTGACCGCGGACCCGTCGAGACGAAATCCGCTTAACCTGTTCCGAAACTACCTCGTTACTTATTTAAAATGGAGCACGAATCTGATGACACTCTTTTGCAGAATTGGTATACTGAACTCGGAGTTTTCGAAGCTGGCTTTAGGGTGTGTCAAGAACTGGAATGCTTCATAGTTTCATGGTGCGAAGAGTTGTCACTTGGAAAATAGTCGGTAACCTCAAAACCCCGTGGCGGAGGCTCGTTTGAGAAAATACTCAAGTTCCACTGTCGTCTGGGTAGGAAAAAGTAACGGAAGGAAGCCGTTCAGTTCCCTTTAAAAGATGCAAACGCTTACCATCCATTTCACGGTGATATCCCAACTCCTTCTTCGACCATAGCCCGTTTACAATCTTATCGGCGTTCCACCGTAGCTTTTGCCGAGATCATCCCCCTTCCTTTCAACCCCTTTTCAGCCCCGTTCTTCCAGAGGGAGAAAAGCGGGGGGCTAGCTGGTAGGAAAGACTAGAAAGAGGAATGGCACGGCAGGAGGGTTGGATAGAACGTGATAGAAGCAATGCCAGGCAGCAGCCAGTCAGGCAACCCCTCCGCTTGATCCACGTACTATACCAGCAGCAAGCCCGAGGCTAGAGAAAGTGAGAGGGAATTTTCTCGCGCGGGCGTTACGACGCAGGAGTGAGCGAGAGCGAGCTCGTTGGAGCAACCCCCTGACTAGGTAGAAGGGGTGTCGTGATAACGTCACGCTCTGACAGAGTGCCGCTGCTATCGCGCCGCCACACGCCGCCAGAGAAACAAAATGGAACCGCTCGCCCTCATACCTTCCAACCCTTCCCGCTTTCTCTTTCCCTTTCTCTCTCTCTCTCTCTCTCTCTCTCTCTCGCTCTTTCTCACTATGGGCACACATCGTATCCAAACGCCAGCTATACTACATCCTATCTAGAGTTACCGTTAACGTGTACACGTCCTGTTCCTCGGCGAGCACGCTGCTCGAGCATTCGCCCTTTCTCTCGTCGACGTGCCAACGTGCAAACCCGACCGATGACCCTTGTCTGCTTGCCAGAACCATAATCAGAAACATGCATACACTTGAATTTGCTACATGCATTAGCCGAACCATCCTTTCCGTACGAAGCTATCACACCTGTTAGTTTCTTCCTTTTCACTCATTTCTAGAATTATTTCGAACACTTTTCTAAGAAACTGTGACCCGGAATCTATGCAGACATTGTACTGTGAATTACGATGGAATTCAAGTGGAAATCTTTAACCAAAAAACTGTTATTTCGTCTTATACGGAAAATCTCCATGACGAAACAGTCCAGAAAAGTACCTCAAAGTCTAAAGAGCGTGCAGTCATTTCAATTTTATTCTAGAGATTCAATTCACCTAGTGAATTCATTCGAGCTCAGTTTATCTTCTCCATTTGTCAAATATAGAGACCGAGAAAAAATCATAATCTTCATTATTTTTGTTCCACCCTCATTATGTAGCATGCCAACCTTCCTTGTTGGCTGAACGATTGATGGTGACATCGAGCTGTTTGATCAAACAACGAATGCTGAATTTCGGGGCTTTCTTTCATAAAATCGTATGAAACTGCGGATGATTATTCATTGGTCTGGTATCGGCGATAAAGGGCCGGGAGGTTGTTGGCTCTGGTCCCAGCCATATTTACACACGTGTATGTGTATGTACCCGCGTGTGCCTGTGTATCGATACAGCCGCGGATATATTTATAAATGCGGGTGTGGGGGGTTATCATGAAATGTTTTTCTGTTGAATAATCTGAACGAGAAGAGTCGCGCGTGCAATGTACATACAGGAGTACCAGAAGGGAAATGATGTTTGCTGCAGAGCAAAGAGGCGTAGCGAGGGCTCGTCGACGAGGGGGAAGAGGGGCATCGATGTGACGGTGCATACGCGTTTCCGGTGAGAGTACACGCGCTTGGCTGGGGGATGCAAAACGTAGAGAAGGGAAAGAGGGAAAGTTGAAGAAGAGAGAGAGAGAGATCAAATGCACACAAGGTCACACGGGTGTCCGCACACGGAAATCCGGATCGGATTTGAGCGCAGCCGAGCCCTGCGCGAGAAAGAGAGACCGAACGCCGCGCACCCTCTATTTCCAGCCCCGATATTCTCGCGTATTTTTGGCTGCCTCAAACACGCACGATGGATCGAAGAGAACTGGAACTAGCTCTCGGAGTTCCGACGATCGCTTTCAAATCTCGTGGAAAACTCACCCTAGATATTTCACGCATAGTCCACCTCGATCGTGCACGAGAACGATCCTCCTACAATGCATCCACTGCACCCACGATTCCCGGGCAGGGGGTACGTTTTTCCGCACGTGTGAGCATCATCGGACCATATTATACCCACGTATCCATGTCCAGTGCTCGATGATCCTGTTTTCCTATTCTCGTTTCCATCCAACGTAAAACAAACGGTCGATGTATCAACAAAAAAGTATCGAAAGAGGGTTGTGAATATTCGATGCCTCGATTCGTGTGCAGGAAACAAAATTCCTCAAATGCATTTTTCGTCAACTGGTTCGAAAAAAACATACGCGTAGACAATCGAGTTTTCATTTTTTTTGCTTCTACAAACTTCTCAATGTCATCATTACAAAATGGCAGAGAATCATTTAAGCTTTCTACGAAATTTCAACTCCTCCATTATATTCACGATGATTTTTGTTTTCACATATTCAGGACGTATTTAATGCTCATACTAGAATTCGTACACGATTTTTGGTGGGTTGAGGACGAATTTGCACGTTTGACTGCTACCAAAAGCTCATAATGAATACGATCCTCGATATTAATTCTCTTAATTGTAAAATGGCTTCGTGGATGGTGAATTGCGGTGACCGCATGAGCACACACACGCGTGTATAATACAGCGATGCATAAATATGAACGAAAAAATCATACGAACGTGCGCGCGCACACACACACACACACACACGTACGTAGACGCGTGTATGTTTTTCATGGGTTTCTGTGAGTGTTTGGAAAACAAGAACGTGCTGTGCAGCAGCTCGTACCGGGCTAATGGGTACACGTTTTGTTGGAGGGCGGTTGGGTCGGGAGGGGAGGTCGGTGGTTTCTGGATGGCAAAAATATGGGTGGGTTAAAAGAGGAGAGAAAGAGACGGCGAAAGCGGAGGCGGAGAATATTGAGAGGAAACGGGGAGCGAGAGAATGAGAGTCGAGGCGAGTCGTAATTAAAAGCGGAATGTTAATTACTCTTTGCATTACCGAAAAGCTGGATGGGCGCAAAAGGGTTGAAAAACACATTACATAGTTGCCCGAAAATCCCGAGCTCCGACGACCCCCGTGCTCAAAATGTTCATTTCAACGTCAAATGCGACACAAAAGAAATCACAAAAGTTGAACAAAAATCATCTCCGTTAAAAAAATCTGTACAGACGTTCCAACGGTTTCATGCGTGCTCATCGAGACACAGGATTTTGCACAAAGGAAGCACAGAAATAGAAAAAAGAAAAAAGAGCAAGGAGGAGATGATTTATAGAAACGTAGCTGCCCGAGGCTCTTTCGGGCTATCCATCCTGTATTCGTGTCTTCTCTCGTCTCGGCTCGTCCATTCGTTAGCGTATCCTTTCGATCGTTGGACTGACCGGGAATGCGAAACTCAACTACTTCGT
The DNA here is from genome assembly GCF_019457755.1 of Venturia canescens. NCBI lineage: Eukaryota > Metazoa > Arthropoda > Insecta > Hymenoptera > Ichneumonidae > Venturia > Venturia canescens. The sequence continues at coordinate 13,392,027 of NC_057424.1, read as the reverse complement.
GTCTATTTTCGCATTCATTGGAATTTTTATATACACATAATCTCAATAAATTCTTTCGATTTCGTTCGATGTCTTCATTTCTCCAAACGAATATTCTCTGCATAATGATGAAATCGAACGAAACTGGTAGTCGAGAGGTTTTCAGTTGTTAAACGGATCTCAAAACGGACCCGGAGAAGACGGCCGAAACTGACAGAAACGAAAGACGCAAGACGAGGATAGAAAGTGCAAGAGAAAGAGACAGAAAAGTATTTAAAAAAACCAAAGACCGCGGGGCCCCATTTCTGCGTTATCCTCCCTCTCGGAATATTTAATTACAGCTTCAACGTCCTCGGGAGAAAAAAAAATAACATTGAGCGAGCACCGACAAGATTTCTTCTCTCGCAATATCTTTTCTTCGTGTATACGTCACACACTGTCTAGCCGTTGCGCAGAGCGCTCTCTCTATGTGTTTACCTCGTACTTCTAATTGCTTCGTTCTCTCGGTTAGCCTTTATTCTCGCCTCTCCTGCCCCTCGTTCTCTTCGACCATTAGCCAACGTGGATGATACACCATGGGAGAGAAAAAGAGACGAGGAGAGACGAGAAATGATCCTGGATCTATAACCCTGAATGTAAGCGAGCCCAGACTTATTCGTTCGCCACAAGAAACGCTCAAAAATGAATGAATACGATTATTACGAGGGAGCATCCTTGAGTTTATTTCAGAGATCATATTGCATTTCATTTTTTGCTTCCTCATCACTTATGAGCTTATTATTTCAATCGTAAAACTCGCGTGCGGACATTCATTTGCATAATTTCGTGTTTTTATTCATTGGAATAGAGACGATTTCATTCGTAACTGGAATTTATAGGACTGCGTGTCTTAAGCGCGTATCCAATACAGTCTTTCCCGGTCGCGCTTAGACTTGGAAAGATTTACAGCGCGTTCAGGACGGGAGTTTGTTTGAAAAAGACTTTTCCGTATCTATTATTAAGGCTCAAAGATTCCACTGTTAAAACTTGACACGAGAACCAACAAATGAATTCAAAAATTGATAAAGCTTTCTTCCCCCCATAAATATCGCACAGGAGCTCAGTTGTCGTAAATATGACTGGAACAGAAAGTAAAATGCCAAATCGGCCATGTTCGCCAGGCGGTTTCATTGCAACGGCCAATGGCGGGCTAAGCACCTGTTTGCCACCATCGCGTTGGGCTGGCTGCTTTCGGGCATCCTGCGCGTTGCATCCGAGAAGCGACGTACGTCCCCGAAGCTTTTTCTGCTTTTTTTTCTCTCAAAATGAATGCTTTTCGATTCTGTAGCTCTTTTGGAAACCAATATTCGCTAAGCAAGCTGAAGGTCCCTTCTTGTGACCTTTACGGAATTCGCTGACAATTAATATTAACGACTCGAATACTCGTAGTTTCCCATTTTTTGAAGACCTGACGTACGAGCTTGATAAACTTTACGAATAAAAACAACGAAGAGACCATAAAACTCAAAGAACCCTAATAAAATTTGAAGTGAACTCGTTCAAACGGATACAAGCTTGTGCTCGATCGATGAGAAATTACGTACAGGGTTGATTTCGTTGTTCGCATTTGTTACGTATCGAGTCTCAATTCGGGAGGGTGAAATCTTCATCATAATATGCCGCGCCGACAGGAAAAAAGAAGCAACGTAACAACAACAATAATGATGATAATAATAACAATAATGAGAAAGAGGGATGAGAGGAGAGTAGGAAGAAGAAGAAGAAGAGGAGATGAGATGAGATGAGAAAAAGGAATAGTGGAAGGTGGGGCCCCGGAGGAGAAGGGTACCAGTTAAAATCTTCATTGCGGTCAGCCATATTCTTCGTCCGTTTATGTTTCTCCATGCTTCGGGGCCTTTCGAGTTACCGTCTCGGACCAATCTTTGCTCGGTTCTCTCTCGCCAATGGTGTCTTTACTCATACCTGCATGCACGCGCAAACGTATATGAGAAGAGCTCTAAGTTAACCGAGTGTAGAACAGCGCTTAAGGGCATCGATGCGTGCACGTGAAGGTCGACAAGAAGAATAAGGAGGGACGAGGGCAACCCTTCTTATTATTATCTTTCTCTCTTTCTCTCTGTCCGTCCTCCTCTTTCTCTGGCTCATAAGTTTCGCGATGTGTTTCACTCGCCACGATGCACTTATACCCTTGAACACCGAGCCTGCTGGTAAAAGGAGTTTGCTCGAGCTGTGCTCTGCTCGCTGTAGTTCATTGCATGAAATTTCCCACGCGGACTTGATTAGTCCGAGGTAAGAGGCAAAATTTCTGCTTTGAGGAATAAAAACGTATATGGGAAATAAAGGCTGGGCTGCGATTGGATGTTTGCTGGGGAATAGGAATTTTCTTAGAAGCTGGAAGATTAAGGAATCGAAGTTAATTTAGGGTTCTTCTGAACTCATTTCTTGCACCATTGCTGCTCAAAATGATGCTTCTTTCGCATTAGTTCGAACATTGCCTCGTTTTCCTTACAACGTTTTTTTTTCATATTTATATTCTTCTTCTTATTCCCCCTCTTCGTGTTCTTCTCCTGCTGTTGCTGCTGCTGCCGTGTTTCCGTCCACCATAATAATTCCGGCCTGCGGGAATGATTTTTATTTAGTCTCGTTCCATTGCCATCCAAGATGGCCTGTGGGGCTACAACAAGCGAGACCAAGAGCGTCCCTCCACGGTATGTTATTAGCGTCTGGTGTTCGCCCGTTATTGCTCTTCGTTCTTTCTAGATACGCGAGCCTCGAATCTCTCTCTCTCTCTTTCTCTCTCTCGTGCTCTTTCCACCCTCTCCCCTCTTTTTCTCTCGCGAAGGATCTTTCTCATCCCTTCAATTCCTTCTGCATCCACCGTCACTCTCGTGGTCGAGAATGGTTGGTGCTTAAGCGAGAAAAAGAGGAATACAATGAAGGACCAGAAGAACGTTGCAAGAGAGAAAAACATTGGCATAAAATAGAGAGAGAGCCGGTGGGGGAAGAAGGAAGAGAAAAAGAAAGAGTCGGAAGGATTGGACGAATGAGAATTCTTGCGGAGTGAAGAGAAGACGCCATACTGTGCGCCTGCTCATCGTTGCCTTTGCCCATGTTCGTCGACGCGATAACCTCCGAGTTTTATTTATCCCACGACGAACCTGAGCACTTTGAACTTGAAATATTAGATGAGTGCTAATTAAGGAATCGGGATTGCAAAGCGCAGATTTCCCGCTTCTCCCTTTTACTCGCATCGTCTTTGCATGATCGTTCTTTCAAAAAAACTGGTGAGAATAGCACAGCTTGATGAAGATATTTCATAGTTGAATTACATTCGAATCATAATTAAAGCCTCTGCTGAGAGGCAAAAGTAAGATCACTCGCTAGGTGCAGCAATGTGTAGAATAAGAAAAAGACGTCGACGAAGAATTTAGAGAAGATGGAATAGTGAGAAAATGTTGGACAACCTTTCGGTAAGGAGGTATAAAGAATAAAAAGAGGAAAGTATGTATCACGTTTCGTCGTAAAATATACACGTGGCTTTTTCCCTTTCCCTTATTCCTTGATAGAGGATAGGGAAGAGATGAATCGGGCAAGAGCGGCGAAAAACCTGAAACGAGCAAGAGTCGAGAGTGAAGGAAGAGCGAGCAGGTAGCATGAAAGCACCATCCGGGAACATGGTACCAAAAAAGCGAATGCAGTCACGACAAAAAGAAAACGCGTGTCCTGCCTCTTCCTCGCTCCCTCTCGCTCTCTCTTTCAGTATTTCTTTGCGTTTTTTTCTCTCCTCGCCTGGCGGAGCGCTCGCACTGTAAGCGGGCAGGAAAGCTCGTAAAGACGTTTTACTGCCCCTTACCACACGTTCACCGGCTGTTGGCTGTTCCCCTGGTTCACTGGTTCGGTGTGTTACGACTGAAGGATCGCGGGGATAGTGGCCCTTTCGAAGTGAGCTCTTTTGCCAAGCCTACAGACACGCAGGTCCGAGAGTTACAACGGCCCCACCGCTTGAACGCGTGATTGATACTGAGGGATTGAGTGATCATCCGCCATAACTCGGGCGAACGACTCAAGCTCCGAGCCCGGAGAACGAGCGAAAGTGTGTAGAGTCCGAATGTTGCTGAGCCACTCTAACCCAGGTGGTTCTTAGACATCATGAAGGAAGAATAAGAGAGATTGCTGGAGGAAGAGGAAGAATGCACACACTTGGAACCGCGCCCGTTACATCATTCAAACAACTATTGCTCCTTCGAAGCAAAGAAGAAGATGAGGTAGGGAGAGTTGGGGGAGGAGAATATATTTGATGACCTTGACCGAGAGAGCGGAGAATTGATGGAACCAAGTGTACAAAAATGACAAAGACGTAAACAGGAAATTGGACATGGACAAACACGAAGCCTCGTAAATCTCTTTCTACGGTTGCTCTGTCCTAGTTTTCTTCTCTCGTCAACATCTTTTCCTTTAGCTCGCTGCTATCATAATGTAAAAGTAATTTACATTCAGACGATCCTCAACGAAGATTAAATTATAGCCCGGCTTGGAGATGCATGCTATTGCGTTGCTTCCCTCTGACTGGATCAGCACGTCATAAAGGGTGGGTTTTCCCAGAGGGCATGGCATGTTGTTGGGTGGTTGAGACTGCGAGTGGTGACCGCAACCGAGACTCCGATGGTTCAGCATTTGCAACACCACTCTCTCGCTCATTCTCTCAGCACGTGCATAGCCAAGAGATCTGCTTCTACCAGGGACGGCAAAGAGAGAAAGGGCAGAAGAGAGCGAGAGAGCGAGAGGACTGAACGAGATTGGAAGAGAATAGCGCAATGGTTTGGCGTAATGCACGGGCGCGTATGACGTGTGCGGATAATTGCAGTAGTTGCAGCCAGAAACCTTGTGCAGACCTCACGGCGATGGTGGGCTTGGTTCCTCTTCTCTCTCCAACTCCCTCTTGCAACCTGATGCTGCTGTTCCCCAAGTCTGCTTTGGTTCGTACTAGTTTGCCCTCCAGTTTACTCACTACGGCTCTCGTTCTCGCTTTACTGTGTCTCACTCCGGTTGTCGGCTTGCGGTGGTAAAGGGTGTCACCACCCCTCCCTACCTCCCTCGCGCTACTAATCAAATTCAAATGCATATACCTCTGCACAACACCCGAACCGAGCGCCAGCCAGAGAGAGCAGTGCGCACAGGCTCTCCCGGCCCGTTGATGAAATTATGGTCGACTGCACTCTACCCGCCACTGTTCGCTTCCGTTCCATTCCCACCCTCCTCTCTCTCTCTCTCTCTCTTCCATGTTCACTGTATTTACATACACGTGCACACAGGTCATTCCACACCGATTTCAGCCATATCTGTCTTCAGGCCATTCGATTTCGTTGATGATTCTTTATTACCTTTCATTCGATAAACCAGTCATTTGATATTTTCCGTCGGATTTCTAGGACCAATGGGGTTTACCATCGTCAATATTTCCTCCATGGCGACCCCACTGATTACATACATTTTTTTTCCTTACAACCTCTCATCCCCAAGTCCGATGCTGAACAATTATAAATGGTTCCTCACCGTTAACGAATTAACCTCCTAGGCACCCCCATCTGTAATGACCTATAAATCTAGGTGCTAGCAGCTGTTCCGCGTAAGCAAAGATCCAGTCAAAGTTTAACCCTGCAGACATTGTTGATGACAATGATTTGAAAGGTTTACGAGTCAGGTTACTTCGTTCATACAGGCATACTGGATTGGTCCCTCAGCGTTAGAGCTTGAGGGGCCACCATCACCGTGGATGCAACAGACCGGCCATGATGCTCTGATGCACATAATGGGCGGGATGTGCATTTGCCGCGGGAGCCAATTATTCGATACTACAGAGCTCGCGCGCCCGGCTGGCTGGTTCGCTATGCACGTATGCCACCACTGCGGCCATACCACTTCGGTCCACTATCTCCCGAGCTCATCGGCTGTATACTATATGCCGCTCGAATATATACAGACTGCTTGTATATACACACCAGATCCGTATGGCGAAGGTTAACCGGCTTGCTACATTTTCTGACGCGTAGTCCTCGCCAGACATTCTATTGCAATGGTATAGGCACTCGATCAAAAAACCATCGTCTAACGTCGATAATTAGGACTTTGAGGAAGTCTTACAGTTTTATATATGCCTGGTTTCAGGTATTCTGTTTGAAGTGACTCGTGACCTTGTCTTGGTTGAGAATTCCTAGCACTTTGACGCCTCTTCGATTCCATTATTCCTCCACTTTCAGGATTCTTCGAGTTTTTCATTATCCACATTCCACATTTTGACGCTTGAAATGAGTGTTTGAAACCTGAAAAGTTTTTAACTCGTCGACGTTAATTCTTATTCGGCTTTTCTGGATTCTCTTCTTTTCCCAAACACAAATGTATGAGGCTTTGATAGTGAATTTTCAGTGTGCGGCAAGTAGGAGAAACAGACATTGTAGACGATCGCCTCACAGCTTGGAACGATAGGTACTCGACGAGATGAAAAGCGCCATTACAATACCAAATGCCCTTTTCGCCACAGGCCGAATCTCCTGAGGTCTCCGGTGGTGGAGCACGTGCGCCCGCCTTCTTTTCGCTCTTAAACCTTTTCTTCCTTTATCTAACTGTCCGGCCACGTCGTTCTGATGCCTACAGACAATAGCGGAACCCTTCAATTGTATTGAAATCCCTGGCAAACAAATGTGGTGCCAAATTCTTCGATAAATCTCCAAGTTAACTTGCAGAAAAGCAACAACAAGTGCGGACTACGTGGCTGCATATCATTCCGAGAGCAAAAGATTTTCACAGTGACTATCGGAACGTATCAGGTGTGATGAGAAAGCACTCGTCGTTATAGTCCACAGAATACTTGATCAGAAATCCTTGAGGCTCGTCGTGATCCTTAAAGGTATGAAAAACCCCATTGGCCTGCACCATTTAGTTGGTATCGAGACTGTAATTTGCTCTCGGGGCACCTGGCAGTTTTGTGCTTGATTCCTTTAAGGTGGTTCTCTGGGTTGTTCTTCCGATAATTAAGGGCCTTCGAGTCTTTTTGTGCTTGCCAAGCGAAGATGACAACTTTTGAACGATTCGAGATTATGCTGAATCTCATAATTGCAGAGTTGCTCGGAAAATTATTGTTATCAACCCAGTCGATGCCCGAAACGAACGATTAATCTCGAGTACAGGATTTGTTACCCACGAGCTTTTGTCGACATTTTTGCTTTTTTCCATATCCACTACATCGATCCTCTAAGCTGTTAACCAGCACCAGAATGAAGAATGAAGCCGTCAATTACAAGTTCTCGGATCTCCCAACTTGAGGCTTCAGTGGTTCGAAGACAAGTACTTGAGGATGAAAAGTTGAGAGAGAGAGAGATCCGTGAGTACCCACATCGGTTCTCAGTCCAGCTAAATTGTCGAGCAAATTTGCTGAAAAATATATGACTTGTAATCGTCCCGATGCGTCTTGTGGAGGACGTGGTGCGCGCGTGGTAGAGTCCCGTGGGAGAGTGGGAACGTGAGCCGACAGGGGATCAGCCAGTCCGACGATCGTTTCCTAAGAGCTGCTTATGCAACTTTGATGACGTTTCACCCTTAACCCAGTCCCCCGCGATTCCTCGCTCGCTCTACATGGTTATTCAGAACTGGTCCTGCGGTTTATTCGCCTCTGGGCGAATGGTTTGAATTAGAATTCCACTATAGGCATACATCTGGTTATGGTTGGTCGGTTGGAGGAGACATGGAAAACGAATGACGAAGGAAGGGGGCTGGAAGACGGAGAAACATACTCGTATCTCTCTCACGTTTTTTTTTTTGGAACCCTTCGATATATTTATTCGCGGCATTTCCAATCATTGTAAAACCCCAACAGAAATATAAAACCATAAACCGATCGGGGAACGATATGGATTCATATATAATGCAACGACTATAGCGGCATGTTCCATGTGTGCCAGCCCGCGTATTTTCGTACATGTGATAAAATAGACTGCGTACTGTATAAACGAGCATGTGAGCCGAGAATATGAATGCGTGTGGGTATAATAGAAGCGATGCGTTATCTGGAAATGGTTTTACAAGGGCGCGCGACATCCCTGGGAGTACATAAACTTAGCATAGCGCAACCCTGCTTCGTAGAGTTCTGTACAAGCGCACAAGGGTCCAAGGGCTGGAAAAAGAATCCTTCGATTTGTTTCGCGTACGTCTTATCTGATGCGGATGATAAAAATGAGAGGGAAACGAGTAGGTCGAAGACCAAGCAGTAATGGTGAATCACGAAACGATCTCGCTACCTGCACACTAAACATACGAGCTTAAATAGTCCACATATGAGATTTTCCCGAGTTGTTTTTGCGTGAATTTTCGATCGTGTCGCTCTCACGAACTGGTCCACGTCTGTACCTAAAACGGCATGGAATCCCAACGAGAACAAAGGTTATTCAAGACCGAAGTTTCCACCATTTCTGATATCCGGTAGAGAAGATTCATCAGCTCGTGTTGTTGCATATGAAAAGCTTCGAGGATTGTTAAACATGTGCGACAGGTCGGCCATACTTGCTTCTGTGGGATGATCCGCATGCGTCTCGTTAGTTCTTCTTCCCTTTCTCCACCTTCTCCTCCTCCTCGTCCTCGTCAGATCCGTTTCCTACTCGTCTTGCTTCCTCTGTGGGATTCTACGTGCTCCGGGACTCCGACGAATGAATAAGCCGGGGTTACACCCTCCGGTGGTCGAGGGCGAGACACCCTCGAGGCGCGACAACAAAGGACGCTCCCGCGAGTTCCTACACGCTCTGTATTACAAGGCCACGTATACATACTTGTTATACATACACGTGTATGTTTATATATACACGCTGCCTATCCTGTTCTCTTCGCCCACACTCTCTCGTCACCGGAAAGCTCTCGCTTCATGTCCCACCGAGATGGCTCGTCCTCGACGACGACGACGACGTCGTCGTCGTCGTTGAGGTGACTGCGCGCATCGGGAAGTCGCGGAACGCTTTTGATTTATCACACACCGAGTTTGTACTCTTGTCTTTCGTTTGTCCTTGTTTGTACATTTATGTACATATATATTACTTTCAAGTATAATATTATGTACTTGGAACACAAATAAAGGAGTAGACGAGTAAAAGCGAGAAAGGAACGAAATTCTCTCGTCCGTTTGTTATTATTATTATGAGCATCCACCGGTAGAGATAACGTGTACCAAAAGTTTCTCAGACACACGATGAACATGAAGCGCGTATACTAAAAGAACACTCTTGCTCATTTTTTTCATGCTTTCATTTACATACCAGTTTATTAATTACGATCTTTTCCACGCTCATTTGCTTCTGATATCTAGACTCTCATAGAATAGCTCGTCTGTTTCAAAGATACCACAAATTACAAGCTGCTCATTCCACTTACTTTTTATTCTATGCAATTATCTATAATGAGATATTTTATTTTTGTGTTGCAGGTAAGCATCTCAAGGATTTTTCTACCTCTCAAGATTTTTTGCAGCTGATACCGTGAGTTAATCAATCCCCATATTTTAAGAATGCACATGACCATAGACGCTTTGGTTTTTCAACACAGGCGAGATTGGCATATCTCGTTCAAAGCTAACAGGAATCGTAGTTCAATCTTAAAACAAAACGGCATTGCACGTGGATGGAAAATACAGTTTTGTAATCAAATCTTATCGAAATGCTATCTCCAACGCATTTTTGTGGGGAATCCCGTCGGAAGAACGTAGAATTTTATTGAAGAATCTGAAGGTATCCATCTACGATGGGGATTTATATTGGTAGATGGTATTATGGAATAGAATAGAAAAGAAAATAGGACAAGAATCAGGCGGAAAGAGTAGGCCTCGGAGGCCCATAACCCCATCAGAGCGGCTCCCGTGGGAGGCATAAACGAACCACGGGTATGCCGGTTCGAGCTCTCCTCCTTTTTCCCATCTCCTCGTCGTACACTTCTCTCCTCTCGTAGCTCTCTTTCTCTCAAACAATTTTTCTCATTCGCCTTGTCGTTTCACCATCGGCCTTAGCCAGGAAGCTACTTGCGCGCACAAAGTCTTCCGGATTCTCTTTGATGATCCGAGAAAAGATGGGCACGGTTTCGCGACGCTTTTTTCGCCTAATTATTCGTCCTAAAAGGATGGGAGGATGGGGAAGAAGCACGGATCGAGATGAAGAAGCACATTGGTTGGTTCTCTCGTAAGCTTGTTTCTTTGGCCGAAGTCTCAGAGCTGTCGGCGTATTCGTCGTCGTCGTCGTCGTCGTCTTTGCCGACCTGTCCCTGCCGCGGATTTGCTTCTTCTTCTTCTTCTTCTTCTTCTTCTTCTTCTTCTTCTTCTTCTTCTTCTTCTTCTTCTTCGGTGAACCACGCGAAGACCGTATCTCGTTTCTTTTAGTGCAGCACGCTCGCAGAAGACATCCCTCTTCTCCTCGCACTGCCGTTTTCTTCCAGATTCATCCTCCTCTCCTCTCCATTACTATCTTCCCCTCTTCCTCGCTTTCTGGTCCCCTTTCTACCTCGTACGCTACCTCTGCGGCTTCATATATACAGCTTTCTCTGTTGCTCCGCACCGACAAACCGCGAGTCGATTTCACGAGGTGACGAGCATAACGACCGGGAGACTCGATACGGGTCGTTGGATTTTGCCGCATGCGCGCGCGATACCGCACTGCGGAGATTTATGGTCGAGGACAGGCAGCACCGGCCCCAACGACAGCTAGCAGAGAAAGCCTGGTTATTCGAGTTTTAATATACCTGCGAAAACCTTTTTACGTGAAACAATTCATTTCGATGTCTTCTGGTCTGTATGCCAACTTTCAGCGAATGTTGGTGAAGAGCCACATCAAAGATTGGCTAGGAAAGAAGCTGACGCTCTGTTCTTACATTCGTTGAAACAAAAATGTTTCAACTTTCCTCGAGATCCAAGCAATTTCGTCATTGGAAGCATTGTGCAAAAGTGTATATTCCAAGATGGAACTTTCCATCGTTGAAATTACCATGATGAAGGATTCAAACAAACAACAATGACGAAAGGCACTGCGAATGCTCGAGTAAAACTATCATCAAAAGCACTCGAAAAACGTCGCTTGGGTTGTAAATTATCTTCATCATCAGCATTCCTACGCCCTGGACTTCAAAGATAATCGTAGCCAAAGCGTAGAACTTGCAACGAAAAGAGCTTCAATTGCCTACTTTTCAATGAAATGATGCGACTGTTTCATACAGTCTATAAATGTCCAAGAATTTTCCTGATGACAGTTACGTCTCGACATGGTTTTATCCGTTCAGCAAGTGGCTTGATGATCGTGGTGAAGTTTGGGCCGACCACTTGGTTGCTTTTGGACGGATTCTGTCACGACGTTACTCCCTCGACACAGAGTGTGTGTGTGTGTGTCGGCTAAGAGCGATCCCTGGTGACGATGACGGCGGTTTCGCAGCATTGGCAAAGAGAAAAATCCAAAGCTGGGAGTGCGTAAAACGTTGAGTTGACATGATTAGCGGCCGTGTAAACAGATATGTTAAAACGGCTGGGAGGGAAAATGGAGGAGACATAACCGAGTGCGGTAGTGGTGACATGTCTTCTCGTATATATGCGCACCCGGCATAGTCGTCGCGATGCATCAACTCTTACACGCTTTCCTGGCTCGCTCGTGTCCACGACGCGACGCTACGTAGTAGACCCCAAGACTTTTCATCGCTCTTTTTATCTCGTTGTTTCTGTTTGTACTCGTATTATAGTTATACGTCCGGAGTTTCTCTAACTCGCTTTCGTTGCTGATGGCTATTCTCCGGGTGCACTCGAAGCGACGTCGCGGCGCTCTTAACTAAGTGACGTTTCCTCCGAGCTTTTCCTCGCCCTCATCCACATTTGGCATTTCCCTGATCTCTGTTTTTCACCCTTTCATCTCCGTTTTTGTGGGATTTTTTACCTGAAATTTCGGTCCGTTCATTTTCGTTGACTGGCAAGGGTCTTGCTAAGCTCGTTATCAGGAAAACGTGAAAGTACGGCGAATGGCAAAATTCATTCCGACGAATTATGAAAATAAAATGTTGAACAAATCTCTTTGCCTCTTGTGTTATGCCTTGGGATGATGAATAAAACTTTCTCTGCAGTATTCATTTCAGCGTAAGACTCTTTTTCACGAATTTCTCATGGTGACTCATTTTTACGGTATTCTTCAACTCGTTACAATAATATTCCGGGACACGAGTTTGATAAAGTGCATCGGGAGGAGCGGTGATAATCGAGAGCACTCCAGCGTGGCAAATCCGAGAGTGACGTCGCCGAAACTGTTGGTTACAAGTTTCAAGTGTGAGAGCGGGAAGAGGATATTTTGGTGTGCACCCGAGGGGCTTATATATCCGCGGATTCGCTTTAGTCGCGGGTCCAGCGTGGAGTAAAGGAAAAAGGTAGGGTCATGAGGACAAGAAGTAAGGAAAGAAGAAAAATAGGAAAAATAAGAAGCGGAAGAAGAAGAAGAAGAAGAAGAAGAAGGACACGTGCATCGAGTGGCAGAGAGCGACTCTTGCTCAGGGCTTTAGCACGAAGTACCATATCTTTTCTCGTGGCAAACACGAGGCCATGCATCTCTGGTGAGAGAAGCCGCTGCCGCGGCTGCTTCGTGTGTGCCGCCCTCGCGCCCGCGTCCCGTTCATCTTCCACGATCTCTTCGCGTCCCGAACGCCTAACGAACTCGACGTCCACTTAGGGACCTGAAAGGATCCACGTAACGAGCCCACTGAGGATCTCTCCGCTCCCTCCCACACTCTTTCATTTTTCTCTCCCTCTTCTTTCCTTTCTTGCATCTCTCCCAATCTTTATATTCTTCTATTATACACTCTCCATCATGCTTGCGGGACTGGATGAACTCTCGAATCGGCCGTGTCCTCGTATTCTCGATTCAACACTCGTACCCGCGATATAACCCTTCAAAAATTTCTTTCCACTAAAAAATATCGTCGCCCTTCTCACACCTACCGTTCGCTCACTCAATATATTACCTTCGAGGTGACCCAATATTTTAATAGAGCGCGACCGCACCGTACCAGACCCGTAACTAACCGACTAACCCGCCGCTGTAGCGCCCCGTGTCGCCCTCTACCGGTTCTAGTACATTTACTCGTCCGCTCGGCCACCGGAGAGAGAGAAAGACGCTGGTGCTGGGAGGTTCGGTTCTCGCTGCCGTTATATAGTGATGTACGGGCAATCAGCCGCATTAATGCACCGCGTGCTGCGCATCCAGCCCATTCCTCTCGGCGGCCCCACCGCATAAACCATATTTATAACACTTCCTCCGCGTAATATATCCGAACGAAGACCGTCGTCGACGCGGCTGCAAGGTGTCCTTTTTTCATGGATACGCGCATTCGTACCTGACCCCCCACCAAAATTCATTCGTGGTTAATCATTTTTTCATCCGCTTCCTCATAATTTGTGTCTTCATTTTTTTTCGATTCATGCCACGTTAAAAGCTGACGAGCATCGAGGTTGTCATTAAATTTTAATGTTTTAAAAACGAAATTCAATTTCTTTCTATCTTTTTATAACAAAATTCCTGCCGATCCGACGCATTCGTCGATAGTTATTCACTGACGGTGAAAAATATCGTGTGCTTCAGAATCATGAAAAGCAAATCATCAGGCTTAACGATGAACAGTAGTTCACAATAGATTTATCACGAAATTCCTAGCCGTCTTCGGGTCCCCGTGTTAAATGAGGATCGAGAGGATCAAGATGGCGTCACGCGGTGGAGTTGACAGGTTGTGTTAACGTGGCCAAGCGATTATGATGTATACGTCGAAATTGGGTAGATTCTCGTAAACAGGAATTTCACGGAGGTGGTCGAAATTCACGGTGTGCATGAAGATAAAGTGGTAGTAGCAGGTATCTTCGAATTCTGGGTTCCCATGGAATATATGATCTTCCCATAACGAGTGGATACGCAGTTGGTGAGCCGAGAGAGAGCTTGATTATGGTTGGATTATAGTAGCACGCGCGTTTCGAATCCGGACGGTGAGGAAAAGCGGGGATACGAGGGGGAAGGGGAAAGGATCGTTATAGATAGGGCTAATCAGAGCGAATCACACGCGGCGCTACTATCGCGGTGGACCAATGCATCATGCGCCTATAGCGAGGACTGGACGCGTTCCACGCTTTTGACACTGTATTGGCTCTTCCGCCATGTTTATATACGCTCCAAATAAATACGTGTCTGTATATATTTATACATATGTGTATGTACCGAGTTTGGCTACTCGCGTGTGCATCTCAGCGTGTACCCGTTGCATATAGAGCCACCCGCAACCCCATTATTATTCATATATTCCGTATCACGTCTGTTCGTACAAACGGGCACCGCACCATACACAAATTTCCCGAGCATACTCACCAACAAATCGCTCCATGGCCCCAAATCCATAATAACCTTTGGGTTCGTCTCCATCGTCGTGAATATCTCACAGAAATATCATCGATTAATCTTCGACGACTGTACCGATTGAGATTTTTCAACTGATTTTTTATAGGAATACTGGCATTCGTAAGGGTCCGGTTGAGGAAGAATTGTCATGCGGTGAAATGTGCGGAAAAAAGTTTGAAAAAAAAAGCAATTTATTTAAAAATGTACAGGAGGAAAAAAGGCTTTCGTAGAGAAAAAAGGTATTTTACAGCGATTCAGTAGCAGTCAAGGTTGGATGAGAATCGGCGGTGAGGCGACATCGAGAGTGGCAGGTTGGAGTAAAAATTCACGCTTTATGTGACGTCATAGCATGCGCCGACAACCAGACGCGCGAATGAGAGAGAGAGAGAGAGAGAGAGAGCGAAAAGTAGAATAAGGAGGAGAGAGAAAGAGAGAAAAATGCAGCCATAAAACTACGATCGGATTATATCGAATATATGGGGCTTCGCATAAAAATATCCGGCTGTCAATCCTCTAGCCAAAGCTCCCCTATTTGCCCGTTATTCCTCGTCTGTGATTCCCGATTTCTCTCTCCGTCTCTCTTACTCTTCGTGTCCGATGCATCCGTGCAACTTTTGCAACCGCGCGTGCAACGTGGCGAGTGGCGCAAACCGAATTAGCAGAGCGAATAGAACACCGGATCAAAGTTTATCTGTACATAACGCGTCCTCTATATGAGTGGATGTATGAATAAATATTCTGAAAAGAAAAAAAACACACCAGATTCCATGACCCAATTGAGTCTTGAACAATGGCGGAGATGATAATTAGAAAAGTTCCATCGTACGAATATCAAATAATAAATTACTCTCAAACATAATTTCGAGATCCGCCTTCAGGTAGGAAAAAAAATTTAACGATCTTTGAGAAAAACTTTTATGTTCAAGAGCACGTTCGAATCGAATTGATACGGAATCATTAATAGAGCTCGCAACACGTCCGTTGAGAAACTAAATAAGATGAAACATTGAAGAGTTTGCAGTTTCCTAATCGAATTACTTTCTGTTTTCGGTAATGAATTTCGGGACGCTCTGTACATAACAATCACTTCATCCAACGATGTTTGGTTTGCCCTGGCACCATCCGAGAGTGAAAGAAAAATAAAGGAAGGGGGGGGGATATCCTGGGGTGTACATAAACAACACTCGTGAGTGGCACTACAGAACGCGCTAATGACGAGATATTAAATAACGATAATGATCCCATCGTCGGAGGCCTTTTTATCAAGCCCACAAACTCGATATACAACTGACGCGTTTCATGCGCGCATACGTTCACGTATTCACACGTCTACAAAAAGTCTCGTGTACGTGGAAGCTAAGATTTTATAGCACTTTGGCGTTCAGCTGCGCCGATAACAAATAAAAGGGCGTTATTCGCATCGCACTAATTGTTTGAATTGTTCAGGATACGCTCTTTTGTTCGGCAGAATTTTATCTGTAACGCACGTCTCATGAAAAAGCTTCTTCGACAAAACGTAACCGCGAACCGTTGCGAATTTCACAAACTTAATTGAGCGAGCAGACAATGAGAAAGCGAGAGGGCAAAGAAGAGAATGAGAGAGGAGGAGGCAGGGAAAAAGGCGGAGGAAGGGAACTCGGCGAATAAAATACTTAGCTGGACAGAAGGAGCAATCGAGACTTCCTTTAGCGGCGGTAAAACCGCTTTTTTACATTCTTCACGTAATCATTTTTTGCTCATGAGTATTTATATAAAAGTGACTGTAACACATATAGTGTCTGCATGTGCTCATAGTGATGTATGTGTTGGTATACATATAGAGAGTGTAAAAATTTAAGGTGTAGTTCAGATACAAGCGACGCCTCGTCGGGCATCAAAGACATGAGCGCGCGTGTCCCTCAAGAATGTCATCCCCGAGATCATCTTCTCTTTCTCTCTCCCTCAGTTTCTCTTTCGATCTTTTCATTTTTATTTTCATCTTCACATATCTTCAGCAAAAGGAGAATCCTTCGAACGCGTTTTCTCGCGTTTCTTCTCGTGTTCGATCTCAAACAGGTGGCCATGAGAAAGTATTAGTCCCAGGATTAAATGATAAATAGCAATAAAAAGATGGGGAAAATTGTAATAGTTTATTCGATCGAAGGAAAATATATTTGCAGCAACACTATACAAGGTAATAGTTGTTGGAAGGTGGATTTCGAAAGCAAATAAATTCGCAGTCACTCCCCTTGGGAATGGTAATTCATTGAAGCTTTTTTTCTACTATTGCTATGCTTCCATTTCACTCGAGGTTATCGTTCTTGTTGATTGAAATTTGACGTTTTCCGATGTTTCACGTGTCCTTCAAATTCCGGGTGAATGCGAGCGTGAAATTTGTGGATTGAATTCAATATAACGAGGGAGTTGAGCACTAGGAAATTGAGATGCAATTTCCGAAATATCAAAATTTATTAGAAGCCTCGAAACAATTCTGGAGGCTACTGACAATCATCTGTCGGAGATGGATCCTTCGTATTTTGCTGTATTTGTATGGCCTCCGTTTCGAGGTAGTCATTATCCACATGACATCCGTTCGTGGATTGAAATTAAGCATCATTTTCGAGATAACGTTGATTTAATAAAACTAGCTCATAAAACAAAATGTGCAATTTTCGAGCAATTAGTCCATTGTAAAAAGTTATTGGCGATAAAGGAAATTTATATTTCATTGATGTTTGACGATATCACACGATTGGGGTGAATATTATCTCGGCGTTGGCACGTCTTTCAATTCCATGATCACAAGTAAAGCCTCGACCTTGGAGAAGACTCGTGAGAATCGAGAGGAAATCTCGGCGAGAAATTCCTGACGGCGTTTCGATCCAATATCGGTGGGTGCCAAATTGCTCGTCCTCGATAGAGCTTCGCCCATTCCCCCTTTTTCTCTCGCTCTCTCTCTCTCTCTCTCTCTCCTTCTCATCCTCCTCCCTCAGACTTATCCTGAGTTTTCCTTCGAGGATATTCGCGACGTGTAACCCCTCGCAAATGTGTTAGAGCCCATTTCGTGGACTTTTGGATCCATCGAATACAGGGAGCACGAACATAGTTTGCGTTCATTCTTCGGCGTAGCTTTGGATATTCAAGCTCTGAGATAGCTATATACAGTGTAATCCAGAGCGAAAGAGTTGTAGCGAAAGAAAGAAGAAGAAGAAAAAGGAGGAGGCGAAGTCTAGGGGAGGGTTGATAAGATAGGGGTGAGTTTAGCAAGGGGTTACAAGACAAAATAAATACAATATTATGCAAACGATCGTGGGGTCTGATCGCGGAGCGACGTTATTCGCGAGCGAATTCAAGAAAGGCCCGGAAAAAAAGGGAGACAAAAAAGGGAGCACGGGGATATGGCAAAGCTTCGGGAATCTCGAGAATCCCGAATAAATTGACACTAAACGGAGAAAGCGCGCGGCGTGGTCGAAAGAAAAGACGATGGAAAAGAACGAAAATATAAAAGCAAAAAATACGCAGCGTCTGGCACGTTGGTGGCGAGACTGGGGAGGGGTTGGAGCGACGCCACGATGGAAAACTCGTCGGTGTGACGTACAAACAGAAGGGAGAAAAAATGCAGTCTTTTTTGTCTCTAGCGAATATCCAATATCACCTAACAGCTATTTCGTTTATATGCTTCAAGCCGACCGAGTTTCAAGCATGTAGATATGATATAACCCACATAAAAACCCCATGGATTCTATACACGTGTAAAGTACACCTATGGGGTTCGTAAGATTCGAAAGAGCAGCATCATCCCCATTTCTACCTTTTTTCTTCTTCAAAATCTATGCATAGCTTTGCATGACTCAGTAAAGAGGGGCTGCTGTACGATAGAGGGAGTGCGAGCAAAAGCCCAACCTTTTTTCTCTCGTGTGCTTCATTTTTTCTTCCCTGAGAGCTTCTGCAAAGTGTCTTAGAGTTGCAGCGTACAATCTCGAGTTGCTTTTCGGTATCGTGGTTTCTAAAGTGGTTGTTTTCTGCTCTTTTTTATTATTATTATTATTATTCTTATTATGGGTACGGCTCGCTTGTAGTAAAATTGGAAAAAGATCGTGGCAGAGCCGGTTCGATGGCTAAAAGCAATGGGGGTGTGGTCTTGGCGAATCGCTTGCTCCTGGCGAGAGCACCAGCGCCATTTTCGTTTCCAACCGTTACCCAGCACGCTTTATGATGTATCAACATATATATATTTATACAAAGAACGCGGTATGCGATCTACGTATATACATAATGGCCAAACTCCCACGCTTCCTGTCGACTGTGCGAACTAGACGACGATGAGGAGGCAGAACTAGCCCCACGTGTGTGCAACGAAAGCATCGTCGCCCTGGCACTCTCGGGAATCGACGCTCGTTCTGCCGCTTTCGTATTTTTTTTTTTTTTTTTTTTTTCCCCCTCCCCATCATCGGCATTACTTTGCGCTCTCTCACTCTCTCACACTAACGTGTTTCGAACGTGGACATACGAATATATCTGTATATGCCCGTTTCATTTTCTGGCCATCCTTCCTCTACTCTCTTCGTCGAATGCTCCGTAGAAAATTATACGCTCTAAATGGATAATTAAATAGCAGAGCCGAACTGACTGAAAGACTGACTGGGGATGATTGCCGGGTTCCGGTGCGAGCATGAGCCGGGGAATTGCTGCCCGGAGGCATATATGGATATACGCGCTGGATGTGTGTATACATAGAAACAGACACACGTCGAAGTCCCCGCTGGAAGCGAGAAGCAGTCGCGCGCGTTCGAGGCACATTATATGCGCACACGTAATACTTGGAATCGTAGCGAACACCTACGCCCACCCCGGTGCCCCAAAACTCATGGTGTGTATCCTATACGCCAGGTTGGACGTTATAATTACAAAGATTCCCACAATTATTTGGGAGGAATTGAGCTTGCTGAGCACCAGGGCAGAGCTGAAACACTGTCATTGCTTTTGATTCGTATAATTGTACTGGAAAGATCCTTGTCAAATATGAGTTCAGAATTCATCAGCTTGAAACGTTTCACGGGGCTATTAAAGCCCTTGGAATTCTGGTCTCGTTCTTCCATTGCTATTTAATCCAGGAGCAATGCATTTTGTCCTATTTTTGGTAGCGAACGTTTGCGCTCCCATCGACTTTTAATCAAGACCTGAAAGTGTATACGATAAGAAGCATCCCCTTGATACTATATCGGAAGAAAAATCCAATCGCGTGTGCCTAGCCACAAAATAATACGCTAGAGTTTTTGTGTAGCGTCTTCGTGACTCCGAAGATAAGGTGCTATCATGCAGCTCTTTCAATTCGCATTTTATCGTAGCAGTGAAGCCACGTTTTCTCAACTACACCTTCCCATTCTCCATCGTTGCTACCAAGTACTATTTCTCTCCTATGTAGAGAGAGAGAGAGAGAGAGAGAGAGCGAGTGAGCCACTCGATATTTTGTACACAAGATTAGTCCAGCGCACCAAGTCCTCACGTTCCTGAAACCCTCCTCGAGTCGTTTCATTAGTGCGACACAATCGAGTGGCCGTGGCACTACATGTAACTTCAGGGTAGAGCAGCAGCATCTACAACCCCTCGCCACCTACGTACATCGGAGGGGTTGGCTTCTGATAAGCCAACAAGCAAGTAAGCTCACTGCCGGCCGAAACTAATCAATGAAATTGGGAGACAAAGCCGGTGCTGGCCAGTTAGAGTCGTCACGATGGAAGTGAGGTGAAGGAAGAGACCCAGAGAGAGAGAGAGAGAAAGCGAAGTTGGGTCAGAGGTCACTACGATTGAGGTGTACACCGTAGAGTCTTAGTCTCGACCTCAATCGGGAAAGACCCCGAATGAGCTGTATCTCCGAAAGGTCCTTTGATAGCGGGGAAGTTCGCCGAGATGGCAAGGGCGTTCGATGAAAGGTGCTGGACAATAAGTGATCTGGCTAACCACACCCTTGGCATTCGACTCATTCCATTGAAGAAACGTCAACCTTCTCCTTCTATATAAATCCACTCAAACATTTGTTTCTTGCATCTCTTCGTTGTTAACTATCGCTAGGTTGGCTTCCCTCTTGGGCCTCGATTCTTACAGAACACATTCAAGGCTACAGCTCGATCCCCCGACAAAAGGATCGAAATGCAGTAGGACGCAAGAACAAGGTTCCATCGATGGTTCCAAAGCCCAGCTACTGGCTGTCCAGCTTTGGCCAAGACTCACTTGTAGTAGGTGTAAGCCAGCAGGGGCAATCGCCATTGCCAATGGCTGGGGGTAGAGCGAGGGTCGCGTGATAATGACAGGTCTGGGCGTCATGGAGTGATTGAGGTGGCCGTGTCACAGAGACCCTGTTCCAACCACGCCCTGCCCAACAA
The DNA here is from genome assembly GCF_019457755.1 of Venturia canescens. Classification (NCBI taxonomy): domain Eukaryota; kingdom Metazoa; phylum Arthropoda; class Insecta; order Hymenoptera; family Ichneumonidae; genus Venturia; species Venturia canescens. The sequence goes on along the minus strand of NC_057424.1, from coordinate 13,371,257 downwards.
TCCACACAGTTTGGTTCTACTGTTCGAAGTGTGGGACGCACAGCCAGAGCCCGAGAATCCCGTACTACCAAGCTATACGTGATACCGATTCGAGTAGCCCAACCACATCGATTTCTCTGAAACACGATAGCACCTAAGGCTAAAACGGTGACACCCGGCAAGTTAGCTTCTGTTCGATCAAAGCTGTTTGCTTCCTGGAGTGCATTTCCTCGTCGAGGGATCTTCGGCTAGATCCCAGGAACAAGTGCCAAGGTTCGCTAAGAATGATGGACGGTGAATGATTAGTCGTCCGATCATCGTCACATCATTACCCAGAATATTGCCATTTTTTTGTGATAAATGCCTGCTCAAGATCTAAAGTCGATCTTCGATCCGATTCGATCCGATGATTCACTCGCCGTCCGTCCGTGTCCCTTCGTTCTTGCTTTCTCCCAGTGACTGAGCAGATTTTTCTTCAAAGATATCATTCCACGAGAGTCATGTTCGCGGCATAAGGAACTCGCCCGGCATTACGGCACATCGGAAAGTTGAAATGAGAAAGGTACAGAGATGGGGAGGGCAGGAGAGAGAGAGAGAGAGAGAGAGAGAAACAGTCTCAGAATCTACTCGTTCCACCAGGACAGAGAAGCACAGCCCGCCCGCGGCATACCATCTTCGGGTTCGGCTTATCTGGCGTATCGGGTCGACCCTGCTGGTATAACACAGTGTGTGCTCTCCGTGGTCGTGTAGTTCTGAGCTCAGGCGCTTTGAGAGACGCATACCTACTCGAATTCCATTGTATTTCCTCTACTGATTACACGCGCTAGAGTTACATGAGATGTGTGGCTACATCGTATAGAAACGCTCTTTAGTTGTCCTTGGAGCGCACACACATGTGTGCGGGTACGTAAAGCCGAGTATAACGATGTGGGTAGGGTCTCTTCAATCACGTGGGAAATCTCTGGCACGACATTACAAACGGCACCGGGATATTCGTCTCGTTCGTTTAACACTCGTTCACATACTCACTTTCGAGAATAATATTCCGGATGAAAACGACGGGAGGAGATACCGCCTTTGCCTTAACTCGTGACGTTCAATTCGCTAAAAAGCTGGCCCATCAAATTCAGGTTCAGTGGCACGATTGTGATCGTCGAAATACCCTTCGGTCCTGGTAAACGTTAAAAACCGACAGTTGAGTGAAAAGAAAAGAGGACTCTCGCGGTTAACACACCTCTCCCCCCACCCGCCTTCTTCTCCCGGTTTAGTCTACTCACTCGCCCCCCTTTCATCTCGAGTGACTCTAATAACGGCGCATTAGAGGATTTTACCGCGGAAATTGAATAACCCCGAGGGAGTAACGAGGTTATTGCCCGTTCATGGAAATGCGGGCTGGCTTGTGATGGCGCGCATAGCTCCTTGTGGTGTGCAATGATGCTTCGACCTTTCCGAGAGCCGTGGACTCACAGGAAGCAACCAGCGTCGAAGAGCTCTGTATTCCACTAGTGCTGCTGGGACAGATGGAATGAAGGCATTAGGGGTGAGTGACGCGCTGACGGCCCTCCTACTCAGTGTTCTCCTCCTCATCGTCCTCCTCTTTCTACTACCACTCGGAGTCCTGTCTCTCACTCTTGCCCCTCCTCCCCCTCCTTTCGTCATATTGTCCTGACTCGGCTCTTCCCTCTCAATTCGTTCAACATCCAACCTCACTGTTCTCTCCCGCTCTTCCCTCGTCCCTTCTTCTTCTTCTCCACTGGAAACAGTTCTCTTCCATCAAATTGCTCGACCAAACTGATCCCACCGAGATCCGTTCGGTTGCGACGATCACTGGATCGTTTCTGGTACAGTTACTATTACTCTGTGCTGAATAAACTCTGTCTCTACCTCGAATTCTCTTCCTGTACCGGTGTCTGTGCGCGGATCGATCACACGGCAAGTGGCTGGAGGATTCCCCAGAAGCCAGAGCTCCACAATCTTCTCATTCCATAACCCCATTGCACGGGTCTCGACACCAAGTTCTGGACACTTTCAGCACACAGGGACGTCCCTCGGAGTCTCTCTCTCTCTCCGGAGGAACATCGAACGTAGCACCGTGATGACGAGGCGCGATTTCGGTGCCAGGGAACCGCTGTTCCCACGCCCTATCTAACGCCCTGCTCGTTAGTCGGAGTCAGCAACTTGGTCGTCATCGACGTGTCATTCAGCACGAAGCACACACACATACACACACACACACACACCGGAGTATCACGCTCCTCTCAGTCTCTCTTGCCACGCTTCTCACTTGCTCCAATCCCCTGACATCGCGCCATTCTGATGCAGCATCAGCACCAACAGTCTCTGGGCTTGCTGAGCTCGATGGAACGAGACATCGAACTGTCGCGCAGACAAATTGACAGGATGAGATGAGGCCAATAAGAGAAATAGAAGAGTCGATCTTTTCGACCAGGTCACAAAAAAAAATTCTTTTTTATCTTCTTTTTATTATTTTCCATCAAATTTGATTGTCATGTGAAATAATTTTCCTCGTTAATTTAACTATCGAGTAACTGGGAAACAATTATTTTTAGTATTAATAAAAAAAAACGACACATTTAGGATCAAACAAGTCGATGAGAGGAATGAGGCACGTCGTAGATGAGAATAAGATGAAAACAGAAGAAAATGTAAGTGCACCACGAAAAGGTCGTCTGGAGGCAATCGGCCTAAACTATGGACTCATTTACACACTTAGCCCTCTTCCGAGTTTTCTCTCGGTCGTTTCTTCTCGCGTTCTTCTCCTCTCTTTAGCCGTTTCTCTGCCTCCACCTCCCTCGTAGAAGCTCAAATGGTTTTCATATTGTCTTTTTACCGCTCATTTTGTTTTTATCGCTTGTTTGGCTGGGCTCCATCCACCTCTTTTCGATGATACTACGAGACGGTTCGGCTAACCCTCTGTTCCAAATGGCTTAATACTCTCTTCCTCTTTATCCTCGTCCACAATGCAAATGTGTGCGCATCTACGTGGCTCAGAAGGTCCAAGTTCTTCGGGACAAAATTCTACGAAATTAGAAAACGTATCAACAACGTTTTTAATGACAGTGTAGATTGATGCATATCGCACCTCATCCTCATTTTTATTCAATCTTTCCAACAACCACGAAAAATTCACTAACCGTAACCATGTACCAAAGTACGTGAACGAAAAAACTTGAACACCCAAAATTTCTTGCTGCTGCCACTTTTGATTCATTACTTATCGTCACATCGCGAGGCAGACTCGTCTCCTCCCGCTTCTCGAGTGTATTCTAGCATGACCAGCTATATTTCCGTGGGCGAGAGGGTGGAAAACCCCCTCGGGTTTGCTGTAGAATGGACGCGTCGAGGCGCAGGAGTCTCAGCAGGACGAAGTGCCGCTAGCACTTAAGACTATTGTTTTCAATGTAATTGGATAGCTCTTGTTCTCTCCCTCCCTTCCCTCGAGCTTCTTCGTCTCACTTCTACCGATGGGGATTCACTCCCTCGTTCCTCCCTTGGCGGATGGAGAAGGCCTTCCCTGAGATCCCTTGGGCCACAACCAACAGCCAGCCAGTGGGAAAAGGAGCATCGCATCTAAATGCTATACATACGTACCTTAAACTCACACACATACGTGCAGAGTTGAGGGTGGTGAAGCGGCCAAAGTCACTTCTCCCTGCATCAGACGAACGAGAAGCTTCGACAATTATCTTGATTGTTTTATGCATATAACAAGCACACGAAGTCCGTGTCCTCCCCATAAGGCCAAGCCCGTGACTCCCTGCGGGAGAGATACGGAGACAATCTTCTCCCGAGAGAGAGAGAGAGAGAGAGAGAGAGAGAGAGAGAGAGAGAGAGAGAGAGAGAGAGAGAGGGACGAGTCTGCTCTACCGACAAGCCTTGCTGAGTGTATGCTCTCTATGCATGTACACGCATGTATATACGTTGAGTTTACATTATTATAGTTGTAATATACGATAGCTCGAGCTGACGCGGGGCTAGCACGAGCCAGGAAGCAGTCACGATGCGAGAGGAGAGCTTTCGTCGTTCTCTCCCGTTCTCCTCCTGGTTTCTCCTCGGTCGTTATACTTCCGGCAAACCGATGTGTTTCAACATACACCGGAGTTCTCGTACACCTGCTTCCTCTTATTTACAACCCATCGTGGACACGGGGCGCCCTCGAACCTCATACACCGAGCGCGCACACTTTCGATTATCGTCTACCAGACACACAAACTCATGAGAATTCGTGGGGTCACAGTGTCTGACAGTTTATTACGTTATCAAAGAGCCCCGGAGAACTCGCCTGTGTGCCGAACGGCCTTAAAGTGTTGCCGATTGCTCGAAATTATTGTTTTCTTCAGTGTTTGTCTCTCAATAACGTTGGAAAATTCTTTCAATATTATTATCAAGAGTTTTACAGAGTGGTGGAGGAAAATAAATTGAGCTAGTACGTTATGTCATCGGACAGGATCTTGACAATGGAATAATTATTAAAACGGTGATCAATCGTTGAGACAACGATCTAATCCCCTGCGGAGATAAAAATATAAATAAATGCCTCCGCGCTGCGATCAGCGGAGCGTAGAAAGTCATTAAAAAACACTGATCAAAGGTACTGATTAAAATTGATTATGCAGTTTGACTCTGAACTACCCCGCGTCGTCGTAATCAACACGTCAACGGTCCGAAAATGAATTATGCTTTCTATATGCTTTAATTTCATCGTTGTTCGGCTCGCAAGCTGTTGTTTTTACTTCCTGTGAATACTCGAGTCTTTTTCACGTGGCAGCAAGGATCCGACTAGCCACCATTTTTCGATGGATCTGCAACTTTGAAGATCAACTATTCGCTGTCTGAAACGAAGACTCGTGTAAGATTATAAACATCGATTGTCCCAATGAAAATGTAATTTAACGGTGACGAAATTCAGCCACAATTCGATTTGGGAAATGACGTTAATTTACCACATTCTTCGAGGGTGTTAAATACCAAAAATTCGAAAGATTTCGTGACGAAAAAATGCGCAGGGGGGAGCGTATAATGTTGCCAATGCGTGGAATTTCCATGCTTTTTCGTGAACAATAAGCGGCCTCGGGGGAGGGAGCCGATTTAATTAGGATAAGAATTGCGCCGCAGAAGGATCGCGTTCCGTTGGACACAATGGCGGTAGCCATTTTCTGAAGGCCAGAGCAACGCGGTGTACGCATTTTGGAAAGAGTAGAGAAAGAGAGAAAAACTAAATAAAAAGAAAAATAACAAAAAAAAACAGTATGGAAAAAGCAAAGAGAGAGAAAGATGAATCTGAAGCAAAATGGAAATGGAGAGCAGAGCGAGAGAGAGAGAGAGAGAGAGAGCAGGAGTGGAAAGCAGAAGAGAGTTCTCCCGAGGATGGCGCGCCTCCAAGAAACATGATCTACCGAGCAGCCGGGTTTGTGGGCTGCGACCGCGCTACCGCGGTTTCCAAAAATACCGCAGGGCTTCGACAAAAAGTACACGAGCGTTCTCCTCCCCTCTCCCTTTCTTTCCCCGAGCCGATATGCATAAAATACTACACGTGGTAGAAACCGGAGAGATTCGCGATGAGAGTGGGGATGGGAAGCATTGAATGGAAAGGGAGGGGATCATAATACGCGAAGCACCACGTGCTAATTATGTAAAAATATGATGCGGCACAGGAGTGTGCGCTTCCCGACGCGCTTTCATGTGGCCGACGAAGCTTCTTCCCTCCCGCTCTTGCCCTGCTCTCCGCAGCCGTCGCTTCTAACCGGGCAAACGCGTGTGTATACAAGCATAAATACAAATATATCGAGAGTGCGTTTGTGCGACCAAAGGTCCGTAATCCAGTCCATGTACGGCATAAAGCTTTGTGGATTACGACCTTTTTGTCGTGCCGTACGTCATCGATGTTGTTGCCAAATATTGCTCTCCTCGTAACGATTTCCTCCTCGTGTTAAAACTCCTTTTTTGCCCCATTATCCTTTACCGAGGCTACGCCTCTTCGTTCGCGTTCTTCCTTGCTCATCGCGCTTATATAAAATCCTTGAGTCCCCCCCTCGGTCCCTCTCGATGAATAAAGAAGTGCGATAGACAAAAAGAACACGAGAAGCAACAAAAAATAAGAGAGAGAGAGAGCAGAACACGCTAAGGTCTTGTAACTTTTGCGAAGAGTTTACGTGATGTACGTCGGTTTGTAGCGTCGATACGCGGTAAAATACGGTATGAACGGTATTTATAGACGTGTTCCTTGGAATATCAAATATGTACCGTGTACATATACATTCGAGCGTACAGCTTCGTACGTATATAGGCACTTTCGTGGCGCTATAAACGTCCAGCAAGCAAAATGCCTCGATCCTGCGACCCCGAGGCACGTTGGCCAACGTGTTTTACGCCCTTTTATCTCGGTCTTAGTTAAACACGTATCGGAGAATCCCCACAAGGTATGATAGAAGAGTTTCGACCTCTGATGCGCGCGGTGCATTCGTGCGTCTCGAAAGGATCGCCGAGTATTTTCGCCGCGTGTCTCCCGCGTATTGAGAAAAAGAGAAAGCGGGAGGAGGCAGTGCAGGGATGCTGTATCGATCTTATCTCATCGGCAAGTGCATCTTCTTGGACTTTCTGTATTAGATGCCTCGTGCCTTTTTTCCTGCTTTTATTTTTCTTTTCTTTCATAATGCGGAAGACGCAGGCATAAATTTCTATGTGTCTTTTCGCCTCTCTGCATGTGCAGATACGTACGTGTGTACGTTTGAAATTGCGAAGAATGACAAGTCGCACGGAAAGAGCTCAGAAAACGTGTATGCGGCACGTATGCATTTCAAGCCAGAAAGGCGTAAAGAATTCACGGACTCGCGTGACCTCGACGTCCTTCCCCTTTAAGGGCATCTATATATATATATATTTATGCAGGAGATGAAACAACGCTCGCGTACGAGAACCGCAACGCATCTGCGCCGATGCACCTTCTGATAAAACCCTCCCCGGCAAGGGAGACGAGAAAAAAAAAATAAAAACGTATCCAAGTTTCTTCTTCTTTTTACCACGTTTTTTGTTCTACCTTCTTCTTTTACTACCCCGTACTGCAATAAATAATATTTCGCAGGTGCACGCTAGTGGATCTGGCGACGCTGAAACGCTTCCGCGCTACATCCCTGTTCTCTCTTTCCTCCTGTTGCAAAATTTTCTGTATAGATATTGTCGACGTACACTAGCGTCGCGTACTCGGCAATTTCTTCATGCGGCAACGTCGTCAAGTTTCAATCGAACTTTCCAACCACTCTTACAGATTTATTAAATCACTTCGATTTTAATCGAGCATCGATTACGTGTGTGAAAATTCCTTTGTGACAATGTTTTTCCGTTTGCTTTTTTCAGCATCCCTACCCTTCGGAAGACCAGAAAAAACAGCTGGCACAGGACACGGGGCTGACGATCCTTCAAGTCAACAATTGGTGAGTTCATCTTTTATTTTAGGCTCGATAAGCGTTGAAGGTGGGAAAAGAGGTTTCGCAAATACTCGTGAATTCATTCTCACCTTGCATCGAACTGATGTTTCTCGCTGAATGGGACTATGAAAACTGAAAGAAAACGGAGAGAATGAAAAACAGAGTCAAAGACGCTTAAATATTTCGATAGCAGGGAAAACAAATAAATAAATAAAACAAATGAGAGAGGCAAAAAAAATATCAGCAAGATATCTGGTACAAATTCAATGTACTTTATATGCCTCGCTAATCTCTCGATACTCAAGTGCCACATCGTGTTATACGTACTAGGACGCTATTATATAGCGAGTTTACGATTTTCGGTATCTGTATCGGGACTGCGCGTGTGCTCCTGAGAGCACGAGGAAAGGTGCGCCGCGCTCATTCTCAAGATAATCACGAGTATATCCGTCTGCGTTATTCTCACAGCGGTAGGAGTTGGATGTGCAGACAAGTTGATACAATCATTGGCATTCGAGGCGAGTGCCAACATATCGTTTCATTTGAAATCTCAACGATCGTTTTTTATAAGACGTTTGTTGAAAAATTTATTACGTTGTCGTTTGATGTTCTCAACTGGAAAATCGTTTGGAAAAAAATGGCAAATAATTTGATGGGTGAATGAAAGTAAATATGCGCCTCCACACATTCGAACTCCCAGTTTTTCCATTCGCAAGAGTTTAATTTTGAACTTTCAAAAGTTTATATTGACAGAAAGTTCATTTTCGTTGGTTCACGCGATCAAAAAGATTTTCCAGTTGTTATTCGGAAACATGGGGGCTGGAAATGAGCGTCCATTTTTGATATAGATAGTTTAGAAAAGCCCAGGCAGGGTGACACCCTGGGAGTTACCAATAGAAAAGGAACACGATTTAAATTTTATCGAAAATGTTGTTTGGGCTCTGCTCGAGGCTGTTGACCTTTGAGGAGAAATAAAAATGCATATTCAATATTCCTTGCGATAGTCGCGCGACAAGCGGTAAATGCCAGAATATTTTGGGAATTAAGAAGATTAAATGGAAAGTCTTCGAACGTGGTTTGAGGGATGGAAGAGGGAACGCAAGGTTTGGATGATATTATCCTCGGGAAAGGCGTGTGACTAATTCCTGAGTGAATCCGGCTTTATATTCACGGTGCAAGACAGCGAAAGGGTTAAGACGAGGGCTGAGACAAGAACGCGGAGAAGCAAACGCTGAGGGAATGGGGATTTCTGAGGGCGTCTTCGTCAAGGGCTTAAGAGACGCGTATCGGGGCTTCGATGTCGCCACGAGGGGACCATACGCAGCTTTTCTCTCCATCCTCTTCGTTGTCATCGGCATTACATTCTCTTCCCTGTTTCATACAAGAGACAGCAGGAGAATCAGCCTACAAACTGATCCGTCAGGGCTTTCGCCATCACGCCGCAGTTCTGATGGATCTTTTCGTGTGCCACCTGAGCTCCGCAACGACCGAGTTATGTGACTGCAAAATACATACTTAGCAGGTCCTAAAAACTAAAAACAAAACAATCATTTCGTATGGAAAACTATTCGAATTGATCGTTTCAAATTGAAGTCGATTCCGCCTGCTAAATCTCTCTGCAAATATTCAAAAAAAATCTTCTCATCAGCTCAGGCTTTATTACTTATTACGAAAGGTATCGAAGAACACTCGCATAATTGAACTCGTTAAAAACACGACAAACGCGAGCCAGACTCGGAGACCCAGAGTCCAGGAATTCGAGTCGAGCAACAATGTAATAAATTGATTAATAATACGTGGAGAAGCGACGAGACCGTGCAATCTGACAACGTATAAATCGAGATGCGCTGTGACACATTCGGGCTCCATTTGCCTTGTTTTCTGAAGAACGAGGAATTTCTGTCATTCGAGGTTGATCTTGCCCAGGAAACCGGAAACGAAGTTTCTATGTTTAGAAAGAGAGAGAGGCGTTTGAAATAATTTGGCGTGACGCTGGTCTCTTCGGGTGCGAGTTAGCATAACTTGAAATTCGAGAGAGTTGGAGAGGGGCCGAAAAAGAGGAGAAAAAAAAAGGAAAAAGGGAGATAAAAGAGGAAAACAGAGCAAGAAATAGAGAAAGAGGCGAAGCACGAGTATGGGAGTGAGGAGGGAGAGAAATTACCATACATAAAGTACACATGTATTATATGCAATTTTAGCGCAGCGCCCCCGACGACAGTTCCAGTGAATCAAACGCGATAGCGCGTAGTAGCGAAGCGAGTGGATTCACGCTTCATCTCGCTCTTTCTCTTTCTCTTTCTTCCATATCTTGAAAGGGGGCTTTTCGCGAAGATTTCCGTACGGGATATAAAACGCGAAATGAACGACCAGAGACACTTACATCGTGTGTAGAACGAGACCGGTGTTGGGCACCGTACCGAAAAACATCCCGAGATATGTCTTTGCTCGTGCTATCGTCGCGTGAATTTCGCGCTAACGCGCTTTCCTTTTTTCAACCTCAAGAATTCGTTCCGAGTCCCGACTTATAAATAAAATCACACGTAAGCCAGTGTATATTACACGGGATTATTGTTATTATTATTATTTTGTTAAGTGTACGTTCAAGATATATACGTTCGCATACATAGACGGTAAATTTTGCACGTTTCGCTTTCACGGCTATCCGAGCAGTTTATAATAAGAGCTCCGAATCGATGCAACTGCATCCAATGCGTTTGCTCCTTTTGTTTCTCCATTTTTTTTTTCTTATTTCAATATTTTATTTCTCAATTTATTAGGTTTACTATGCCAAGAACATTCCCTTAATTCCTGCCCGCCTCGTACGATATAGAGAAATGTTTCGTAATTGAGCACAAATCAAGTTTAAGGAGAGCTTCACAGCCTCGAGTTAACGTGCTCGAGACTTCCACACATTTCTGACATTTACAATTTGTCTTCCCCCTTCTCTCGCTCTCCCTCGTCTCATTAATTTACGAAAATCATTTCGATGCTCCTCATTGGCTCAATATCAGAAAAAAAACACTATTCATCAAAGTGTTTAGAATGTTTAGTCATGCAACGAAATGTTGAAAACGAAAAAAAAAATATGGAAAAATACATTTTTTGTGGATTCAAATGATCAGGGAATTTTTGTACTTGAAAATTTGAATATTACTCGAATCCGACATCGTGAAAATTTGATGAACGAAATTTAATTAATTCAAGCGGTATTATAATTAAGGAAGAGTACTTCTGAACGGTCGGGAGAGGAATAAACGCTGTGAGATGGCTACAGGACCGGATATAGATACGCGAGCACGAAACTATCCGAGGTAGACATAGTTCACTGCGAAACTATCCTCCGCAAGGTACATTGAGCTCTTAGTATTAAAAAGACCGAACGAGTGATTATTCTACATGTTGAATATCGTTGGTAGGCCCTTTTGACCTGTGGCGCACGATATACGCCACAATGTGCATGGGCAGGATGTTTCGGGTGCCGAGATCCGCGACGCCACATAGCCACATGCTCTAATTACATTACGGAAACATGAGAGTTTCCACGCTGCAAATAATTCAACTAGAGAGTTTCTATCTAGTCTCAAAATCCTCTCTCACTCGTGTACAACATTCACTCGTTATTTTCCCCTCGCCCGGGCTGTCTTGTTTCGAAGGAATTTTCCTCGTACGTCGGCTGGAGTATCTTCAAACCGCGAACCATTTTTTTGGATCGAACACTTTTGCGCTAAATTCGTGATCGGTAATTGTCGTCACGAGCAAATGAACTTTGTATCATCAGCAATTAGGGGAGACGAAAAATTGTGAAACTTTGGATAAAGCTCCAGGGAAATTGAATTGGAAAAACGAGCTTTTCTTTCCAGTGCCAATGAACCAAACTGCTCCCAGGGATCTCGACGCGCATCAGCATTTTAAACCGCAAGTCGGTATCTAATCAACGCATCGCGTATAGCAATAATTTCACATTTTTATTTTCACTTAAATTTCATCCAGCTGCACACGTGCATAAATGAGTCGAATAAGAGGCAGGAGAAAAGCGTCTGGTGGACTCACAGTAAGATATAGAAACAACAGTAAGCGTCCTCGGCGGGGATCGTCGCCTCCTTAGGCGCCCTGGTTCCGGTTCTCGGTTCTCTAATTCTCGAGCTTTCCATCCCTCTCGTTCTCTCCCTCTCACCCTCTATATTCGTATCTGAGTTAAACTTTGTGCTTTCTACTCGCTCTCTCTCTTTCTCTCTTCTCGCCACGTTCGCCCACAATTTTCCGTCACATATATCAGCCCGGACAGTAGTTAGAACCGTTGCCAGCTTGTTACCCCAGCGACGTTCTACAGCACTGCTGTTGCTCCTTTTCCCATATAACTACTGTATATATTACGTGTATATGGCTATATTTATACTATTTCGTACGTTGTTATATATACGTACGTGACTGCACGTGCGCTTTCGTGTTTATCCCGGAAAATGCGCCACCAAGAGTACAGTATTAAATATACATACATATATTCTTGCTTATCTCTGCCTCCCTCGAATGTAATCAATTTCAAAGTTATACAAAATGCTGTATACAAATGCACATCCAATTCATGGCTGTCTCTAATCTTTAATCTTTTCGCGATTAATGTTGAAAGAGGGTTTAATTAAACTTTGGACTATTATTTGGTAGCTTCTATTTTCATGTCTGTTGACCTTCGATTCGATCGATTCAACGAATTTGATTATGTTCGATGAGATTTTTACAAAAGTCTCAATTTCATGATTTCTTGAGATTTCACAGTTTTTCATTCATAAAAAGATTTTTCTCAGGCCGTAGGGGAGTTTGAAAATTTTTAATCGATTGTCAAACACTGCGAGCCTGACATCGATAAAAAAAAAGGGGGAAAGCCGCCGCTCGTCCAAGTTGACGAGGAAAGCCTCATACGTGGGATTTCACTTTATAGTCCCCCGAAGTCTGTTACAACCGGTGAGCCGAGTCGAGCGAGAGTTGCCCGCAAATTTGTACTAATATTCTCGCTAATTCAACCACGGCTCTCCACCACGTCCCGCTGGTTTCTCGCGGAGAGCACACAGCCGGTCTAATAAACCAGAGGTTATTTATCGGCCTTGCCGCCTTCCGCGACGTGAAACGAGAACTGGGATGCTCTTTAGTCCGTTTCTCGCTCGAGTCGCGATATACTTGGCACTATTATCGTGCTCTGGCCTCTCTCCGCGGGCTCTATCGCTTCGTCTCTGTTATTCATCAATTTTTCATGTTTCTCCGCCACTTGTTGAATTTTCAAAAATCATTTTACTTTCATTTGTAACAAATGATTCCTTCTCGTGTAGCTTCACTCGATTACAAACGAATCGAGGGGTGAACGTACGTCGTTATTGATTTTTTACAACGCAATTAAAAAATCACACATCCTCGAATATTGTTCGCACTGTTAATTAACGTCTTGCCAATTTTTGTAACAAAGTTACAAAGTATTATTGTAGCCATAAAATATTTTCTTCGTAAATCTCTCTTAACCGGAAAAAGTCTAACAAAATATTTATGCATATGCTATTTTATTTTACTTTTTTTTTTGCAACACAAAGAGAGGGGTTAAAAAGGGATCGTTAACATCATAACTATACGTCGTTTCGAGACGTAATTTAGACCGTTGTAAAATCGAGAAGGAGCGTACACGTGGTTCGGTTGCATCTGCAGTATCCGCTATAACTGAGAGGACTTGCTAACGAGATATTTCGTTTTACAAAATCGTCGTCTCTCTCTTTTTCTTTCTCACTGCAAGAGCCCTGCGGGAGTTGCACCGGGAAATAAGAGGCCGTAAATTCTCGAGAACCGGATGTTGATGCTTTTTCTTCTCTCTCTTCCCCCCCCCCCCCCCCCCTCCCCCGCCTCCCCGCTCTCTCTTTCTCTCTCTGAATCTTTAACTTTCATACAACTCGTGGACATAGATATACACAGGCTGCGTACATTGTAATGCAAAGTGTTTCATCTTCACATGACAAAAGTCACGATAAACATTTGGACCGTTGAATAAGTGAGAAATGACCAAAGTCTATCAATATCGTTTTTGTGCATCGTTGAACTTCTTATTGGCACTGTTAACTCACAATATTATCAAGTTTTTCATCAATCGCAGTTCTTTCTCAATTCCTGGGTAACAAGCACTTACATAAAATTATATTGAAAGTTATAATTCAGGGCGGAAGTGTATACGACGAGCATACACTTTAATCAACGAATATATACGTGCTGCCAGTTTCTATGGCACCGGCGAACAAGGCACATTGGCGTTTATATTGGGTGGCTCCGTCAAACAATCTCATTTAGTCCATTCTCTGCTCCGCAGCTCCATCTAAAACGCCTACTATTCTCGCACGCCATGAGAAAAGCAGCCACCCCTTTGGCAAGACTCACCCTCTGTGATATTGCTACAGAAAACGGCCTCACGATGTGGTGTTACAAGACCACCGCTCACAGAATTCTCTCTTCATCTCTTTTCGTCTCTCTCTAACTCTGCGTCTTTGTCGGGAACGCGTGCAACACAAACCCTCGGGGCCTCAGGGGTTGGAGTCGGATATCTAATTAGCGGGGGCTGATCGGTAATTACTACGATTAATCAATCCGTTTTCCATTTGTGAGCACAGGAGAGCTCGCGCGTACGAGAAACCAGCACAATCAAAGGAGATTGCAATGGTGCGTGTGAGAGAGCGAGAGAAAGAGGGGGAATGAATTCCTCTGCTTTCCGCGAAGAAAGCTCGGGAAAAATGAACCATTTCAGGGTGTGAGTCAAAACTCAAAGCCTCGACGTTCCGATAAAACGTTCGGAAAGAAAAATGTTCACTCAGCAAAAATCGGAGTCTCATTTAATCGCGAGAATTTCTTTTTCTCTACAAATAAATTTGTCGATGTCGTATCAAATTAGAGACATTAAATTTTCAAGATTATTTGCACTCAAGGAAGAAACGGAGTTCATTAAATAAATGATAAATCGATCGAATACATATTCACTCGAGCACAATTGAAAGCTACGGATGGGGAAAAGGATCTTACAAAATTAGCGAGTAATGATCGACATTCACATATAAGTGCACACACGTCGACTAATATTGGATTCTCTGGTCGTCGAAGCTCGTAGCATCGGCTCGTTACGATACGACGATCGTCGTTGACTCCATAAAAATTTCCATGTAGCCAATTCTCTTTCCTCTTCAATACCGTCCCGCGATGTGTACGAATTTTTTTATTCGCGTTCATTTTTTTTCCCGAATCCCGAGATCCTCAACTGGGAGTTGAGAGATAGCGACGATCGGAATTTCGATAAGAAAATTATACATCCTAAGAGAATAAGGAAAAAATAAGAATCCGATACGTGTAGAAGATACACGCACAACGGAGCCGCGTGGGCGAAAGAGAGAAACACGGGAGAAGAGAGTCCCGAGCTCAAGATATCGATGACTGTGTTTTTTATCGTTTGTTTTCTTGCTCCTTATTTTTCGCTTCGAAACAGGATTTCCTCGTCGCGGAACCGCGTCAGGACGAAAGAATACGCTCGATAAATACATTCACACGCGTATGTTTATATTGACATTTTTTCTTTCCTGAATTTTTTCGTTTCGTGTACTTGTTCCACTTCCTACGCCGATGATAGAACTCGATAGAGCGATCGGGATATACAGAAAAGTTGCAAAAACTTGTACGGTATGTGACAGACCCCGTCGTAAAATGGCGAAACGAAAATCAAGCGAAAAAATTAGAAATGCAGAAAGAAGAAGAGAGGAATAAGAGAGTCGTAGCCAGGGGAAAAATTCGCTCGAAAGTTCAGTTTTCAAATGCAATAAAAAAGTCTCGAGTTGGGAGGGAGCATATGCATGATCATTGGAATCGATTTTTTCCTCTTCGACTTCATCTCTTCCGAAACGCTACCGATCCTAATGCGATCTTCTGTTCCCTATGATCGCATTGTCATCGCTGATGCATTGACACTTTCGCACCCCTTTTCCCCTTCTAACCCTTTCCCGCCTCTCCCTATTTCCTTGTCTTTCAAATTCTGTTAGGTTGACTCTGATGAGATTTTCTGATGCTTTGTAATTCGGTCTTAGCAACCATACGCGAATACGATGTAAAAAGAAGAGTCAAAATGATTGGATTTCGAGGAAACATTCGAATTCGAATTACTTGATTAAAACATTAAAATTATTCCAACGCAGTAAATTTCTGCCATTTTACAATATTACTTGGATCGAATTTACTCATTTTCATGAAAAATTATTTAAAAAATACTTGACAATCCGTTCGAAATTGTATCCAATGAAGTTGACTCGACGATTTCATTTATAACGAAAAAATGAAAAACGTTTTTGCCCATTTTCGAATCCCGGAAAACAACAATTTGTCATGAGACATTGAATTTTTGATGAATTTAAAATTCTTTCTTCACTTTGATCAATTAGATTTGTATAAGTTTCAGAAAATTATGGCTGTTATACAATACTTTTGTAAATGAGTTTAGTACATGCGATAGTGACGAGGGGGTCGCATATGGAGCCTAAATCTCTTGATGCCATTAGCCCCCTCGACTTTGTAAATAGTTTTCGCCCGAAGAATAACAATCGGGTTGAAGAGGGAGGTCGTCGAGGTCTTACGCACTCAAGAATAGGGGGATTCTCGTGTAACCCTAACAGGAATTTCGGCACGTAAAGAGCAAAGAGAAAGAAAGAGAGGGTGAGAAGAAAGCACGGGGTGCGCGATGCTCCGAGACGCGAGAAACACGCAAACGCCCGCTGGATCAATTCTCTCGCTCGCTTCCTCTCCATGTTTTTCTCTCATTTTCTCGACACGAGAAAAAGAGTCGATCATGATCGATCATCTGGGAATTGCTTTCCAGAGTGAGGGATATATCAGACTAAATATATCTTTCTTTCGCCCTTCGACCGCTCGAGAAAGGGTTTTTCTCTATTTTCGCCCTCTCACGTAGGATTTTCCGAGAGAAAACCTTTGACAAAGGGACCAAACGCTATATTTGTTTTGCGTCAGAGGATTATAGCGTTTATTAGCCCGCATGTGTGGATAGGAAAAATCAAGGGTCACTTTACTCGTGTTCCCGAAACAACCCCACTCGTATCAGAGAAAAAGGGTTCTTCGACGAATCTTTTCCTCTCGTTCTCTTTCGGAAATGTCGACAAACACATTCTCTCCCTGTTTCCTTTTTCAGTTGGATGTTTCACTCGAGAATGAATTACGAGATTCGATAGTAATTGTTTTGCTCCAGCTCTTATTCCCAGATCAAAAAGGAATCGTCTCAACATAACAAATTCTTACTTTTTGCTATTATAAATGTTCGTGAAAACTGAAATTTGCAATACCCCGATTAGATGAGTTCATGTCTTTTCGCCATTTACTTTCTTTGTCGAGTGAAAGGAACTTTGCTCTAGTTTAACGAAAAGCACGCTGAAATTAAAAAGAAAATGCTCGTTACGTTTGCTCGTTAAGCGAACAGTGGAAAAGTCATTTGAGGTTGGTTATATTTCTTTTTTCGTTGAATTTTTTTGTTTTTTTTTCCACGAGAAAATCGGAGTCGCGATGATAAAGAGGGATCTCGTGGCCACGAGAAACGTCAAGCTTAACGACAAACCAAAAGAGACGAGAGAGAAGAAGAAAAATAAAAAAGGCGATCGGTCGAGCAAAGGTCCAGAGAGAAAAAGCGAGAGAGAGAGAGAGAGAGAGGAAGATCTGGTGAACGTGGTCCAGGACAATGCTTTCATCATTGCCGCGCGTGAGCTCTTTCTTTCATTCTCTCTGTGATACGAGCTGAAGAGTCGAGCGTTGCTCCTCTTTTCTATCTTCCCTTTTTTTACTCTTTTCGCCACCGCAAAGGATCCATTGTCATCGTTTTCGTTTCTCCTTCTCATCTTCTTTATCCTTCTTTCCGTCCCTCTTTATCTCTCTTTTCTTTCTTTTTGTCGGATGTAGATACCCACGTTTTACCCTTGCCACATCACTCGAAGTTTCAGTGTCTTTATAACGACGGGTAACAGAAGAACCAAAGGATCTTTCTCCTTGATGAACCTCTGACTCTCATTCGAGTTGAAAACTATTTTAAAAAAGCCTCAAAGACCGTGGAAAAATTTGCTAAGAGTTTCTAATTTTTCTACGACACCAAAAAAGTCACTGAAAATTGCCTGTTCCGGAATAATAATGAAGAAAGTTCATTACTTAGTGTGCCATAATGACTGTGGACAAATTATGAGTTTTTCAAACTTCAAAATTTCAGTTTACCATTCTTGCGTCCAGATATTCCGGTTTCATTGATTCCGTAAAAGGCGTTTTTTTCAAAATTTTTTATTCCTATGGCGTTTGAAAGAATCCATTTGTTTTGCCAGTCTCATTTTCGCTCGTTTATTTCGCCGTATTATTTATCTCGAATATTTCTTAGCGTGCAAAAGAGCGAGGGGTGAGAAAAAATCTTTCATTTTTTCCTCCACCATCCGTTTTGGTCCTCTCTTACGCGAAATGAAGACGTCTCTTCGGGGTATTACCTCGCACGATTGTGGGATGATTGTCCGTTTGGGGAGCCCTGCGGGAGGCCGCCAGATGTTTTGCAGCGACCCAATCAGACGACCCCCGAAGCGATCCTCGTGTCCTGTGTCGTGTTCCTCATTTCTTGGCCAAGAGAGACCAGGACGACGACGATCAACCATCAAACAATCTACACCACCCTCCGAGAGATATCTTTCCATGTCTTTTTCTCTTTCTCTATTTCTTCTTTCCTCTTCTTCCTCACTCACCCCCGCAGAGATTCGTGCAAAACACTCTATTTACGCACACGCAAACGCTCAAACTACTCCTTTTATCTCGTGGAGGGAGGAAACCGAGTGAACATATGTCTCTCCTGCTCTTTTTCATTATTCCAGCTGAATGCCCTTCAGTCACGTCCCAGTTGCAAAACTCACCCTTCCATAGTCATCTTTGTCCGTTGAACAATTAAAAAGACATTTTTAAATCTTGATAGAAAATATTTATGAATTAAAACACCTGTTCAGCGAGCAGCGAATCTATGGCAATAAAAGTTATTCCATTGTTCATTTTTTCTTTCGTCTGATTTAGGATGAACGAGTATAGCTCAATATATTGAAAAAGATTTGAAGATAATAATCGAGGTGAATTACCAAGTTAGTTAAAATTAAGGGCTTCAGAGCCTCTTGGCCAAGTGGAGCTTCTCCTCGAGGAGGCCAGAAGGTTAAATGTCCTTGAAGCATTGGTGGGTCAAATGCAGGAAGCGTAAGGTGTATTTGAAGGGTGTTTCGGTGACCATAAAGGTCGGAAGGGGTTGAAAAGGGACGTTGAGTATGGGTCGAAGGTGTGTTGAGAATTCCGTCCGTAGTTTCGAGCTCTGTATAAAAAAGAACCTGATGTTTATTGGCTCGAAGATGTTGACTGGATGGTGTAACCGGAAGTGAGAGAGCGAGAAGGCAAGATACGAGTATAGGATTGCGAGTCGTTGGTGGATGGTAGTAAAAGACGTTAAGCGGTATACACAGACATGAGTATAAGGTTAGGAAGCTGAGAAGGGGATGAAGATGGGAGTGGGAGGAGTGAAAAGGGAGGAGGGACGGTTACGGCCTCCTTGAGTCCTTGGTGGCCCATTCGGAAGCTCGTTTGATGGCCCGTAGAGCCGTTATTGTCTCGAGACCGGCTAACATCCAGTGCTCTCGTCTACGTCACGTATAACAACAGCATGCTCGTTGAGATCCGTTGACCACACATCCGATAACGACGTAAAAGCTCGAGAAGCTTTTTCCTCCAGTGTAGATACAATATCCTGAGAATGGGAGGTGAAAAAATTGTTAAAAAGTGTCAGTGGACACTTTTACTGTCTTTTCTGTTTCTTTAATTTGTCTCTCGCACCCTCTTGGAGAGTCTTTTCTCGCTTTTATGCTTCCGAAAGGATGTTGTTTCCTATTTCTCTTTTCTTCTTCTTGTTCCGTCTGCAATTTAATTCTTATTTTCTTCTGGTCTGCCCTCTTTGGAAGATGCAGGCTTCATTCCCTTTTTCTCATCGATAATTGTTCAGCTCTCCCCTCCAAACGACGGTCGTTCAAACTCTTTTTTCTTTCTTCCCTTCCCCCCCTTCGTCTTGGTTCTACCGCCAAATTCTGCTCGTAAGGATCTTCGATAGGATGAGAATTTTTTTTCACTTTTTATATTTCGTCCCCCGACTCGATCGCCCGAACCGTGTCCCGCTTCAACGTACACACTTGTACGGTGGAAAAGGCCAGGAAAAGGCGCGAGAAAGAGCAGTAACTAAGTTTTTATTGGGCACTATATTACACGGATGCGATGGCTTCCGTCTCGCCAGCGTCTAAGTTAAGCGGATAACCGTATATTTTCCAGCGAGCTATCTTCTTGTACGTTGAACGTAGTCCCGGAAGAAGGATCGTGCCTGAGTGAGAAAGGGATTATGACAAGGCGGAATTTCACTATAATAACCGTTTCTGTTTCATGCTTTAAACAAGAATAAAATTAATGATCATTCGAATATAACACCATGCACTTTGAGAAAAACAATGACATTTATTTCTTTCGAATTTATCATGGAGCTCGAAACTCGTTTTACGAAAATTCAGGGAAAAATATTCCGAACGGAAGATGATCGAGCATCAATCGTCACAAGTAACAGTAAAAACATTTTTCATGGGCGAATGAAAAAAAAATCTGCAAAACATGCTACACGGCTGTAGAAAACTTTGTGAACTAATTTAACGCCTTACATACGCGTCCAGCAGTTCCTAAAACGCGCTAAAAGAAAAACTGTTGGATAGAAGAGACAGCAATAGAAATTAAAAAATAATTTTTACGTATTGTGTATTTAAACTTTGTAAAAAAAATTTATTTCATTTTTTTTTCATAAATTACAACGAGAAAAATCACGTTTCCCGAAGCACTATGAAAAAAAAAGTTGCTCCACGGTCTGCATCATTTCTTCTTGAGACGTTGATAGATCTGCAAAACGTAAAGAAATTCTTGTAAAACAAAGTTGTAGTTACAGTCTGTCGAGCCGGATTTTTGAAATTCGAAAAATTTAGCAATTTACGGCAGTTTAAGAAAAAGTGTGCATTTTGTTTCATAAATTTCACACTTCAATTATGTTTATAAAATTTGTTAATCACAATATTAAAAATCCGAGAATTTGAGAAAAACGCATTTAAAGTTTCAAATGCGTATCAGGCCCTCTCGTTGGGCAGTCACGTTTTCTATCATAACTTTCGATCTACAGGGAATTTTTACCATCGACTTTCACAGAAATGCGCCTAAAACTACAGAGAATAATAATCTAAAAAATCGATTTTTTTTAAATTCTGCACGTATGTAAGGCCTTAATAAAATATTTTTTTTTGAATTATTATCAACTGCATTCGTAAGTTTGCCATAAAAGAGGCTCGTTTTCAGCCAACTGCCTTTCTCGCGAGATGTACAACGTGCTCGTAGGGTGAGAAACAATTTGCGCTAATTACGACGCTGGCTAATTATACGAAGGCTCGGCTGCTTGTTTCAGGGTGTAGTATGGCTTTTCTATTCTCCACGAATCCGAGGTTTCTCGTAGTTATGCCAGTAAAACTGCAGCATCGCCTGTTATACCCTTCGCTCCTCCTTCATCCCTCTCACATTTCAAACCGATGTATACATTTCGTACTCATAAATATGTGTATTTATATATGCAAATATATGAATACAGTTTTTGAAGTGCGAAGGGCGTAGAGCTCTTTGGATTTGAGTCTAAACACAATGTGGGCTACGCCTTTATAGCACGAAATATATTGTATGGATTTTGGTTCGGTTTCTCGCGCGGGAAAAGCGCCGAGCGAAACTTCCAGTCGGTCGGTCTGGAATCGTTCGCCCCGATGCCTCTCCCACGATCCACTCTAGCAACGCTACCTAAAGGTGGAAAGGGGACAGCCAAGCCGAGAGCTCGGAGAAACGCCATTTATAATTCACGAGACGCGAGACGCCTCGTACAAGCTCGCTCGCTCGCGAGCAGGAAAATGCCGGAGCTTATGTGCCGTTTCGAACTCACTCGTGTATGGGCCTTTCAAACGAGAGTTTTCCAGTTTTCCCCTCACTCGAGTAGAGCGAAATTATTCAAAAATATTTTTTATCTCAATTTTTGTCGATGGGCCTGAGTATTCGTGAAATCCGTTCAATTAAAATCACGCTGTTTGAGATTTTTCTTTCATCATTGAAAAAAGATTGAAAATACCTTTATCACTGGGGAAATTGCATGATTTTACACGAGAAAGTCCACTAATCTTCGAGAAGTAAAAAAATTGCTCACGCGGTGACACGGCTGTTTAAAAAAACGAGATTCTTTTACGATTCATATGAAGAATTATCCTTACTACGCGAAACGAATCATACACATTATTACAGAACGTTCCATTCGTACTTGTTTCTAGTGATAACTCAAAGCCAAAAAACTCGACGTAGAACGTCCCATACAAATAGATGAGACTAACGTTCCTGCAACGTTTCCCGAGTCTCTCGTGTGCCTCCATTTCATCCCCTTTACGCCTGGTGCACCGGAACGAGCTTCCGGAGCTTTTGCAATCGCGGAGGAGGGGGGGGAGAGAGGGGTGGGAAGCGAAGGTTGGTTCATGGTTCACATTCCTTCTGCGACGCCTAGCTGCGACATAGCGTGAAAGATCTATGTATCGAGTGATGCACGATAAAAGGGCGTAAGTTTGGAGGCTCCGCGTGAAGATCGTGGGATTCGAGCGCCTTTTTCCGTCGCTTTTTCGATACCTGGATGTTCGAATGTGCATAGCGAGAAGCGGCGCGAAGAAGCAGAGGTCGTACGGTATTATACGGCAGGTCTCGTTTCCCGAGACTATCCTCACACTCCTTGCGACCTACTTTCCGAGAAAGCTCAGGAGACTTGGCTCCGTCTTTGCCCGCTCGCTCTCTTTCTCGCGCTTTTCTCATTCTCTTTCGCTGCCTCTCGATTCACCGAGAAATTTTGAGCGAATTCCTCCGTGACACGAACTACTCCGCAGATTATGTATACACACGAAAATTCCAACTTAGTGGGGAAGCATCGTGATTAATCCTACCGGAGTTCCAAAGTTAGGGAAGCCACGACAGGAGAAAAAATATCACGAGTGAAACGCCATTTTTCCCCCTTTTTTTGACGATTCCCGACAACCCTGACCTTGAAAGAAAGTCAAAACGGGGAGAAAGCTGCGCTCGATTTTATTCGCGACACTTTTGCTGTCGCATGACGCTCCTGCAACGAAGGGAGTAACTCAAATTTCACTGGGACTGTTTCGCCCGGTCCACCCGATCGCGAGAGATTTTTCCGAGCGATATAAAGCAGGATCGAATTACAATATGTCACTCGATACGCGTATACTTCTCAAACGATATCCCAGCACCACCGCGATACTCTGGAGTAACACGAGGAGACGATCCATATAAAAAAATTGCTACGAAGAAAAGGAAAGCGACGAAGAAGAAGAAGAAAGAGGTTTCCCCGAGGGACGCGAGCCGCGCATTCCCGAATCTCGAAATATTCGCATGCAAACTGCAAACTCTTGTTGGCTTTTCCTCTCAGAACGCTCTGGTTCGAGACTGAAGAAGGAGACAGGGGAAGCTTGTATATACACACACACACACACACACACACACACACACACACACACACACATCGCGTTCTCTCGCAAGGACTCGTACGCCGTTTATAATAAAACAGAATATCCGGGGATTTCCTTAAGTTGCATATTCAATGATTTCCTCGGAGACCTCAGGAGGGGGTGTCTCTAGTATTCCTGTGTATTTTTCCCCTTTTTTCTTATCCTCGTTCCTCGAATAAGAGTCACGGCTTGGGGATCGCGAAATTGGAATCGTTAGAACGAAACTCTCTACGGAGGGTAAAAACTTTTTCATCTTCTTCCTCTTCGTCGTCTTTTCCTGTTTATTATCATCCTCGATCTTTCGCATCTTTCTCCCGCTTGTACGCGCCCTCGTTCTCTTCCTTCTCTGCATGTTGGCGAGTAACGCGAGACGTTCTCGATGAAAAGATCATAATCTTGAATAATATTCCTCATTTAACCGATACAACGTGCGGAGAGCTCCACGGCGACGAATCACTCGTGGGACACGTCACTGCCGCTTTTTTCTTTCTCATTCATGCCTCGTTCCTCCTTCCACACACATTATTTTTATGTCCGTGCACATCCCCGTATGGATATACGCAACGACTGAAATCCAATTCGAATGATAAATATTATTTGGCCTCGATCTCAGCAAGGAATCATGAGTGAGTAAATACTCGGAACTGGCGAGATGATCCAGAGCAGTGAAAACGAGGAGGCACCAATGTATATAGTCGCAACGGGAAGAGTGCATTAGCAAAGCGTGGATGCTGTTGGCCTTTTGGTGAGTCGTCAACAGAGAGAAAGAGAAGGACTCGCGGTGGTTGGGCCACGGGTTGAGTGATGTCCAGGCGCACGCGCCCGTCAACCCGCGGCGAACTCACTCGCGCTCGTTCTCCGGGCCATGGTGCGAAGGAGAATGATGATGACATAATGACGTCGCAGTGGGCGAGCAATAGCTGACATCCGCCACCGAATATTCTAAATCACGGGCTTGTTCGCCTCTTGCAATTCGTGTTTACGCGAGGGAGAGACCGATGGAAAGAGAGAGAAGAGGACGCGCGGGAGAGTCTCGCTCTGTCCCGTTCTTGTGAACCGCGACGAACGATCGTAGCTTAACAGCCACGACGAATGGCAGCAAGTTGGCAAAAGAAGCCGGACTCCTATTCTTCTTCTTCTTCTTCTTCTTCTTTTTCTTCTTGGCTTCTTCTTCTGTTTAGCACGATGACGAGTTGCATCAGCTGACGCCGCGCAATTTGTCTTAGACACTTGGTTAATAATTGCTGAGAACACGAAAAACTTTTCGTTCGCGTCGTGAAAATGTCGAGACTTCAATGATGCGTGTGCGAAAGCTCAGCAGTCAAAACGCCCGAGAGTTAAGACACGGCTTGTCACAGGTTGAGCCGCCCAATGACGGAGCATTCCTAAATCAACGCACCAGGTCGAATTATAGAAATTTAGTCGCCCCAATAGTGGATCTTTCAAGCGAGATTCTCTGACATGAGGCGAAGAATTGATAAAATCGTCATGCTTCGGTAGCTATTTTCGCATTGTTAGCGCGACAGATTTTTCTTGTGTGTTTTGGTAGTTCCTTCGGCGGAGCTGATTTCCGGGAAAAACAGCTGGAATCGTTTGATGATGGAGTGTGTGACAACGAAAGAAATCGCGTCGTGAACCTCATCCCTCGAGGATCAACTCGTTCTGACAAATCGTCTGCTTTTTCCCGCTCGTTCCGGAACGATAATCTTCGCTTCTTCAGCGGCGTTTTCGTAGTCCATATTTTCTCTTTTTCGTTTTGATCTCCTGGCGAGCCGCGTCTAATTCCCCAGAATGTTTTTCGTTCGCCAGGCGTCTCGCTGAGCGCAGCTTGACTCCGTCCAAACTTGTTATCCTTTTTCCTTGATCGAGAGCGGCGGAGAAGCGAAATTTTCTACGAGGTTGTCCTCCTCGTTGCGTGGTAACAAAAGTTGCTTGGACGACGATCTCGATGTGGTAATGGGAGGTAACAAGAGAGCATTTCGTATGTTTGTCGTATTCGTTTTCGGCGCGCGCGCCCCCTGGTGGCTTCTGCTGATGGCGGGTACAAGGGGATCTTGATGGCGGTACGGTGGCGCCGGATCAATGTTTCTCCGCTTCGATAACACGTTTCACCAGGCTCTTGCACGTCCATCATCAAAAATTCAAGGATTTTATTACGGACGAGGGCCGCTTTGAAAGTTCGAAGAAATATTGTTCGGCTCCTCTCTTTTCTCTCGCTTTAACCGTGTCTTCAAATGCGCTGGGACCAGGCTGAATCAGCAACAAAATTGCGTCTGCAGCATCGTTTCAAACTTTTGCCGATAATTACTACGATAAGAAAACTTGCAGCTCCGCGTTGGACAAGAGTTGTTGCAGCAGCTCGCGCGTCGGCTTCTGCAGAAGTGTATGAAGGAACGATGAGCTTTTTCCACTTGTTCCAAGAAAACACACCGCCGCCAAACGAGGAAAAAAAAATCCAACGAGGAGTATCCGGAAAGTCGATAAAAAGTTTTTCAACGACTAAGCTTCGAGTCTTTTCACCCCGAGCAACGAAATATCCTCGTGAAATCAGACACGCCGTTACGTGTCCATTCTGTTCTCGCTTGTCGTCCTCATCATTCTCCGCGTCCATTTTCCTTCCAAACATTTCCTTCCCCCGCTGCCCCTCTCGCTCTCTCCCTCCCTCTCCCCGGTTTTCATTTCCCGTAGCAATAGTTCATTAAAAAGGTGTTTCAGGGGCAATTCTGTGAGCTATTAGGTAGCCTCTATCACCCCCACGGGAAGCATTTCGAGCCCGACCCCTCGCCGCTATCCACAGCCTCCGGGCCACCCTCAAAACGAGGCGGGTCCGGTAGAGAGAAAGAGTCCAAAAGCAATGAAGGCTTCGTGTGTACGGATTCCGGAGGAGCATTACACCCGTTACCAGACCGCCCATTCGCGAAAAATCCTTTACCAAGGGATCCCATGTTCGAGCCCCATTCTTTTCGTTTCTTATTCTCCGCTTCAATTTTTTCCCCCGTATTCCATTGCAAAATCCACTGCAACTGCCTTCAGACTAAAAGCAAAACGTCAAATGATAAGAATCAAAGTGTAACCTTTGAATAAAAAGAAGAAACGAAGGTGCCGATTCCAATTGAACATTTCTAATCAGCTTCAATCCATCACGCTCAAAAAACCATGCGAAACAGGTGTCGACTGGTGGAACATTCTCCATTCTCGCTCCTAAAAAAAAGGCGATCAAGAGTTTCCTTAAAGCGAAGAAAGGTCAGGCCATAAGTAAGGGGTTGGCGGCGTTGATGATGAGGTTTCGCGATAACCGGGATTTTAGGCAGTTCAGAGCCAATTTACGCATGGTTTTGGGTGTTAAAGGTAGGTTGTTAGTTCTCTTTCCTTATACCCGAGGATTCTCTTATATTCTTTCGGAAGTATCCATCACCCGGGGCCACGGAGCATTATTTCTTGATCTTTTGAGGGCCTTTTTGAAGGTTCGGTAGCCATACGGGCACACATAGCAACGAGGACGCGTTGGGTACGTATAATTATACGGTAGCCACATTAGTCCGAGCAAAAAGTCCCTCGCCCCCTCCCCCGTCGCTCTTCCGCTCCCCCTGAACCGTAAAGTCGTTGAAGGTTTCGCTACTGGTCTTCCATATAATTTAAGGTGCACAAACCCTCCTCCTTCCTCCCCCCCCCCCGCCCCGGTCCCTCCTGGCCCCTTTTCATCTCATAACGTAATAATGGCGAAGCATCGAAAGGCTCTCGGTTCGTAAAGGCCTAGAATGTGGGAGAAACTCGAGAATGGAAGCGGCAGAGGAAAATTGAGAGAATATTGCGCCAGGGAGAGTCTCTGTGGCCTCTCGTTGTCGGACTGAACGAGCTGCCATAACTCCGATCCATGCGGCACGGGCAATTAGCCAAACGTTATACCGACATGACGAACTTGCTCTCGCTCTCCGTTACAACTCAGCTATGGGGAAAAGCACCGTTACCCTCTCATATACGCCAATTCCCTCGGTGGCCCCACCGAACCCCCGCCCCGTTTTCTCCACAGTTGCGTGTGTCCAAGAGCGAGAGAACATGATTTTACCTCGTTACGTTATCGTTTATCGGCATTCACGATCGTTCGATATCCGATATTCTGCAATATTTCATTCCACTAGGTGTGCTATAGTGTAACATGGATATGAATCTTATTATTATTATTCGTTGGACCGAAGCCTCAAAGATAAATATCCGTGCAGGCCCAATCACAAATGCAGATCTTCAACGACCTCTGATCTACGTCGTTTGATTAAAAGAGAGCAAGCTGTCCACTGCTCGATCCAATCAGACGAAACTCTGATGCTTTGATCAATGATTTTCCTCGTTATTGGAATTGTTGTAATTTATACCATGGCTGGAGAGCTATGCTTCAAAGAAATTTCTTTTTCGAATGAAGCTTTTCATTAAAACGGAGTCAGTGGATTTGAAAGTTGTTGTTGTTACTGATAAGTTCATGGCTCTCTACTAATTACCTCGAACATTTGACACAGCAATAAATTCCATTAATGTTTGGAGAAATTTCAATAGTTTCTCTGTCCCAAAAGGATATTTTGTCGTTCCTGTTACAAAGCGTTCCGTCGAATAAACCGTGTTGTAGATCAAAATGGTGATTCGCATTGAAAGAAAAATATTGAAGGAATGAGGAAACGATGAGTTTGAAAAGCTGAGAAAGATCGTCCTCGTCGTTGCTCAAACGAATTGCCATAACAGTGCGAGCGAGAATAAAAGCTTGAAAATTCTTCGAACAACATCGCATATATACAAGTATTTATAAACACATGGATATAGAATATATACGTATATACCATTATATGGATTGGAAGGTTTACACGTATTGTTGCAACAACTATTTCGGGATCTTGTGATCTCGCTCGGGCTTTTGCAAACCCAAGATCTTTGGTCCGTTAGGGTGGTTGGTTATATACGTGCGAGAAGCCAACAGCTGCGCTATCTATCACCAACAATGATTCAGTGATCGCGGTAACTACTGCCACGTCTCACCGTCCGTTTATAGAGTGTAAACCAAGTGAAAATCGTTTCTACCGAGCGCCGCCTTCTTCTTCTTCTTCTTTCTCTTCTTCATCCTCTTGTTCTCGTTCTTGTACCTCCTCCTCCTTCTCTTGTACCCATGGATAAACGCGCTTGTCTCTTCGTCGTTCGCCCTCCCTCCCTCCTTTCCCCTCGCCCTCCCGCACAAGTCTTCAGATCTTCAAAGTTACATAGACGAGAATCTCTTTTATCCACGATCGCGAAACCTCACCCAAGAGCTTTGCTTTTCACCATGCAACCATCAACCATCCTACAAGTTTGTATAAACTCTCGACCCAGTCGCTATTGGCGTTCGCAACGGATGAGGAGCATCGCGCATGTGCTGCTTGGTTTTGATGAAAAAAAAAAACGTTTCGTTGCAAATAATAATTCATTGTGATTCAATCGAGCTGCGGATAAATTTGGAAAATCAAGAGACCCGGTAGCGGATCGACGCCAAGTGTTAAATGAAAAAAAAAAAGAGAGTGTGATCCGATTTATGACGTCACGGCATATTTCAAACCGTTCTCACGGACAAACAGTTGCAGTTAAAAATCTGAAAATTGGTGACGAATTTTTGCCGATTTTTCTCTTTCAATAAGTATTAACTGGAAATGAATTTCTTTGCAAGTCAGAATTCTTGCTCCAATATTCTGTAATTCGCGGTTATTTCCAACTCGTCTCTTTTTAATGTTCGTTTTTCTTTTTTTTTTTAGTATTTTTTTGTTGCATTTTTGGATTTGAGTCAGATAAGAACAATCGGAAGGAAAGGGAAGAAGGGAAAGAGAGAAAACGCGAACGTTGACGACGTACATTTATAGAGACTCACCGATTCCGTTAATTGGCGAGTAGAGATGCCGATTTCGATAAAAATTCAATTCTCGATCGCGCGCTGGTTATTTCGCAATGGGGCACCCGCGGGCAAAGGGTTATTTTAACGATCGAAGTCGCGTGCGCTTTCAGAGATTCGGCGCATATAGCATTTCATTCTTCCCTCGCTCTCTCGCTCGTTTACTCGAACATACTCGTTTGGTTTAACGATTCCCGGATTCTCTCTTGCACGGCTGGATTCGCCGTCGATCGAACTTCGTCCTTGCGTAGTCAGTTAAAGAGGCAAAAAAGAGTTAAAAAAGAAAAAAGTTAAAGAAGAAAAAAAAGAGAAAATCGCGAAACGAAAAACTGGAATTGTCGCAAGAAATTACGAAAGTCCAAAAAAAGAAACAGATTAAGAAGAAATTACGCTAAAAATTAGAAGCAACGAGACAACCGGGAATGAGACAGAAAAATGGAGATAAAACGGAAAAAGAACCGACGAGAAGAGAAGTTTGAAAAAAAGAGACGAAATGATGGGGAAAAAAAATAAAAAAGAAGAAACATTTGCCGTGACGATCACTGGATGATGCTCCTGGTGTGCTGTTGCTCGATCTCTTGCTTCGCCGTAAAGACTCTTCGAAACGATACTGCGTCGTTTGCCCTCCCGTTTGATTGCGCGTTTATCGCGCTTCCCGATCCGTTTTATACGAGAGACAGAGCTATATACTCCCCTCTCCTTTCTACATTTCCTCTGATAGCCCATCCTCTTGTACATACCATGTACCATTCGATATACCTTCCCCATTGAAAAAAGCAAAAGACCATAGCCTCCACCATTTAACACGTTAAATTATCATCGTTCCCTTTTTTCGCTCTTTAGAATCCCATATTTGAAAGGATGTTCGTGAGCCTCAAAAATCCTTCAACTGGAACTTTCTCGCAACCATTTGATCCGTGTTTCACGTGAACGATCCAAAATTCTAAACTCCATCGAATGAAATATTTCATAATCAACGTTTGACAGTGGAATAACGCCAGTGGAACCGAGTAAAAAAAAGCTCAGCAAAAATCGGACTGCCAAGAAGTCATTTGTTGAGTCTGCAAACATTTTTTTCGAAGGCAAATGAATGAATTTTTCTACTCACATTTCTCAAAGGTCTCAAAAAGAATCTTTTGCATTTTTAGCGTCAGGTGTCACGTACAATAATTGTCGCCATTTGAATTTTTTCGTTTGTTTGATCCTCCTCTGGGTTGGTCTCGTCGAAAGAAAAGACACTCAGTCGTATAACTGTACCGAATTCCCTGTGAGCCATTCGCTCCGAATGATCACGATCTCTCGGTCAAATGTCACGACCCTCGTATGGAATTCTCTCACCCAACAACCAACGCGAAATCCTTTAACGCACACGTTCGTACCAATAAACTTTGCCCCACCCTCGAGACGAGTCCGTACCTCACTCGGACTGTCCGCACACTTTACGATGTCTCCTCGTTCAATCGTAAAAAAGTCTTATGCGATTGTACCATTCCTCCGAGCCCAGATCACATCGAGGATCTAGACTCCGTGCTCAATGCTTAGCTCTTTTAGCTCTCTTTTGACGTTTCCTCCGACGATTATTACGCCTGATAACGCAGTAAAAAAATCTCGACATTTCGAATAGACCGAGCCAGATTTTCTTTGAATTATTATTTCCTATCCTGTGATTAATGACAAAACAAATGATTTGGGAATTCTCTGATAATCACTTCCAATATTTCAATCTTAATGAAATCGTACGAAATCGTACGTAAATTATTATATTTTTCAAGTATAAACAGATAAAAAATGAAAGTTTTTTCACGTTGTATTTGTCCATTCGTTCTGTGTATTTGCCCTCTGAGGTGGAGGCGAAAACGTCGAGAGGATTTAGCCATGAGGGAGGTATTTTCTCCATGTGTTACATTTTTTCCCTTTTTCTTCTCCGGGCAACCCTGTATTACTTTTTACGAGGATAATACACAACGTTTAAAGGGATAAGGGATTAAATGCTGGCTGAGCACCTGGACCACTTCCCCTTTTGTCTCGCGTAGCTAGGTGCAACTTCATCCCGGTGTGTCTGGACGCCTTGTAGATCTTGGGAGCTTTAATACGGATGATGGTGAATAACGACCCAAGATTGAGAGAATTGTGGACGATTTTTTCGTCTTTTTATGTACATTCGTAATCCAAGACTTAATAACAGCCGATGAACAAAGGGCGGGAATAAAAATGTAACATTTTCCATAAGCCACGATATATATTTTGCTCTCCGCCTGACCAACGCTTACTGTATTCACTACTGCTGTATATTTTTTTTTTTCACTTTTGCGAAGCCCACAATTCTAGGAATCTACAATTTCTAAAGGTTGTAACAAAAATTACATGACGGTGAATAACTAGTTTTCAAATTCTCACACAATCAGAGGTCATGAGAGTTGCGAGCACGTGATAAGCTCGAGAGACCGGAAGTGGCTTCGTGAAATTTCGTTTTCCACGTTGGCTTAGCACTTTTAGCTGCAAAGTTCATGACAGTGACAGGAAGAGCGAGAGAAAAAAAGAAAATGGGGGAGGGGGAGAGACTTTTGTGTGTCTCTTGGTACGAAGAAGGGGTTGAGGGATGGAAAAAGCATCATAAATAACGTTCAACTTTACTTCCAACTCTGGCCAGGTATCTGCTGTGGGCACGAGGGTAAAGAGAGAGAGAGAGAGAGAGAGAGAGAGTTCTCTCTTCTCTGGTCCAGGCAACAGTTGCCCATCGCTGGTGGCGAAATACTCGAGCAATGTGCGACGCTCTCGGGGGGTTTTCGCCGAGTTCCATGAGCGGGAAAACTACCCTTTTTCATTCCCTTCTCGATCCTGTGACCATTTCGTACGAAATATGAGTAAAAACTGCGAATAAGAGGCTCCGCTGTGCATGTATATATTTTGTTTTAAATGTGTGTATACATATGTATGATATATGGGTCTATATAGATACAGGAATACGTGCTACTGTTGCTGATGCTCGTGCGAGCATCCTCCATAAATAACAGGACAGCCGACAGCCATCCCGACAGGGTTGTCGTGTGCACTCGTGTCTTTTCACCTCTATATCTCCATCATACACACATACATATGCACATATAATCATACATTTATATATTTGTGAAGTTGCACGCGATGTCCGATGTACACTTTACATCATGGATCCTCGATCAAAATGAATCTTGTATCACAAATGTTATTTTCAAACGTATGAAGAAATACGAATTTCGGTTTCAAACATTTTTTGACGTTTATTCGACTCGAGATAAATTGAGCCGTATTAAAACGTCGTTCTTTGCCAATCACGATGTTTTATGGAGAAAAAAAATGAGCAAGTGAATCAAGGCCGATAAAATTCAGATGATAATTAAGGGAAAATGAGTCACGAAATGTTTCACTAAGCAAAACATTTCGTAAAATAAAAATCAGAAGACTTCGAGTGACGTTCTCTCTTGCGGCTGTCATTCGAATCACCATGAAATGTCTCTTATCAAGTTTTTTGGATTTCACCCTTAAATTATTACGAATTGATCGTGGTGTGGTTGATGTAATACACGGAAGGCATTACAAGACGTGAAAATGACGGTTGTATTAACGCTGGCGGTCGAGGGTTGAGCATCGAGCAAGTTGATCACTGACTTCGTAATGTCTATTGAAAAAAACATGATTTCGAATGATTCTTATGGGGCTTAAGTGCGCCCGCATCATTTTCAGTTTTACGGACTCCGCCACCGCCACCGCCACATGGATCCGGAGACAGACAAACGGATGAATTTTATGCAACGAAATAATGGATTGAAGCACGGTCGACGAGACCGCTAATGTACAGACGAGCTTGGGGTCACGTAACTGCCTGATATGCTCGTGCGAATCCTCGTATGGGGTGAGACGTCACACGAGGGGGGAATATAATAGTTTGTAATGCGTGTCGTACGGAAAAGGGGTGAATTGCATCCCTCCATACGTATAGACATATCGTTCACTTTGAGTGCACATTGCAATATTTACCCCTTTCTATCACTCTTCGTCTTCCTCACACCGATTCATCCCTTATTTCCACTTCGTATTACACTATCGATCAGCTACGATTTATTCCGTGCACGTTCCTCTATAAATAACAATTGTATAATTAGTCATCAGCACTCAGAGAAGTAGAAAACATTTGAAATTCGTTTGGATGTCAAACACAAACTGCAAGTTCATCGATGCAACGAAATTTTTCAAACTCATTCATATTGAGTACACGGAGAAAACGCATTCGTTTTTTATAGTGAGGAATATGTGATTTTTCAAAAATGTTCAAAGTATTCAGGCACCGATTACAAACGGCATAGTATTTTTTAAATTTTACAATTTCTCGTCCCTTCAATTCTAAACAACTTTATGTGGATAGCAAAAAGTGATGTACGTAAAAACTATATTTCGTTCTATTTTCGAGTGTTATTCATCGTGTCAAACTAGCACTTATTGATAAGTGGAAGTGTATTGTAAATCACAAATTTTCGCTGTCAGCATAATAAATTCTATGATAAATGCACATAAATACTCAACAATATAAACATTTGAAGTGGCTGAAAACATCTTTTGCTATGCTTATAGAGAAAAACAGTCTTGATTCTTTTGAATAAAAAGTATGGATATTGGTCTTTTTACGATGGTGGATAGAACAATTCTTAATATTATTCTAAGCGTGTATCTGAAGCCCTCGATATTTTCCACGACAAATACAGTTTCAATAATTTTCTTAATGTCGAAGGTTAAATTACTGAAAAAAAATTATTCGACGTCATTTAACGGTTAACCGAGTGAATGAAATTCTCGTATTTTGTCATGTAACAACGAAAAACGATATTTTGCACAGAAGCAAGCCAGATGTTTAATCAATGAAATTTTCAACTGATTAAGGGCGAGAGCCTCAAACAAGAAGTATTTGTTAGAGTGGAGTCGATGGATATGGGAAGGTTTTAAAGGCTGTGAATTTGATTGTCAATTGTTGGGAGAGTATTTATTGCATCTATAGATAAATGGGTGCGAGTATATCGAGTGAGTTAAACTGACTCTCTACGGTTTAGTATCTCTTTCTTCTATCGGTAGAATTGAGGGACAAGAGAGAAGCAGAGCGAGAGACGGAATGGGAAACGTACACGAGGCAGCACTCCGTCGTCGTTGTCTGGTTTTCTTTGGCAGACCTTTTGTCAGCTCGTGAATTAGATTGCGTAATCCTGTTTGTAGTTCGAAATGACACCGCCGCCTCCAGGCTTGACATTTAGGCAAAGAAACACTGTGAGCAAAGGACAGAGATATTGAGAGAAGGAAAAAGGAACAAACGCACATATTGCTTTCCAAATTCCATGTATTCGTAGCTTGGAAACGAAAAGACGTAACTCGGTTAATTTAACGGGAAATAAAACAACGATAAGCCCTTTTATTTTCGACAAATCTATAGAGCCGATAGGAAGAACGACAAAGAGAAAGAGGGATGAAGAACTGAAGCTTTTTGGCCCTATTGTGAGCGGGTAATTGACTCCGATTGGAAGATTGGACGCGCGGATCGCACACGCGAAAGGGAAACTCTATTTTTTGTTCTTGTTACTTTTTCTTTTTCTCGTCTCGCTTCTCTCGTATCTATATAGATTCATGTAC
Source organism: Venturia canescens (assembly GCF_019457755.1). Taxonomy (NCBI): domain Eukaryota; kingdom Metazoa; phylum Arthropoda; class Insecta; order Hymenoptera; family Ichneumonidae; genus Venturia; species Venturia canescens. The sequence continues at coordinate 13,336,611 of NC_057424.1, read as the reverse complement.
GAGTATATTTTGGGCCGATTCAAGCCCCCCTACCTCTAATTCCCATTGATTCTCTTTCTACGAGCAAATGCCCATTTCGACTGTCCTCCTGGCTTCACTTTCAAATTCGTTTTCATAAAGCTCGCCGGACACTTGGTTAAGCCCAATTATAGGACAAGAGTCGCATAGAGAGCTCTGTCGAACGCTTCCAAAGTGGCTTGGCATAGGCGACAGCGATGGAAATGAAAGGGGAGACAACGACGACACGCGAAAAGAAAGAACGAATGCGCCCGATATATAATAACAATAATAAAACAAAATGTACGGACAGGCTTATATCGATTATAGGACTGCGCTCGGACAGACCCCGCGAGTATATTCAAAGCAATATTGGTTACGAAGTGAAACGATCCCGGGCGAGATCGCGTAGATGGAAAAACTGTCACGATTCTCGACGACTATTTTTCCCGACAGCTCGTCGAGACGATGATCCTTTCTCGATTTATCTACCCCGATCTTTCATTTGTTTCATGAGTAAAACGAAACAATTACCAGAAAAATGTTTTCTTTACTTTGACTCTCTGATCATTCAAAATCGAATCGTCCCACCAGCCTCCTTTTCCCATCGTAAAATTCGCACCTTCATTCCCTCTACATTTCTATTCTCCTTTGAAATTTCTCACACACAAGAACCTCGGTACAGAAGTGAAGGGAATCGTTTTTCACGAGAATGGTAAACGCTGTCATTACGAGCAAATATGGCACCGCATACTCGTGGTCAAAAGTATACTCACGTATATCCTATGCGCAACCACAGTAACTACTTCTAATAAATGTACAGAAATTTTCTCATCCAACACCTCAAATAAGAGAGACAGGACGAGTGCGTCCACTCGGCTTTCGTGCTGCTTACAAATAGGAAATGCTTCACTTCTCGACCTCTCGAGTCGACGACGCTTTCTTCTGCACTTCTCTCATAACTGCACATGTGGTTCACCTCTTTCTCCTCGCGTAGATACAATAAAATCATAGCACGGATCTACACAGTGGTACAAAAATGAAGCTGAACATTTTCAAAGTAACAAAAAAAACTTGGAAATTCTTCATTCAGGCTTTCCCATGCAGCCTTTTTACGACGTTAATTTATTAATCATCAACTCGATAAGCTCCTGAGAAGACACCCGAATTAGTAAAATCGCAGTCGTCCAACTTCAACATTGGAGCGTCGAAAAAATTTCGAAGACTTTTACTCCGGAATAATCTGTTTATATCCGCGCCTCGAATATGAACAGTGTATATTTGCAGTTTGTTTTAAATTGTCCGTAGGGACTGAGTACAGACGATGTGACTTTTTGCCTCGATGGTCTTTTTTCCCCCAGTTAAGTGCCGCTCTCGAGAACGACCGCATTGCAAAATCGTCAATGTCGTGACGTGTCTGACTACGTCAACGTAGTTGACGAGTGACCGCAGCTACAAGTGCGCTCACCGCGCCCTCAAAGAAGCGTACTTGCAGCGTTGTACGAGAGTCTATAGACGAGCGTAGCACACGTAGGTGTGCATGTGTCTGTATATAAATGGTGAACGGGAAGTCTCAGCTTTGCTTGAGGCCGAGTCGAGCAGTAATAACAGGTGTGTGTGGCTTGTAAGAGGGTTGTTCCACGATCCTTCGAGCCCAACCGATCACGATTTTCCCATAAAAGACACGCTTAATTCTCAGTGGCAAAATGGACCCGCGAGAGATGAAGAGCTGGTTAATCAATATGAATTTGAAGAGGCATTCTAACAACCGCAAACACGTTTGATTCTCGTTGATTCATTCGATGTTGAAGATGAAACAAACGTTTACGGAGAACGTCGGGGATATCGAGACCCCTTTAGTTTATTTTTGCCTTTGAATTTTAGCCAAGAATCTTTTCTTTCGATCTCAACATGTCTATGTAAGTTTATACTCATACATACGAGAGCACACGAATGTAAGCATATCTATATCCGTTCGAAAACTCTTGGACGGTATGCAACCCGGGAAATAACGAGTCTCATCAATAACCATTAAGATCGCGTGCAATTATATCCACATTCGTTAAACGCCTTGTCCTCTATCGCTATCTCACTTTCTTGGGGATGAATCAAAGGATAAAAATAACGTTTCTGACGTTCTCTCTTTTCCTCGATCGTTCTCTTTGCATTTCTTTTTTTTCCTCTCTTTCTCTCAGCAATATTTCCCTTTCGTTTATACCGATGTACGCGTGTATTTATGTATGTGCGCCCGTAAAGCGACACTCGCAAAAAACGCGCCCGAACGTCAACGAGAAGAGCAAAGGCTCGTGGACTCGTGGCATAAAAACGGGCGGGACGAGAGCTGCTCCTTTTCCACAATTCGCCATGCTAATATCAGAATATCAATGATAAATTCCACATCGAGAAACGGCTCGATTCTCAACTACTTTGGTACGAGAAGAATAAAAAAAAAAAAAAAAAAAAAGCATCTCCGATGCTCTATTAGCATGGAAACGTGTGGGTGGACGAGACTTGAAATTCTGAGCATTTTTGCACGCTCGCCTTGTCCAACAAACAAAAGGATTCCTCAAAGAGAGACCGAGACTCAAGGTTGTCATCGTGGCTCATGAAAAAATATTACTGCGTTTTCGTCTTTTTTCATAGACATTTTTTCCTACTAAAATCCCTCGAAATGCAGCGATGAATCACGATTTTTTCGTCATGGAATCTTGTTTACTTGATCGTTCAATTGTTCAGAAATCTTTCATTCAAACTACATTATTTTTCGGCTCATAACTTCCGGTATAATGTCAAAAAATGATTCATTTCTGGTACTAATTGTGGTGGGCCTGACAAATGGGATCAGAAGTTTGAACTCGTTAAACAAAATCATAGCTGAATATGTTTTCCGAGGAAGGAACGGTTCAAATGAAATACGATCGTGCGACGATTCTCACTGTTTTGTTTATGTAAAGACTCGTATTATCGTATTTTCATGCATAAGTGCGCATGTACGAGAGGAAAAAAAGGATGGAAATGAAAGAAAAGGGGCAATGAGAAAGAGTGTAAAAAATGAGAACATAACGCGAAGAAAAGATGCGGTTCTTTGGCATCCTCTCCGGCCTTTATTCCTTTTGGTTTATGCTGTTGCTGCTGCTGCACATCCTCCCGATCCGAAACCTGTGGCCACTCTTTCCCCTCTTTCTTTCTCGATCCTGTGGATTTTTTTGTTGGGGACGAGACGCGATCCTGGGAACGGTAAGCGCATCGTTAATAAAGAATACCATAGCACGGATGCCTTCGGCGCGCTCGAGCATCTCGTTATTTGATATTAATAACGAGAGATGAGAGAGAAGGAGCGAGGGAGAGAGAGCTGCTTGGCACGCCTGCTCTTTGGACAACATCTTAGACTTCTCGACGTTGTCGTATCCTTCAAGATTTGTGCTCCGTTTGCTCTCAGTTTCCCTCTCTCTCTCTCTCTCTCGCTCACTCTCCATCTTACTCTTTAGATTCGAATCATTATAATGGTCCTGGTCGTCGGGATCTTCTCCCTCGGACGCTACCGGTCGAAACATTCCTCGGTCCATCGAGCGAGAAGATGACGAATAAGAACTGCGGGAAAGTAGAAAAAGCATAGAGCCCAAGCAGCCAGGATCCCTCCTTAACAAGAAAATCTTTATCGACGAATCATCGTTATAATTAAACGAATCAGCAAAGATATTTTGGCCAATAGCATGCTTTGTTCACAATTATTTTCAATTAGAAAACTGTTAGAAGCGTTGCTGTCTATGCCTGATGCTTTTTGTGCTGTAAATTCACAAAAAAATGATTCACTCTCTGCACAAAATCCACTCCCACCCATAAATATGCGAGCAAAAAAAGCTTTAATCGTGTGCCACGGAAATAATGACTTCGTTAATATTCTCTGTCGAGGTAATCGTCCGTTGAGATTTTTCGAGAAATCGATTTTCGTTAAATGATTGGAAAGAAACTTTTTTTCATTGATTTTTGTGCTACAAAACAGCGGCGCGGTATATTGTTTCAAAAGAGAATGGACTTTTGAAGAATATCACTTCGTGCAGTAATTAAGCCATGAATATATCAATACATTTTACCTTCGCTCAAACGATCTATTCCAATAAAAAACTCATTACTACGATGTGCTAGCGCAAGCATGAATAATTGCTCGAAAATTGAAAACCTTCGAGACAACGAAACAGACAGAAAATATTTCTACGAATACTTTCGATATTTTTTATTCCAAACGATCAATCACGTTTGTTTTATGAGAAAATTATGTTCGACAGTTTATTCTATTCAAAAACGAAAAGTTGATTATGTTCGTTTATCGAACATTGTAATGATCAGAAGGATCATTAAGGTTGTAGACGCTGCTGGGAAAAGTCAAATTGATGGATTTTTGTATTGAATTGTGTACGAGATTGATACGGCGACGTATGAGGTCCGTGAATGGTGGTTTACTCGAAAATCTTTTCGTCCTCATACCTTGGAGTAACGCGACGATAATCCTGGCGAGGAAACGCGGTCCGAGGGGGCAGAGTTCAAATTCCGAGAGGCATTATTTCCTCGCCTTTTATTATTTCTTTTTTTTCTCTCTACTCGTTCTTCCTCACTCCAAAACTAGAAAGAAATACGGACTCAGACCTCCGTACGCTCAACCATCAACTTACAAAAGGCAGAGAGTCTTCAAAGAGACTCAAAAGAGCTCTGCTCATATTTAAGAATCAGACGAATATGACCTCAGGTCGAAATATTCCCTCCTTCTTTTCCACACGAGCAAGCTTCATTAATAGCGTTATTCATCGATCTTGGAGTGAGGATAGCAGTAGTGTAGTGTACAGATTGAAAGATCCTTGTTCACACTGAAGTTTTTGGAAGAATAAACTCTACCCAATGATTTTTCATGAAGCTGGTTATCCTCGTGGTTAATTTAGTCGTATGGTTCGAAGTTTCCATTTTCATCTTCAACGCGTTAACGAATTAGAGCTTATATGAGAATAACTCTATTATTTATTGAGATGCTCATCTCTTGATTCTGGGAATAAGAGTAACTTTAATCGAAATCGTACAAAACTCTGTCTTTGGATTTGCCTGCATGGATGATTGTAAAAGTCTCAAAAATAACGCAGTTACCGTATTTTTTTATTAAAAATATGTCTCTCCACGACAGGAGAGCGTTACGAAAATTGTAAGCGACGATAAAAAAAGAGCGAAATCGCGAATAAAATTCACGTGCTCTTGAGAATCATGATTTCTATACGTCTCGGTCTCTGTTGAATCGCGTAAAAGGTGGTACACCCACACCGCGGGTGTACATAGCTACGGGGGGTCGGTTGATTTGTGGCTGGACCCGAGAAGTCGCACAGCGGCTGATATATTTTACGGTCAGTATGTGCCTCTCGCATTGAGCTCGGAGAGAAAAGAGTCCATATTCCACCTCCGCGTCATTCGCTTCGTCTTCTTCCTCTATCTCTATTTTCCTCCTCATTTTTATCTCATTCTTTTCGTTCATTTAACTATTTTCGAAACTTCTTCCTTCGTTTCCCCATTTTTATCTATTCCTTTGTTTTCGCGTTGTTATCTGACGTCCAATTTAGATTGCTGGCGTTACTGCAGCCATTTTTCAACGTCGATCGTTTATTTAACATCGCTATTTAGCAATCTTCGTTGTCTCTTTCTCAAATAACGTTTTCCACTGTCCCCTGAATTTCGTACGATTCATCTACAGTTTCATTTCCACGTTGAATCTCATACAAACTCATTAGTTTTTTTGTTTCCGTCCGAACTTCGTCGCTCAACCTATTTTCGAAAATCATTCAATTCATTTAGTTTTCAAATGAGCATTCCTTCCTTCTCGCTTCCTCAATTTCCCTAATAAACTTCGCCACCGATACAGTTTTGAGCCTTCTTCTCTTACTGCGCTCTCCAACCAAAGCTCGTGCCAGAATATTCGTGTTTGAAGCTCGTAGATTCGCAGAGCTGGCGGCAACACACACGCAGGGGGTCCGAGTCCGAACATTGTGCCACATGTGGATCCACCTATATAAGGGTTTGAGAAAAAAACAAAGCGATAGGGAGAGAGGAAGAGAGACGGAGGAGAATGGTCAGTCGCCTTAACACGCGGCTACACCGTATTTACATGAGAAAAGAAGTCGTACGGTATGCTTTCAGCCCTGCTCTCCCCGGCCCCTCGTCTCGTGAATTCGCTACCCCCGCGTCGCCTCTCGGCAGACTCCCCGTGTGGATGCCGCCACCCCCGCAGGCCGAAACTGCGAGTGGCAAGACACGCGAGCTTGAGATGAACGAGACAAAGATGGCCGCCTCGGTACGAATCACCTTCCGTGTAAACACTCTTCATCGTTATCACGAGGCAGAATTTTTAAGAGAGAAAAACAAACGCGGCGCTCCCATATTTCATGTTGCGAGCCAACGATTGTTAAGAAATTTAGTACGATAAATATCAATCGAAGGTTCGAACTCGTTCCGACGGGGAATTCGGGGAATGAAATTATTGCGAATAATCAATTTGAAATTTGCTGGTCATAGTCTGTGCATTCGTCGAGAAGAAACTCTTGATTTCGTGCCTGGCTACAAGCGTAAAAATCGATTGGTAAAAGTCTTTACTTTCAAGAATTTTTCCCCATTCTACAAAATGGCGCTTCTCAAAGTAATATCGCCCGTGGTGGAGCCGCCATGGGAGAAGAGAAAAGGAAAAAGATATGAGGAGTATGGGAATCCTGAGGAAGAAAAAAGAAAAATTGGGGCCAGGGGGAGGGCACGGTGTTGGGAAGACAGGTTGGTCGCCGCGGGGGTTCGTCCCGATGAGCGCAAGCGACCGAGTAATGGTCGCAGCAAATAAATAGAAGCGATATCTCGTGCGTTTCAAAGGAACGAAAATAAACATTTTTTTTTTTTTTTTTTCGAAAAAGCTGTAAAATACTCAGGGAAATTGATAAAAAATAAACAAAAGTTAATGACACACTAACAAGTCAGGTTCGTTACGTGCCATCTTTGTTATGGTTTTTTATTTTATTTTTTTTATTTTTAAGTCAGAGCCCTACCGAGTACTGGACATCGGAGAGGTCGAATGAAATTTTCAGAGCGCAGCCAAACCTCCGAACTCCGAGGACCTTTGCCTCTCATTTCTCAGGCGCATCATTAGTGAGAAACGATCCAATTCGCGAGGGTCAAAATCGTTGGAAAAACGGATGGGCCGATGGCAGTTTCCGTTTGCCTCAGTTTCCCCAAGTGTAATAAAGACTTTACCTACGAATCGTGATCCGCTGGCCACCTTAATCCGCAGTAAAGATTTTGAGACACTCTGTATAGATGCGCATTGAAGTACGCGTACAAGTATGGCGCTCGTAGGTATTTTTTTCGCTTTTTTCTTTAATACGCTTTCATGCCCACCGCTCACTCGGATTTTGCTCTCGCCAAGAGAGAGGACCTATCGAGGATCTCGCGTCGTAAGTCTGGAACTTTATGTCCGAAGCGCGCGGCTAACCTTCTTTCTCTCTCACTCTCTTTCTCTTTACTTCGCCATCACCCTAACTTACGATAGCCTTGCGCATACTCGGAGGAGAGCACTGGAGAACGTTTCTGGACTCTCTTTTCTTCGAGCACATACACAAACTTTTCTTCGTTTTTTTTTTTACGTACACCTCGAATGATTGCGAAGTAAAGGGCGTAAATAGCATTATTTTGTGTACAATGTCGGAGATCGTCAGGCCCTTTTGTTCTCTCGCTCTCTTTATCGGTTTGCGCTCGAAAAAAAGCAGCCACATATCTATAACGTCTCGAACTACCTACATGCCTTTTGGCAAAGCGATCATGCGCCACGGTGCTTCGTATATATATTCACTCGAGACGTCTCGGAGCTCACATGTGCTGCAAAATATAGTCTCTTTTTTTATTCCACATTTTCTTTTTTCTCATTCTTTTCTGCGCATACTCGAACTCGCGAGTGTAAATTACACGGGGATCGTTGCACAAAATGGAGGCCGGCTATTCGGAGAAGAGAAAATTTGTTAAATTGCCTCATTTTTTTTTGTAACGTGCGCTCTTCTTGCTTGAAATGTAAGTGGCCTTCGTTCATTTCAAATAAAATGGAAATTTTAAGAGGCCGGAAATGCTTGCGGAACACTTTCAAAACCGCGCAGTTACAAAAGGTACCATTTTTTTTCGAACATTCACTCATCGTTTTTTATCGTTTTCGTGGAAAGCACATTTTTCAAGTGAAATAGGATTATCAGTAGTTCTCGCTCACATCAAATTTCTTTGCTTCACCATAAAATATATAAACACTTCGATGACGACGCGCAAACGCAATGTTCCTCGATGGGAATTCTAGCAGGAATTGCGTACCGCGGGCCGGAAAGTGCTTCAAAGTATTCGACGCGTTCATACACATTTAAATACACGGGAAAATTTGGCCTACTGGCTGGAAGTGAAAAATTCGTTGGATGTGACTGTGCGGAAGCGCGTAGGTCAAGACTTTTCTCGGGCCAAGAAGCGCGTAGGGGGGCGGTAATAATTCAGAGATTCCATTCATCGTCGTCCTCGCGAGTTTACGTAGCGCGGGCGTGTGTAAGAAAAGAGAGAAAGATAGCGAAGGGGAATAAAAATGTTGAGGGTAAAGAACAAAGAAAGATGAAAGGGCCGGCTGCTGTCTGGCAGGTACAGCATTCGGTATACGAAAGTGGGCGGGGAGAGTATGTTTCATCTCGCGGTGAGGCTAAGAAGGATCGGAGAAAGGGGGGAAAAGGCTGTGCAAACAATCAATGAAGTTCGCAGAGCAAAGCCACTGTATTCTCTCGCCTCTCTGCGATCCTTCATACACACCTTACATAAATATGCATTTATTTGTCTGAATTGAAAAAGCCATTGAGAGTAGAAAATCATTCAAAAGAGATTGTAAGTTCGATCTCGTTTCGCTTGAGATTAATGGTGCATCAAACGTGCACGAAGGGGACAGCCATTCTGGTTGTTTTATCTCGATTCACTCGAGGCAGCAGCGACGTCGTCGACGTTTCGAGCCTGCTATAATTAAATACAACGAAACGTGATAAAAACCCATTCGAATATTAGTTTTTCTCGATCGTTGTTCCTCAATGTATTCAAATGAATTTCGAGTAAATCGATTTTTGTCTCGCGTATGAAACCAGATATTGAGACTTATCTAATGTACTTGTAATTGATCCATTGTGATATGCATTAGCTCTCGGAGCAACGAATCTCTATAGAGCTATTGACTATCCCTCGTCTTCTTGAGAGGTTGTCAGACTGTGTGTATGTCGAGAATAAGGAGACGAGGATATAGAGAGCTTCTAGCTTCGGAGAGGAGGGATCTTCTTCAATCGAATAACACGGTTATTCATGGACTGAAATTACCTCACGACTGCTTCACCGACTTCACATTATTAGGTCTCTGAGCCATTCTGTCTCGAGTTAACTCCGAACTCTCTCGGATACTTCTCAGTGCTTCGTTTCGAGTTGTGAACTTCGGATAAAAATTGCTTGCTGAAAAATCTTGTTCGACTTCGTAAATCATTATTGAAAATACTTCGATGTAAAATCGTCGTGCAGTTTCCAGCTGAGTGTATTCCCAGGAAAAAAGTCTTTCGAAGTCAAAACTTTTCGACATCGTTAGGCACGTCAGCGCGTCGCGTTTCGCATGACTCAAATCCTGCGACTATATAATGATACAAACGTATACAAAGTATGCACCAGAGACAGCGTTTTTTCTCTCGTGCGTGCCGAGGCTCCGTGCATCAAACTGTGACTTCCACCCGGAGGCCGGACATTTCGGTTTATCATGCGGTTTACCACAAACCCCGGACCATTGACATATTTTGACTTTTGCATATATTTCTCCTTTGCCTTCCCCTCCCTCGTAGCCTTTGACTCAAAATAACAGGGGAAAAAATATCGAACCTTCTCTTCCGGATACTTCCCCAATTGGGCAATCATTCACTTTTCGGATTTCTCCGCGCACGCGAAACCAAATTGGATAAATCGTCGAGGCAGATGGTCGTAATTGTCACAGGAAGAGGGAAATTATGTTTGCCGTATTTATGATTTAATACTTGCATCCTTCGATAGTACGATCATATACGAAACGATGTTATCCACTTTATTTTGACACCATCAAGAGTGCCGAGCCGAAGTTTTTTGTCCAGTAAACGTTACAGTTTACATTCATTTCATTCCGCGACACGAATAAACGTTAAAAACAAAAATATTCATACATTTTTCCACAGTAAAAAGAATCCTGATTGCTCTCGCTATTGCCATTGTTACGAGAGCCGATGAAAGAACGCGGGGCTCGTATTATCCGAACCCGTACGGAACAGCTAACGGAACAAGACCGCAGTACTTTCGAGTCAAAGTTTATGGAGTTGCGCCCCTCGAATACGAGAATTCAAACATTTATGGGAAGTGTATTGTAGACAGAGATAAAGGGAGAAAGAGAAAGGAATAGAGGAGCACGTGGTGTCTTCCCACGTCAGAATGACGGACAGACGGGCCGGTGAGTTTGACAGGCCTAAAAGGACGAGTAAGGAGGAAGAGGGACGAAGGAGTAGAAGGAGGAGGAGGAAGGAAAACGGACGAAACTAACGGACGTACGGAGTATACGGTACGCGCGAACCGGTAGCTTGTATTTTATTCAGTCACGACGACCGAACAATTACCTTCGTACAGCGCCCTCTTCGTTTTTTTTTACCACATTTCGTTGCCTCACTCCCTCGTTGTCGTTTCTATTTTTTTCTCTCTCCATTGCTGACTTTATCGCTCCTCGTTCCTTTCTGTTTTCGCGTTGCACAAGTTAATACGAGCGCGCAGCGAGAGCGGACAAGCAAAATTACGTAGGTCGGGAATGCGTATCTGTATCGCATATCCTGCCCAAGCTCAAAGACCGTAGGAAGGAACGAGGAACCGGGGCGGAGAGGGAGAAGAGAGGAGCTGTATAATTCGATCGCGTTTGGGATAATTACCGATGATTGAGCACAAGAGACCTGAGCCAATCAGAGAACGGAAGGATTACCCCCCCCCCCCTCCCTCCCTCCCCCCTTTGCCCTCGCAGAGGGTTAACTATATCGGAAGAGACACGGAATTACCGATGCGGGACCAGCACGCTGATCGTCCTGTGGCTTCTCTAACTAGCTGCATTTCTATACATGTATATTCGCACATGCGTATATACGTATAGGTATGAATATGTACACATATATCGCGAAGAGATCTGCTACGGTGTCTTGCATCGGTAGCCTCGTGAATCTAGATTATAAATTGTAGCTTCGGCTCTTGGGTTGTTCGATGAACCTGAAACGAGCCAGGCCTGGGTAGCGTGGAATCGAAAGAAAAAAAACACTGGGGACTGGAAGTTTGAAGTTCAGACTCGTACGACGCGTCGACGAAACGACCTCAAAGTTTTGGTGAAGTCGAGAGAAATTGATGGCGAGAGAGGGAGGGAGGGAGGGAGGAGTGCTTGGCGAGGGATGCTTTTCTTTTGATTTTAGGGTCAAACGCTGGATCGTCGCTGATTTTCGTAGGTATTCCTTATTGGAAGAGATGAGCCATTAGGCTTGGAGTGATTCATGCGAATTACTCATCGCGTTCGTACGAATAGCTGGTGTAATCACTCCTCCATCAGTGCGGGAGAGTTGAAATAAAAAAAAAGACGCGTGACAGGGCGCACAATGCGGGGGGAAATAATTTTTTTTTTCACGCATCATGAGTTTCTGAGCCGGAGGTGAGAATCTCGAGGCTAAAATTGGTTCGAGAAAATAGGGGACGAAGAATATTGTAGGTTGGATATAATACACCTGGTACGGAGGGAAGATGGAAGAGGGGAGAAGAAATGTTGGAAAAATGAAAAAAGGATGAGATGAAAGAGCGAATAAGTGAGGAGGAAAGGAAGAAGACGAAGAAGAAGGCTTTGCGAAAAAACGAGCATGTTCCATTCACCGCCCATTTCCCTGATAATAAAGAGTCGCCGGAATGGACGGGTGGATGACGGTAAGTGCATGAACACGTCCCGATCCCGAAGCAGCGCCCCTCTTCGAGCCGTTTTGTGGCGAAAGAGAGGCGAAACGGTCCTTCGAGCTTTTCCAGCAGCGGCTTTTTCCTGCTGCATACACAGTCTTTCGCAGCTTCGAGGAAAAGCATCAGCGCGACGACGACCTCCCTTTTCCATTCTCTCGCCCCAACCCCCCTCGCTGCATCTGACTCCCCCTCTTCTCGTACCGCCCAGCGACGCCGTTCGCGAGTTCGTCCCGCATCGCATTCTTCTATTTCATTGTCGGAGAAAACCAATTTCCTGGTACCTAAATTACGCTCGCCTGCGAAAAAGCTTCACCCACCTCCATCAGCTTCTTCTCCCTCTTCCCTTTCCTACTCTCTCGGCTCTTTCTCTTTTTCTCTTCATTCCTCCCTTTCTCTCTCGTGGCTTCATCCTCTCGACGCGTTTCTCGTTTCAATCCTCCTCCCCCCCGCCCCTCCGCCGCCCTCACTCCCTCACCTTTTCCCTCGCAACTACCCTCCCCCATGCACCGGTAATATTGCAAGTTTCTACCTCGCTCGAGAACCTATATCGCTCACGGCGAGCAGCGAATCCTCCGAGTGGGAGTGAAAACGTCCCTGTTACACCGGGAGAACCACCGCATCGTGGGGAAAATCCGAGAGGGTGGTTTTCGAGCTGTATTCAATGCATACAGTTATACCCCCTTAACTCTTACGGGAAAAGGGGCGAAGAGGCGTACCAGGAACCGAGAGAGCGATGGGGAGAGAGCAGGATGAAGCAAAAACGTTAATTTGAAAACGTCACAGTTTAATTTAAAATTACGTAAGTAGGGAGAGAAGAGAAAGAGAGAGAGAGAGAGAGAGAGAGAGAGAGAGACTGGGGCACGGTCTTCCGGCGGAAGAGCATCGCTCCGGACTCTCTCTCCCTCTATCTATACGCTGGAAAAGCTTTTCCTATCTATCTACACTTTCTCGTTTGCCCACATATACAAACATGCACTCCAAGCTTTTCTCTCCCCCTTTTTTCTGGTTTCCTCATGCAGAATTTCTCCGCTCTACATTTGTTCATATTAGCTTCAGTTTTCTCAATTTTCTCTCATTTTTTACTCCAACACATTTTTCTCTGCTTGAATGTGGTTTATGTCGAAATGAAAAATTTCAACATTTTTCTGAATACGGAATTCTCCATTTTTTAATACTTTTGTATTTTCATTTTTTCACCGAACAAGCATTTTAGGGAAAATCGTAGAAAATCAAGAATTCTTGTTTCAATAATATCGAGAATAAAATTCATGTGAGAAAATTGTTCACGATCCTCTCGTTGGATCTGTAAAAAGGGACTTGCCACGTTCCTTTGATTCTTGAAACAATGCACGGCCAATTTCATACGCGTCTCTCGTGACTTTTGTCCGAAGGTAGTACATCGTGCTTAAAGCCCCACGTATAATTGATTCAGTTTCAACGTGGGGCGCGTGTCTTCATGATTATTCAACGGTTCGCAAGAGCAAGAAGAAGGTGCGACAGAAAAAAAAACGAAGAAGGGGGGATAAAAAACACGAAAGTGTGACACTCGTCGTATAACACTCCGGAGGGCATTAATTTATACGACGAATTGCTAATTATCGAACACACTCGCCCTTATAATTTCTCGACACGAAGTCATTGGGAATTCGAGATTGCAGGATTCGATAAAAACGCATAAATTCACTCGCAGCTGACTGTTTTGTCCGCGTTCGATCTTCTCTTCTTTTTTTCTATATTTCTTTGCTTTTTTCATTCCAAGTGCCAGTACAACGTCAATTCGCATTAATATGCATGGCACTGTTTGCTCGAAGTGTTAGATCTTCTGTCAAGGCGATCTCACCGTCTCGGTAATGTCTTATTTATTCCACGGTGTGAAACAGCTGTCCCCAAAGCAGGCACAATGAATTCGAGAAATGTAACATATTAATTGAATTCTATATTGAAAAATTCGTGAAAATCTACTATTTTTTCACAGAATTTCACTTCATTCGACGAATAAATTTTCTCATGACGATTCTACGCTAATTTTACGAATGATGGGCGAACGAAATATTCGCTGCGAGTCGTTTTTGGGAGATGGAAAGCGTCGAAGAACGCGATACGAGTCTCGGAACCCGATACCTCGACGGAGAACGTGTTGGTCCCCGCGATTTCTGAGTCGGAGTCGAGAGATTTTTTTTCATTTTCTGTATCCCTTCAATTGCATGAACATCGCTGACTGCTATTCGCTCTCTCGGAATTCCTGAAATTTATCTCCCTATCGACGACGCTTTACCTCCATTTTAATCGTTACTCCAACGCGTTAAATTTTTTCAAGAGATGGCGGCCGACTGTATTTGGTCAAATCGCTCGATACCGATTCGTCCTTGTTGTTTCAATTGATTCATTCCGTTAGGATATCGTTGGCGTCAGACGCAATTCGACTTTAATTTATTTAAGAGAAACAACGTTTTTTAAAGAAAACGCGTAGATTGAGGAGTAGAAACGCAAAAAGAGAATGTGCTCGTAACAATTCAGTCTTCATACTTTTCGTAGCTCGCAATAAATTTGCAACGCACTGCGTTTAAGGATACGCAGGAAACACAGCAAGGCCGAATTCACACGTGGCTCACCCTTTTTCTCTTTTAGTAAATAAAACTCAATGTACATTCTCTCCCGGAGGACACTGTTTTGTTAATTCTGAAGGCAACCAGGGTTGAGGATTGAAAGAAAATCGAGACAAATCCACGTCACAGAATAAAGATAAGAAGACAGTAGAAATCCAGAATGTATGAAACGCAAACCTCGCGACGTCAGCTTTCATTTGATACATTCGTTGTGACTATTATCACTGTAATAATAAAAATTCAGTTTAGAAATATTTGCCATTGATCAACAATAAAATTCATTGATCCTCGAAAAGAGAATAACAAATTGTTTTTCTTTATGTTTCAGGTGAGTAAAAGAAAGCACGATCTTCCTGGCTAAAAGGGGTATGAAACTGCAAGAAAGTTGGTGAGATAAAAGTAGAAAAAAGTACCAAAATTCATTGTTGCAAGAGGCATTTTTATCTTTTCAGTATTTTAAGTGCAGAAATGGATATTTGATAGAAGGAAAAGGAAAAATAAAAAAATAGAGAAACCAGCTCTAAAATCTGACGGCCTTCAAAAGTGTAGTAAAAAAATATGAGCCGAGTGGCTTTTTCGAGATTCTTCAGTGTCGATATGATCCTCGAACCGTGAAGATTCAGTGCTGGGTGAAAGCCTTCGGGTCTAGTCAATCTTGACCGGTCCAGTTACATGGGAATGCATTCTGGGCTTTCAGTCCATCAAGTCTGAATTGTGCTTTTATTTATTTTCATTTTATTTTTGGTGAAGCTTTCACGTCTTGGGATTTCGTTGTATTATTCGCTGAAGTTACTGACTAGGTGGAAGTTTGTTGAAATCGGTGCAAATCAAATAATTCACGGGTCAACTAAAATTTCTGAATGAAAGCTCGACTCATTTGTCACACATTTTGGATCTTTGAACTAAAAAAAATGTTCACCTTTCCAAAAATATTTAAGCACACGCGAAAACCCCAAATTCGATGAAAAACTTTCTTACGATCGCATCGAAAACGTCACAACTCGCTCCATCTCCACCAAAGTTTAATTCCACATTCGAACTCTTGGAATGCCACAGAAACTCATAAATTTTCTGCAAACCTGCAAAGTCTACGAGGTAAAAGGTTCTCCGGTGTGGATGATACGTTTCGGAAGCTGCAGCTTGACAGAGCAGAATCTACAGGGTGTAACGACGGAAACGCGAAATGTCTCTCTTCCTCTCTCGGCCGCTGCGTGCTCTCTCGAAATTCGTACGTCTAGTTGTTGAAACAATATTCCCAAAGGGAAGAGGAAGGGGGAGGGGTAGGGGGGGGGGGGAGGGAGAATGGGATGAAGATATATCGCGAAATCATACAATGATCGTTTAATCGGCCGTGTATCAAACAATTGGTGGACGACCGGTTGAATGTCCGGAGGACGAGACCGCAGAATTCGCGTACTATAATAGCTAAACATGAAATATACGATCTCTTCTCTCACTTTATCTCTCGGTCGATATACATGTTTATGGGAGCAGAGAGGATCCGTGTTTGTGTTTGGATGACTGAAAGAGCATCATGGAAGAGCATCAGGAGTCAAACTGATGGTAAAGAGGAGAGTAGCGTCGATTCAACGAGATATGGAGATTGTTGAGGGTTTGTTCCAACCTCCGTTCGTCTTCTGCAGCCGGACAAACATAACAAGAGATTGCTATAGAGAGGGATAAAATGAGAAAATAGATATATACGCGGATATAAATAGGATGGGGAAGGAGAAATACAGAGATATGCGGAGATCGAGAATTCTATATAGTTGAAATTCTCCTCCACCTACCTTAACCTCCCACGCGTTACGATCCGGTGAACATTTGATTGCCCGTGCTATTATGACTGACGTTTTCACAGTACGTCCGTCGTTTCTCTCACCGAATTCTCTCTCTGCCTGCTCATTCTCTCTCGTGCCGAAACACACATTTTCGTGATCCAAACGTGTGTATGTATATACGTTTGAGTCGTGATGTTTCCTGTAGTTATTGCATATCCTGCTGTCTCTCGTGTTTACTCGCCAAAAACGGCGAGTATCCGACATCGATACGACTCGAGCACGCCAAATAGAAATCTCCCGAAATGGTGCCCCGAACGCTCGCGTTTACGTCGTTTCATTTTTCAGTCTTGATCGGCTTTTTTTAGTTTATTTATTCTCTCAAACTCGGCTGTTTGTCGAAGCCAATGACCTTGATCCTGACGCGATCGCGTGCTCGGGGCAGTGAAAAGTTTATTGGGATTTTGGCTTAAGGGAGTCGCTTGCGAGGGATCGTGAGATATGGAGTCGAGACACTGTGTCACAAAATGGTACCGCGTCAGCGATTCGAGTTCAGTGTTTATTCTTCTTCTTCTTCTTCTTCTTCTTCTTCTTCTTCTTCTTCTTGCCGCTTCGTTTTCTGTACGAAGTTGTTTTCTTCGACAAACGAGTTTTTCATGATTTTTCGTTGATTATTATCTCCTGCGGTTACTACCCACGTCACTCGTGAAGCCTCGTAATATTTCAATGAATAAAGCCTGGAAAATTATTTGAAGTACTGTAAGTAGGATTTTATGAGGTCTCGGAAGACACGAGAAGATACGCGCTCGTTGTGTTGCCATCTCGCTTCGGCACGTCTGCCTCTGACTGATGTAACCTCGTGCGCCTGCAATAGGCTCGGGACTTCCTTTATCGACATTTTGATACAAAATGGCTGCTCCCGACAGGGAGCCCCGGCGTAATCTCTCTCGATTCAAATTAACACACGCAGAGCTCGGCGGGTGGTTCGTTGTACATTTTCCTTCTCTCTCTCTCGCTCTCCCTGTTTCTCTATCAACGTATGGGTATGGCCTGTACATATGACACACTCATCTCGTACCGGGGACTGGCACAATCGTTCATTCTCTTCGCTCACACATTTTTATTAATTAAAAAATCTATATTTCCTTACAGAATATAAAATACGAATAAAGGATAACAACGTTGTAGATTGTTTGATATTCAAAAGCGACGAGAAAGTGTGTTCATTCGTTCGGAACGGAAAGGCCCAACGTTCTACAGCATCGAAGCTCCTTTTCTTCTTTCATTTTTCTTCTATCGCTTCGCACGAGAACGAATATATATACTATACGGATGAATGAAAAAACGAAGAAGAGAAGACGATTCGCGATCGGTTCCGAGCAGTGCAAAAGAAATAAAATGGGCAAAAAATATAGCTAGCAATGAGAGATTCGAGTGATGCCTTTCCCTCTGAGAAGAAGAGAGACGAAGCTTCCCCCGTCTGCAAAAGGAATGGGAGAGAGTGCGAGGCCAGAGGGGGTTGAAGTAGAGGGGTAGGTTATATGGAAATGTTGGTCAAATATATCATTCCGGCTTGACAGTGCAATTCTCTTATCTGCCTCGCGCCGCCTGCCGCTGCTCTGTTCTGCTCTCGTCTATATAGACTACAACGAACCTCCGCCCCCTCTCAGCCCCCGCCTCTTCAACCCCTAACCATCACGGCTTCAGGGTGTTCTCTCGGCGTCGTGAGCCGCGAGGGGCAAGGGACTTCGTTACACACAACTGTGGAGGGATTCGGGAGCTCAAACCCCCCGATAGAGGATCTGCAAACACGCTTCCTCACTATTCCAAGGGAGAGATGGGAAGGGAGAGCGAGAGTGAAGCCCCTCACGATCCTCTCCGCAGCTTCCTTCGTGTACGAAATTACATGAGCGAAGCAGCGACCGGAATCCGTTGAGTTTCTCTATTCCTCTGTCCATTTTTTTCTCGTTCTTCGTCTTTCTCCTTGTCACTACCTTCCTCCCACTTCTTGTTCCCACAGACCCATGTGGCAGACCGAGGATGCGAGTAGCAACGCAAAACTCTCATGCAGAATGAGTAAGTTCGACGAATAATATTTCTCGAGGAAAAACATTCTCTTTCGTAAAGCCGGGGAAATTAGCTGGGAAGAAATCAACTGAGCTTGTGAAAAAAAAAGCATTCGTCGAATGAAGAATGCACTCGAAATATCGGATGCACATTAAATACAGTTTCAAGTGGTAATTTCACGACGAGAAATAGCAAAAATTGATGAGACTTTTCACCTTCGTTCCAGCCTCCACTTTTTGGGCCATTTATTCCATTGAATTATCCTCCAACAATTGTTATCTTCCTCGAGTCGATTTCCATTCTCGATCTTTTTTTCGCTTTATCATTTCACGTCGAAGATTCGTATCGGGAGATAAAAAAAAAAAAATCGGACAATTTAAGAGGAGCCACAGGGCGAAAGACAGAAAAGCGAAAAACAAGAGAATAAAAGGAAAAAAATTTAAAAATAAAGGAAATAAAACGAGCCAGCGAGAGAGAAGTTTCTTGGAGCAAAGACGATCATCAGTTTTCCTTATCGGCTGTCTCGTATCTTCTCTCGCTTGTACTCTCTTCCTCTATAATTGCTTCTTTTAACTAAGATTCCAAGGGATCCAACTTTCTTCCCATACTCTTGGCTCTCCTCTCGCCCAAAACTCTCAAATAAGTGAAGAGACGAGAAAAAAAAAGTAAAAAAAGAAAAAAAAATACCGCAATTATATAAATATATATATTTTTTATGACTGTACGTTATATACATTTTCATACGTCTGTATATACATCCCCCAAAATGAAGCAGTATCTCTGCAGTGCGATTTTTAAATTGGTTCTTACAACTTTAAATACACCGCTGTCGCACAATCCTCATAGATTTTTTTTTTTTTTTTTTAGGAATCTTCTTTTCGTCCTGGTTCGTTTCTAGCCCTCGTCTTCAGGTTTTTCTTACATGCTCTCATATATCTTTACATATATTGCGAAGATGCGGGGACTGGAGTTTGGCATTAGGAGTTATTTTCTCCTCCTTCATTTCGCCAAGAGTAATTCTTCATTATTATACACAGCAAAAGAAATCAAGAACTTATTTTATTTTTAATTCGAAATAATGTCGACTCCAGCCGTTTTTTTTGTCAGGAATAAAAAACATTCCGTTTGGTCCTCCTCGCGGAATAACTTCCTCGTAATTTCCTGCTGCTGTGTTGGGTAGCAATAAAACGGATCCAGTATGAAAAAAAGAGAAAGATGGAAAATGATCTGAACGTCTCCCGGAGGGCTCTTGGTCCGAGGTTTCTTTGGAATATTTTTCGTAACCTATCGAGATCCTGCTCTCTCTCTCTCTCTCTCCATCATTTTTTCGGTGGGTTTCTCTTAACCCACCATAGCAAAAGAAACCCTCCGGCCCTTGAGGGCCTACCCAAAAGGATAAACCCTCTCCCTTGCGGAAATAAGGAGAGTGAGTCCGAGTCCGCTCACTCGACCGCAAATGTCTTGGCCTCGGGGAAAAGACGAAAGGATCGCGAAAGGCTTTTTTCCAAAATGGCGTCCCCCATTATGTTCCATATTTATATCAACATGTCTTGAAAAGTGGTTCGCACGGGTGTGATTCAATTTTGTTTCAAATTTTCAATTGCTAATTCCATTCACTTTTCACTGTTTGTTGTCCCCGAATTGAAATATTCGAACGAACTTCCCTCTATAAAGAATCAAAATACATTCAGAAATTTCTCCACTCCAACGCGAGTCTTCGAAGCCCTTTTTTTACTACAACTCGCGATTAGCGGTTTCACGCATTTCACATGGTAATTCCCGAGTCTCCGGCCCAACACACCCTCGAATGTCTGACCTCGTTTCTGGCGAAGGGAAGCCAAAGAGTTCTCCAAAATAATATGCGAGCGATCCTCCTCGTTGGCGCTGCGACTGTTTCCACTCCACATAAATTCAACCCATCCATAGGCCAGGTTTTTCGCAATATTTTAACGCGAAATCTCATCCGGATTCTTCGTACCAGCGTATCGATTCTCGAAGAGAGGAAGGCCAGAACTCAACAACCTCGGAGTCGATCGTACACGCCCTCAATGGCGGGAAGCGAACTGTTGTGAAGGGAATTATTCATCGTACTTTTTTCTGATATTAGAAAAACGATTAAATCCATTCACAAACAGTTAAATTTTTGATATTTTCCATTGCAGACTCGACAAACTTGAATTATCATTCGTCGATTTGTTGATTCGGTTGAAAGGACCTTCACAAAAATGTCATCATTTTATTCTCGTTTATTATTACGATAAAAATATATTTGTATGTTTATTTAACCATCACGAATCGTAATCATCGTGCGTTTCGAGCTCCTTCGGCAACAACGTCGCAAAAGATTTTTGTGCGAGCGATGCAATCTTTGAAAGGAGAACCGCGTCATTACGTCGCGGTGGTAGTTCACGGGCCATTGCCCCGTGCCTTTCTCTCTTGCTCGCTTTTGTCGCAGTGTAGACGATTTTTGCTTCGACCCTCAATTCATATATAGATATACATACATGAAAAAAACGTAGGGCAGTCTCGATCGAGAGAAGGAGCTGCCCAATGATACATGACTCGAGGCGCGACAAGCCCATGAGTCACAAAACTACCCTGGAAAGGAAATCATAGAAAAAGAGGGAGAAATTTTCCTGAGTGCACGATTTCAGCTGATGGTTTATTTTCCCGATGCGGAACGTCATGATCGCTCTTTCTCAACATTCAAACTCTCTTCGCTCCTTCGTACTACAATCACAGAATAAAGAACTCCAAAAAGTTGCAATCGCCATCAATTTCATTAAAAAAGGTTCGTGGTACATTGAACTTTTGGGATTTTACGTGATATTTTCCAAGACAAAAAAGCTTTTGTAAGTTTTTTCCTAAATGCCGAAGATATTACCTTGAAATATTTTATCATTAGCGAGGGTATCAAAAGCAAGGGTCACTCTCTTTGCTTTCTCCCCCTCTCTCTGTCTCTCCTTTGCTCCTCTCTAACTTCTTCTCACTCGTGGCTCTCTTTGCACCGTTTCTGGGTGGCTTTCGTGCTCGTATATTCCCTCGGTAACAAGGTCTACTTGGGTGGCTCAGATTCCCCACTTATGTGGCTATTTATTTACCTGAGAATAAGATCCGGTTATCGATACCTATCGTGATATTCATGTCATTATTATTATCACATTTTTTATTATTATTATCTGATATGACTATCATTATTTATATGTTGACGGTGGCACTTCGTGTGCAGTGTTGAGTTACAGGCTCCGAATGAAAGGCTCCGAGTATTTCACGAGTAATAGTAACGTTAAAAGTCCCCAAGGAAAATGACTAATTACCAAAATAGAAACGATTACGACCTTGAGTGTGATAATGAAGAAAAAACTTGGTGTGTTTCTCAACGAGTGTGTCCCCTCGGTGCATAAAAAAGCGAATTTAGGAACGAGAGTCCAGCTTTTCTTGGTCGACAAGTGCGGGAATTCCGGGTTTATTATCAGGATAGGCTTCCTCTCTATCTTTCTCTCTTTCTACCAATTAAGCGGCAGCAGCTGTGAAAATTAATGGAGCACAGCTTTTAAGATGTAATTGGGCACATTCATAACTCAAGGGAGGTGTTGCCAGCTCGCTAGGCGAAAGAAAGGGCACGTGAGGGGGAGGCTGAATTTTCGTGGGGTCGAAGAAAGGGTGGCCGAAGACGAAAAGCCTTTTCTCACCCTCAACAACACCCTCGTCAATGTTTTCTTTCCTTTTTCCTTAAAAAAGCAGATTTTACAAATTGAATGAGAGTCAGGATGATGTTCTGAGAAATGGAGGTCCGATTTTTATGCTGCGTCTGACGGATTGAGCCAGCAACATGAATCTCGAAGCATGATATTTTTCGTCAAATAAAAGACTCGTCATTATCAATCTTTGTCCGAATCACAACTCGATTATTGCTTGACAATAATTTGGGTCAATAGTTTTCAAAATACTTCAAAAAAAAGTGTCGTTCACTCATCATTAAATCCACAATTTCCAAACAGTATTTGTTTCAAACACAATATACGTTTCATCGATAAAATTTTTGCACGAAGCCAAGATTCGACAAGAATTTGAGTGACTATCCCTTAGCCTGGTTGGTCGTGGAATTTGTCAAGGTTATTTGAGTTCTGGGTAGTTAGGAAGATTTTAGTCGGTGGGAAGGGAAGAACGTGCGGTGTTAGTAGTGACTTTTTTTCACAGAGGGTAGATTCTTGGATGGTAAGGGGTTTCGGGGTTACGAAATGGTGATGGCGACGACGTAATAATACCGAATGACGCGGCATATTCTGTGCTCACCCTCGCCAAAGAGCGCGAGAAAGAAAGTAAGAGCGAGAGAGAGGACGAGAAAACGAAGAAATGGTGAAAGTGGAAGATACAGAGGGAAAAGGGGGTTAGTTTCTACAGTCGTCTGTTGAGTCGCGGTCTATTCCAGTGCGAAGGGGGAGGAAAGGGTCGTAAACATTTCGTAAATTTGCTCCACAGGTGTGCCATAGCGAAACTGCCTAAGCCCGTCCACGCCAGAATGGAGAACTAGCCTATTTACTCGTTCGATATATTTGCACACCCTTCTCTCATTCCCTTTTTATCTCTCTCTCTCTCTCTCTCTCTCTCGCTTGCTCTAATCTCACACCATACTCTACCTTCACACATATACATAGCACGATGGTGTGTATTCAAGATACGATTCGCCTCCTCGAGAGAATAAAATCAAGAGAGACAGAGAGAAGAGGCTATGAAAGTTCATAAACTCGGTCTCTGCACTCAATATCTTAAGCGTAACAAGTGTCTTTCTTCACATGTTCATTCGAATAAAAACTTACAAAATTTAAAAACTAAGTTCACTCGTCAACGATTATTACTTACAGGACGTTTAGGCAAAGAGTTCGACAGCTTCCTATTTTTTCTCGATAATGAGCGAGTGAATCATAAAAATATTTAGAAACCTTATGAATCGGTTTAACCATAATTTATGGTTCGTTGTTTTCTTATTTTTTTGGCAACCTCTTCAATCAATATATCAACGAAACAAATTGAATGCGAGTCAATTCTATTGAAGAAAATCATTTGTCGAAATCTTTAGACATTTAATGTGACAAGCGATAGCCTACCGGAAGTGAAATGTTTATTACGTTGTGTTATTAGGCACCTCGAGTAGCAATGATCGTATATGTATGATAGAACTATAAATACGTTTCTATTTAAATGTATGTGTACTTGTATACACTTAGAGAGAAGTCGAAACCCTTTTTGTTCGGTGGAGTAGCTCCGAGTGATGGAGGACCTTCGTGCTCGAGCTACCGGTTTCCGGTTTGCTTCTTCACCGATAATCTCGATCGGTTCGCCACCTGCGGGCCTCGTATTTGCCTCTCCTTCTATCTCCGTTTCCTTCGCTCTTCGCGCTCCGTTTCCGGAGCTTCGTTCCTCTTATTCTCATTCGCCTGGGCTTGTATTCCGTGAGCTCTGCTCCGACCGCGCAAAAGGATCGGGGTAGATAAAAACTGTAATACATCGAAGCCCGAGTTCCTACCGCACATCTCTCGTCCGCGAGTCCGCCGCGCTACCACAGCCCATAGCGTCCGATCGTAGATATAAATTCCACGCTGGTGAAGCTAATGGTAATTTCATGCGTCTCCGCTCTCCGGTGTAATTAGAAAAACGAAGATACGTCGGGGTCTACGTGTCTATGTAAGGGGTGAACGAAAATTCACCGGAAAATCTTATCGGCACACCGCGACATCCTCGAGAGAAAGGTCTTCTGCCGGTTTTCTTTTTATTCGCGAGGCGCCCTTGCCCGCGGCTATCAATTAACTAATTGTGGCCAATGACATGCAGAAGAAACGGGCACCACGCCCGGTCACCTGAGCTGGATTGGCCGAGCTGGGCGGAGCTCCCACGGGGCGCCGGGCCAGCTGATCAGCATTAGTCACCCGAAGCTCTCGGCGACGATTCCGAATGTTCAAATATGGCCGGCCATTTTGCCCTTTCAAATAAGACGACTTGCTCATCCGGTGGGAAGCTGGGAGAGCATCATCCTTATTTATCGGCATATTATTCTGCTAGCTTTAAAGCTCGATAGATAAGTTCGCACTCTTATTCGTACAGGCTGGAGAAAACGGAGAAAACCGAGGGCTGCTGTAGCGCTCGGGAGGGTCGATACGCAGCGGTTCAAATTTGTCGCAGAATTGTCTCGAGCTCAACGTGATTGACGTTAATTTTTCATCGGATTTTCCGACAGGCCTAAGTGCATTGGCATAATGTGTTTCTTCAAAATTTCCTGCTCAATGATAAAGCGCCGCTATTTCATCGTGGTGAAGTAAACTCGATCGAAAGCTCGGCCCTTCTGGTACGGAGACGCTGACAAAATGTAGTCGAGTAGGGTATAAACGGGTAGAGGAAAATTGTCGGGATACACAAGTGATCGCTATCGACACTTTTCGGCTATTACGACGTTGTTCCCGTCGGTCTTGACGATCCCGAGGCTCTTCCCCATTTCGCGTATATAAGCAAAATTTTAACGTCACAAATACGAGGACCGCGTGAGTGAGACGCAGCCCTGCTGCCGCACACTCGGTATATTCGGAGTTATAGTACCGCCCATAAAGCCACGAGTCGAATTCATCCGTTTGCGGGTATTTCTCTCACCCCCTAACTGGGAAACGTGGCAGAGGGTCTATTAGCAAAGTGTGATGGAGTTTTGTGAGCCCGATTACACTCGAATGAGTATTAGCCCACCTCTGCTCCGTCTCTCTCTTACTCTTCCGCGCTCGTTCTCTCCTGGGATCGAGGGAGAATCGTTAGCTGAGAAATGGGCAACCCTTTCGCATTCCCTTTCGTTAATACAAGGGCAGTTTCACGTGGAATCAAATTATTTACAAATTAAGCCAATTCGAATTTGATGTGTATAAAAAGGCTCGATTCAGTGTCTTAAGCGCACTGTTAATATCGTGATTTCACAACGGAGTTATGGCGTTGCCAATTTTCGTGAGATTGAATGAATTTTTAAACCCAATTCGACTGTGAGTAGCCCATAAACCGATGGGAATTTTAGTTGACCCATTATGTCGCTGAATCTTCCCTGATACCTTTTCCATCTCGCCTCATTATTCGCTCTCTCTCTCTCTCTCTCTCACTCTCTCTTTTCCTCTTCGTAATAATACACGCCCGATGACCAAAGAAAATTGCGACAGTCGGACTCGACAGGTTGAAAATTACTTCACGCTCCGTTCGCTTCGTCTCTTCACGTTCTTCCATCAAGAAATTACAAAATGGCGCTTCCGAGTAGCTCGCCTCGCATTTTGTTCTTCTCTCCTCCATCTCTGCGAAATTGGAGTAAAAAACGAAGGGCCTAATACATTTTTAATCGCGAGCCCTCTGGCTCTGTGCTTCTCCGATGGCATCGGTGACCGCTCGCTCCGAGCCTCGCTCCACGTTTGAGAAAAAACTCGGAGATCGAAAGAACCGAGTTAATTTTTCCAACATGGCGCGGGGCGAACGGACTCGGAGGTTTTCGCATTTAATATTAATGGGCAATTGGACATTATTGCCGAGGGGAGGGGTCAGGCCAAGGGGTGATGGTAATAAGGGTAGCTCGTTGCTGCCACCTTAGGGCTCAATTTTGCCATGATGTACGATCGGTGAGAGCGGTGTTATGGGAGTTATGCCTGATAAAAGTGGACACGAGCCAGCCCTTGGTAAAAGGGCCAAAGCTCAAAGCTCATGAGAAAAAAAGCCTGGACTCGATTCCTTCGGACCAATATCTCGCACTTTTCCTTGCTTTTCTTCTGCTCTGCTGTGGGCTTTCTCCAGGGCGTTATTTAGCGACAATGTGTCGCGCATAGAAACGGCCCTAAAACAGCCAATAAACGCCGTTACGCGGCTATCCTTTTCACAAGCGTTGCAAAGCCGAACACCGCCGCGCGAGGGGAGAGGAATTTCTTCTTTTCTTTCGGAGCTCCCCTGCGCTGGATTGAGCTCGAGTGAAATCCGCCAGCGTCGAGGAAGATATACACACGTATATATAAATATATAGGTTACAAAATGGTGGGACCAATTTCGTCAGATTTCGGGAAATTGTTGTTACGTCCCGGAACGACGTCAGAAATCGCGGCCGGAATCGACAAACAGCTTAGATTCTGTACGACGATTCTCCAACAGTTTTTCTTTCCTCTTCTTCCACCATCTACAATCTTGCATGCTTTTATTTTTTTCCGCAAGCCTCCTCAGGGTTCCAAACTGGAAAAACTCCAGTCGAGAGTCACCCTCAAAAACGGCGGGAAGGCGGGACACGAGCATGCACAAGGAGATGGAATGAGAGCACAGCGATAGAGTCCTCTTTGGACCGTCTCGGAAAACTACCCCTATAGAACAACCCTGCGGCGTTCTCCTATTAACTCCCTACGTGCCGCAGCGGTTAAATCGGCCCCTTTATGCCGAGATAATGAAAATTACAAATAGCCACAGCAGGAGGACCTCTCTACGTACGGAAATACGTGCGTCCCTGCGTTTCAGCCCTTCGGATAAACTTCCTATATAACAATCGTATAACATGATATATAAGTATACAACAAATTGCGTGTTGTTTCGTGTTCGAGGCTTGTGAGATCGAGCGATTAGATCGACAAGATTTGAATTACGCCAAATCTCTTTAGTCTTTCTTATAAATGTCATACGGTAATGTCCTTTTTATCGGGAAGAATAAACCACTTGTGAGAAAACCTTTGGAATGGAAAAGCCAAGTTTGTCCCTCTTGTTTCTACCATCGATCGTTTTTTCTCGCAGTTCTCAAAAGCTTTTCGACTTTCGTTGCGGGTCAATTCCGAAAGCCCGGTCTCCGGTAGATTCATTGAAAGTTAAACGCGAGCTCATTTTATGAACTTTCTCAATCGCATCGCCAATTTCCCCTCCAATATTTTTCCACCCATTCACAAGAGGCCGCATACAACGAATACGTAGCGATCACTTGTTTTCAACGATTAGAGAATAGCACGAGCAACGCGATAGAGGTTTGCTGCCCGACGTCGCCGCATGCTCGAATATAGAACGACAGAGGAGAGGGCGCTCTCCGATTCGCTCTTGCCGCAGTCGCGAAATTAGTTTTCCAGATAATCATCGCTGCTTGCATTGTTGTTACGTTGTAGTTTGCCAAGAATATATACGTGTATGCGCGTTGTGAAAAATAGATATACGCGGAGCTCTCGCTCTCCGTGTGGCGGTAAATATGCTTCACGAATACAGCAGCAGCGAACAACGCGTCCGTGTGTATTCCCGACGTCACTGGAACGTTAACTATTCCGAAGGAAAAAGACGTATCTCGTTTCCTTTCAGCCCCAACTTGTCTTGCAATAAACGTCATTTTGTTTTTCAAGCCTTGTCGTTAATACACGGACACGCGGTTATTAAGTTCGCAATCTCCATCGCTCTTTTAAGAAAATTTGCACTCGCGGGTCTCCCATGAAATATAATCTTCCGCGTATATTCGTTATCGTCTCTGAAGTTATACAAAACGATGTTATTACTGATCCGAGGTTTTGCAATTCATAACATGTTTTTCGGCGATAATAAAGCCACGTGATATCTCGCTACCGAAACAGTCTCAGTGGAACAATAAGCAGTGCACAATACCGGTTTTGTTTTATGCCGCACCAGTCGCCAAAGCTCGCTATTTCTGCACTAAAATAAATGAAAAAAAAATGCATTTTCTTGCCACATGGAAAATAATTCGAGCCCCCATTAGTAGATATGTATAATATGGATTTTGAGAGTTGTGGCACGCGGCAATGAGCCTGAGCCCCGCGTCGTCGTCACCCCCTGTCAACCCCCTTTCTCCTTCTTTCTCGGCGCTTGCTTGAACCCTCGGTGATTAATGTTGCCGAACAAATTGTCTAGAAAAACATGTCGTACGCCATACCATGTATTATACACCCTCGAAAGATCACTTTGTGTACGATTATATACAAACATGTATATACACATAGTGTGCGTATGTACAATGGACACGCGGTGCGCACCCTTCATCTCCTCGTAGTCGGGGGTCAGCCACCCTTGAGAACGTACAGCCCTATTCAAAATCAATTGAACTCTTGAAACGTTGATTTTACAATTGTTCAGTGGAGACACCATAGTTTTTTTTTTACCTGAAATTAACCTTTCAAGGACGGAGATTTTTACGTTGGAATCGAACTTTTTTTACACGAAATTTGTGTATAATATGGATAAATTTTTCAAGTCGAGTGCCCGAACAAACTAGTGCTCGATATTTTCACCAAACCCGTCCTTAATGGTCGATGTATTTTGAGAAGATTCCTATTGCTTGGGAAAAACAAAAGTTCACTTGTTGTAAGGCTATAAATATATTGAATTTTATAATGACTTTTTTAATTAATTTGGAATCGAGTCGTGAGGGATTTGCTCGTACATTTTTCTATTTTGATGTCACGTGTGCGCATAGTGAGGAATTTATAAAATTCTTCTGAAAGAAAATGATTTAAAAAGTAGTAGAAAAAGGGAGATGAGTCTTTGCGATTTCTAGAATCGACTGCTGCTGAACCCCCATGAGGTTTGTAGCAAAAACACCCCCTCGGAAGTCTATGGAGTCTGAAGCGTAACTCTAAACCGCGGCAAAGTAGAAAGAGCTCGTAGGGGGTAGTTGAGAATTCGCGTGCGTACACACCCGCATACATACATTACGCAGATGATATCCGAATAATCCGATTTACTTCGACTTCGCTATCAACGTTCGAGGCTCACACAGTCGGGCAATTATACGCCCCAGGGAGGCTCGGAGAGGGGGTCGTTCGGGCTCCTAACACGTATTACGTTTATACCTTGAATTGAGAAGCCCTTTGCACCAGATTCGATAGCGAAAAGCATCCTTCTCGAGA